>NC_136067.1:1939323749-1939939463 GCF_964261635.1 Lissotriton helveticus
TCATTTCATCGATGTTGGATCCCGAGCCAACTTCCAACAACTCTTCTCCACTTTGACCTGAGCAGAAGGATAGCATCAAACCTATGCCCAGCATTGTTCTCAGCACCCAGTGAGGCAGCATTGTGTTCTAGAAGAGAAATAAATACATTAGTGCTGTTCAAACAGTACTTTGTAGCTTTGGTACACTTTGCTGCACTATGTATCACCCAGCTGGGTCAGACAAAGTTTTAAAAGAATTAATGAAGTGAGTAGCCAACAATATTGTCCAGAATAACAATAAGGTAGAGAGACGTGCCTCTTCCCACAGGCCCCCATCCCGGATACAACTTAACATCTTACCATGTAATGCTTGTCTACGACCAACTTATTTGGATATCTGTTTATCCACTCACGTTATGTACCCTTCATTATTTCAATGTTAGTAAATTAATAAGGTGTAGGGCTTTACTACGTAGATACGTCCCCAATGTATCCACAATATGGTAGCAAAAGAAGGCATATGTCCTACTGGCATGCCCTGCGACTAGTTAGATATAAACAAGAACGTGACTGGTTAACCTAAATAAAGGGTATTTTTGTTTGCATCACTTACATAGTGTCAGGAATATCCCCTCCCTACATTCAAAATCAAGATAAATGCATTAATTCACATACGGTTTGCTCCTCAAAAGGTTTCTTTTTGGCTTGCTGCTACGGTCCTACCTTTGTCTTCCTATGACTTCTTCATTCAGTGATGATAAGAAGTTCAATCAGTACCTATTCCCTGAGGGTTATTTGTTATTCTTTCTGATAGTTCTTATTGAGCAATGATGACGCTTGTGTTTTAGAATCTGCTATGTCTTATGATTAGAGTTAGCTGCATGTTAATATGTGTGGTATCTAACCTACCCGGTGGATCTCACTCCCTTATCACTAAAGTGTTGACATGCGTACTTTATGTAAGGTGCAGTGCGTTCACCTAGCTGTGCACCAGAGGCATCAAAGCCAAGGAAAATTTCTGAAATCAATAAGAAATGTTTGTGGGTAATGAGGTAGACGACAAATCATTGTAGGACTGTGTCAAAGATGGATGGTTCCAAGGTGTGAATCATTGATCGATGATCAACTGTGTCTAAAGCTGTAGAGAGTTGAGAAAGATCAGAGGGGCTGACGAGGTTGTCATGGACTGCTTGATGACACAGCATGGTCTAAGTCCAGAGTGGTTGTACTGAAGAAGATTGTGATTGTTCATCTGCTCCTGTAATTGGGGAGGGGCAGTTTTTCAATTATGTGTCCTATGCAGGATAAGAGGTGAAGAAGGAGCAGAAATATGTGATATCACCTGGGTCCCATTCTGTTTGTGTCCCTTCTTCAAGGCATCTGGGAAGTTTCTTAGGGGTAGAGAGGATTTGACAATGTTGGTGATGTCTTTGGAGAGATTTTATGATGGATGATGGTTAGGTGTTTCCTTCTTAACACATTGGCCTTGAGTGAGTTGAGGACTCCAGTGAGTGCAAAGTGCAAGAGGAGGCTGAAGGCTTTGTTCTTGGAGGTGAACATTGGGGTTTGGGAAGTAGTGTAGATCTTGTTTTTATGTTGTTAATCTGGGATCAGATCATCATGTGGGTAAACAAATATAGTATAGCACTTGTTAATTGTTTAAGGGATGGGAGAGTTGGGAAGTGGGTTGATCCCGTGCTTTACAGCACTGAAAAGTAATTTGTTTTTTCTGGTCAATGAGTTAATAGTAGTTCTGTAAAAACTGGCTTTGGTAAAGGTGATGAGGACTGTGAATACCGATCAGAGAGCTTTGAGGTGAGTGAGTTTGTTAAGGACATTGGTCTATATTCTCGTATTTTCCTATATACGTATGTATGTTGGTTAGAAGTTTCTTGGGTTTAGCAAGGTGCCCAAGATTTGTGTTCAATTGAATTTTGTTTTAAAGGGGCAGTTGATTTCTACATGGTTTTATAGTGTTGCCCTTTAGGCACTGAGGAAAGTGTTGATGTATCTGGTGGTCTGGATAGTTTTCAACAGGTTTATAAGACATTTTTTAGGGCGTCCATGGAAGGCCTTTGGGGGAGCTGAATACAGGAGCATTGGGTCCCCACAGTGGGTTGATGGTGATGCCTTTTTGATTTGATTGAGGGCATTATTGGCTTTGGAACGGGTGGGTTTGGTGACATGCTGCTCAATGCATAGATAAATTCCTTCATTGTCTTTGTGCTGGAGTTGCTAAGTAACTTGAAATTCCCAAGGAATGTTCTGTGTGTGTAATAACGAATGGTGGTTCTTCTTTGAAGTTCTTGTTAGGTCTCAGGCATCTGGAGATCAGCATGAAGAAGGCTAAACAAGATTCTGAGAGTGAGAAGTCACAGGTAAGGAATTAGAATGAGAGGGATGTTGCTTGCCCACTAAGAATGCAAGTCAGAAAGACCTGTGGATAACTACAAATCTCTTTCTGTCTTTCGTATATGTCGTCTATGTCCTTGATCCCAAACCTTTCTTGAATGACTATGTTGAAGATGTGTTTGGAGCTGGGCATCATCCATATCGATATAGTGATGATTGGTAAACAGCGAAAGAAGTTGTTTACTACTGGTCTAAGTGCTAGCCGTAATATTGATTCATAACTGGATTACCAAGTATTCCCCCTTAGCACTTGATTCTCAGGGTAGCAAGGTGGAGCAGTCCAGGACTCACTCAAGTATGTGATGAGGGTTGATGATGCATGACGTAACCAACAGAGTAATATAACAAAATAAGATTACCATTTTAATCAATCAGTGCTTAACTAAGTAAACAGTAAAGTACTTTATTAAACATTAAACTTGATACTAAACATAAAATAAGAATTCAGAAAGAAAAGCAAAACTTTCTCTATCCTTCTAAGCCAGAGATCTGGCCAAATATGTTATCTCAATATCCTGTTAACAGGATATGAGATATAGGACCTGTGGTTGCAAATTCTACATTGACTTTTTGCGAATGGAAAGGAATTTTGTGAACTGACGTACACACTAATAGGTTGATTAAACAATTTGAATTGTAGTGGGTCACAATATTCTATTCTATTCAAGATGTCTTGTATAGTGCACAGCTACTCCAAACGGCCTCTCAGAGCTCAGACAGGCACACCTGCAAGCCGTGGAAAACCATGCCATGATTAGAATAGAGGAGTCTTTAGAAGTTTCCTGAAAGAGATTTCTTGCTGGACCCGCCTTAGATTGGCAGGGAGGTTATTCCACAGGCTAACAGTCAAAAAAGCAAAAGAACGGCCACCACATCTAGCCTTATTTACTTTAGTAATGGTCAACAGAGAGGAGTTCTCAGAAAATAAGGCTCTCTTAGGCATCTAAGGACAAAGTAATCTTCTAATCGGAAGGGGGTCTTTTCCTTGCATTGCACGATGAGCAATACATAGGACCTTGAGCTGGATTCTCTTTTGTACTGGGAGCCAGTGCAAATCAGCCAACGCTGGAGCTGCTGTTACTGAACTACCAGTTACCGAATCGCAAAATGGGTTTAGTACATAATAAAGCGCGATTTTGCTGTTGTAAACGCTGTGTCTTGCAAATCGCAGGCTTTCACTCAGGCAGCAGGGCAACAAAGTTGCAACCCTTCTTGCAGAGCAGCACATCAGAGAGGCCAATATTAATACCTGGTGCCCACTTTGAAGAAGGAGAAGGTTCTGGAGGTTTCCATCCCCAGAGGTGCTTGGAATTTCCTGCCTTCCTGCCCTGGCCATAGTTTGATAGGCATCACAAGAGACTAGTGTCAAACCTAGCAGCGGCCTGTGCACATTAGAGAGGTGGGGCGGTAGGACAGGGTGGGGGGGATTTCGACAGAAGTCCAAATAATTAATTTTTCCTCGTCTTCGTCAGTCAAAATCACCCCCACCCGGCATTACCGCGCCGCACCGCTCTTACCAGAACGCCGCGGCTGGTCAAACCCTTTGTGAGTTTGCTCAGGCACAGTAATTGGATGTACAAGTGTGGTAGGTGACAGCTCCTACCCCTCATCAAGTCAGAAATAGCCCATCTTGCCAATTCCTATGTTCCTTTCTCTCACTGTTTGGGAGCAATATACACAGAACAATTGCCCGCTACATGTAGTCATGTGACCCAGGAAATAGGCTGTAGGCACAAAAAGGTTAGGACAAGAAAAAGTCAAATTCTTTAGACTCAAACCTCTGCTTTTCTACCTGCTGCCAATTGAAAGTTATCACTCATTAAATGTAATATGTAAACCCAATTGTATTCTTTTTAAAATAGAGAGCAGAAGCACTTTAGCACTAGTTATCTGTGGTAAAGTGCCAGAGTCCAAAAGCTAGCAAAAACGAAGTCAGCAAAAACAGGAGGCTGGAAGGAAAAAAATTGGTGAAAAATCATTCCAAGGATGTTCAGTTCAACACTCACGGACTAAGCCTGAGTCGGAGATAGAACAGAGTGTGCAGGCAAATTATTATGGCCAGCCGAGTCGAGACATGGGTTTGACTTTGCTCTAAGAGCCCATGCACGAGCCGAGAGATGAAAACGTTTGGCATGTATATCGTGCAACAAACATAATATAAAAATTTGATGCAATCTCTTAAAAATTCAAAAAAGTGTAATCTTTTAAAAATTCAAAAAAGTATTGTTTTTAACATGTAGAAGCATTTTAGGTTAGTACATCAGATTACATCACTACATAGACAGACATTGATTAAATATGATGTTTAGTTTTTACCAGCATTTATGGCTCGTCCCCAACAATGCCATTAGTGAATTAGTAGCAAGTCAATAGTCATGTGAGCCCTAAATATGGCTCGGATTCTTATTATAGATGTAGCCACTCTACAGCCTTCTATATCAAATATTAGAAATGCTTGTGTGGTGTGCGCTCTAGTCTATGTGCGCATACGCGATGACGCGGTGACGCACTAGACTAGAGCGGAGAGGCGGCGCATGCGCAAGGGGCATTTGAGATAGGCGCGAAAGACAAGAGTGGCAGTTGGCGACCGGAGCTTGGGACAGTTAGACGCTCGGCGCCCTTAGCTCTAGGATATCTATAATTTGTTGCATGAGAATAAACCTGTGTTATTTACAATTCTGATTCAGCGTGCTCAGTGGGGAACCAACATTACAGTGGCGACGAGGCTGGGACCTGGACACCACCCGGTGCAGGGACGACAGCAGACACCCCCACAGCCATCCTCATGAGTCAGTAAGGCTAATCACCGGCAAAGAGAGCTAAAGGGCGTGGCAGCAGCGCAGCATCAAGGCAATAAGCTGAACACCAACCACACAAGTCAGGTCAGTGTGGCCCAAGACTCCAGGAGCCCCCAGGCAGCATCCTGGCAACCAAGGGACACTCCCCAGAGCCAGAGGAAAGGGGGGAGAGTGCACAGTCTGCGCACAGTGCGAGAGGTACAACCCCAGGGAGCCCAAGGGGCCAAATTGACGCATTAGAGAGCGCAGGAGTGTCAGGTGAACCCACTCAAAGGAGGGCCCAGGAAGGAAGACCCAGAGGCGAGGAAGGAATGGCGAATCAGGCGTCAGCCCTGATGGCACCAGTTCCGTTCCTACCGAGACCAGGTGAACCCCAACTTAAATGGGAAGACTGGAAAGATTATTTCCTAAATTACATTGAGGCTCTGGGTGATGAAAGCGAAAGTGAATACACGCCGGAAAGAAAAAAGAGACTGTTGCTCCACAACTTAGGCCCAGAAGGGGTGAGGGTGTTTAAGAACCTGGTGCCCAAAGAGAGGGGTGCAGCGGAGACGGATGTGTTTGCAAATGCACTAGATGACCTGGACTGCCATTACCGCCCAGCGGTCTGCGTCTCGATAGACCGCTATAACTTCCAACAGCGGAAACAGGAGGCGGGAGAGTCCATTGATGATTACGTGGCAGCCCTTCGCCGTTTAGCAATCACATGTAGGTATGGGAACCTGCAGGATGAGTACATTAAGGACCAAATTGTAATGCACACCACCAGCAGGTCGGTGCAAGACAAGCTATGGGCAATGAATGAGACAACCCTGAAAGAAGTGGTGGCGATGGTCAAAAAGGCCGAAATGTCGAAGAGAGGCGCAGACGCGGCGAAAAGGGAAAGTGGCCCAAGACAGATGGTCAACAAGATTGAGGAGGCACCACAATCCAGTAAACCCAAAAGCAATTACGGGGACCCGAGGAAAGATATGAGAGGAGCTGGAAAACAGGTGACTCGCTCTGGCCAGGGATCAAAATTCGCATGCTACAGATGTGGCAGTGCAGCACACGCGGCCCAGGACAGGCGTTGTCCCGCGTTCCGCGCCAGGTGCTCGTTCTGTGGGTTGACTGGTCATTTCGAAAAAGTCTGCCGAAAGAAAGGGGCGAAGTCCACTGTTAAGTGCATCGATGCAGCAGCGGCCAACGTAAGTGAGGAAGACGAAGTGGATGATGATGATCTAGTCCTGTGCATAGAGGATCAAGTTTTGGACGTGTCCGGCAAGCGAAGAGACAAGCCCCGCACCGACATGCTCATTGGGGGCGTCAAAGTACACGTGGCCGTGGATTCTGGATCCCCCTGGACCATTGTACAAAGGTCGATATGGGAAGAGGACTTCGTGCCTGCCATAGGTCCTGAGTTGATGCCACCGGACATCAGACCCATCTCGTATACTGAGAATACCATCCCCCTGGTTGGGTGCAGGGACCTGGAGTTCGAATTCCGAGGACGGTCAGCCAAGTGCACCCTGTATGTAGCTGAAAAAGGCCCGTCGGTACTGGGATGGAGAGATGCAGGTGATCTCGGTATCATCCTCAACCCTGGGGGGAAAGAACAGATTCTGCTAACAGACGAATGGCCCCTCTCGAAGGAGGAGGATTGGAAAGCAGCATACCCCAAGGTATTTGAGGGCACGGTTGGAAAACTGGACAAATTCGTGCACAAGATGGTCATCAAGGAGGGAGCAGTACCAGTGGTGCATAGAGTACGGAACATACCGATGTCTACGAGTGAGGCGGTGCGCCAAGAACTAATGAGGCTAGAAGAGCAAGACATCATTGAACCAGTGGACAGTGCGGAATGGCTATCGCCCTTGGTGGTAGTCAAGAAGCCGAACGGCAAGGTCAGACTCTGCGTGGACCTAAGGGAGCTCAACAAAAGTCTTGTAGTGGAGAGATTCCCGCTCCCCAGAATAGATGAGATGCTGGCTAGGACTAAAGGGATCAACCACTTCTCCACCATAGACCTGACGTCTGCGTACTACCAGATAGAACTGCATCCATCGAGCAGGAAGTACACAGCCTTCATAACGCCCTTTGGATGCTACCAATTCAAGAGAATGCCGTTCGGTCTGGCATCCGCTGCGGCCGTGTTCCAGAAACTTATGCACAGGTTGTTTAAGGACATTTCGGGAGTGCAATACTTCCAAGATGACATACTAGTGATGGGCTCCGACAAAAGCGAACACGATAGGAAGCTACACCGAGTGCTGGGAGTGCTGCAAAGCAGAGGATTGACGGCGGAATGGAGCAAGTGTAGAATAGGGTCCCGCTCTGTGACCTACCTGGGGCACGAGATAGGGACGCATGGCATATCACCGAAGGAGCAAAATGTGAAAGCAATAAAAGACGCCAAGGCTCCAACTACCAAAGAGGAAGTGCGGTCATTCCTTGGAATGGCCGAGTATTACAGCCGGTTTGTCAGACATTTTGCCACCAGAACGCACCGGATGAGACAACTAATCAGGAACAATGCAAAATTCGAATGGGATGCGGAGGCCCAATCCGAATTCGAGTCCATTAAAGACTGTATCAGCCACGCCATCCCACTGCAAGGGTATGTCCCCACCGGCAAAACGGTGGTGACAACTGACGCAAGTGACAAGGGCCTGGGAGCTGTCTTGGCGCAAGAAAGGGAAGATGGTGCCAAGGAAACGATCTGTTTTGCATCCAGGGCGCTGTCCCCGACGGAACAAAGGTACAGCGTAATCGAAAAAGAGATGCTGGCGGTCACGTGGGCGCTGAGCAAGTTTCGTCAGTTCATATGGGGCACAAGATTCAGGCTTCAAACGGATCACAAGCCACTTATCAAGGTGTTGACGTCATCGGGTCATGACACGGCCACCCCGAGAATAGCGAAGATGACCTTGAAGTTGCTAGACTATACATATGATGTAGAATACCTTCCAGGAACACAGAACAAAGTAGCTGATTACCTCAGCCGGGCGGCGGCAATGGAGGAGGCGCCAGGTGAGGCCCAGGACACAGAGGAGATGGTAGCCAACATGGAGGACCACGAAACGTCAATCAGTGCACAAGAATGGCAGGCAGCTTATGAGCTCGATGAGGAAAAGATGGAAGTAAGGAAACACCTTACCATGGGCTGGCCGGACAAGAAGAAGCTCAAGGAGGGTGTGCGACGATTTTATGAAATGAGGGAGGAGCTATCCCTGAGTGACTCAGGAATATTCTTGTACAGAGGAGAGAAAGTGGTGCCCCCAGTGACACTGATACCAAGACTGCTGAATTTGCTCCATGAGGGGCATTTGGGCATCGTAAAAACCAAGGCGCTGGTCAAACAGATGTATTGGTGGCCGGGAATGGATAATCACATAGAGAGGCAAGTGAGGGAGTGCGAACAGTGCCAGGGAGCGGATAAGGTGCTTCGGCCACTCAGACCAGCTCTAGGGAAGTTCGACACCCCACGAGGCCCGTGGGAAGAAGTGGCCATTGACATTCTGGGGCCGGTGCTGGACTGCAGAGGAGTGAATAAGTACATTTGTGTGATAATTGACAAGTACTCCAAGTGGCCGGAAATAGACTTACAAGAGTCGATGGACACGGAGACGATCCTTAAGTTTCTAACCTCGGTGTTCCTCAGAGAAGGAATACCCAAATCCATTCTTAGTGACAATGGACCGCAATTTGTGTCAGACAAGTGGGGGAGATACATGAAGAGGAATGGGATCGAGGTGAAACACACGGCTGTGTACCATCCGGCTTGCAACGGCCAGGTCGAAAGGTTTAACAGGGTGCTCATGGGCTCCATCCAGGCGGCCATTTCGCAAGGAAAAGACTGGGAGGTGGAAGTGATGAACATGCTGTGGGCCTACCGGATAACGCCCTCGGTGGTGGGGTACAGTCCGTTCCAAGTGCTTAGGGGACGTCATCCCTTCACCCGGGACAATGTAGCATGGAGGGAGAAGACCATCACCAGCAAGTGGTCCCCGGCGGTGGTGCAACACAACCTGGAGAAGGCCCAGAGGATCTACGCAGCCCACTATGACAAGCGACGAAGCACAAAGGACACGGCATTGGAAAAAGGGGAGTGGGTTAGGATCAAACTTCCCACTCTGCAAAAGAAAGGCGAAAGTAAGTTCAGCCAGCCGCTACAAGTCAAGGAAGTGCGTGGTAGGGCGGCTCTCCTCAGCGATGGAAAGGTCTGGTCGCAAGACCGCATGGCCAGAGTCAACAAAATATTAGTATGGCCCAAGGTTGAGGTGGAAGAGAGTAGCATGAATGACCAGGAGGCCAGAGCCTTCTCGGAGCAGGGCACGGATAACCATGAAGAAGGCGCAAAGGACGACAGTGAAACGGAAGCCTGGGGAGCCAGGATGTCCGAGGGCCGTGATGCACAGGCGAAAGCAGAACAGAGAGCAGATGCGAGAGAAGCTGGGGTGTCCCGAGGAGAGACAGAAGTGTCAGAGAGCATGCCGGTAAGACACACCCGCAGCGGAAGGGCAGTTATTGTGCCCTCTCGTTATAGAGACTTTGATATGGAAGGACAATAGATGGGTGCTGCTCTCCCTGGGTGCCCCACCAAGACTTTTCACAGTTGAAGGACATTCAACCTGGTGGGAGGGGGGAACACGTTACCTGTTTTCATTAAAGGAGGGAGATATGTGGTGTGCGCTCTAGTCTATGTGCGCATACGCGATGACGCGGTGACGCACTAGACTAGAGCGGAGAGGCGGCGCATGCGCAAGGGGCATTTGAGATAGGCGCGAAAGACAAGAGTGGCAGTTGGCGACCGGAGCTTGGGACAGTTAGACGCTCGGCGCCCTTAGCTCTAGGATATCTATAATTTGTTGCATGAGAATAAACCTGTGTTATTTACAATTCTGATTCAGCGTGCTCAGTGGGGAACCAACATTACAGCTTGAACAGTGCAAATCCTGGACTTTGTATTTAAAAGTGTGCTTATGTGTGATAAGAAAAAACGAGGCTCTGAAATAAATATTGGTCTAGGATCACACAATTTGCACAAGCAGGGAAGCCGCCAGATGGGTTACACTCTCACTTTCTCTCTCTCTCTCTCTCTCTCTCTCTCTCTCTCTCTCTCTCTCTCTCTCTCTCTCTCATACATTAAGGGTCACTCTTTTGTCTTTCATTTTTGTCTCACTAAGAGAAAAACCGTCACGGAGCTATCACACCCAACTCAGGGATCCCAGACCAAACTACCCACCCAAGAATGCATTTATCCGATGGATGTCACAACCCAACCCCCCCCCCCCCCCATCTCCCCGTTTCCCCCAAGCTACACCCATGGGTGATGGCTGCAAGTCCAGCCTGTCGGCAAGTCACGTGACCGGTATAGAGTGCTCAGGGGCCTCGCCGATTGGCTCTTTTAAATCCCCTGTATGGTAGGAAGCAAGACTGGCGTTCAGACATTGGCTGCAAGTCTAGGCCGTTTGCTATTTGCAAGACCAGCCTGGCAGTGGGAAATTGTGGACAATTGTCAATACTTTAGTGATTGGGCGGGCAGCGTGATACTGCGACCAGCCTGTGTCACGTGTCTCTCTCTTGTCAAGATAATAGAATGTTAAAGACATATGGCACTGAACCGCTTCATTCCTTCTCAGCTCTGCCTTGTTTTTCACATCTCTGGTTTCAATGTATAACATCTTAGATGTACAGCATGCAATTTTAATCACAGCAGAGCTCTTCGCTATAGGATGTTTGCACGCGTCAGTGTTCCATTTGTGTACATTCATTCTCCTTATATGGTAGATCAAACCTTAAAGCCTGCAGCTCCGTTCCTAGTCTGCAGAAAATGTGTTTTGCATCCAGTGAAGCGCCTTTTGAGCCTGAGGGACCAGCGTGGTTTTAAGTTATTAAAGCACATGTGGTATATTTTTGGGCCTCTTGAAACCGGAAGCCTCTACTCAACTCTGCACCCAAAAGCAAATGGGATGAGAAAAACATTCACTGTCGTTTGCATTCACGTGAGCCAATGATGGAATCGCTATGAGTAACTGGAAGGACGAAACGACCTATCAGAAGCAGGTGACGGTCAGCAGAGCTTAGAAGAGAAATCCAGTGCTGTATATTACAGAAACTGGAAAGTATGGTGCACTATGGAGCAATACTGTTTGCACCATCTTGGCCAGCGCTTGGTACGTGTGTCATAAGGCACTTTTTCAGATCCTTTTGACAACAAAGAAAGCAGGTAATGACTGAGGAAGCCAAAGATATCCCAGGAAATGTAAGCAGATAATGTATTAATATATTATATAATAAGATAATAAAATAATAATGATTGAAAAACACGTTTTGACTTGAAGAATGGAAATAAAAAGCATTCCAGATGTGCGGGGAACACACTTCACATCGGAGTTAAAGGCACTACTATGGTCAGTGTCAAGCCACGTAGCCAGACACTATTTAAAAGGCTGTACTAATCAATAGTAGGTCGAAAGAAAACACCATATATAACATAATAAATCACACAATAAATGACCCAACTTTATCGCTGGGGTATAGATAAAAAAATTCTGGAGAAAATTTATTTAAAAAAAAAGAAAATAAACTGCAGTTAAGATATACATTGGATAACAAATTAATTATTGTTCCAAGAAAAAGACAAAAACAACCTTGTGAGTAGCCCAGGTGCTTAAGCCAGTTTGTCATAATGTGAATGCACCATAGAAAGATAAAGATAAAACCTTTCTGATGGACTGCATTAACAAATAAAAAATACAGGCGGTAAATAATCCCTCAAATCCCACTTGAAAAGGAAAAAAGATTAAATCGATGTGCATGCCGGTGAGAACCAGCTGGTTATCACATAGGGACTGTATTTCGCAGTGGGAGTCACAACGCACTAGGCTCTAGCCTTTCAATACACTTTTCCCACCAAAGTTTGCATAGGCGACCACCACTAACAATTTGCTTTTTTTTACAAATTTCGCATGTGAGATGAACACTGAGTGTGTCTTGATTGGTGAAAACTTTCCACAATATTTGGAAATTACACAGTGGCTTTATAACAAAAAAAGAATATCAGGGACACTGTTTCACTTCACCAGTAACGATGGTTACTGAGCCAAAACGGCCTACACGATTTTTCCACTCTAGAACTGCGATATCTTACTTATGGTTTGCCTTCTTTACATGTTCTTCTATCTGCTGTTCCTGTTTTTAAAGTTTCTGCAATATGTAGAGATTTTATTGTAAGAATATTTTAAATTGTCCTTATTGGAGTTGCTTCTGTGGACTTCCGTGCATTATTTGCAATTTCGAAACTGCAAATGTCTAGTGGGGACTGCGACATCACTTCAGGATTCACAGTGAAGCCTTAGTCTTCATGTGACGTTAAGTCAGGAAATCACCAGGCTCACCTGGTGGTCAGGGAACCAGACGTACAGGGATTGGCAACAAATATTCTCTAGCAAGACAAGTCTGTGTCAGGGTCACAGTGTTTGATTTCAGGCAGTGCTTAATTTGTTAAAAAAAATTAGGGCAGGTGCCAAAACCTCTGCTCAGAAGCTGCAGCCAGTGCTATTAAATGCTGTATGCTGGATACCAAGGCTGCATAGTTTTGAACCCACCTGGCCTCTTTAATCCACTGCCACTCTCCACCCGCCCCCTTAGCTCACGCCTGCAAGTTCCGGCTTTGTCCCTTTGTGTCGGTTTTTCCATCTTACTCTTACTCCTCCGTTCCTGTTTTGTGTTTTTACCTCTCATGCTCTCGGGAAATGTCTGATGAGGAAACACAAGTGCCAGTCAGCAAAAATGAATGTTGTGCCACCCCACCGGCTCAAATTAAGCACTGACTCCCGGGTAGCAATGAAATGAAATGAAATGAATTTGTACTTGTAAAGCGCACTGCTGCCCCAGCAAAGGGGCGTCCTGGCGCTGTACTCATACCGCTGTGGAACCCTTCCTGGCTTTTCCCTGTGAAATGTCCACTCCTGGGCACCCCCAAGGTGAAGCCAGGCATCCCAGCGCTGTTGGAGCCGTTGTGGAGATTAAGCAAGCTATTTCCCAGAGTTGCAGAGTGGGACCCATGATTAGAATAGGCACCGAGGCGAGAATTATCAGGTCCGGGGAGATTGAGCCCGAGACCCGCCGAGGCGGGAATTGAACCCTGGTCCCGGGCCAGACCTCTCCATCAGGGTCTGCCGCTCTAACCATTGAGCCACACTAAGAGATGGAGTTATGATATCGAAGCATGGTTATCGGTTTGATACAATTGTCGCACACTTTAGTGCGCCACAGAATCCATATAAAAGTCACTGATAGCAGTGACCAACACCTGGGTGCACCCCAGCCAGCCATGGTGTCAATGGTCACCAATTCAGCAGCCATTCGCCTCATGAATGGCGGGCCGTCATCACTCCCAGAGCCCATGCATTGAGCATGGTGGACTTCACAGCATGAAAGGAACCCAATCTGAACTTTGAGGACAACAGGACTGCCTTTACGCCTGTATAATACATGTCCAACTAGCACCTTGGCGAAAACTTTGGTTGGGGGACAGAGCACATACAGCATCCGTTCACCTCCCCCACTTTAGGCACTGGTGCCGGTACTGTACCCTGCCACATTACAGGGACTTTACCACTATCAAGAAATGCACGGAAGTAGTGCAAAGGGAAACCACCAATCAACTCAGGCTTTTGAGATGATTTGAAGTCCATCTAGACCCACTGCCTTTGAAGACTTTAATTCCTCGATTCTCTTCCTAATTTCTACAGTCTCAATGCCAAAAGAAGTAGGGTTAAATGACACCTCCAGCGGTGGTTAGCTTGCTGCACCTGAGGGATATGTTTAAAGTACTTCTCCCGGTCTCATGTGAAACGGCCTTGTCTGGCTATTTGGCCCTGACAGGATCAAAGCCTCTTGAAATTGCTTTCAATTTCTTTTCTTGATGACCCTCAGCATCAAGCACAAGTAATTTTGAAGAAATTACAGGTGTTTCTATTACTCTCATGCACATCCCCTTGTGACCACTTAATTTCAATATTGAACCAGGAAGTATTCTGTTAGTGCTCGAGGGACTCTCCGTTGTCCCTTCTTCTGTAGGTCAGCTCACTACTCTTCTTGCTAAAATCATTAAAAATCTGGATCGCTATAGCGGTTGTGCTACCTGACAAAAGTAGTTGGTCCCTTAAAACTACCGCCCTTGTTTCTAGGCTTTTTTCCTTCATGTGGGTAGTGTTCTGCATGTGGTATCACTATAGTGAAGCAAGATCCCGCGTACAACACCTCCTGAAAGGAACTTAATCCAGTACAAGACCTTGTGCTTGATGATCACTCTTGGGGTCATCAAGAAATCATGCATCCCAAAAACAGTGATTAGCGAGCAACTCTAAAACATATAGTCAGTCATCAAAGCTGAGTAACTTGAATTCTAGTTGTACTCCCTGAAATCCTGCATCCTTTCACTGTGGCTCAAAATCTCCTTAGGGGCAGAATGTCCTTGATGTCTACATTTCTATTAGGGGGAGGGAAACCTGACAACCAGAATCAAACTCCATGGTAACCTTCTCTTGGGACTTAATGTCTTTTACTCTAAGATGTTGTGCAGGGGGGATAGTTTTGTCAAGATGAATCCATCATTGTATGTAACAGGTGGAGAATTGCAATTCTTAGTCTTAAAATTGATATGGCTCTAAAGAACTCTGGAACAGGACTGCTCCAGCTATGTGTATTTACAGGGTCGGCTGCCTAGCTCTTTCTGGGCTACCTCTAGCTGGAGGGGGGCATCCAACCAGTGAAGAGGATAGTTTGTAGGGCTATGTCATCAGCAGTGCACTTTTCTTGTAGACCAGTGAAGTCATATTTGAAAGGAAAATGAAAAGATACAATGTCAGAGTGGTCAGGCTGTCTCTTCAACCCAGCTGTGATCCAGGAGACAAGAAACGCTCATCCATCCTCCAGTATATCGACACCAAGGATATTGTGTGCCAGCTACCAATTCCTATCCTGTTGAATGCACTGTAGAGCCAGGGCCGGTCCTACTTCAATGGTTCATCATGACATTATGGGTTACAAGCTCCTCAACTTCATAAGTGTCTCTCCTATGTATGCGGTAAATGGGAATCCCCTCTCAAGTGACCAAAACTGGGCAGCAATGACATTTCAATGTTGAGGATGACACAGGACAGCCTATAGGACTGTTAAGTACTCACTGCTTCCCTTTATTGCTTGAGGTATGCGCAGTCCAATGCCCACCCATCACCGTGCGTCTGTATATGAGGCTATTCTTTTGCTTCCAATCTATTTCAATGAGATTTGATAAGTAGTCATATCCCATAGAATGGTATCTCACAATCATTAATCATTATCATGCTCATCAATGAGGCGGGCTTGACTTGGGTTATCTCAATATTAGGGTCAGTTCAATCGGACATTTAACCCTATCCTTGCGCCCCTCGGCCAATGGCCGTCGCGAGCACTACCTTCATAGTGGTGCGCACGTCCGTTGGCCAACGCGGCCCCGCCCACACAATAGAACGCCCCGCACTGCGGCGGAATTGCTGCAGCAGTTAAGGTGTTATCAAAGGCCAATTGAGGGACAGAATCTGACTTAATACTCAATTAAGTTAGCAATTAAGTTACAGCAAATATAATATTTTGTAATATTTTGCTCTGTTGATGGACCCTCCTTCTTTCATATTAGGGAAAGCAGTTCTTAAATATTAGGACAATCGATCAATATTGTACGCCCTGTTTGCTTGCGCTTATCTTTTTATGCCTATTGTGAGACTGGGCAAGAAGAACAAGTTTTGAAGCCCCCACCTAACTCCTTTCATTCCTTCTTGTACCTTTTCACCTCAGGATCCAATCACAACCACACGCATAGGAGCCCCGAAAGAGAAATACATGTAGTATTTAAATTCAAGCCCTCCACCCTCCTACAAGCCCTTCGCCCTCCTAAGAGTCGTGCTGGCTTCTGCCATGATGCCCGCTTACATGCCCTATTTATACCTTTGAAAAGCTCCCCTACTTACAGGTGCTTACCTTTCTCGCCAACTGCGCCTAGTGAACAGGGAGGGCCGGAGGGGCGTCAGAGAAGTAGGTACAAAAGCCAAGGCCAGACTCGCCATTGGGCGACCCTGGCACTTCCCCAGCAGACTGCCAGATAGGGGGATGCTCTAAAAGCAGAGGCACAGGGTCAGACTGATTTGCATATAGCCATGTCTGAACTGGGGTGGCAGAGTGGGCTAAAGAACGGTGATGGATTAAACACAGATCTGTTGACTGGGTGTGAGTGTTTGATTGGTTCAGATGCTCCGTCCATCACCACCCCCTTTTGTACCGCTAAAAGCAGAATTAGCTGCCGTGCTCAGCCATGCCTGTGTGACCCGATTTCATTCTTGGCCTCCTATAGATGGGGGTGGATGTAAAAATTTTTGCCAGGGTTGATTTTGGTTTCCTCTCTCTAACTCAAGCATATGATCCACGAGCCGCTGCTCCCTGTAAAGTTGGGCCAGTTTCATCGCTAGCTTACTGAAATGTGACCGCCACTCTACAGCGAAGCTCATTCCAGGGAACTGAAGGTGCGATCACATCTTTCCTGTGCTGTTCCATCTTCATTGGTTGCATATTAGCTATCCTATTCTCTCTATGATTCGCAGCCTAGTCTATGCGGTGAATGTCCACAGGCCGGCTGCGTACTTGTCTGAGACGTTGTGGATCCCTGGAAGCAGAGGACCAGACTTACCTTGGTCCTCTGCCTCCGGCATGTTCCTAGGACCAATATCTCAGTGCATGCATTTCTGCAGCTCTGTTGTGATCCTATGGTTATGTTTATATGTTGTTATCCATTTTTTGCAGGCTTATTATCCCCTTCCGTGCTCGCGTCGGCCAACGGCCGTCGCAAACGCTACCTCACTAGTGCTGCAGTTGTCCGTTGGCCGACGCAGCCCCGCCCACTGATTAGAACTCCCGCACCGCGGCGGAATTCGCGCAGAGGTTATGGAGTTATAGACAACTTCAGCTGTTTGTTGCAGACAGCACTGTATACAATACCCACAGAGCCACCTCTGGCTCAAGATTGGTTATCTTTCATGTCAATCTAGGTTGCCTTGCTCTTATTTTTGGTTTCCTTCCTTCCTGTGTTTGATCCGCCCACAGGCTCTTTTAGGTTTCACTATCGGTAGATTCGTCATTGGTCCAGCTAAGAACAAAGCATTGCACCTAAGAAAGCAGTCACATTTAAACAGCACCAGTTTGCTGTATTTAATTACCATTTAGTGGTCACTTGAAAAATGAAAGCAGAAATGTAAAGATACACCATTAATCTTCCCAGACTTTGAAGTCTACTATAAACAAGCACTGGCCATGTCAATCTGTCAAGCTTTTATGTAATCGTAAGCAAGACCAAATGGCATTGCTAATGCTTGTTGTCTATTTTTGTGCTTCAGCCCCATAGGGCTAGCTGGCACTATCTTAAATGTTTTAAATAAAATAAGTTGTGGTGGAGCATGATTGACCTTATCAGAAGTATTTTAAAAGGATCTTTCATCTGGAGAAGATGAGGTCATTTTCTACAGGAACTCAGGGCCGATAGAGGAATGGACCAAGGAAACACCATCCACTGATCCAGAGTTGAGCATTAAAGTGAACAGAAGGCTATGTTAGTGTACCATAATTCCCAAACAATCTTCTGCAGATATAATCAATTGCCTACAGCTCAAAAAGAGCACAGTGAACCGTTCCACTAAAGCATTCTCTAGCATGAGTTGCAGCTTAGATTGCACACAGTTTTGTGTATGTTGGTGACATAAGTTCTAAATTAGTTTCTAGGGGTGAACCTAGGTACACAAGACGCCCAAGACTTTCTGGTATCCTGTGTGTGGCGAGCACAAGACCCACTGAGCAAATAATGCAGAATTCAAAGGATTTTCACTGTTTTCTATGGTTTCTTGCACACAGAGACTTTTCATCCAAGCCTCTGACACACTCTGCATCATTATATGTACAAATACACAAGTACATTCAGAGAATTACCAAAAGCCATAGTGAGGAGGACTGCCGAAGAGAGTGTTTGAGGAGCACCAGTGCAGCTGGAAGGGCGAAGCAAGAAGTGACCCAGCTTCAGAGACGCGAGTGAGATGCGACCTGGCCGATCTGCTGACTTCGATTACATATGTAGCACATTAGAAATGTATTCCACTCATAACATCCTTATACAAAACCCTCTTAAGGTAAATAACCACAATGAGACCAAAAAGTGTTGAGTAACAAGTAGTTGAAGCCTTGTGGGTGTGTCTCATATCCCACGCTTCCTGAAGATCACACTGGAAGGTCTGCGTACTGTAAGTGAAGCCATAAAATCTTGAATAAGGTGGTAATGCACAGAGAGGACATACAAAAAGGATCTTTCGGTTAGACACCAGCGACATGGCTTTAGGATAGTTCATTTTGAAAAATTGATGTAGATGACAAGAGATTCCCTTTTTACAGTGACCTGTTGTTAGATCTTATATGTTTCAATGATACGATCTTGTTGTTCTTACCCCATGAGCCCGGAAGCTGGGTATTACCCAGAATTCCACCTTACACCACTCCTGAATCAACAGTAGATGGAATTAGCCTGTGTGGTGGCGGCAGTGGTCAGGGAGGCCATGAAGGATGGTTGTAGCACCTCAAAGAGGCTGATGGCTGAATACTTCTAATTTACCAACTCTAGCACATCAACAGGGTCCCAAAGCTCTGCGTCAAGGTGTTTACGAAGAGGACTCCAAGGATCTTCAACAATACGTACAACACTTACCCTCAAAGCAGTGAGTTTGATGTTCCGGCTTCACCTGCGTGTCTAGTCTCCTAAGGTTGCCCTCAGAAATACAGTTTTAAGGACACTGAGAGGGCCTGGCAGATAAAAGCCTCAACCCTAGTCAATCTGCTGGCGTTTCAACCAGGGAAACACTGCAAACCCTACCTTGGACCCATTACAGCCGATGCGGAAATTAGAAGCAGTATTTATAATACCCAATATATTGTGACACCACGGAGGGCGGAATATATATTGGGTGCGTTAAATAACACCCAGGTGCGATTATTGCTCTCGAAACGGGGCTTAATATGCAGTTTTAGTGCGTACTGCACCAAAATACATGTGTCATTTCTTATCAGGCATTTTTTGCCCCCGTAAACTTCGAGAGGTTTTACCTGCTGAAATGTATGCGTGGTGTGAGGCTTATCAAACAGCTTGTAATTGCAATGTGTGTGGTAACAAGGGTTATTATTCATATAGCAATTAATTGAGCCGACCGTAATTGAGATCTTAGACACTGGCCTTTCCATCACTTGCGCACGGTAACCAGACTGACACCATTGCATGGGAATACACTGGGACAAACAGGCTACTGCGTAGATACTGTGGGGGCTCACTGACCCCAATTGCAAGTGTTGGTGGATTGGTTCAAGAAATTAAGAAGGTGGGAATAAAATCACAGAAACACCAACAAAGATTAAATATTCTATATCTAACCTAAAGCCTCTAACACAGCTGAAAACCACGGGAAGGGATACAGGAACAGAGACAGAAACAATATATAGAACACAAAATGCACTGCAACATCCCACGGTATCAGCGAGAATCCTAGGGTACCAGGGATATCTGGAATTAAGCTGTGTGAGATCCCACAACAAGGCTGGAACTGACAATCCACCCTTAGATACCATGACAGAAACACACTGTAAAATACCTCATTCCACTTGCACAGAGTGGTGGAAAATCAAAAGACCACAAACACCGTAGAGAATCCCATGGAGAAAACCTAAACAGAACAGTCTACGGCGCAACGCCTGGAAAAGGACCAGTGCCAAGGGACGCCATTGATTCCAACAGATCTTCTTATAAGAAATCCTTTCAACATATTTTAAATTTGTCAACTTGTATTTAAAACCCATCCTTCTTATATTACGCTTACTTCCTTTCACAGAACACAATTGGTCCCTATTGGACAAGTGGATTCTCTGAAACTAACAATTATTTCTTAAATGTGATTGGGTGTTTCCTTTGACCAGTGAGGTCAGCCTAAGATGAACTGCTAAAGGCATTGTGGCTGGTGAACATTAAAGGCTCACTTCTGTAGAGCGATTTCAGCCTTAAGGAAGAATATCTGCATACAACCAATGGCCCGCCTTTTTCCTAAACCTTTATTGTTCTACAAAACCTAGTGCTGTCCTGTGAAGAGGACATTTTACACTTGATGCCATCACCTTACACTTAATGCTGTCCAGAGAGTGACATCTGACACTAATGCACAGTCGGCTCAAATTTAAACCACACTTCTGGGAGCAAACGCCAGTCAGTCGGAGCTGCAAGAGCGAGTATCAACCGTGACATCACAAAGACCTCTGCCTTTCCCATTGGACGAGAAGCAAATCGGCAGGCTATTTGTATGTTTTATTAGGGGCGGCTCCTCCGCAAAGGCAGAGGAGCGTCGCGATACTGCTTTCAAAGCAGTGGGAAAAAAAATGATAACTTTGTTATTATCATTTTATTTTTGGTAGCTGCGGGCTGGGTTAGGGTGGGGCGGGGCTGGGACACAGGGGGAGGAGTGGTGGGCACACTCCAAGTGTGCATGACTGTTTGGCCGGTCATCTTGGGCCAGCCAAAGTCATGCACACTTTGCATGTTGCCCACCAGGCTGCATTGCACAGGCTGGTGAGGAACATGCCCAGGCTTCCAATTCCCGTCTGAGCGCCAAACTACAGCGCTACATTGCAGCATTGTGATTGGTTTAGAGGAGGGAGCCTGTGTGTGCTTCTTCCAGTCCCTGCTTCTGTTCTGCGACGTTGGCAGGGAAGCAGAGAAGAGATGCGACCGGGTGACGAGGTAAGTGTTTTTGTTTTTTGGGGTTTTTTTCACCTTTCCCCCTCTGCCCCGCCACCCCCGTTCCCTGCCAGCCACCAATGTGTTTTATTTAATTTATAAAGCACAAACACCTATTTGAGCTAGCTTCAAGGCACAGTAAATGACAACAGACATAACTAAAGAATTCATCATTCAGAACTGTAACATCAATTTATATGAAGACAGTGAGTAAAACATCATAATGTAAAAATATTTACAGCATATAAATCCTAATGCACCTGCTACCTTATAATGCTCACACTGTGATAGCACGGTGGGTAAACGTGACTGCTGAAGAAACTATATATATATATATATATTCCATTCAAGAGCCTTTTAGCATAGCGTCTTGGGAAAAATACACTATCTAGTGCTGCTTTTCACTCAGCCTTCTTGGCTTCTCAAACGCCGAGCCCTGAGATGCATGACCAAAGAAACCTTTGAGTAAAAAACAGTAAGAGAGTCTAAATGTCACCACATACTTTGCTTTGTAATGAGGAAGTGTTGTGTACCCAGAGCACTAAGAAGCAGGGTTGGATTGGTGAGGGGGGCACTTGGGCAATGGCCGAGTGGCCCGTATCCTCGTTTCAGCGGTGGGCTGCTTTTTTGTGCAGCCTGGGGGCCGATTTGGGCGGTGTCTGTGTTGTCTGTGTTGTTCGGATGTCGCCAGCAGACTAGTAGGTGCCAGAATGGCCTTCCTGGAAGCAGATGGGCGTCCATTACCTCCCTTTTTTCAACGGGTCCAGGTGTCACTCCCTTTTTCCCGCTGAACTGGCCAATTAATGTGTGCATACTGGGCGGGGACAGGGGGCCTGAGCAGAAGTGGCCCCACTTGTTTTCAGGTGTGTTTCATCAGTGTGAACTAATCCGTGCATTTTGTTTTATCGAAGTACAGTTAAGGAAACATGCCTCTGTCAGAGCCCTCTCACCAACTTCTTTTTATTAAACTTTGCCGAAGCAGTGTTTTGCGGAAAGGCAATATGCAAATGTGGGCCACTTTTTTTTAGCATGCCCGGGCCGATTTCTAATCCCAATCCAACCCTTCTAAGAAGGCTAGGGTCTGCCAGGGATGGACACTGACAAAGCACAAATATGGGCATTGAACCAGGGTTCAATTGGACCCTCTACTTCTGTCATTCACCGGCTGAAGAAAAGAAAAAACGCCTTTCACATGCTATCGCTGCAACGCAATGTCACCGGAAGCCACTTTTGTGACACAGGGATTAAGTGACCGGTGACTACTGCTGATTACCATTGGTGTTCCAGTGCTTAAAGCATTAGTTCATTTCCCTGAACGACTGATGTATTGTCACTTACCTTTTCAAGTTTTCTTTTTTTCCCTATTGGCCATGGATAAATGTGCTATTTAAACTGTTAAATGAAGCACCCTTCTTACTTAGATTATTCAAGTTCAAGTGTAAAAATACAAAGTTGACTTAGACAATTGGTTTTTAAACCACATAGAACACAACATTTTATATAAATATTCTAAAATAATTACAAATTCATCATCTCACTCATTCTAGGAGCCTAATTTTCATATAATCCTTCTCAATGTTGTTTGAAACAATTCCATACATAAGCTATATACACATTCAAATATCGCATATATAATCCAAACAGTACTAAAACCGTATTTTAAAACATTTTAAAAGAATTTGATTATATTTTGCCAGTGAGACCCCATTTTATGAATGTATTACACACAGGATGCTATTTCCCTTAAAGGCTACTTAAATTAAGCCACACCTATTTAAGGGACCCACCACTTTTTAATTCTATTTTAAAGCGCTGTGTGGGCCCATATGAGCATGAAGCATTTAAGCACTACACCTAGGAAAGTTTAACATGAAACCTTCAGGGGAGGACCAGCCAAAAATATACAATTATATTAGCTTTTCCAATTAGCTAGGCAGGGCTCGAGTCAGGGTACCACGCGGGTGGACGGCGTCCCCCCACTTATTTTACCGGGAGCTCGATAACTGGAACAAATGGAGCCATACATTCACTCTTTGGCCTCTCTGGGGCGAGATCGCGCCCATTCAGAACGCTGCTCACGTGCTAGCTTCTCTGATGTATTCGCATCTAAGGGGTGCGCGAGGGAAGGCATTGAGTCTGATGGTGCAAGCCACCTTTTGTGACGTCACTTCCTGTTGTGACATCAACGTCCCCCCACTTCTTTTTAGGTCGAGCTGGCGTTGGAGCGCGAAGCGCTCCCGCCAGCGAGACTATAGTCACCTTCCTCCCTGTCAAGGGAGTAACAGCTGTGAACGAGCCCGATACAGACCTGGGCACGAGCCGACCCAGGTCTGTGAACGTGCTTCAAGGTTGAGCAGCTTGTGCACGTTTGTTGGACGTCAGGCCTGCAAGCCCGCCAGACCAATTATCCCAGCATGAAACTCTACTTCCTGAGGCCCACAAGACAAATTATCCCAGCAGGAGTCTCCACTTCCTCAGGCGCCGCAACAATTATCACAGCATGAGACCCACTTATCACAGCATGTCAACAGGCGCCCCAGGCTGCTGGAGCACTCAACTATAATTAATGTGCAGTTGAGAGCTCCAGCAGCGTGGGGCGGCTCTCTGCATGCTGTGATAATTATATCTTTGGGGCCTCATGCTGTGATAATTAGGGCGGCATGCTCTATTTGCAGCACTGAACATTTTCAAAGAAGGCCAAGCAGTGACATTCATTGGAGACACTCACCCTCACGCCCTCACCCCCTCACCCCTCACACACCTCCTCACCCTCACACACCTCCTCACCCTCACCTTCACACCCCTCACACACACCCTCACATACCCTTACCAGCACAGCAAAACACAACACAACACAGCACAGCAAAACACAGCACAGCACAGCAAAACACAACACAGCACAGCTAAGCAAAACACAGCACAGCAAAACACAGCACAGCAAAACACAGCACAGCACAGCAAAACACAGCACAGCAAAACACAACACAGCACAACACAGCACAACACAGCACAGCACAGCACAGCACAGCAAAACACAGCACAGCACAGCACAGGACAGCACAGCACAGCAAAGCACAGCAAAACACAGCACAACACAGCACAACACAGCACAGCACAGCAAAACACAGCACAGCACAGCAAAACACAGCACAGCACAACACAACACAGCAAAACACAACACAACATAGCACAGCAAAGCACAGGACAGCACAGCACAGCACAGCAAAACACAGCAAAACACAGCACAGCACAGCAAAACACAGCACAACACAGCACAACACAGCACAGCACAGCAAAACACAGCACAGCACAGGACAGCACAGCACAGCAAAACACAGCACAACACAGCACAACACAGCACAGCAAAACACAGCACAGCACAGCAAAACACAGCACAGCACAACACAACACAGCAAAACACAACACAACATAGCACAGCAAAGCACAGGACAGCACAGCACAGCAAAACACAGCAAAACACAACACAGCACAGCAAAACACAGCACAACACAGCACAACACAGCACAGCACAGCAAAACACAGCACAGCACAACACAACACAGCAAAACACAACACAACATAGCACAGCAAAGCACAGGACAGCACAGCACAGCACAGCAAAACACAGCAAAACACAACACAGCACAGCAAAACACAGCACAGCACAACACAGCACAGCACAGCAAAACACAGCACAGCAAAACACAACACAGCACAGCAAAGCACAGCACAGGACAGCACAGCAAAACACAGCAAAACACAGCAAAGCACAGCACAGCAAAACACAGCACAGCACAGCAAAACACAGCACAGCAAAACACAGAACAGCACAACACAGCACAGCACAACACAGCACAACACAGCACAGCAAAGCACAGCAAAGCACAGCACAGCAAAACACAGCACAGCACAACACAGCAAAACACAGCACAGCAAAGCACAGCACAGCAAAACACAGCACAGCATAGCAAAACACAGCACAGCATAGCAAAACACAGCACAGCAAAACACAGCAAAGCACAGCAAAACACAGCACAGCAAAACACAGCACAGCACAGCAAAACACAGCACAGCAAACCACAGCACAGCACAGCAAAACACAGCACAGCACAGCAAAACACAGCACAGCAAAACACAGCACAGCAAAACACAGCACAGCACAGCAAAACACAGCACAGCACAGCAAAACACAGCACAGCACAGCAAAACACAGCACAACCAAGCACAGCACAACCAAGCACAGCACAACCAAGCACAGCACAACCAAGCACAGCACAACCAAGCACAGCACAACCAAGCACAGCACAACCAAGCACAGCACAACCAAGCACAGCACAGCCAAGCACAGCACAGCCAAGCACAGCACAACCAAGCACAGCACAACCAAGCACAGCATAACCAAGCACAGCATAACCAAGCACAGCATAACCAAGCACAGCATAACCAAGCACAGCATAACCAAGCACAGCATAACCAAGCACAGCATAACCAAGCACAGCATAACCAAGCACAGCATAACCAAGCATAGCGTAATAAAGCACAACAAAACATAGCATAACAAAAAATAGCATAACAAAACACAACAAAACATAGCATAACAAAACATAGCATAACAAAACACAGCATAGCATAGCATAGCATAACAAAACATAGCATAGCATAGCATAACAAAACATAGCATAGCATAGCATAACAAAACACAACATAGCATAGCATAACAAAACACAACATAGCATAGCATAACAAAACACAACATAGCATAGCATAACAAAACACAACATAGCATAGGATAGCAAAACTAAACAGAGCATAGCATAACAAAACAAAGCATATGATAGCAAAACAAAACATAGCAAAACAAAACATAGCCTAACAAAACATGGCATAACAAAACATGGCATAACAAAACATGGCATAACAAAACATGGCATAACAAAACATGGCATAACAAAACATAGCATAGCAAAACATATAATAGCATAGCAAAACATAGCATATCAAACACAACAAAACATAGCATAGCAAAACAAAGCATAGCATAGCAAAACATAGCATAGCATAACAAAGCATAACAAAGCATAGCATAGCATAACAAAACATAGTATAGCATAACAAAACATAGCATAACAAAACATAGCATAGCATAACAAAACACAACATAGCATAGCATAACAAAACACAACATAGCATAGTATAGCAAAACTAAACAGAGCATAGCATAACAAAACAAAGCATAGGATAGCAAAACAAAACATGGCATAACAAAACATGGCATAACAAAACATGGCATAACAAAACATGGCATAACAAAACATAGCATAGCAAAACATATAATAGCATAGCAAAACATAGCATATCAAACACAACAAAACATAGCATAGCAAAACAAAGCATAGCATAGCAAAACATAGCATAGCATAACAAAGCATAGCATAACAAAACATAGCATAACAAAACATAGCATAGCATAACAAAACATAGCATAGCAAAACAAAGCATAGCATAGCAAAACACAACACAACACAACATAGCATAGCATAACAAAGCATAGCATAACAAACACAACAAAGCATTGCATAGCATAACAAAACAAAGCATAGGATAGCAAAAAAACATAGCATAGCATAGCAAAACATAGCATAGCAAAACATAGCATAGCATAACAAAGCATAGCATAACAAAACATAGCATAGCATAACAAAACATAGCATAGCAAAACAAAGCATAGCATAGCAAAACACAACACAACACAACACAACATAGCATAGCATAACAAAGCATAGCATAACAAACACAACAAAGCATTGCATAGCATAACAAAACAAAGCATAGGATAGCAAAAAAACATAGCATAGCATAACAAAACAAAGCATAGAATAGCAAAACAATACATTGCATAGCATAACAAAACATAGCATAACAAAACATATCATAGCAAAACATAACATACCAAACACAACAAAACATAGCATAACATAACATAGAAAAACAAAGCATAACACACACAACCACACACACACAACCACACACACACAACCACGCACACATAACCACAACCACAACCACACACAACCACACACACAACTATCTATCTATCGCCCTCACTCTATCTGTCTATCGATCTATCGCCCTCACTCTATCTGTCTATCGATCTATCGCCCTCACTCTGTCTATCGCCCTCACTCTATCTATCGGCCTCAGTCTATCTATCTAATCACCCTCACTCTATCTGTCTATCGCCCTCACTCTATCTATCTATGGGCCTCACTCTATCTAATCGCCCTCACTCTATCTATCTATCGCCTTCACTCTATCTTATCGCCCTCACTCTATCTATCTTTCGCCTTCACTCTATCTATCGCCCTCACTCTATCTATCGCCCTCACTCTATCTATCGCCCTCACTCTATCTATCGCCCTCACTCTATCTATCGCCCTCACTCTATCTATCGCCCTCACTCTATCTATCTATCTATCGCCCTCACTCTATCTATCTAATCGCCCTCACTCTATCTATCTGTCTATCTATCTATCTATCTATCTATCTATCTATCTATCTATCTATCTATCTATCTATCTATCGCCCTCACGCTATCTATCTATCGCCCTCACTCTATCTATCTAATCGCCCTCACTCTATCTATCTGTCTATCTATCTGTCTAGCTATCTATCGCCCTCACTCCTATCTATCTATCTATCTATCTATCTATCTATCTATCTATCTATCTATCTATCTATCTATCTATCTATCTATCTATCTATCAATCTCGCTCACTCAATCTCTCTATCGCCCTCCCTCTATCTATCTATCGCCCTCACTCTATCTATCTATCCCACTCACTCTATCTATCGCATCACCACAGCATCACTCAGCACCACCACAGCATCACTAAGGGGCACCACAGCATCACTAAGGGGCACAACAACATCACTATGCGCTACCACAGGATCATTGAATGCCACAGCATCACTAGTCGCCACCACAACATCTCTCAGCCCCACCACAGCATCAATCTGTGCAACCATTTACCAACAACTGGGTCAAATATGATCTCTCAATGTTTCAAGCTTTATTACAAATGTCACAAAAAGAGGTTAGTATTTCACTTCTGTTCTTGGATTTTCGTCACAATAAAATACACTGAACATATTCTTCACAAAGGTTATTTACAAAAGTTTAAGCTATTGCCATTATAAATTACAATAACTTTTATTTAAGTATTAATTATTTAAAAAATTCAAAGCCATTGTTATTTGTAATATCAATACATCTAAGTCACGTGAATACAACACATATTGCATTACAAATGCTATAGGTGTCACAAGTTATAACTATTGGCATTGTAAATGACAAAGCTATTATTTTTGCTATTTTCAAAACCAACACATATATAAAAAATGTGTCATTTACAATACCAATAGCTCAAACTTTCCTAATGCGAGACCTTATGCATTGCAAATGCTTGTTTTAGGACTTGTGCCCTGCAGCTAGGGCATACTCTTTTCCAGAAAATAAATGCTGCATAAGGTTTATACAAAGTTATATCTACACAATATTTGCAGCGCTTCAGTATCATTCATGCCAAGAAAGCTGTTACTGTCTGGACCCAACCACCTTCACCCCTCCCTCCCCTTAACGCCTAATGAAGTGGTACGAGCCGGCTGCGCAGATTCGCCACAGCATCCAGTAAATAACAGAAATCAAGCTGTCCCGAGCCGGGGAGGGGGTGCGTTCAGGGAATTGGCTGTGGAAATGCTAAATAGTTCATTCGTCTTTTCCCTTGCAGTGCTCCGGGCTATCACTCAGAGCTTCATTTGCAACAAATGAGGCGGCAAGTTAATTAATTGATCCTGTTAGATGTCACCATCATTGGGATTCAAGCCCCCGACCGCTACGAGCACGAGGCGCCTCGGATCGCGCCAGGAGCTCCATTTTTAATGGAAAAAAGGGCAGCGTATTTTTTTTATTCAAAAATGCACATATTTGCACACGAAGGCGATACCCCGGCGCGCCACAGAGGAGCGCGCCAGCTCTCGTTAGGCCTCGGCGGACGGGTCCTTTCCAGGCGGTGGCGCGGTAATTACTACGTTAAAAGGTCGGCGTGACACCGCCGCCGGCCTCCGGTGGTCCGGGGAGATTTCATTTCGACGCCACTGGGACGGAGCGCCAGCAAGAATCGCCTCCGCTGCCGTCCTGCAATTACAGGAAAAATAGCGCTTCCATCTCTGATTAAAATGTAGGAATATGACACGGGCAGGTGTGAAAAGTCGCCAAAATTACATTTTGATGGCATTATTTGTATTTCAAATTATCCTAATATTCTCTTTGGACTACTAGAGTGTGTGATGCATGTTTCCAGGTCTGCTGTAGTAAATATATCGCTTCTCCCACCTCACCCCCACCCCGGAAGCGCACTGAAACTACATTTGTGGTGCGCAAGGGCCATTTCTGGTCAGTGAGTGACGCATTAACTTCTCAACTCTTGTCTCAATCTTGAGCATACGAGGATATAAGGTAGCAGTATTCTGTCTACCCAATTCCCAACAAAGACCTCCTATTCCCAAATTTACGCAGCTGAAATAATGCATTAAATCTGGGGGTATTAAGAAGTCATTGCGTTATGGAGCTATTGTGAGTAGAGAAGGCCTACTGTGCAAGGCCCTCCAATCTCCCACAACCAACCTATAATGGGAAACAAATGGAGACAGAGGGCCATATGTATCAAGCAAATTCGCATTCGCTCGGCGTTTGCGAACGCGAATTTGCCAAATGGTATATATTAAGAAAAATCGGGTGCAAAAGAAGGAATCCTTAAGGAATCGCAAATTACCACCAACTTCAAGTTGGTGGTAATTTGCGAATTCCTTGAAAAATGCAAATTTTTGCGTTTTTCAAAGTGCCATGTGACGCACATACATGCCCTTAGGGCATGTACGTGCACCACATGTGCACCCATGCTTATTTCAGGGGTGCAACAGGGTGTCCTTTGGACACCCCTGCACCCTTGAAATTATTCTCAATTTGCGATTCTCAAATTGCGAATCACAAATTTATTCCTATGGGCCTCATGGCCCATAGAAATGAATGGGAAAGTATTCCTTAATTGCGATTCGCAATTTGCTAATCGCAATTAAGGAATACTAAGAATTAGCAAAAAAATTGCGAATTTGTACATACATCCCTATTTGCGAATCTGAAATAGCGATTTCTAAAAAATCGTGATTTCAGAATCGCAAATCAGGTTGATGATACATATGGCCCAGAGCTCCCTATGGTGCAGCTCTACAGGTACCTGGGTATCGCCTGCTTCTGCCTAGGAGGCCACCATCCCTTGAGAGCATCTATCCAGAACTGAGCCTGCTGTCTCGTGCCCAATCAAAATCTTCAACTACACCCAGCAGCAAAGGGATGCAGCCACTGCCTTCTGTCTGTGACGCAAAAAAAAAAAATGTCAGGGATACAGCTTCAGTTTCTTCATTCTAATGGCATGGAACAGTAGAGTTTCACTGATCTGGTCACATCTGAGGGATGTCACAATTCCAGCTTCACTGATACCTAGTCAGGGAAATTGAAGGAAAAGTTACCCCTTGTTCCAGATGAAAATTAGGTCTAAACTCAGGACTCAATCATAAAAGCAACCAGTCTGACAAAATATGAAGGAAGCAGGGCTTAACCAACAAAATGCACAATTGAACTATTCTCTTCTCAGAAGAAGATATCGAAAATAAAGTCTGTTATAGAGTTATAATCCAGACTACATCAGCTAAGGGCTGAAAAGAACAATCCTAGAACTTCAGAAGGTCCAATGGTAAGTCTCAATGAGGCATAAGGAACACCAGGCCAGAAAAGGGACATCTCCTCCAAGGGCCTTCATCTTTGAAAGGCCACCCATAGGGACCCTGGCATATTTATTAGACGCATCCAGAAGGTAGACACTGCTAGATCCAAACAGTAAAGCCCATCTGTGCTCAGAACTACAGGGAACCAAAGACCTCTCTGTCACTTAGAAGCAAAGGAAGCCCACTGGTACCCGCAGGACTTCCTAGTGGAATCTGGTGGGAAGCCTGGCTCGAAGCTGCCTATCACTGGAAAGGGTGGGACAGCATACAGCAGAAGAGGAATCCTTGAGGAGAAAAACAAATAAATCTACATTTAATGGCCCTTCCTCTGGCAAATGAGAGGGACACAGCAAGGGAGGAGGGTACTGCCTTCTTGCCAACAGGTTCACCTGATCAGCCCCAAACATTGCACAGTTGTGCAAATGCTGTTCGGAGACAGAAATAAACCACAACAAGGGACAAATAAGAATGGTGAGACGTCCACACTCAAATTGTCCATTCTCAGACATCGTCACCTGGGGTAAATCAGACCATTCATCAAGAAGATGCCAATTACGGTAATTGATTTTGAAATTGGGCCTAGGTTTATTTCTTCCTAAATGCCTCTTCGATTCACACATTCTAACTCACTTAACATTTTCACCATATCTGTTCACCAGACTTGGTAGCAGCATGTGCATCTCTCTGATTTTAGAATAGGGCCCCTTTCAACCCACATATCGTCATGAAAGAAAAGTATGGTTCATTAAGTGGAGTGGCTTCTTAAAATCAACTAATAGACCTCTGACCTCCTGGTCTGAGACCCTGCTCTCCGCCCCAGCAGCTCTGCTGTTGTGCTGCTGCCACCTACATCTCTCTCTAAGATTGGTTTTTGAGGCCCTCCTCCACCCGCAGGTTCCTGCCTGTGCCTTAATCCCTGGTGGTCTAGTGGAAGAGCATTGCTCTTCTGCTGATCCGCTGCTGACTGTCTTTAAGTTTGTGCCTGTTTTTCTTTTTTTGTCTGTCTTTTCTGCTTCTTTCTTTGGCCCTCAATTTTCTGCCTTTTATTTGTATTCTGCTGTCTTTATTTCCCCTTTGCCCCTTTCAGTTCCCTGTGCTCTGTTTGCATCCTCTGTGCCCTTTTTGCCGCCCTATTCCCGCCGCTGGTGCCTCCGTCCCCATTGCTGGTTCCTGCTCCCGCCTCCCAGCTGTGCTTCCCTTCCCTTTCCCCAGTTAATGGCGCCCACTGTGCGGCCATGCGCAGCAGCACACCAAAGGCAAGCCCATCTGTGTCTGTCTGCAACACGACCACGACCAGCGCCAGGGACCCTGGATCTCCGACCACCACTTAGCTGCCCTCCTCGCACTCGACCCCGAAAGGAACAACAACTGGCTGCTGTCTACGCCGAACATCACCCATGGCCAGATCTCCTGCCTACACTGCCAACAAACTTTCACCACCCTCTGCACCCCATTGGCGCCACCCCCACGCCAGACGCCAGCACCCCTGAAGCCCTGAGGTGCTCCCTGCACAGACAATCTGTAGAGATCTGGGACCTCGAAACCCTCTCGCCGGACGTCGCCTTCTTCACAGAAACATGGACCAACCCCACCTCCGCCCCGACATCACCACCGCCATTCCTGATGGATACAAGATCCAGAGGAAGGACCACCCTAACCACCCACGAGGAGGACTCACCATCGCATACAAGAGCTTCTTCCGACTCACCACCTCCAGCAGGAGCGACCCCACGTCCACCACTGAACACCTCCATTTCCAGATCCAGACCAGCCCCAGAATGACTCTACCTGGCACCCTCACCTACAGACCTTCCGGACCTCGAACCGTGCTCTCCACTACCATCAACGACCTCATCGCACTCCACGCCATCACCTCCATAGATTACTTCCTCATCGGAGTCCTCAACTTCCACCTCGACAACCTCAGCGACCCAATCTCCGCCACCCTCCTGGACAACCTTGCCAACCTCGGACTGAAATAACTCGTCAACACCCCTACCCACAAGGTAGGACACACATTCGACCCCATCTTAGCAGGAGGTAACAACATCCACTTCCGCCACACCCATGCAACCCCCCTGGACGGACCACCACTGCACCTGCACCCCGTCCTCTGTGAAGGAACTGGAGCAAGGTCAACAAGGAGCACCTCAACTCCACCTTCAACAACGACGCCCGACGCCATCACTGCAGCCAAAGAACTTCACAGATGGATCACCAACTGCGCATACGAGCTCGCCCCCCTCCGTAACCCCGACAGACAGCACCCCAGGAAGGCTACCTGGTTCACCGCCAACCTCCAAGATTCCAGACACACCTGCAGACGTCTTGAGAAGAATTGGAGAAACAGCAATACTTCAAAAGACTGCACCACATACAAGAATGACATGACAGAATACCACCAACTCATCAGATCCACCAAAAGGACCTTCATCCGTAACAAAATCCATGCCAACGCCAGCAACTCCAAGGAACATCATCCGGGAATTCACCAAGCCCCCCAGTGAAACCACAGATGTCACGCCCTCCCAGGACCTCTGCAACAAACTTAGCTCATACTTCCACCTGAAAATAAGATCCCTCTACAACAACTTCAATGAACAGACCCCGGACACCAAATTCACTCCTCCACCCAGCAACAACAGCCAGCCTACCATCTCCTCCTGGAACCCAGTCACCACGAAAACACTGCATCGACCATGAAAGGCATTTACTCAAGAGCCCCCACAGACCCCTGCCTTTTGCACATCTTCCAAAGAGTCGCCATCGCACCAGAGCTATGATGCACCATCAACGCCACCTTCGAAGCCTGCACATTCCCCGACTGGAATCTCACAGAAGTCAAGCCCCTCCTCAAGAAGCCCTCAGCAGACCTGCCAGACCTGAAGAACTACTGACCCATCCCTCTCCTCACTTTCGTGGCTAGTGTTACAGAGAAGATCGTCAACGTCCAACTAACGGAATTCATCAAAGAAAACTCCATCCTTGACCTCTCCCAATCTAGATTCCGCAGCAACCACGCACCGAGACCACCCTACTCGCCCCTACGGATGACATTCGCACTCTCCTCGATCAAGGCCACACCGTGGCCCTGATCCTACTCTACCTGTCTGCAGCCTTCGACACCGTCTCCCACCGCACTCTCACCGCCAGACTCCACGACACCTGCATACAAGGAACCGCCCTCGATTGGCTCTGTTCCTTCCTCATCGGCAGAACCCAAAGAATCAGAGTTCCACCCTTCCATTCCGAACCCACAGAGACCAACTGCGGAGCACGGCAAGGATTGTTGCTAAGTCCCATGCTGTTCAACATCTATATGCCCCCCCTCGCCGCCATAGTCAGACAGCATGGACTCAGCATAGTATCTTACGCCGACAATACCCAGCTTATCCTCTTCCTCACTAACTACCCCCTCACACCAGACTCAGCTTCCAGGAAGGAATGAAGGACGTCACATCCTGGATGAGGAGCTGCTGCCTGAAGCTCAACTCGGGGAAGACAGAAGTTCTTGTCCTCAGACCATCCCCCTCTGCATGGGACAACACCTGGTGGCCGACCACGTTCGGCAGCCCTCCCACCCCCACAGGCCAGGCACGGAACCTCAGCATCATGCTCGACTCCTCACTCTTCATGACCCGACAGATCAACGCTGTTCCATCCACCTCCTTCAACACCCTCCGCATCCTTCGCAAGACCTTCAAATGGATCCCCCCAAATAATGATAGACCGTTACCAACTCACTCATAACCAGCAGACTGGACTTTGTAAACGTCATCTATGCCGGAATCAACAAATCTCTGCTCCGCAAGCTCCAGACCATACAGAACACCGCTGCCAGACTCGTCCTCGGCATCCCTCGATGCGAACACACCACCCAACACCTGCAAGACCTCCACTGGCTGCCAGTCGAGAAGAGAGTAACCTTCAATATACTCACCCACGCCTGCAAATGCCACCACAACACCGGACCCAAATATCTCAACAAAAGAATCTCCTTTCACGTACCCAAGGGAAACCTCCAATCCGCCGACCTCATAGAAACACTGTGCATCCTCAGAGCCAGAAAGGGTGGAAGAGCCTTCAACATCGCAGCAAGGACCTGGAATGAGCTCCTGATCAAGATCAGACGCTCCCCCACTCTGCACATCTTCAGGAAGAACCTTAAGACCTGGCTCTTCGACTGACTGGAGCTGCACCCTCCTCCCCAGCCCCTTCAGACGCATACGGGTGAGAGGCACGCTTCACAATGACCTTATTGATTGATTGAATATGGCTCAAACTGGATCCTTGTTTATGTCAACGTATTCTGCCAGAATGAGATTTAATGTACCCTGAGAGACCCAGATATTGAAACTATCTCCGAGCTGCCTCAATTGTCTTTGCACTTTTTAGTGGATTACAGCTGCAGGGGCAATGCAGTTGGAAGGACCTAACAACCTGTGTATATTGACCACTTAATTGTATACAATATAATAACAATTCCACATTTGTAAAGTGCAAATTTATCACCCCTAAGGGTACAGGCGCTGGAGGGCCATCTGGGAGATTAAGTGAGCTCTTGCTTAGAGTCACATGATGATGATCTGAGTTGCTGCCGGCGATTGAACTGTGAGCCCCGTGCTACGGAGTCAGCTGCTCTGCTGGCTACACCACACCTCTCTCTACCACTCAGTACAATTCAGGACAGACCAAGCTATAGAATGACTGATGAGAAAATGGCAGAAGCACAAGAGTAACTACACCCAAAATGAAAGAAGAACCCTGGTTTTCCCAGTGGATCGTTACTGTGTCCGGAGAGAGATCCCTGAGGTTTACCTGTCTTTAAATTAGATGATTGACAGTCTGCTCTGCCCACTCACCGACCATGCCTTGTGGAGGTACTAGGCATCAGTCAGCACTCAGAACTGAAGAAGGGACAGCATGTTGAATCCTATCAACTTTGAGCTCCACTACGACATGGATTAACAATGGGAATCTTGAAGAAGCAAACTAAAATCTAGCTGAAAAATAAAAGACGCCTTCCTGAACTGCAGAAAAGCCCTGCTTCTCAAACACTTAGGCTAGTGTTGTATGCTGCTTGCGTGCGTCCCAGCACGCAAGCTTCCAGAATGTGGAATGTTCTGACTCCGTTCTGGTCAGTTGGAGCTGGACTGCCTTTGCGGGCAGTTGGTGGTTGTTAAGCTGTCTCTGCTCCTGAATAAACCTACCTGACGAGACTACTCTATGTGTGGACCTTCCTGTCATTCATAACATACTGGCGACGAGGATGGGAGCAACCTTGTGAAAAGAAAGAGTCTACAGGTTGAAAGGAGAGCAGCGCAGCGTTCACGAGCGAGCCAACTGGAAGTAAGACTTTTATTCCATCTTAAAAAATTGTGTGTATGCGCACTGATAGCGCCAGCGGCGGGTAAAAGAAGGCTAAAGTGCATTGAGGGCACCTGCGGCAGTGTAGGACTAACTTTAAAATTTGAATATTGAGCGAACGCAATGACCGTTTTCAGCGGCGGAATTCAGTCAGTGCACTTGATGGCACCCGCGGCTGGCATCCTTTAAAAACCACACGGAAAGGGGAAATTTACTACACGAGAAGAGAACCTTTAATAGAAACGTTGTGGCATAAAACTCACTTGATAACGCTCGAGCGCATCGGAAAACCATCTGCGCAGTAGAACGTCGATGTTCACCGTGTTTTTTTTCCTGCTGCTCTGACGTCACGATCAGGTCACCAGTCAATCGACAATCCTCGCAGTGCAGTGCATTCTGGGTGTGACGCTTCACATCTTCTTTGTTTTCAGCCATTTTGGTTTGGGAAAGTTTGAGGAGTTTGCTGAGCAGCATATATTTACATGGGAAAACGTTTGTAACAACTTTAAGTTACACAATGGTGTAGTGTAAAGTTAAATCCACGTATAGGAAAAGTGAATTTTATTTATTTATTTATTTATTTATTTATTTTAAAAAGGAAGCTTGTTTATTTATTTGGTAAAGAAACTCCAACAACCATGTCCAATATCATGGTTCCACCGCATTTTTTACCAGTGGCAGGAGAGCCAAAAATGGATTGGGATTTGTGGTATCCCATGTTTTTGGCATATGTCAGTGTTTTAGAGGAGGAAGGCTGCTCTGCAAAAAGGAAATTAGATTTACTACGTTTGTCTTTAGGTGGCCAAGGGCTAAAGGAGTTATCGGATTTGCCTCCTTTGGAAGACTCTAGCTCTGACACAGATCCTTTTGAAATTGCTGTAAAGCAACTTACCATAAGATTTGGGAAAAAAGTGAACACAGTAATGGAACGTTTTAAATTCTACTCAAGAGCGCAAAAGGAAAACGAATCTATTGAGAACTACATATCTGCATTACGTGCTCTAGCTGGTTCCTGTGCTTTCGACACAATTAACTATGAACAGGTGCTTAGGGACCAGATCATGATGAAGACTAAGAGCAAGAAGATACAGGAAAGATTGTGGTTAGGAACGGAGACTTCACTGAAGGCAGTAGTCAACATAGCCAAAGGGATCGAACAGTCAGAAAAGTTCGTGTCTGAAATAAGAAGTCAGAGTCAGGGTGTTTCAGTAAAGATTCAAGAAGCTGTACCTGAAGTTTCTGTCGTGAGAGGTCAAGCTTTTCAAAAGAAATCTGTTGTACCCATTTTCAAAAGAGAAGGTTTCATGAGAGAAAACAGGTTTAATGAAGGTTCCATGAAGGAAAACAGGTTTAATAATAGACGCACTTTCATTATCTGTTATAGATGTGGGAGTTTTGACCATGTGGGGAATTTTAAAAGTTGTCCTGCTCTTAATAAGATTTGTGTAAAATGCAAAAAGACAGGTCATTTTGGGAAAATGTGTCGTTCACCCCAAAAAGTTAATTGTATCTCTGTAGATGAAGAGGAGTTTGAAGCAGAATTTAGCGAATTCAACTGTATTTCTTGTATATCCTCTGACGAATGCAAAAGCTTTCCTTCTGCCCTATTTCACATTGATGGTAGGGAGGTTTCCATGTTAGTTGATTCCTGTGCATGGTACTCCATAATTGGGAAAGAAGTCTTTGAAGAATTGTGGCCTAATAGAGAATTCACTTGCCCCGATATCAAACCTGGTAGCTACACTGGGCACAAGATTGAATTAATTGGGTATTTTTGGGCAAAGGTTGAATTTAAAGACAGGTTCACTCAAGCTAAAATATATATCGCAAACAAAGGGGAGTCGCTTTTAGGCTGGCCCCATCAGAAAGAGATGGGCATTAAATTAGATCCCAATGCCTCACCCCCTGTATATATTGACCCAAGTATTCCTTGGCCTGTTTGCATGGTTGCCCCGAGTGACAATGAATTTGTAGATAGCATCAAAAAGGAATTCCCAAAAGTATTTAATGGGAAGTTAGGAGAGTATGCCCAATTCAAACATAGGATTATTCTTAAGGACAATGCGGTACCTGTAAGGCATAAAGTCAGGAATGTACCTTTGGCATATCGTAGCAAAATGAAAGGGATTCTTGACGATTTAGTTAAATCAAATATCATTGAACCTATCGAGTCTTCTCCTTTGGTTTCCCCCATTGTTCTGTCCTTGAAGTCCAATGGCGAGCTCCGCCTATGTGTGGACCTTCGAAGCCTTAATAAAGAGATATGGTCTGACATGCATCCCCTACCCAAAATCAATGAGCTTATTTCCACTCTCTCTGGTGCAAGCGTATTCACTACTCTAGATCTTGCTAGTGCATACCACCAGGTTGTCTTGCATGAGGATTCTAGGAATCTTACAGCTTTTGTAACTCCTGAGGGTATGTTTCGCTATTTACGGATGCCGTTTGGCCTGGCCAGTGCCGCATCAGTGTTTCAGCGCTTGATGAAGGAAGTGTTGAATGGATGTGATGGGGCTATCGCATTCCAGGACGACATTTTGGTTTTTGGCTGTGATGTGATAGAACATGATAAGAATCTTAAGGCTGTATTGGGAGGGATACAATCAAAAGGTCTGACTCTCAAGTTTGCTAAGTGCAAATTCAGACAGGAAAAGGTAGATTATCTGGGACATGAGATTTCCAAGGAAGGGATAAGACCTAAATTCGATCATATTTCCAGTATCTCAAAGGCCCCTCCTCCTACCAATAAGGAACAATTGTTTTCATTTCTTGGTTTAACTGAATACTTTAGCAAATTTGTAAAGAATTATGCTTCAAAAGTGGCTTCACTTCGTCTGTTACTAAAAAAAAATGAAAAATTTGTTTGGGGTAATGAACAGCAACTGCAATTTGATGTGTTAAAAAAGGAAATTTGTTCTGCTCCTTTCTTGAAACCTTTTGTTGTGGGTCAAGAATGTATTGTTTCAGTTGATGCATGCAATACTGGGTTGGGGGCAGTTCTGATGCAGAAAGGTTTGGGTGAAGAAAGTATTATCTCTTATGCTTCAAGGACATTGAAAGGTGCTGAGAGTAATTATTCAACTATTGAAAAAGAGTTGTTAGCGTGTACCTGGGCAGCACAGCATTTCCGACAATTTTTGTGGGGCACTAAATTTGTACTTCGTACCGACCACAAGCCATTAGTGAGTATGTTGGCTGCGGGAGGTGGTAGGATTCTAACAGCCCGTTTGGCCAGGTTGGCGGCCAAACTACAGGAGTATCGATGCACTGTGGAGTATATCCCCGGAAGATTAAACGTGCATGCTGACTGCATGTCCAGGTTAGCTTTACCTCATCACGAGGTTGAACACTCTGATGAGTGTGACGTGGCTTACACTATGAAAGACATTAATGTGGATGATACAGAAGTCATCAGTGAAAATTCTTGGGAGGAAGCAATGTCTGAGGACGATACTTTGGGTTTGGTCATTTCTTATCTTAAATGTGGTTGGCCTGAAGAAAGGAAGTTGACGGGTGAAATAAGTTCCTTCTTTAAAGTCAAGGATGAGCTCATGTGTTTTAATAACATTATAACCAGGGGTGACAAGATCATTCCTCCTGTGTCAGTCAGGGAAAATTTAATAAAGATTGCTCACGAGGGTCACATGGGCATGTCCACCACCAAGAGGAGGCTTAGGGAGTACTATTGGTGGCCCTCTTTAGATGCCATTGTGGATAGATGGGTCAGGGATTGCGTATCCTGTTCCAGTAGTGATAAGAGTGTCAAACCTTTGTCTTCCACTATCACTCCCATTGAGTATGCTGAAGGTCCATGGAGAAGGTTAGGGATTGATATCATCGGTCCTTTGAATTTGCCTGGTTGCAAGGAGGTTTACGGTTTAGTTCTTGTTGACTATTTTTCGAAGTGGCCAGAGGTCAAAATCGTTGAAAGGATCACCTCCAAGCAGGTCATTGATTTCCTTAACAATGTTTTTAGTCGGGAGGGCCTTCCTTCTGAGATTATTTCAGATAATGGAACGCAGTTTACTAGCAGTGAGATTGAAACATTTTTTAAAGAACATGGTATATCTCACAAGAGGGTCTCTAATTATAATCCTCAAGCTAATGGCCAGACTGAGCGCTTTAATAGAGTGGTCAAAGAATCCATTCAGTTAGCGGTCAGAAATGATTTGAATTGGAGAAAAGCATTATGTGCCACCTTGCTTACATATCGTACTTCACCTAATTCGGTGACGGGGTGTTCCCCTTTTGAATTACTAAGAGGTCGCAAACCTGGATCCAAGCTATTACCTTGGTGGTTGAAATCCAATGGCCCCGTTGTGTCTGCTTTCAGTGCAAAGGAAATGGGTGAACGTGTCAAAAATTATCAAGAGAAAATGGGTAAATGTTCTGTGAAAAGCGTTTCACGCCACAAGGTCAAATTTGGCGACCTTGTGCGTGTGAAATTTGGTAATTCATCTGCCAGGAATTGGGCTAGGTGGTCGGATCCTGTTAGAGTGATTGAAGTATTTAGTAAGGCTGTACGTGTTGAAGGGGGGAAAATTTGGAATTTCAGACGTGTCTCTGTTGTTAGATCTGACAAGTTGTTAAAGAATACTAGGAAATGTTTTTCTCATTCTTATACTGAGGATAATGATCAATTGTTTTTTGATGATTTCAATACTATGCAAAACTCACAGGCGTCTTTACCTATTAATTCTGATGCACCTGTTGTCACCACCCTTGGGCCGCAGGAGATCTCCAATGACTCTGATGGTTTAGTTGATGTCATTGAATTGGAATCTGTGGCTCAAGATGAGTCTGTGCATAGAGCTGCAGACGTGGTTCCCAGAAGGAGTGTACGTGTCCCGCGTCCACCTGCAAAAATGAAAGATTATGTTTGTTCTTAGTTTTTTTTTTGTTTTTTTTTTGTGTATTTGGGGGGGGGGAGGTGTGTTGTATGCTGCTTGCGTGCGTCCCAGCACGCAAGCTTCCAGAATGTGGAATGTTCTGACTCCGTTCTGGTCAGTTGGAGCTGGACTGCCTTTGCGGGCAGTTGGTGGTTGTTAAGCTGTCTCTGCTCCTGAATATTCCTACCTGACGAGACTACTCTATGTGTGGACCTTCCTGTCATTCATAACAGCTAGGATGAATGAGAAAGCGACGATGAGTGTAATAGCATTCTATATCGGAGGGTCAGTCTCTCACAACCTGGGTTAATCCATTAGCGCCAAATCCCAGTGGGAAACTTTTTTCCAGCCCCAAAAGGAACAACACTACAAGGCAAAGCACCAGATTAGGCTGAAGCATTCCGCTCTCAAAGGGAGCCACTCTCAAGACTGACATCAGTATTAAGACTTCCTTTCCATGTACGCAATAGACTGTACAAAGAACCGAGACTAGCAAGGTAAGCCCTTTGAACTCACAATGCAAAAACGTTCTGCCTCCTTAACATTATCCTGAAAGTGGCAGAAGTGGACATTTCATCACCCTGCAGATAATACTGTATGTTTCTACATGAAAAAACATAAACTCTACATGTAGGCTGCCTTTGAAGCAGACCCTCTTGTCTGATGGTTTTACTTTGATGATCCATTACTGAAGGCAATGCCCTAGTTTCCTGGTACATATTCAGCTCTGGACGAGGCAAAATCTTCATTAAGAACATCTTTCTCTCCTGAGTTTTTGCAAGGGTTGCCATGGCAGAAACAGCTGATCTGGGTGATTCTCCTCCACATCCAAAAAACTTAAAGCACAACGCCAGAAATGTGGAGGGCGACAGATAGTGAAAACATACAAGACTGTCATACAAAACCACAGCGTAGTCTATCATCCACTCAGTTCCTCTCTTGAGGGGCAGTCAGTGCCTTGTTGACCCACATTTATCCTGCAAGCACAGATGATTTGTGGGATTTGCAGACCATGAAAGGCTTTCATCTCAGGCTCTTGGTACTCCTGCTCAGATCCAACTACTGACTCTCATACAATTGAAGGAATTTCCATTGATAAGCAAGAAAGCATTTTAAGATGAGTTCTGTCACCCCCTCTATTCAGAACTTGCATATAACCCTATATGTTTCCCCAGGGGCACTGTTCCTAAAGTTTTGGATCATCATTTCTCTGGACCACAAAACTATAGTATATTTATCCTCAGAATTTCTGAGCACGGTTCATACTGCAAATATGGGCTTTAAGAATGAATGATTGCAGGATGACTGTATGGCTCAGAGATCCCTTTCCATCCAGTATTGAAATGTGGTATGTCAAAAGAACCTCGTAGACAGAATGCTTGGGGCGGCTCAGAGATGTGTCTAGTGCGGAATGAGTGCTGGTTTGCTAATAGAAGTGCTGCTACACCCTTCACTAATCCTCGTTAGTACACCCAAGTCAGGGAATAAATACCAAGGGCCAAGGCACCATCAGCCCCATACATATGTGGCATACTTTGACCATTCCATACAGCTCCTGTGCCTGCTTTCTTGTCTAAAATGTAATGTAGTTTGGTCAGCTGACCTGAGCATTATGCAGAAGGCATTATCTAAGATGGAGTAATACTAGATGAACCCAAGCTCTGTGACTTGTATTGAAATGTGTTGAAGGTGAATTGTGTGCACTACCTTCGTACTTTGAAATATCTATGAATCCTCAATCCATTGAAATAAAACTTCAAGGAACATTTTCTTTTAGATTCAAACTAATGCAATCACATCTGTTTGTCTTTCACAGTTTCTTAAATACTTTTCCACAATTGAGCTACACTTGAGTGAGCAAAAATTATAATTCAAAAGAGTCACAAAAAGTTTAATTGTACTCTTCCGAATGGGGCTCGCACCTGTATGGTAGACTTGTCGTGCTTTCTAAGCTCACTGCATGGATGAAAATATTGTCCATGGTATAGGGGAAAAGTTTTTTTCACAACCTGGGACAAATATTTTTCAACTGGAGAAAAAAACAGATAAACATTTTTAAGCATAAGTGCACTATTGAATCACTTGTGCAATTCAACAGAAATACTTACGATTATCCCTGACTGGCATGTTCTCAAAGCTTCTACTCATCAAGATGCTGAGTGGATAGATGCCAAGGTCCTGATTCCAGTAGAACAAGGAGGGTTTAAAAAAAAGACATTAACCGCATGCGCGCTAGCGGTTTTCCCGCTGCGCGCTACAATTTTTAAAACCCCGCGTTACATATGACGAGCTGAGCTCGTCATGAGCGTCGAAGGGGTTAAACACTGGACCACTGCTTCAGCCTATGGTCAGTTGCCCAGAAGTCTATGAAAACCACAAGTAATTTATCTTGCTGTTTTGTCGACTTGAGGGTGGCATGCAACTTAGTAAACTGGGATATACTCTGAGAGACATTAAAGGAAGTAGAAATACTACAAGGAATATTAACTATCCTTATAGAAATGCATTGGGCCAGAGTAAAATGAACACAAGAAGGCCAGTTACAAAGAAAAATACCCTTTAAAAATGGCTTACATCAGGGATGTGTACTCACCTAACCTATTTGCCCTTTATTTAATGGACTTACCCTATACTATTAAGCACCCATGCATTTTCACCCACAATGGGTAAGTCGTAACATACTCTGCCTTTTAAACGCCAATGACTTGGTAATTATGAATGTAACCCAAATATGTGTACAAAGATATTTGGATGCTTTTGGAAAATATTGTGAGAATTCTTTTTACTATAAATATGGAAAAGACCAAAAAGATGGTCTTTGGTCATAGAAATCAAAAGGATAAATGATTCCTACATAAAACAAGAATAGAGGATGTGTTGTCTTATAAATAGCTTTGAATGCTCTTTACCTCCAATTTGGATTGGAAGATGCACTCCGATACAGTAAAATCCTGGGCTCTACGAAGCATAGCAGGGTTACGTAAGTTTAGTAGGGACAACGGAAGACCTGCACTAGTAACAGTATTAGATGCATTTAGAGCAATCGTGCAAGCATACATTTTATATGGTATGGAAATATTATGTATGGGAAGGTTACAAAACTGGAACAAATTAGAGGGATGTGCCAAATAGTTCTCTTGAATGTCACTAAGTCTTCCATGATTCAAGGGATAAGAATGGAAACCAGATTAGTCTCCTAGTACTTTATACTGATGAAGTTGATGCTGGGATTTTCGAACAGACTATTAACATCTGGTGAGGAAAACATAGCTTTTTCTTGTAAAAATTGACTTTTATATAGTGAACAGAGACGGGTGTGAGTTTAAGAGGGCAGATGAAAATTATAGTTGATTCCCTCTCATTGGACACTCACACAATGGATGCTCCTGTGATAATCTCTCGATGTGATTTAAATATGAAAATAGAAAGGATGCCACAGGATCATGATTTACAATATCTACAGGGAAATAACTCAGTTTCCCACTTAATAAACTCTATGATGTGAAATTTCCGTACATTTTAATGTTACTACATCAAGCTATGTGATACAGAATTAAAACAATTAGGATTAGGGGCAATTCTGTGTGTGCTTGTACTGTGTTAAAAAGTGGAGAGATATTGTGATTGTGCCTTAAATATGTAATGTTTAATAGTACATATTTTATTGGAATGTCAATTTTATATAGTAGAAAGACGTAGAATTTTAAAACCTTATTTGATTAGGTTGGCATAACGCATTGCCAGAAAGCAATGTGCTTCCTATTTGCTATATATTTCCTTGACGTAATAAGTGCTTTAGGAGAATTCCTGCAGTTACGAACATGGAATTTCTTTTTCCTTTAGAACTAGAATTTAAGCATTTTAGGGATAGACTAATTGTCAAGCCCGCTCTGGTGTCTAGGCTGTCGGTTCCTTTGTCTTACCCAAGACGGAGATACAGTTTCTCACATCTTCAATCTCCTGCCAGCTGGAGTCAATTGGTGGCGCAGTTTAGGCAGAGAGCTTCCAGTCATCTGCTTATCTGAACGCTGTCCTCTGGTTAGCGTTCTAGTCTTTTGCAGCAGTTCCGCCATTTCGTGCGCACGCTGCTTGAGCGCTGCGCACTTCAACTGAAGTTTTTGACGGAGCCGGTAACGTTTTTGAGAGCCTCTTCTTGGGCGTCTCATTCTTCCACATCTCGGCTCGTCAAAAGAAGATTTCGGAGTATTTGGAGAAGAACCTGAGAACTGGAGTCCTTCGTGAGCATTCCCGACTTACAGCTTGAAAGTCTTCGTGGGCAAAGGGTTTTGTATCCGCTCTCTCTCTCTCATATGCCGTGCAGTTTTGGTTGAGAGTAACGGTAAGCCTTTGATCATTTTTGAATCTTCGAAGTTTCTATCTGAGAAGCGGGTTCTTTGAGCAACTCACATTTCTGTGGAAGTCGAGTTTCTATTCCCGCTTAGACATTCCTTAAGCAGTATCTACGAGTTATTCTCCAGAAAGACATTGTGACTTTAACTGGCATTTTACATGGAGAAATAGCAAAGACTGAATCCTACTGTAGTCTTGTTCGTTGAACATAGTCCTGAATAAATTCTTAACCGCTAGGAAATATATATCCAGAGCTGAGAATTGAGTATAAGACACTACTCAGAACATAGCTGCCAAGTAAGTGTTTAGGGGGATATCTATATGCGCATGTAGTTATATTCTCTTACTCACCAGAGGGTAACACATTGTCAACGACAGAACTATTCAAACTACCACAGCTTTGAGAAGCAGAATTTTCCTTTGGTCAACCATTCTAACCTCACTTCAGCAAGAGAGTGGCGCATTCCACATCAAATACAGGTATACCAAGTCGACTTTTGGATAAAAGAAAGGACAGAATTTGAATGCCAAGTTTTGTGGGAATGTATTAATTTTGTGTTACTCTTACAGGTGCCAGAAAGTCGAAGACACCAGGGTGTGGCAGTCTCTCTGTTGTGTGATCCACTTCCCCTTTCCCCCTCATTCCTGGGCTCAGAGTGCTCTGGGACCAGGGGTGTTTGGGAATTGGGAAATTCTCATCTAGAAGGCCCTCATCTGATCGAGCCCACAGAGTTCAGGAGGTTCAGGTACAGCGTTCTTGACACTAATGAGTGGATATGTTGAATTGTATAGTTGTAGATTTTTAGAATTGTATTTGAAAATCGTGATTTGGATGAACTGTTAAAAGGATAAGTGTTTATTATATTGAATTTGAAGTATGTAAAATTTTCTGCGTTTTTGCTAATTTTTGCTATAGTTTAATAGAGTATGGTTTCAATAAACTGAATTTTTGACTGACTGCATGTGCTTGGAGCTAGTTCAGAATTACAAAACAAATAAAAAATGCGCTCCCAAATGAATTAGAAACCATACTTGTTTTCTCACCACACCCCGCCCCCTTCATTCACACAACAAAAGTATTTCAAAGTTAGCAAGTCTGCCCATGCATGATTTCTCCAAGCACACGCACATCACTGCACACATGTATCCCAATCCCCTGGGGACACTCAGAGGATGGGGGTCTGGTCATTGCTCAAAGTGCATAAAATGTATAGGAACTGCAATCCTGAATTCTATTCCTTATCGGTCATGCAATTTCTTTGTTGTCGCCATGAATCTACAAATTACTTCATTTGGTAATGCTCTAGGCTGGCTCCCAAGAAGCTTTTATGTTTACTAACCAACGTATTGCACACAGTTATATTTCTTTCAGGAAGTAGGCATTCGGTTGTAGGCATTTTTTATTCTTGAGCTGTCGGTCCCTGCTCTCAGGTTCACAGTACAGGAAACCCAACGCTCCTTCCACTTCAGACTCAGGCAACTCAAGGTCAACATTAACCATTCACAAACAGTTATTTTTATTTGTGAATAAAAAAAAACTTTCTGCAACATAAAAACTTGGGAACATCGTTACCAGGAGGGATGCAAAAGGATCTGCGCACACGCCTACTTATTACAGTATAAATGCTGTAAATTATTATACAAAAACACAAAAGTGAATGAAGAGAAGACGTTGATTGATGTGTTCCTTCAATTCAGATTTATTCCAGATGCGTCCGCGTGTGTATGCGGAAGTAACAGTAATGTTACTTCCGCATACACACGCGGACGCGCTAGATGGCAGCGGGACTCAAGCTGCATCTCAGGATAGTACGCCAACGGTGCTCCTTATGAACTGGTACTGACCACCCTACGAATCTGCTATAATTTTGAGCAAGACTACCTACACCACCCTACAGCCGGGACGGAAGTATAACCGGCGGAGAGCTTATAGCCATTGCGGCGAGAATTAAGAACAACTGCCCATTGGAGCCCTGATGAAGTCTTGGGTAACCACCCTGACGAAACACGTGTTGGCTGGGCATCTGGAATAAATCTGAATTGAAGGAACACATCAATCAACGTCTTCTCTTCATTCACTGTTGTGTTTTTGTACAATAATTTACAGCATTTATACTGTAATAAGTAGGTGTGTGCACAGATCCCTTTTGCATCACTTGTTTGTGGATCTGGATCCTGTTTGGAGGTTGTGGGTTCCCCTCCTTTCTGTGGCACCGTCCGACAAAGTGTTCTAGTTAGAAATTTACGTTACACACTGGCGCCATACCTGATCGACTATAAAATAACCCGTTCTTTTGTCTCAAATCGTTACCAGGAGGTCCTGTCCTCTTCCACCTCTGGGGTTAGGGAGCACTCCCTGCTCATCTTCTCTTTTCCCACCATTCCGTTGTCCCTGTAAAAGATATTTCCTGCTTTCCTGAGGCTTTTATGGTCATTGGAGATTGTTTGTCCAGGTGCCTCTTCCTTAGGCAGCACAACAAGAAGATGTGAGGAATTTAAGGATTTATTCTGGAAAACAAGCTAACCATGACAACTAAGGTCAAATCCATCTCCTCCTCCTGCTTCTTCATCCTCCATAGGCTTCGTAAGATATTCAAATGGCTTTCCCAAAGCTCAAGACGCACCATTACCCAGGCCCTCATCTCCAGTGGACTGGACTATGGCAAAGCTCTCTACGCAAGGACCACAGCTCACCTCCTCCAATGCCTTCAGATCATACAAAACGATGCAGCCCTAAATAATTCATGTCACCCTCTAGCTCAGGGAACTCCACTGGCTCCCTTTACAGAAAAGATGCCAGTTCAAGCTCCCAACCCATGCATGCAGAGCCCTACACAACTGCAGACCCGCCCCCTTGAACCACCACCTGAACTTCCGTCAGCCCACCAGACATCCCTGCTCCACGTCCCTTTCTCTAACCCTCACCCCAAATCCGACTTAGGAGATGCGGATGGTGCTCTTTCTCCTATCGAGCTGCGAAGAAATGGAAGGAGTTACCCTTTCCTCTATGGATGTCCTCATCTCTTCTAGGGTAGTGGAAGTCCCCGAAGACCTGGCTATCGACCAAACAACTGGACCTTGCCAGAGCCCGGATACCTTCACGGGTGACAGGAAGCGCTCTACAAATCGACTGATTGATTGGAAGCGCTATACAGCCTTCGGACTGAGAAATAGAAAATAGAAATTTTAGAGCTTTATATTTGTGACTATATGGTAGTTTAGACTGCTACAGAACAGTAATTTGATTGTAATATCCCCAATGTAGCAAGTGAGGCGCCATATTGCTCCTTCAACTCTTAATTCTTTATTTCTTTCCTCATTTTTATGTTTCCGTCCTCCCCTTTCCTTCCTTTCGGTCACAATTCCTTCCCTTCTTCTCTCCTTGCTCTTCCCCTTTGTTCTGTCTTCCCTCTTTATTCCTTTCTCTCTTCCTTGCACCCTTTATTACGTTCATAAACCTTGTCATTGTTTACTTCTTTATTCCCATCCTTCTTCATATCTTCCTTTTTTTCTTCTTTCCCTCCCTCTCTTCCTTTTAACTCTTTATGCTAAAGACCCATATTTTGTATTATACATAAACATTCATGTGGACGAGACATCAAAACGGAAATGCCACCGGATTAAATGCAGCACATAATGAAAGAAGACATCCCCATCATTTTTCTCAGTTCAGTGCTTCTCTGGAGGTCAGTCTAGATGGCCCTGTGTTCCATGGATTCTGAATAACCTGTGTACTTTTGCCCTCATTACCCCAGGGACTTGTAATCATCAGGCTTCAAGACCTGTAATTAACACTGTGGAGTGTTTCACTCAGCTTTAATCAAGATGCAGTCTATTTGATTTAACAGCCATCCAGGCTTGACAAGGTGTTTCACTGTGCATTGAACTTCAACGTGCTTTCATCGACACAGACACTGCCCACAAACATCTATGCAGCCTTCCTAAAAATGATCACACTGGGGGCTGAAATCAAAACTGGGATCAATACAGGAGAGGTTGGGATGTAAAAGAACATCTGCATGCACGGCCGACTGGGAACAGAAACCAGCCCTGGCAATTCCACTCGACAGGCGGCAGCCGGGTACCAGCCGGGGGAAAGGCGGGGGCTAGCTTGTGTCAAACACCGCTACTTATGTTACAGAGTACCGATATTGCAACACTGCTGCAAAACAGGCCCCAAGTAACAAAACGACCCCACAGGTCAAAAACCAGCCCCCACCCTTCTGGCCCACCAGGAAAACACCCGGTGCCCACTAGGGCCAGTCACACCCTGGCTGCATGTCACTGGAGACTGTGCGTCCGTGGCTCAAATTTCCCATAGCGAGTTTCACCGCAGCATATATGCCAATCATGCATTTACATTGAGGGTTCCTTATGACATCAAGTCAGAGTGGGACTCAGTGGTTTAGAGGGACATACCGGGGTGCCCTCTTTCTTCTGAGCCTGATTGCTGTCAGCCCTCTAACCTACAGTGGTGACAGCAATACATTTTAGTGGCAGTACAGGCCTTTTGACCTGCCTTTTGAAGGAGTTGTCTTTTGGCCTCTTCTGTGTTTTAAATTGATCAGTCTCTGCAATCAGATGGTTCATTTCATCCAGGTAGACATGGATGACACATGGTGTGTAACGTATTTGTACAGTATAAGTGTGCATGGATTATGTGAGAAATCGGGTCGGGGGTGTAAAACCCAACTCAAGCAGCAACCACAATTCTTGTCAGGGTGAAACACACTCAAACACCAAATTAACCTGTGCCTAACCCTCTGGTAGCTTGGCAGAATAGCAGTCAGGCTTAATTTAGAGGTGGCGTGTAAAGTATTTATGCAGCACACAAACAGTAAAAAAGTAAAACCACAACACAAAAAAAATTCCACACCAATTTAGAAACATATAGTAAAAAATAATTAAATTATTTGACACCAAAATGACAAAAATCCAATCAGTAGAACTGGAGATATACAATATTAAAGATTAGGTAAACATAGTGCTTAGAAGCACAAAGCACGGTGGTTATCTGGTCAAGCCACACAAGGAAAAAGTCTCAAATTCAGGCCAGTCATGATGGACCAAGTTAGACCCACTGAGATAAGTACCTTAAATCCTAGTTGTATTTCACTGGGCAGTGGCTGGTCCCAAGAAGTGCTGCCAGGTGCACGCTGAAGATGCGTCGCACAGATCCGATGAGCTGCGAGGGCTGCAATAAAGGGCTTGTGTCAAGGATGTATTGCGCAGCGGTGGTTCTGATGAGATGCAGGTGCTCCGATAACGGGCTTGGTCTATGCTCTATTGCACAGCGTCGGTTCCGATGAGGGGCTGAGAGCTCAGGTCAATGATGTGTCGCGTAGTGACAGTTCTGATCGCTATGAAGGCTGCGATGTGGACTTGCACCTCCCTGCATCAGTTCAGATGAGGTGCTGCAAAGAGTTACACTGGATTTCTGTCACTCTGTCACGCTGCGTCGGTTCTGATGAGACCACAGCTGGGCTGCAGAACACCTTTAGCCCTGCTTCCAAGGGTCCATGACAGCACAGCAGTCCTTTTTCTGAGCCTTCCACAGGTCCAGAAGTGTAATGAAGAGTTGAGTTTGAGGGTCCACTATTTATACCTGGCACCCACTTCGAAGTGTCTGGAATTTCCAGCCTCCCTTCCCTGGCGCCAACTTGTCTGGGGGCACAGAAGACTAGTGTGAAACCCTGTGTGAGTGTGCTAAGGCAGAGTTTTTGTGATATGTAAGTGTGGTAGGTGACTGCTCTGTCCCCCTATCAAGTCAGACATGGCCCATCCTGCAACACCTATTGCCCCGTTGTCTCATCAACCGAGAATATTACACAAAGACTAACTGCCAGCGACACCTAGTCATGTGACCGAGGATACAGACTGTAGGAACTTTCTAAAAGTGGCATTTATAGAATTGAGACTTAAAATCCAACTTTACCATTAAATCAGTTTTAAATTACAATTCTTTAGAGCCCAAACTCAACATTCCTACCTGCTCCCAATTGAAAATTATTGAACATTATCACTTATTAAATGTGATAATGTAACCCAATCTTTTCCTATAAGAGAGGTAGGCCTTGCAGTAGTGAAGGATGAATTTAAGAGGGTTTCACTACCAGGACATGCACAAGTTTAAAGTAAATGTCCAGCTTTTTAAATACACAGCACCGTGCCTTAAGGCTGTTTAGGGCCTACCCTAGGGGTAATTTATATGTATTAAAAAGGAAGGTTTAGACAAGACAAAGGGTTTATTTGTTCAGGTCAAAGTGGCAGTTTAAAGCTGCACACACAGGTTGCAAATGGCAGGCTGGGGATATGTTTAATGGACTATGTAGGTAGGTGGCACAATGAGGCTGCAGGTAGCATTTAATTTACAGGACCTGGGTACATATAGTACCACTTCACTTGGGACTACAAGTAAACTAATTGTGTCAATTTCACCATGTTTAAAGGCGAGAGCACAAGCAGATTAGCACTGGTTAGCAGTGGTATAGTGTGCGTAGTACTAAGGCCAACAAAACCGTATTCACCAGAAACAGTAAGAGTAAGACACACGTTTTGGGGACAGATCACCCTAAGACTGACAGGCCTAACAGAGGAATTATGCTGTGCGTGGCTGTGGAAACCCAAAAATCCATTTTGGTTCTATGAACTAAAGAAGTAGAAAACATGGATGCTGGAGAGAGCACCAGGCAGCAATGACAATTACAGAGCTCCTCCAAAGAATTTTTAAAGTCCTTTCTAGTAGACCAGATTCTAGAGCAGCGGTTCTTAATCTTTAGACTTTTTTGCACCTCAAAAGAATCACTATTGGAAGCCAGGAACCCTCCGCCTAAGTAATTTGTATGATTTAAACCTCATAACAATGCAAAAACAAGCATCAAACAAATAATGAAATATCTCATTTAAATCATGAACAAAAAATATACAGAAATCGAAATTTTAATTTTAATGTGAATCGTGGAGTTATTTCAAAATTCAGTTTTATTTCTATACGACAAAGCAACATGCTAGACTATCATATAGCTTTGTTCATTTTCTCCTAATGTATTCTCTCTTTTTGTCAGTGCAAACACGTAGCTTCAATTAAGGCACAAATTAAGGTATAGATACTATCTTAATTTTTAACTTCCAATTTAAAATTTCTTCACATTTACAAAACATTTTAAACCTTTAAAGTTTTCAAATTTTTTTTTATGTTTATGTATTTTATTAATCTGATAATATTGTTTAAACATTCTAACAGGCATTTGTTACCCTCAGTGGTCCACATAGCAGGCATTGATGACCCTCAACGTACCACGGAAGACTGGTTAAGAACCACTGCTCTAGAGGGTGAAAGATAAGACACAAAGGGTCCTTTCGATGTGTAGCAAAATTCCCATGCCCTTTCCAGCTGTCTCCTACAAAGGTTACTCCCGAGTTGAGTACCAATGAATTGAAGAAGATGCTCCCTTTTTTGGAGCGATTTTTTAGTTCTTAATGGGAGATTCCCACCTCCACCCATTGTCCTGATGGCACATTAAGACAAAGACTGAGGCCGAACCAGTTTGGGATGAATATGCGAAAGTCAGAAACAGTTTGAAATAGGCACCAAAGTAGTGTATAGAAAACACAAACTATGGGGCCGATTAGGATGGTGGACGGACTTGCGTCCGTCCGCCACCCCCGAGGTGGAGGGACCGTCCGCAAGGGCAGCGGCGTTCCCTCCATGCCAATTAGGATGTGACCACCACCCTGGCGGTCACATCCTGTATCTTTAACATTGCGGCGGGTGCTGATTCACCTGCCGCAATGGTAAAAATGCATGCATTGCATTTGCATGCACAAAGCGGCAGACACCACGCGGTGCCTGCCACTTTGTGCATGCAAATGCAGGGGGTACCATAGGTTCCCCCCATGTGCCCCCCCCGCTTCACCCTGGGGGCACCGCCACCAAATAGCAGGCTACACCCCGCGGATCAGCGGCGGACAGACCTGCCGTCCGCCGCTGATCCCACCGCCATCCTAATCTGGCGGGTGGTGTTTACAGGGACCGCGGCGGTGAATCCGCATCCTCCGGGCCGGTGGTGACTGCCACCGGCCCAGGATGCGGATTCACCGCCATCCTAATCGACCCCTATGTCTGAAATTTAGTATAAGTAAGAGTCACCAGAATTATGTGATTTTGGGACTGAAGTGTTTTCCGCATAAATGTGGATTTGACACTTTTGCCACATAATCTGTTGTCTTCTGCATAATCTGCAGATTTTAAACAAAAAAAGAAAAAGTGTTCTAGCTTAAACAGATTAAAAGTTACTAACATGTGGCGACACATGTTGCTGCACAGAAAAGACCCTTCTTAAAAGTTGACTGGTCACCTTTCTGTTGCTTATTACTGTATTTGGGTGTCAAACTGGAACTAATGATGTGAAATCTTTGCCCAGTGTTAACATGCGAAACAAAATAATAAGGTAATATTATGACAAAATGTGCTACATTATGCTGCGTAATTTGTCTTTTCTTGCTGCATAATTTAGTCAACCCTGCTGCATAATTTGGTCCTCGATTGCAACATAATTCCAGTGGCCCTGGTATAAGTACAGGCTAGAAACTATCAGAGTGCCAAGATGTTCCTACTGGAATATGTAGTCCCACACCAATGGAGAATAAAAATCTCTTTTTTAGCAGAGCATTGGGGTCTCTCACTGCCCACTCTTCTTCAGCAAGATTGGGTCGAGGAACTTGAAAAGTTGTTCAATAAATTTCAATCTTCTCTCGAAGCAGCCGAATTGCACAAAACCGTGGGGAAACTCATGTGCATTTGCTCTTAATCTACCTGCTTCAGAAGAGGGCGAGGAACCGCTGAGACACCAGCAGCGATCTCCTAACCCACAGCACATTGAATGTATGTTGGGAGCTGGTAGCACAGAATACCTCCTCCATGGGCCTGTGGTAGCCATTGCCTGCAAAGGGAACCTTCAGATGGGCTGGGCAGCTTTCAGTGTTCCATCCAGGATGATAATAAACAATATGCACCTACTGTTGCTTATATACACTCAGTTTCTACTAACAATTACAACTTGGTATAGACGGCCTACTTAGCCTGTGAAAAGGAATCCATACTCTAGCACCTCTGGTCATGTATTGCAGATCTTTGTACAGACACTTTCTTTATTTTATATTATAAGAAGACTGGTCCCTGCGGCGCTTCCGACGCTTTTTGGACCGTCGGAAGCGCCGGAGGGACGCGACAACAGTGACTGTGATTTTTTCGGGGTCACGTTTCTGGACACGTGAACATTTGGCACGGGGTCCTAATGAGTGACGCTGGTATGTGCTGACATAGCGCACTCAAGGTCCAGAATGTTTTGAAAAGATTGAGAATAGAAAACCCCTCATATGCCCTGATGAAATCGCCAAAAGAAGGAGCGATGAAACATGTCGGCTTGAGGACATAAATTTTGATGGTATACAAGTAACCATTTTTAACCAGTAGTGTTTTGCTGCATCAGAATAAAATGGCAATAGCAAGCAAAGCACCGCTACACAATTTATTTGTTTTTGTTGTGGTTTGTTAGGGGTCTTGTTATGTGTCTCTGTACACTATAAACAGGTGTCAGTGTTTGATACGTTGGTCACTATTTGTGTTTTCCTTCACTATTCTCACATCCGCACTAGTTCTCTGTTGAGTGCACGTTTGTCTTTTCATATAGAGAGAGTTGCCAGTGATGAGAAGCGGGTATACCGGCAATTGCTAACCGGGAACCCCCTCGGGTTGTTCTACCGTGAGGTACTCTCTCTATCTCTCACAATTTTTTGGGGTGTATTGTTGTGGTCCTGTGTGATTTTATATTGGCAAAGAACACATCCAGACCCGTGGATTCATGTTATTGGACATACTCCAGGTAGTACTGATAATTAATATCTCTACCCTGTTGGTCTTCTATATGGATGTAGTTTTATATAGGTGAGGCATTAACTGTTTGAACACTGTATGAGTGGGGGGCTGCCTCGCCTATCCCTTTCCCCCTTTACCCCTTGAGAGTGTGTCGAGTACACAGAGAGCTCAAAGTGGGCCAAAGTTAGCCCCAAACTAGGGTGCTGGTGATCACTAGTCAACATTCATCACTAACGCTCACCTGCACTGCTCTACTTCAAAGGTTACATCCTGAAGGTTAGTTTCGGAATAGGATTTGTAAACCAGTATGGCATTGGAGCTGCTTTATAAATATCCTCCTCTTGGATTCAAGGTGGAAAGATAGTCAAATATTGACTTGTAATTGATCAACTCTTTGGTATGGCAGTAGGAAAACAAGCATTCCGAACACTGTTCAGCCTGGTAATATTGGCTCTGGTAATTCATTTATGGCATGTCACTGCACTTGATTCTGCTCGAAGGGTCAATCCTTGATCTTTCTAACCAAGGCCCTTAGTGACTTCTTGTCATTTGGAAGTAAGAAGGAGTAAAGACTAGTCTATAGGTGAGGGGTAACGATTAGTGGGTATGTGATGCTGTTTATTGTTAGTGATACTAGTGTGGAAGTGGGTTATTATGGCTTTTAAGAAGTTGAAAATGTCTCCATAACGTTGTTGGGCATGAATGATAGATCATAGATCATAGTTGTGGACCCTATGCTGGTTGTCTCAGTGTTTTTATTAGGGACTTTGCTAATCTGTTTAAATGTCTTGAAGATGCCGGTGGAGTTGCATTGTTTATTTGCCCTTATGGTTCTCATTCAGTATAGCTTGAATTTTTTAACCCACTTGAAGTGAAGCTTACTTCAGTGACCCTTTTGTTTTAATACAGTACTATCTCTCACCTTTGAGAGATCACGTTGAACTTCTTCGTATACATCTTGACAATATTTTTCAGTATCAGAAATGGAGCTATTACAATGAGTGTTCTCCTAAAGTTGGCTTTGCGGGTCATGAGTAAGTGAACTACGATGGACCCATTAGCACTGTGCTGGCTCAGTCACGAGTACTTTGGAACATGGCATGAAAGATGTTTTTCACAGTCTTGTAGTTAATAGTGCCTGGATGAGTTTTCGGTCTGATTGTTAATTCTGTGTTGATACGCTGTAAAGTGTCCCATAAGTGTATGCATAGGTTGGTATTCATACGGCACAAACATATTTGGGAAGACACAAAGTGCTGTAAATCAACAGAGGGAGACGATACAAGGTTGTCTACATGAATTGGGGATTTAATGCATTTGAACTGCATGATTACATTTGTCATATCTACTTTGCATTACATCCCCAAAACTATATTTACCATGGCAGGCACATGGAGAGGATGCAACTTTGGTGACCCATAAGATGTTTTTATAAATTCCAGCTCAGGGATAAGGATCCGTGTCTCTAGGTTCCAAAGTTGGCATCTTGGCATGTAGACCAAATCTCCTTCAGTGGCAAGACTCGGTCAGAGGGCTCACCTTCATCTGTCTTGATGGTAAACACCAGGCTTTGGGTGTGGCCAGTGTTGTAATTCATATGAAGGATCTTATCTCCATGCTTTTAAGGACTTCTTTGGCCTGCTCGCTCTCTGTTTTGTTGTATGCTATTTATAATAAGGTCATGAAATCACTGAACAGGAGAATCATGTGGGGTAATGTCTGTCAGTGAGACAATAATTACAAGAGTTCCTCCAGAAAGGTGGAGGTGTACCCAAGGCACTAGTAATTCTCTGTATTGACAAAAGACAGGCTAGAAGTAGAATAAGAGTAGATTTAATGATTGGCCACAAGAGTTGAGCGCACACTATATTTTTTTGCAAGAATCAAGGTGCCCTCACTTTCACTTGCTTCTATACTGGGGTCTGTTCTGTATGGCTGTGAAACTGGGGTTGTTTCTGCTGAATTTGTGATAGATGGGATGGTGTGCACATATCTAACTGAACCCAGAGAAGAGGTCACTTTCGGGCTGGCTGCTTTTGGCATACCTGTGCACTTTGGAAGGAAGGTGGATGGTACTTTTGTTACACTTTCCACGTAATTAGGACTGAAGTTATACTTATCTAGATCATGGTCTGCCCGATCCGGGCATGAGGGACCAACACTGCACAGAAGTTGGGTGAAGTAGGGAAGAGCAGAGACCACTGGAAGCCCCATCAAGCAGTTCTAGCAAAGAAGTAAGCTGGAATATGACTTCAGTGCCTGGAGAAGAAATTTCCCTCAAACCCCTGAAGGTCAAAAGGCTCACAAATCCTTCCCTCAAGGTGCAAATGTTACTACTACTACTCCCAGATAGTTGACCCCCTGCTGAAAGTGGAGAGTGTGAGTGTGAAAGAGTCAGGGAGACAGAGTGGTGGGAGAGGGAGAGACAGAGCGAGTGCGAGATAGAGATAGAGAGAGACAGAGAAATAGAAAGAGAAAGAGAGAGATAAAGGCCAGAGAGGGAGAGAGTGATGGGAAAGCGAGAGAGAGAGACATAGCAGGACAGAGAGAGAAAGAGAGAGAGAGAGAGAGACGGCGAAAGAAAGCCCTGTTGGTGGAGGGCTTCCAAGTGTAATAATGATGGGCTGAGGCCACAACCACCCACTATCTCTGCCCATATTTGCCAAGTCTCCCTTTTATGAAAGAAGACACCTTCTACATTAACCTAAAACGCAGAGATTTCAAAGTTTTCTTATTCACTTTAAATCAATATCAGAAATATATACCTTTTAAGGTTGGTTGATTTATGGCTTCATTTTTTTTAGGTTTGACCTGGGTACAGCTTTAGCTGTGTCTCCACCACATATAAAGAAAAAAAACATGAACTAAAAATGGGCCAACTCTCTTTATCTATTAGTCTCTTCAGCTGCCATTCCCATTTTCTTCCACCCACAACAGCATACAGCATAGTGCTTTGGTCGGCATACTTCAGCTATTGGCTCTCTTGTCCAGTGAGTGATGGCATGTTTTCCTTATCACGTGTGCACATCCGCCTGGAAATAAGGCCAATGCAATATTTTTTTCCCATACTTTATCCTTTTTAGGTCTCGCCTGTCGATGCGCATGCGCATCGAGCAAGCGAGACTATAGGGGCTCATCGACTCTTTATCTAACTTGCAAGGAATCGTGGCGATTCCTTGCAGTGCCCGTGACTTTTAAGCTCAATGCGCATGTGCATTGAGCTTAAAAGCGCGTGCACAGCCGCCCGCATTCCTCCGACACCTTTGAAGTGAAGCTTAGCTTCACTTCAAAGGCCCGGCTTCTTCACACCCACATGCCGCTCTGCCCCGCTCCGCCCCCTCCCCTGAGTCATCCTGCCTGCCCTCGACGTTCCCCCCGCCCCCCTCCCAGCTTGTTTTCTTTCTTTTGAAATAGCTGTCTTTCTGACACTTGATAATATTGCATGTTGTCAATCTGACCCTATGCTTGCCTGTTGGTTATTTTTTTAATTTAAATTACGCGCAGACCTACGAAAATGCACCCTTTTACATTAATAGCAGTCAACAAGGGCGCCCGCCCCCTCCCTATCCCGGGCGCCGCTTAGGTTTCAGCGCGGCACCCGCTTTCACTTTTAACACGGCGGCCAGTCAACAATGGCGCATGCAGCTCTTTTCTGTCACGCTGTAAACATTCAAATTATTTGACTCCAGGAATTCCTGCCCCGGCCTGTTTAGACTCCGAGCACTCTCTGGTATGACAGAAGCACATTTTATGTAGTTCGGCTGAACTGCCGCCGCTCCTCCAGCTTGTTTCAGAAGAGTTGCCTTCATGCATTTTAAGTGCGTTGGCTAAAAGTGCACGGCATAGTTTTAGTTTGCGGGCAGGTTTTCTCATCTGATGCTCTTTCTGCTGTTCACTTTGTCCCATGCAGTTTTTACCAGTGTGCGCATTAAAAATAATGATGTTTGTCTGAAATGCAGCCGCCGCTGCGCTGTGTTTGGGACTGGCCTCGGTGCTGCAGATTAGAGTGGACGTGCTAATCAATTGCCCGTTTGAGAGGAAGTCATCCCGTGCCTTTGCATAATCCATTTACATATCCCCAGAAGGTGCCCGATGCCTGGATTGTGTGCTTCCTGTTCTGCGGGGCCCCAGGGCCCTCTTTCTGCCATTTGTTCCCCTTCAAGAGAGTAAGATAGCGTGGGAATATTTGGAGCTCTTCAGGTTTGGGGCCCAATGCCACTCCGTGCTGGTTCTCCTGGCGTCATGTATGTCTCTCTCTGAAACATGCCAAGGACAGGCTGCAGGCTCTGCAGCTTGTAGTGCCTCGTTTTGTGTGGGTAGGGGAAGGGTTGACCTCACTACAGTGTTTACCACAGTTAATGAAGATCAGATGGGAGAGTACACACAGAGCAGCTCTCTGGGCCCATTCTGAGCCACGTACTAATGGACACAAACAATGCATCCGTGACGTTCGTCTTAAGGCAGCCCTATTATACTAAACCCGCCTTTTCTTGACTTTTTATTTTCCTAAACCCATATTTTGTTAATTAAAGGTGTAAATTTTTTAAAAAGAAATGTTTGCAAATTTTTTTTCATGTAAGGGCCCACTGTTCTCACACTGCTTCTCCCAGCGTTCTTTGCATTCACGTTTGAGAGAGGCTCCTCTGAGACCGGTAAGTGCATACATGGATCTATATAATGCGTATGTAACTCCAAGTGGTGCAGTGAAATATTTTAACTCCTCCACGGGGAAGAACGCATTGTGTTCTCGGTTTATTTTTCCTGACACGAAAACTTGTTTTAGAATAGGAAATGGAGTTTTCGCTTGCCCCTGCCTCTGCCGTGCTCTGTTAGCAAACACTGCACATAGAAGTCACGCGCCGGATTCCTTCGCATTTCCTACTGCTAGTCAATGGCTAGTTTTTGTTTTACTTAAGGCAATATTACTTATTTCTTCCGTGGTGTAGACCTTTCCTGTTAGGGGCTTTGTTGTTCTGTGAGGACATTGAGTAATCGTGCTCATTGAAGACGATAGCAATGTTATAGCTGTTTGAAGAGCACCTGGAATGGCTCGCCTGCCCACACACGGTGACTGTGGGGAGGGAAGAGCTGAGCCTCCCTACTACAAGTGTTTAGATGTATCTGCTAGAGGCTGCCAAGCAAACTAGCAAGGCTTAGAGTACGATGGATGTTGTCTGCCACTCAATGTATACTTAATGTGAACATTTGCTATTAGGTCTAGGTTTGCAAATCACAGCGTTCCCCGTTTGGCCCCATGGCGCCCTCACCCTCACACCCCCTCACACACCCTCACTCACCCTCTCACCCTCACTCACTCACCCTCATACACCCTCATCAGCATAGCATAACAAAACATAGCATGGTATAGCAAAAAAAGCATAGGATACACAAACTCACAACCCTTTCACCCTCACCCTTGCTCTAACACTCACCCTCACTCACTCACCCACCCACCCTCACCCACCCTCACTCACCCACCCTCACTCACCCACCCTCACTCACCCTCACCAGCATAGCATAACAAAACATAGCATAGCATAACAAAACAAAGCATATGATAGGAAAACATAGCATAGCATAACAAAGCATAGCATAACAAAACACAACACAACATACCATAGCATAACAAAACATAGCATAACAAAACAAAGCATAGCAAAACAAAACATAGAATAGTATAACAAAGCATAGCATAGCAAAACAAAACATAGCAAAACACAACAAAGCATAGCATAACAAAGCATACCATAACAAAGCATAGCATAACAAAACATAGCAAAACAAAACATAGAAAAACACAACAAACCATAGCATACATAACAAAACATAGCATAGCATAACAAAACACAACAAAGCATAGCATAGCATAACAAAACACAGCATAGCATAACAAAACAAAGCTTAGAATAGCATAACAAAACATAGCATAACAAAACATAGCATAACAAAGCATAGCATAACAAAGCATAGCATACCAAAACAAAGCAGAGCATAACAAAGCATAGCATAACAAAACATCTCATAACAAAGCATAGCCTAGCAAAACACAACAAAACATAGCATAGCATAACAAAACACAACAAAACATAGCATGGCTTAACAAAACATAACAAAACATATAATAGCATAGCAAAACACAGCATAGCATACCAAACACAGCAAAACATAGCATAGCATAACAAAACATAGCATAACAAAACAAAGCATAGCATCATAAAACACAACAAAGCATAGATAGCATAGCATAACAAAACATAGCATAACAAAGCATAGCAGAACAAAGCATAGCAGAGCAAAACATAGCATAGCATAACAAAACATAGCATAGCATAACAAAGCATAGCCTAGCAAAACACAACAAAACATAGCATAACAAAACATAGCATAGCGTAACAAAACAAAGCATAGGATAGCAAAACTAAACATAGCATAGCATAACAAAACAAAGCTTCGGATAGCAAAACAAAACATAGCATAGCATAACAAAACATAGCATAACATAACAAAACATAGCATAACAAAACACAACAAAACAGCATAGCTTAACAAAACAAAACATAGCATGGCTGAACAAAACATAACAAAACATAATAGCATAGCAAAACACAGCATAGCATACCAACACAACAAAACATAGCATAGCATAACAAAACATAGCATAGCAAAACAAAGCATAGCATAATAAAACACAACAAAGCATAGCATAGCATAACAAAGCATAGCAGAGCAAAACATAGCATAGCATAACAAAGCATAGCATTGCATAACAAAACATAGCATAGCATAACATAGCATAGCATAGCAAAACATAGCATAGCATAACAAAACATAGCATAGAATAACAAAACAGCATAGCATAGCATAACAAAACAAAACATAGGATAGCAAAACAAAACATAGCATAGCATACAGCATCACTCAGCACAAACACAGCATCACTCTGTGGCACCACAACATCACTGAGCTCCACCACAGCATCAATCTGTTCAACCATTCAACAACAACTGGTTCAAATATGTTATCTCAATGTTTCAAGCTTTATTACAAATGTAACAAAAAGATGTTAATATTTGACATATGTTCTTGGATTTTCGTCACAATAAAATACACTGAACAGAATCTTCACAAATGTTATTTACAAAAGTTTAAGCTATTGCCATTATAAATTACAATGACTTTTATTTAAGTATTAATTATTAAAAAAATTAAAAGCCATCGTTATTTGTAATATCAATACATCTAAGTCACGTAAATACAAAACATGTTGCATTACAAATTCTATAGGTGTCACATTTGCGAAAGTTATAACTATTGGCATTGTAAATGACAAAGCTAATAATTTAGCTATTTTCAAAAACAACACATAAATAAAAAAATTGTCATTTACAAGACCAATAGCTCAAACTTTCCTAATGCGAGACCTATTGCATTGCCCTAACTCACACTCACCCTCACTCACCCTCACCCTCACTCACCCTCACTCACCCTCACTCTCACTCACCCTCACTCACCCTCACTCTCACTCACCCTCAACCCCTCACTCACCCTCACTCACTCACCCTCACTCACCCTCACCCACCCTCACCCACCCTCACCCTCACTCACCCTCACTCTCACTCACCCTCACTCACCCTCACCCTCACTCACCCTCAACCCCTCACCCTCACACAGTGCAATAGGTCTCGGAGCATTTGAGTTAGAGCTTTTAGATTTGTTTATGGCTTTTTTTCTTTGTAATTCTTTAGCATTGCCTACAGGAAACAAAAATGCTAAAGATTTAAAAAAAAAACCCATAAACAATTCTAAAAGCACTAACTCTAATGCTGCGAGACCTATTGCATTTCCAATGCTTGTTGTAGTTGTTTTTAGAAAGCATCATGGTTTAAACTATGTCTTGAGGTTACAGTATTTCAAAGCCAAGAAATAATATTTTCCAGTGATGTGCATTAAAACAGAAAAGGATTTCTTTTCCTGTTACACCAGAGTGCCAGGAACAACCCGTACAGTTCTATTAAAATTATCTGCAAGAGGTATTTTTTAATTTATTTTTCTGTGTGCAAGCATATGGGCACAACGCTTACGTAGATGACTGCATGTTTTCTTTTTTGTGACTTATGCTTGCAGTAAGTTTTTTAAAAACAATTATTTCACCAGCTTGTCAAGGGGCAGCCCTACTGGCTTTGCCAGCGCTTGTTTACATAGACTTTCCCACTGCTAATAAGTTACATTTGAAAAAACACTAGAAATCGAACTTATTAGTAGAGATGAAGTCTATATAAACAAGCATTGACACTGTAATAAGGCCCCTCCGTTAGCTTTTAGGATGATTAACTTCCTTCCTAATGAGTTATAATAATAATAATAATAGTAATAATAATACCATAAAGTACCTCACAGCTCCCTGGTGACACATCTATTCATTTTAAGCAGCCACCAGCAGGACATACAATGCCACCACTAATGCACCACCATTACCCAGTCACCCAGCCACAGAACCAAAAAAAAGACAGAAAAACGAGCAAAGAAAAGAAGATGAAAAAGAAAGAGACAAAGAAATAACGAGGGGTAAGAAACATTGAAGAAATACTCCTTGGCCTCATCTTACCTTTCATGCTTCTAGTATTGTTCAGTACACCATGGACAGCACTTTGTCTCAGTGCCTTGTACCCAGCAGGCACAACTCCTCTCCTCCTGTCTTTTTTTCTGCATTCCAGCCCCCAAAACTTACTTATCCACAAATATTTACAGGCCCAGAAAGTAATTGGGAGCTTCCTGAGCTTGACTGTACCGCCGTGAGGGAAACGGCTTTTCGAACCTACCTCCTTGGGGCCACTAAAACTGTGTCTTAGCACCGCCGTGAGGGAAACGGCGCAACGAACCGCAACACCTTGAACGATGGAGCCGAGCGGGCAGGGAACTACAATTCCCAGGTGCCCCGGCGGCCGTGACGACAGCAGAGCGCCCGGAGGCGCGTAAAAAGAGTGCAGCGCCGAGCGTGCACTGGGAGCTTCCTGAGCTTGACTGTACCGCCGTGAGGGAAACGGCTTTTCGAACCTACCTCCTTGGGGCCACTAAAACTGTGTCTTAGCACCGCCGTGAGGGAAACGGCGCAACGAACCGCAACACCTTGAACGACGGAGCCGAGCGGGCAGGGAACTACAATTCCCAGGTGCCCCGGCGGCCGTGACGACAGCAGAGCGCCCGGAGGCGCGTAAAAAGAGTGCAGCGCCGAGCGTGCACTGGGAGCTTCCTGAGCTTGACTGTACCGCCGTGAGGGAAACGGCTTTTCGAACCTACCTCCTTGGGGCCACTAAAACTGTGTCTTAGCACCGCCGTGAAGGAAACGGCGCAACGAACCGCAACACCTTGAACGACGGAGCCGAGCGGGCAGGGAACTACAATTCCCAGGTGCCCCGGCGGCCGTGACGACAGCAGAGCGCCCGGAGGCGCGTAAAAAGAGTGCAGCGCCGAGCGTGCACTGGGAGCTTCCTGAGCTTGACTGTACCGCCGTGAGGGAAACGGCTTTTCGAACCTACCTCCTTGGGGCCACTAAAACTGTGTCTTAGCACCGCCGTGAGGGAAACGGCGCAACGAACCGCAACACCTTGAACGACGGAGCCGAGCGGGCAGGGAACTACAATTCCCAGGTGCCCCGGCGGCCGTGACGACAGCAGAGCGCCCGGAGGCGCGTAAAAAGAGTGCAGCGCCGAGCGTGCACTGGGAGCTTCCTGAGCTTGACTGTACCGCCGTGAGGGAAACGGCTTTTCGAACCTACCTCCTTGGGGCCACTAAAACTGTGTCTTAGCACCGCCGTGAGGGAAACGGCGCAACGAACCGCAACACCTTGAACGACGGAGCAGAGCGGGCAGGGAACTACAATTCCCAGGTGCCCCGGCGGCCGTGACGACAGCAGAGCGCCCGGAGGCGCGTAAAAAGAGTGCAGCGCCGAGCTTGCACTGGGAGCTTCCTGAGCTTGACTGTTCCGCCGTGAGGGAAACGGCTTTTCGAACCTACCTCCTTGGGGCCACTAAAACTGTGTCTTAGCACCGCCGTGAGGGAAACAGCGCAACGAACCGCAACACCTTGAACGACGGAGCCGAGCGGGCAGGGAACTACAATTCCCAGGTGCCCCGGCGGCCGTGACGACAGCAGAGCGCCCGGAGGCGCGTAAAAAGAGTGCAGCGCCGAGCGTGCACTGGGAGCTTCCTGAGCTTGACTGTACCGCCGTGAGGGAAACGGCTTTTCGAACCTACCTCCTTGGGGCCACTAAAACTGTGTCTTAGCACCGCCATGAGGGAAACGGCGCAACGAACCGCAACACCTTGAACGACGGAGCCGAGCGGGCAGGGAACTACAATTCCCAGGTGCCCCGGCGGCCGTGACGACAGCAGAGCGCCCGGAAGCGCGTAAAAAGAGTGCAGCGCCGAGCGTGCACTGGGAGCTTCCTGAGCTTGACTGTACCGCCGTGAGGGAAACGGCTTTTCGAACCTACCTCCTTGGGGCCACTAAAACTGTGTCTTAGCACCGCCGTGAGGGAAACGGCGCAACGAACCGCAACACCTTGAACGACGGAGCCGAGCGGGCAGGGAACTACAATTCCCAGGTGCCCCGGCGGCCGTGACGACAGCAGAGCGCCCGGAGGCGCGTAAAAAGAGTGCAGCGCCGAGCGTGCACTGGGAGCTTCCTGAGCTTGACTGTACCGCCGTGAGGGAAACGGCTTTTCGAACCTACCTCCTTGGGGCCACTAAAACTGTGTCTTAGCACCGCCGTGAGGGAAACGGCGCAACGAACCGCAACACCTTGAACGACGGAGCCGAGCGGGCGGGGAACTACAATTCCCAGGTGCCCCGGCGGCCGTGACGACAGCAGAGCGCCCGGAGGCGCGTAAAAAGAGTGCAGCGCCGAGCGTGCACTGGGAGCTTCCTGAGCTTGACTGTACCGCCGTGAGGGAAACGGCTTTTCGAACCTACCTCCTTGGGGCCACTAAAACTGTGTCTTAGCACCGCCGTGAGGGAAACAGCGCAACGAACCGCAACACCTTGAACGACGGAGCCGAGCGGGCAGGGAACTACAATTCCCAGGTGCCCCGGCGGCCGTGACGACAGCAGAGCGCCCGGAGGCGCGTAAAAAGAGTGCAACACCTCTCGCCCCGCGAGTCGCGCGCGGGGAGCGCCCGGGGCGAAGCCCGGGCAAAGGGCTGTGGCCGTCCGAGGTCGGCCAAGGTTGGGTTGGGCCAGGGACCCTGCCTGACATCCAAAACACTTTTTATTGGATACAGCCTACCAGGGGCATTGACTTCCAGGTAAACATATATTTCATCACTCCTGCGACCTATAACGTTTGCATCAAGTGTATTGTTACTTGGGTAAATGCCTGCTAAAAAGACTCCCTCTGTCTCCAACACAATGGAGAACTATTTAGTTCAAGTTGTGACGAAAATTAATACTGAAAGACGGGCTTCTCTGGGATTGGAATCCCCTTTACAATCACCCTTGGTAGATATTGGGACCGAGGATTCATTCGCCTTACTAAACAACAGTCTCCTGGGTGAGGCAAATGACTCAATCCAGGATACAAATAGTATCCAGCCTAGTGGCATAGTAGCCAGCACTGAGGAAAATAGTGATATTGACGCTTTGACTGTGCTTCCTACAAATAGTGAGTCTAACATCTCCACTGCTCCCCCTATCCCCGCACCGAGGATCTCAGGGGGTAAAAGAAAAGCCATTCAAAAGCGAGGAGGCCTAAGATCAGGCAAAAATAAAACTGCTACGCCACCAAGGAAAATCATCGACAATGATGAGGAAGATCTAACTGGGGATACATATGTAACTCTTTCCGATGATCTACTACAGAAACTTTGCTGTCTGATGGACACAAAAATTAAAGGGATGGTAAAACCCCTGATCAGCAAAATAGATAAATTAACTGCTGAGGTAAGCAAACTGGAGGGTCTGTTGGAAAAAACCCTGGGGGAAGTGAGGAAACTTCCGGAAGTTATTACAACTAGTGTCCAGCCATTGATGAGCGAAATCCAATCTGGCAAATCTGTCGGACCGACTCCTGCAGTTGTACCAAACCCCCCACTGCCTTCACTGACAATTTTAACCGACAGACCCTCCGGTGAGGTACCGACTACTTCATCTTATGGGGTACCTAATCCCTTGAAAGGATCATCTGAGCTTGTTGTGGAAGCCTCACCATTAGTTCTTGTTCTTGCTAATGTACCTCCACTAGCCCCAGGGGATACTGAATCAACCTCATCATTGCTAAATAAATCGCTATCATGGCTAACTAATAACATGGCCATAACTCCTTGGGGCAAAGAGCAACTAGCCGATGTACTGGTGAATGCAAGAAGGGTTGAGTGGATTGGGAATAGGGTAAAAAAATTTCAGGGGGATTGTGTCGTGCTTAATTTTTCAGACCCTGAGGTTTTGCCAAATATCCTGCCCAATCTCAACCCGCCACAGAAAAGATCTACCCCTATTGTCCCATTGACTCTAGACTTCTTTTACCCTAGGAAAGGTAGAGGCCCTAATTGCAATACACTGAGAACAAAGTGGAATGTCGTAACTAAGAGGTGCTGCAAGAACCCTGACTATGCCGAGTGGGGTCTAGGTTTGGATAACAGATTTTCTGCTCTTTCCAACCTTGACGCATGCGATTGACTACCATCTACCCCCACTAACTTGCTGCAAATTCGCAAGGCTGCACATCCAATAGAGGTGTCCAGTTGCCCATCAGTTTTACAAAATATGACCAATAACAATGTAACTAGAGCTGGAGTAACTGTTGCAAATATAAATGAAATTGGTATTGCTGATACACCGTCAACTGGGCATGCTCACAGTACCTATCCAGCAATGGTAAATGCTACTGGGAATCTATTGTCTTGGAATATTGCTGGGCTCTGTTCTAAAATGGTTTGTGGAGAATGGTTTGGGTTTGTGAGTCAGTACGATGTTTGTATTTTTCAAGAGACCTGGGCCTGTGATCCCATATTTGTATTGGGTTATTTGAATTTCTATCTTCCGGCCACTAAGGGCCCAAAAGGGAGACCGATGGGGGGTCTCACTATATGGGTGCGCCAGTCTCTTAAGATTGATGTGAGTAATATTGAGCTGCACCAAAAAGATATTCAGCTCATTCGACTAAAGGGCAATACATCTACCTCCCTGGATATCTATAATGTATATGCTAGAGGGGGTAGTGTAGGAAAATCTGAAGTCCTTTTGTCTTTGTATAATCTGTTAGAAACTCACTCAACAGGGAAAAACATAGTTATAGCTGGCGACCTAAATCGCACTTTTGAACCTCTAGATATTGGCGATGATCATTTGGGCACTGAGGAAGATATGCTATGGGAAATCCCTGTTCTTAATACTACCCCAATAACACGCTGGACTGAGGATATCCTTGGCCTAAACGCTATGTGCCTTGAACACGGGCTAAGGGCCTTAAATGGTCGGACAATCTCTGACAGAGTACCAGCTATGACATTCAACAATGGGAGAAATATGAGCCGTATTGATTACGTTATATGCAGCATGCTTTTATGGCCATCTGTCACTGATATGGTTGTTCGGGAGAGGCTTGAGAGTGACCATAACCCTTTATGTGTTCTCCATAAGTGGTGGTTATCTGATGTTGTTTCAAGTACCCATGTTGACTCTCTTCCACCTCTGACTGTACCTACCAACGATTTGCGCAGACTGAGGTGGGCAAGAGTCAGAACTGACCCGCTGGTTATGGAGAAAATAAGTACGGCAACTGATAGGGCCATAGAGGCCCTTGAAGGTGATGCTGGGCTTTCTTCTACCCAAAATAATGTCACCAAGGTCCATGATGACCTTTTTGAAGAAATAAAATGCCACTTCATAAAACCGGCAAACAAAAGGAGGCCCGGGGCCTATAGGCCAGCTAAATGGTACAACCAGGATTGCAAGGGGGCAAGGGCCCGTTTGGGTGCTGCAATCAAGAACAAAAACACGGAGGCTACTAGGATAGCTAGGAAACAATATAAACGTTCCATCACTAAAGCTAAAAAAGACTGGGACGAAGCTCATTGGAATATGCTAAAGAGCGCCAGTGACCAAAATCACTCTCGGCTATTTTGGCACATAGTCAAATGGGGTCATGACAGGCTCGAAGATGCCGCAACAAACAATGTCCCCCAGGATGCCTGGGTAAAATTCTTCAGCGTACAATACGCTTCAGGTGACCAGTCTGTTGACAGAGTGTGCCTTCCCTCTTCCCTGACAAATGACGATATTTTCTCACAGAGTGAAATACTCTCAGCTCTTAAAACTGTACATAGTGGTCGAGCCCCCGGTATTGACGGAGTTCCCGCTGATGTCTTTTTAAATGACATTGTAAGATGGTGCAAATATATCCATCTGTTAATTAATCAGATTGCCAGAGGTGCAGACATTCCAGCAACATGGCGGGGTGCTGTCATCATTCCGGTATATAAGAAAGGAGACCGCGCTCAGCCTAGTAATTACCGCCCAATCAGTCTGATCGACACTATTCAGAAAATAGTGGGGCGCGTAATCGTCAACAGGTTGCTTGATTGGGCTGAGGATAACAACATCTTATCCCCCTTTCAGGCTGGTTTTCGTAGGGCAACCAGCACTGTGGACCAGGTCTTCCGTCTCCAACTGATCCAGTGGAGGACCGTGGTATTAGGCGGAGGCAGCCTGTACGCAGCATTCGTTGATTTGCGGGCTGCCTTCGACCTGGTACCAAGGGCTAAACTTTGGGAAGTACTTGTGACCCTTGGGGTCCCTGGTGAACTGTTGTCCTTAATAATGCATTTACATGAGGGTAATTACGCTAAAATTCGCTGGGGTGGGTACGGCAATGATACCGCCGAATTCCCAGTTGAGCGTGGGGTCCGGCAGGGATGTTCAATGGCCCCTACTCTATTCACTCTTTTTATTAACGGTGTGGTTTCTTGCATGCAATCGCAGGCAGTGGATGCTCCCTTTCTTGCAGGTGAAAAAGTTCCAATTTTAATGTTTGCCGATGATACCTTAATTTTATCTAAAACACCAGCTGGGTTGCAAAAAGCATTAGCAATATTTGATGTTTTCTGTATGGATCACGGTTTGGAGGTGAATGGGTCTAAGACAAAACTCATGGCCTTCAATCCCCACAGAAATTTTAAACCCAACATTTCCCTGAGTGGTCGTACCCTGGAGGTTGTAAAATCTTTTACTTACCTAGGGATTCACATTTCGAACGATAATAGGTGGCAGTCACATCTTAACATTGCTACTTTAAGGCATAAACAATTAGCTGGTACAATTATCAAGGAGCATAGGAAATCGCTCACTAAGCCTATTAAACCTCCACTGATAATCTATGAGGCAAAAGCAATAGGGTCTGCCCTGTATGGAGCGGAGTTATGGGGGCACGAAAATTTTCATGAACTCCAAACTTCAGAAAACAAATTCTATAGAACACTGATAGGTGCCCCCCAGAGCAGCCCGCTATTGCCGCTAAGATATGAATTAGGTAGGAGAGCGATCTCTGATGAAGCCAAACTGCGCCCGATTTTATACTGGCGCAGACTTTGGACCACGCCGGAGCTTTCACACTATGCGAATGGGTTCAAAGATGTTGTCAATGCTGATTGTTACAATAAAATAAAATGGTTTAAATCACTTAAGCTTGCCTTGTTCGAACTGGGACTCGATGCTTTATGGACTGACCCAACAGGGGCTTTATTTCCGTCCAAGTCCACCCTAAAAAACATTTATTGGGAACATGTCGTTAACAAGAGTACGCTTAATACACAAAGTGGGTCTATGACAACTAGCTACTTGGAGATCAAGTTGCACCCAGTTTATGAAATGTATTGGGATTACATATTAAACCCCATGGACAGGAAACTGCTTTTCCAGCTGAGGGTAGGTTCCCTCCCCCTCTCGTATCTAACATCGAAATGGAAAGCAGGGGGTGTTACAATCTGTCCAGTCTGTGGGGTTGGTAATGAGACACTTGGTCACTTCTTGTTCTCTTGTCCAAAGTACTCTGCACCACGGCGAGCCTGGTTGGCCCCCATGTGCAAGAACCTAGGTACAAAAAGCAGTATGGTAGCATTGCGGATTGTAAGATCCACTTCTGTCAATTGGATTATAATAGCCACTGCAAAGTACCTGGGGTGGGCTTGGATTATACGACAAAGATTGCTGGCAGGATAACTATTTTAGACACATGTCTATTCTCTTTAATAATTCATTGCATCACAGAGACTGCTAGACAACTGTCTATTCTCTGTAAATGTTGATTAGTTGATTAGAGACTGCTAGACTAGTGTCTATTTATCCTTGTAATGTATATATGGATTACATGTATCATCGGTATGATATTTTATGACATGAATTACTTTTTAATTATTTCTTGTGATTACTATTATGTGTTTTTACTTACAATGAACTAATACCTGCTTTCCGTATGTATATCGCTTTTTTTAAAAATCTTCACTTTTGTGCTTATGACTAAATTGTATATGTAAATTTAATTGTTTTTTATTATATGTATGTTTGTCTGCTTTTATGAGTAATTACTCGAATAAAGCACTTTTGAATTGTTATTGTAATTGCTGTGTTGGAGTTACCACAACATATTTGTAGGGAGTCTAACCATTTTAGGCAAACCTTTAATCTGCCCTCTGTCCTAACATAACTGGAAAGCATGCATTCATGAATGTAAACATATATAAAGTTGATTATAATATTTTATAAAGGCTGCCCCAAGTCAGGAACACACACAGAGAGCTGTAAATGAAGGCCTTTCTTGGCCTCTTTGAACCCACCCCACAGATGGACTTTTCATCAGGCTCCTCTTCGAAGTTTAATTAGGGTGGTTTGTGGGGAGACATCCATTTTTTGTAGAAGTACAATTATGGGCTGTAATTGAAGAGGACACTTGCCCGGAGCAATGTGTGGTAATGCTTTGGAACACCAATATTTTAAAGGCATTTTACAGCCTTGTTTATGCCAAATAAAGAAAGGAATATGGGGAGAAGGGGACGTGAGGAGCGTCAGAGAGCATGAAAAACTGAGCTGAGATGAGACAATAAAAATATGTATAGAAATGAAAGTGTACAAAAACATAGAGATTGGCAAATAGCTGCGCAGCACTTAAAGGGCAAATTAACAAAATAATTGAGAGGGAGTGATAGAGTCTTTGTCACTAGTAGTTGAGGTCAGCAGTGAAGCATTCCAGGAATCTACGAGCGGCGACCCTGCATTGTCCCAACCTTCCAGATGCCATTCCTTCCTATTGGAGAGTCCTTATCTTCCCAATGTTAGCCTCCAAAGAGACACAAATTATCTTCTCTTCATCTACTTTCAAGGGCCAGTGTACTATTGACTTTGGATGGTTACCCAGATTCTGAATCATTAAAAATTATTTATAACCCTTATGGTTCGAGAGGGATCATAATCTTTGGTGGATGCTAGACCCAAACCAGTCCCAACAGACCTCCTACTATAATTAGAAGCTTGTTAACTAGTGAGTACCCCTAAATGGTCTTCTCCTGAAATATGTCAGAGTCAGGGTACAGTGTCCTGGAGACCCAGTATCTGTCAGGACTTCTAGAATTTGTTATCTCTGAGGGTCACAAACAGTATCAAGAGGACACAACCACAGTTCTCAGACTCATGATACAAGCTTGCTATGGGCCAGCCCTGGAAACCACAGCAGATGGTCCACTGGCAGCTGGTATGGTAAAGGAGGGTAGAATGCTAGGGTAACACAAAAACAAAATATCACTTCCACTGCAAAGTGGGAAGAACCAAAACACACTGAATATCTGGGTAGGTAATACTTGAGAAGATCTAAACATCAATCACAGAATTACCCTTTGCATGGCAAGAGCGTTTGTTGGGTTCTCTAATACAATCTATAGCTTCACATTTATTTATGTTCCCTGCACCTTTTTTATTTTGCTCCACTTCAATTGCTGCAAATGATTAGGGCATTTCATATTTTCCGCAGACCCTCAGTCTTGTTTCCCACCATTCAAGAATTTCTGCTGCTGTACTCAGAATCTCTGAGTCCTTTGTTGTACTCAATGTCTCTACTATTGAGCTGTTGCTCAAATATGAATTTACCTTAAAAAAACAAAAGACAAGAGACATTTGGCAAAACAGGAATAGTTGGTTTAATTAAACACTTCGGCCGGGAGCACAGCTACAGAAGCAGGTTTAAGTACCTTCTCAAAGTACAATCAATCTGAGCGAGTTTTTATACATTTCCTTGGGGACCATAAAGTGTGTCTTGCTCCAGCTGCGGCCCGTGCAGGTGAGAGTGGTGGGGCCGGGTCGGGGGAGGGTTTTGACAGATGGTGACGAGGAAAAATTAATTAAAATTAATTATTTATTTTATTTTTTCCTCAAGGTGGTCTGTCAACCCCCTCCCCCCAACCCGGCCTCAACGCTCTTACCGGCACAGGCCGCTCCTGGTTCAAACATTTCAAATAACAGACCTCAAAGTGAGATATACGCTAGGTGCAAGGAAATGAAGGTTACTCTTGGCACGTGGCATCTAAATAGATATACATAGTGTACATGATAATATGAGTGCTTTTAGGGTATGGAAAAAGATGGCAAGCTGTAGGTTGAGGGTGCTAGGTACAAGTGGATGTGGGGAGATAATGATAGAGGTAAGTATATATGCAGGTGGTCCAGGGAGCTATGCAGAAGGTACTGTCAGGTAGGGGCCATGCAGGAGATGCAGGACACTGGCAACGGGTACAGAGAAGGGGCATTGAGATGGTGCAGAGTTGCAGTGAGGCAGGCAGGCATGTTGATCAGAGATACATAGGTGGTGCCAGTTGACTGGCCAGGAGTTCAGGGGGGAAGGCTGTTCAGGGACTCTCAGAAGGTGTAGGGACATCAGCATGGTGTTCATGGAAGCAGAGAAAGTACAGAGAGATATGCATAGGTGCAGTGATATTTACCAGTAGTGCAGGGAGAGAGGTCGCATTGGCAGGGAGACATGAAGAAGATAAATGGAAACAGTAAGGATGCTTTAAGACACCAAAGATGTATAGAGACAAGGAGGAGCCTAGGTATGAGATCATGTATTAGGGCTGGGGAACCAGAGATGCAGGGGAATAATTAGTGAGTTGTGTAGCAGTTTGCAGTTCAAAAATTTAATTTTGTTGAGCCACACCAACTTTCGCATCAATACACAAATGGTAAGTGTCGTGTGGTGCAATCCAAGAAGACAGCAATCCGAGACTCCAGCAAGAAGGGAAACACACGTGAAGTTTATTCCATCAGTAAGGGCTCCAACCCCGTCCACAACTTCCAGTCCCAACTGCCTCTCATCTGATCATAACAGATGCCAAAATGAAATACAATGGAGAACACAGTGACCTAACACATGAGCCGCAGAGACGAGCAGAGCAGATATCACACATTATTCCCCTAAAATATAAAACAAACAAACAGACATAACACATATTTGCAGGGAAACATGACATACAGTTACAGGAGAAGGGAGAGAACACACAAAAATAAAAGAAGCAGAAAGAATTACAGATATTAGTTCTTAATCACAGCAATATGTTTAAATTCCAAATGCGTTCATCCTGTAACTAGGAAATATTGAACATATTATGCCTAATCACAGCAATGCATTTTAAATTCCATATAAATCCATCCATCCTGCAACTTCATAGCACCCTGAAACAATGTAACCACTTTGAGGGGTTTGCTGAGCTTAGAGGGGTTGCAACAATGTACAGGTGACTCTACAACAACCATGTCACCAACAGCCACTTTAACATCCTTCATACTTTTATGAGAAAGCGTGTATCATAACTAGCTTTCTCCTGTAGCTGTTTGTCTTTCTTTCTCAACCGTTTTCCGGAATCATTTGATTACGCTTACTCCAAGTAATTTCACTCATAACATTCCTCTTTATCCACGGAGAGCAAACGCTAGTATTGGGTCGTCTTCTACTAAAAAACTCAAATCGTGTTTGCCCATTGGTGGCATGTAACGCTGCGAGGCCCCCGGGTAGTTACGCGCTATATAAGTGCAATTTTTCATTTCATTTCATTTCATGTATAAGCTTCAATTTTCTCCCACAACTTCACCTTTCAACTTCGGCCACAGGCCGTAGAACGTTTTAAACCTTATTTTAACATCCTACTGAATTTCTCCACCATGCCGTTATTTTGGGGATGATATAAAGAACAATTTGTTTATGTTTTATACCCCTCTCTTTCAGAAAGCTCTCCATCATTTGAGACATGGTCTGTATCCCATTATTGGTGAGAATGGTACAAGGATTACTTTCTTTACAAAAAAAAAATTCCAAGAACTTTATTACAGATACTGTGATAATTACAGTTACCACAGGTTCTTCCTGCAACCTGGAGAACATATCCATAAGCACAAGTCGATAGGAAGAAGCAGAACCCGTGGCAACTGGCCACATAATGTCCAATGCCACTTCTTCATAGGGCCCTCTGGGAAGTTCTCTACACTCCATAGGTGCTGTCTTTACCTGTTTTATCTTGTCACACTGACAACAATCCAGACATTCTCTGACAATCGGTTCCACTTGAATGTCCGTTCCAGGCCGCCAATAGTCACATCTCAATCTCTCTTTAATATTACTCATGCCCAGATGCCCAACATGAGCCAGTTTTATCAATATTTCTCTCAGTGACACTGGAGATACCAATCACAAACTTCCCATAACCAAACTATTATTCACTCACAGTCGATTGCACACTTTGCTAAATAACTTCCCTGCCGCATTAGAAGAACTCCAAACTCCACCTCTGAGACGTTTGTCACGAACACTGATAAGAACATCATCCTTTAACAATTCTTTCAGCCGTTCAGGTTCCAAAATACAACTCTTCGTGACTCACTGATCTTCCTTCACCAATCTTGAGAGAGCACCAGAGATGTATTTAACATAAACTGAAACACATGTAAAGCTACAATCCACTTAGAGATACGACTCAAAATAGAATCCAACTCCTTTTTTCAGAAATCTCTCTTGTAATCATAACAGATTCCAACATGGAATAGAGAGTGCAGAACATAATGACCTACACATGAACCCCAGAGCAGATACCACAGGTTGGTTTTTAAAAACGTAATTATGATCTGTGCCTCTGCTCCTTTTTCCTTTCAGCTGTACCTCTTTGCTAGGCTGCATGGAGGTGTTCAGGACCCCAAAAATCAAAGGGCATGGGAGTAGTAAGAATTTTTTTTTTTATTGCTGTCTAATATTTTTCTTGGAGTAGTGGTTACAAAGATAGTTGACACCGACTGGGACGTAAGAGGAGCAGTACTCAAGCAGCCCCAACTATCACATCGGTAACATCTATTCTTTTCCTTAATCAATCCTTGGATTGATTGGGGTTATTCCTGCAATACGTAATCTCTATTATTAGTCAGTTTATATGTGGTTTCAACTTCCTTTTCACCCTTCTTCAATGCCACCGCACACCTCACAGAAATTCCAGCCTTGCCTACATTCGCTAAAAGGGTTGTATTATTAAATCACTACCTCCTATTGCCTAAACCACGAAGGCTAAACAACGACCAAAGCCAAACCACTAAGTAAAGAACCACGATTTACTAGACCAAGAACTCCCCCTAACAACGAACACGAACCCAACACCCCCTTAAACCTAACTTGAACCCCTCCCTCCCCCTTAAAACTAACATGACACCCCCACCCTCTAAAAACTAACGCAAACTCCCTCCACCCCCTTAAAACTAACTTGATTCCCTCCCACCCCCTAAAAATTAACACAAACCCTCCAAGCCCCTAAAAACTAACCCAATCCCCCACCCTCTTAAGACTAACTCGATTCCCCCAGCCCCTAAAAACTAACTCGATCCCCTCCCACCCCCTAAAAACAAACACAAACCCTCCATGCCCTAAAATTTAACCCAACACCCTTAAAACTAACCCGAATCCTCTCACCCCTTAAAACTAACCCGACCCCCCCTCAACCTACGAACCCCTCTTACCTGTTCCTGTCTGACGCTCCTCCGAACTCCGCCCTGCACCAACACTAGACCATCTTAGCCTGAACCACGCACATGCGTCGTTCAGGCTAACTCGTTGTGCGTGCAAGTCGTTGTTTGGCTTGCTTGATTCCGGAACTCATTGTTCTGGAGTCCTTCTTGGGGATGTTTCCCAGCTAAAACGTCATCTAGGCCTGAGTCTACATTAATCCATAACCATTCCTGAATAGAAGGATTGCTTGCAAGCACAACAAGTGAATCCCTAATTAAACTATCATTCAATTCACCGAATTCACAATCTAAGGCTAATTTTCTAAACTCTGCCACATAATTATCAGCACACTAACCCTTGCCCTGTTTACGTAGGCAGAATTTATACCGAGAAATACCAATGCATACTTTGGGTGCAAAATAAGGTCCAGGTACAGTCATGCAGCACCAAAGACAATTCACATCCCCTATGACAGTTGCCTTTACTATATTATATCACAACATACATATATATTACGATTATATACCCTTAGGCTCTGTGGACCCAAGGAAGGCAAAATAAACCTTTTCTTTTGTTCTGCAGCCATTTTTACTTAGTCATCAATAGTAGTGATGTGATTAAGGAAGTACTCCTTGCACTACACTCATCACAAGGAAGGTTCAGAGGACCGGAAGGCTTGAGGTGGACTAATGCTAAAATTTGTGAAGACATGGTCATAGAATTTTTCAGTATACACACTTCACTATAAAATAGTAGCCAGTGTCCACTCTTCTTCATGGACCAGATACAATAACATATAGCAGTAATATATCCATGTGACAGCCCCAGAGAAGGAATAAAATAAAATAATCCAGTATTAATGTAACACTTAATGGGTAACACCATATTTACCGCTGCAGTCACAAAAAAACTTATGAGAAACATCGCCAAACGATAAGAGAACATGCTGCAGCTTCCTTATAATAACAAGTGTGTTGTAACCCTCCTTCAAATACGGTAGCCACATAAGGGCTCGTTGCATGACCCTGAGCAACATCAGAACGCTCTAGAGCACGTGCAGAGTGACGCGCTGAGCCGTGTACGCAGTGATGTAGGCTGCAGATGTCGAGAACTTACATTTGAAGTGGAAAGCAAAAGATGCCAGTGTGCATCCATACTTTGGAAGCAGAAAGCAAAAAAAGCTGGTGCACGTACTGTCACTTTAAAAGATGCATTGTAACCGCTTCCACACACCGCTTGCAAGATGAACCGTTGGATAATGCATACCGCAGTAAGGAATGAATATGCTGTTTCACATCCAATTTTGTCGCAGTAATGTTGTAGCCATAGATATCATACTGAAGTAAGGTTTCTTGGATCCCTACCAATGATCAACCAATCAAAGCGTGGGTTCCATTCCAGATTAATCCTGATCGCCAAATTGTTGTGTGTTAAAACTCACATGTGCACAATACCTGGTTCTTCATTCCTTCAATATCTGGAGTTCCCCAGACCGCAGCATCCCAGGAGACGACCCTCTCAGCTCCTCAGGCTGCATCATTCTGCAATCCAGAATACAACATGCATCACAGGAGATTCCATTCATAGAATGGAACAAAAGCCCACAAGAGCCCCTCACAAACAGAGCTGAACTAACTGAGCAGTAGAGGAAAGGGGCTCTCAAAACGACATGCTACTTTAGGTAAGCATTTGTATATTATGCTGAATGTGTTGTTTTTAGTTGGGGAAGACTTCTTTTCAAGATGGCATCTGGGGTCAGCAGTAGTACCTGCCAGCTGCTGAAAACAATGGACCCCATGCACTGTAATAGAAGTAAGCCCTAGGATGCAGAATAATAATCCAGTGGCCAACAACGTGACTGTGAAACAGGAATATGCTTTTGGGCTGATCCAAGATGTCCAGTGTCGGCTCCTCTGCTGTGGCTGAGGAACGTCGCCCCACTGATTACAAGCAGTGTGAAGTAGAAACATTATAACTTTGAGTTATTCTCAACAAAAGAAGGGGGATAAAGGGGGGCTTTTTAAAGAGGTCCAGGATCAGTGCCCATCTGAGTCACGCTGAACAAAAAAGATGGAAGCTGTTCCTCAAGGTTTTGGTGCCAACCACCAGCAGTTTAGTGGTGGTGGAATGGGGGAAGAGGGGAAAAATAGGAGAAGGAGGTAGTGGGATGGGGGGATCCCGCTTTTGCAGAACTAGGGTCCTCACACACCCAGCAAGCTAGGTGTCATGCTTCATCATTTGGACCTGCTCCTCGTCGGGCCGGCGCTGCAATGCCCAACGGGCACCCGACAAGGGGCTCTTTGTCGGAGATCTTTTGTTCCTTTGCCGTTTGATGAAGTGGAGGTGTGTGGCCCGTGGGTATGTAGATACAGTGTGGTGCAGTGAGTGCGTGTTATTATTTTAAAAAGGTTGGATATTCCAAGTAAATAAGCTTTATTCTTTATTCTGTAAGTGGTTTACCTTCTCGGGCCGCCCAAAATAGTCATGTGCACTTTCCTTGTTCTCCATGCAGGCTGCATTACAGCCTACGTGGAGAACATACCCAGGCCCCCATTCCCTGGCTGAGCGTCGAACCAGGACGCTCAGAACAATCACAACGCTGCATTGCTGCATTTTGAGGTGTCAGGGGAGCATGGTTGCATATCAAAAACAACGCTGCTTTGCAGAGTTGTGATTAGTCATTGGGGCCTGGCTGTGCTTCCTGTTTCTCAAGTTCGTCGAGGGGGGCAGGAGCAGAGACACAGCACCAAGGTGCAAGGTAAGTTTATTTATTATTATTTTTTAAATATTGCGTACCCCCCGCACGACCTCCCCCCATGACCAGTCTGCCCCTACCCCCACCAGCGAGCCATGCCGATCACCATTGAAGATGTAATTGACACTGGATGAAGCAGGACACTCCAAGCAAGCCAATGCACAAAGGATGATGACTGAAAGCCCACTTTCAAGACATCAGTCAAACTGCTAAATCTGGCAAGACAGACTTAAAAAGACTACTGTAGTGTAGTGAAATTCTAAATTTAAACTTCTACTTCTGCATTCGAAAGTATAACTTTAAATCAAGATGCCTATCTGCCTGTACCTGTATTAGGCTACCAGTCCCTCCAAGGGACAGACTGGAACCAGACACCAGTCTTAGCAAAATGTTTCAAACCAGTTGTGCATTTCACTTTGCAAGAGATCATATTGAACACTCAGATGGGGAGTAGATATTTCTCTCCAAAAGTAAATATTTGAAAAAATGGGTCCATGATAGTGAAATCCAAAGAAAAAGATCAAATTGTGTACTCTAGTGTCTGCCAGAGTAGCCTGAAGCAATGTTTCTCCAATGCGGAATGCCATGTAGGTGCCCGTGTGGATGTGTGTGCCAGGTACAAAACTGATGTATTCTTGGAAGATGTAGTGCCTATCCGGTAGAGAGGCCAACCTTAGCAAATACTCATAGAGATCACCACATGGTATACTACTAGATTTAAACTCTGTGGGCGAATAAAATGCCCAGTAGCTCAAACAACTCTTCAATGTTAGTGTCAAAATGAATAGTCCATCACACTTGATCTACTACTAAGATGATGCCAAATAGGCCAGCATGGTATCGGTGCTGCTCGCTCATAGTAGTGGTTAGGTTGAAAAATAAAAAAATAGCTCAAGGCGCCAGCCTGTAAGATGTGATGATCAATGTTCTAAAAGCCAGCTGAGATGCAAGTGACTGCTGAGGGTGCTAGGGGTGCCATGGAGATACCAAGATTGATGTAGATCACTTGTACAGGATTGGCCTCAGATATTAGTAGTATTCTCTCGCCTACAGTTACTTCTGTGATGGCAATGTCTACCCATCATTTATCACAAAGGAGGGGAGAGGGTCAAAAAATAAACTCCACCACCCCGAACCCCCTAAACATCAATGTAAACACATAGAAGGTGGGGAAGACTAAACCCAATACAGACGAAGAAAAAGGCTATGAAAAATATATAAGTATTGAAAAACTGCCCTCACTCACACACAAATGTGTGTGACATGCTTCATCATCGGGTCTGCTTACAAAACGCCCCCGCGTAGCCATGCAGGGGGCGGAGCATAGGGAGGGGGAAACACAAAATACAGAACGAACAAAGACATACACAAATGTGACTATCAGTGATCACAACAAAGTGTTACCCTTTAGAACTGGGTGAGTGATAGACGAAAGTGCAGTTAGGTAGTGCTCTTTAAAACTGGCTCGTGGATACCTGTTAACCCTTTATTCATAGGTTCCACGGTCAGGATTAAAATATGTGAAGGATGAAAAGTGTTTAGGCAGGAGGTCAAGGTCCTAAAACACTCCTCCTTAGACTGCGATGGTCAACATGTTTCGACCGTATTAAAGTGCCCTCTTTTTAATAGGTCACGTCGGTCTTCCTCAAGACAGTCTATCTGTCCCAGTCACTGATTTCCGCTTACCTCAGTTTGGCAAAGTAGAGGACACCCACGTGGAAGGTACTTCACCCAATGTCTACCCATTGCCACAGAATGAAAAACAAACAGTTTCTACATTGCTTGTGTTGGTAAATCCAGAAAACACACAATCGAGTTGTGTCAGTATCTGTATTATCCCATATGTAAAGGGTTACTTTAATGCCAATATCTCTAATACCCTTAAACTAAAAGCATCACTGCCAGGTTAGCATCAGGTTTGCGATGGAATATATTGCACCATCATCATGACATAAATCACATTACCCAAATAAATAAAATCCAGGGACTGACACCATTGCCAGAATGCTGTAAACCTTAACGTCCACTCATCTCTTCATCATCCTGCTCACAGTTGCCAGGAATTATATCTTTATTTATGCATTTATTTATTTGTATTTATAGTGTATTCACAAACATGAATTCCTCAGGGCGCTTAAGGAACACATTCCAAAATGAGCTCATAGAAACCTATCCCAACCAAGCAAGACACGTGCCTAACGAGGCCAAGGACAGCCAAGTTTTCATTGCTTCTGAAAGTGAAGATGGTCCATCTCAGGCGGAGAGAGACAAGAAGGGGGTTCAGAGGCCGGCACTGAACCCCCACCTCCTGTGCGCATTCCCTAGGAAGGAAAAGTTTTACGAAGACCCAGAAACTGAGGTCTTGAAATGGACATGGCAACGGGGCGTCCTGGCGCTGTACTCATACCGCTGTGGAACCCTTCCTGGCTTTTCACTGTGAAATGTCCACTCCTGGGCACCCCCAAGGTGAAACCAGGCATCCCAGCGCTGTTGGGGCCGTTGTGGAGATTAAGCAAGCTATTACCCAGAGTCACAGAGTGGGACCCATGATTGGAATAGGCACCGAGGCGAGAATTATCAGGTCCGGGGAAATTGAGTCCAAGAGCTGCCGAGGCGGGAATTGAACCCTGGTCCCGGGCCACACCTCTGCATCAGGGTCTGCCGCTCTAACCATTGAGCCACACTTCTCCACAATCAGACCTTCAGGTCTAGTCTGGGTACAAGGGGCTGTGGTGCCCGCGTGAGAATCTTCAAGACCTGCCCATCAGTGTCCTTCGATGGTGGTACAGCGTGCCAGCTGTCCAGGCTGCTATTACAGAAGCCGAGGTCGGCGTTCAGAGGGACTGACCCCCACAGATCAGACCTTCAGGGCTAGTTTGGATACAAGGGGCTGAGGTGCAGGCAGAAGAGTCTGCAGGGACTGCCCCCCAGTGTCCTTCGATGGTCGTACAGCGTGCCTGCTGCCCAGGCTGCTATTGCAGAAACACCCTGCGCTTCCTAAATCTACTGTCAGGGCACAAGTCCTAAAAAAAGAAGGGGGGCCGTTGACGTCACAACAGGAAGTGACGTCACGAAAGGTGGCTTGCACCATCAGACTCATTACCTCCCCTCGCTCACCCCTTAGATGCGATTGCATCGGAGAAGCCAGCGTGTGAGCAGCGTTCTGAATGAGCTCCGATCTCGCCCCAGAGAGGCCAAAGAGTGAATGTGTGGCTCCATTTGATCCAGTTATCGAGCTCCCGGTAAAATAAGTGGGGGGACGCCGTCCACCCGCCTGGTACCCCGACTCGAGCCCTGTCCACTGTGGTACTTTTAATCTTACTCGTACACAGAGGAGAAAGAGTAAGGACCCTTCTCCAAGCTCCTGCTTGGATCCCTCGTGTATGATACTTTCTAGGGGATGTATGACGTTACAATGCATACTTTTACAACGCATACCTTTACAACGCATTTTGTACAACACAACATCCATTACAACACATTCCATTACAACGCATGCCATTACAACAATTTTTTAGAAACTACCTTTACAACACATTCCATTACAACGCATACTACCTTTACAACACATACCATTACAATGCATAACATTAAATTGCATGTATGGTAAGTATTGGATAGTGTAGGGGTAAAAATTACTATTCTAACTCCAGTGGGGGGGAACAGTAGGGTAAGTGTTGGATAGTGTAGGGGTATAAATTACTATTCTAACTCCAGGGGGTGCAACAGTAGGGTAAGTGTTGGATAGTGTAGGGGTATAAATTACTATTCTAACTCCAGGGGGTGCAACAGTAGGGTAAGTGTTGGATAGTGTAGGGGTAAAACTTACTATTCTAACTCCAGGGGGTGCAACAGTAGGGTAAGTGTTGGATAGTGTAGGGGTAAAAATTACTATTCTAACTCCAGGGGGTGCAACAGTAGGGTAAGTGTTGGATAGTGTAGGGGTAAAAATGACTATTCTAACTCCAGGGGGTACAACAGTAGGGTAAGTGTTGGAAAGTGTAAGGGGACTATGCGTTGTAATGTTATGCGTTATAATGGTATGCGTTGTAATGACATGCGTTGTAGTGGTATGCGTTGTAGTGTCATGCGTTGTAATGGTTGCGTTGTAATTGCATGCGATGTAATGGATGTTGCGTTGTAAAAGTTGCGTTGTAAAGGTTGTTTCCCCTTTCTAGGCACATGTGCATGCATCACTGTTGTGCCGAGTTGCTAGGGGCTGGAATAACAGGCATCAAGTAATGATGCTGCTTTGAGTCAGAGGAGCAGGCGGTCAGTCTGGTTTGTTGCTACAATGGCAGAGAATGAGACTGTGGCTGCACCATTGTGTTTTATTTCACTGTAGACGTACATGGCGCCTACTAACCCTGATGAGGCTGGCCAGGGGTGTTATTAGGGCCAGACCCATTACCCTCTGTAGTAGCCCCCCTAGCCTGCATCCCATTGGGAGACACCCGAATGCTCTCATGGCCAGACTCACCCTGCCTGTCTTTTCCCTGACAGTTGCCTTTGGCTTGGGAGCTCAGCGCCCTGACATGACCCTCGAGGCGCTGAGGCTGCATTCCAGGGCCTCATTAGTGAATCAGTCTCAAGCAGATGGATATTTCAGGGCCCAGCACAGACAGCAAAAAGCCGAGTCCAGTCATTATGCTTGTTTTTATTGGCTGTCTAACTTTACACAAAATCCAATAAAAACCAAATCAAATGAATCACTTTTATAGCTGCGGTCTCTCTGTTATACTGAAAAAGTAGTTAAAGTTCTTGTCTCAACTTTGTCGCAGAAGAAGCCAAACTCATTTTAAATTAAATCTAATTTCAATGAAATTCCGGGCAGGCAGATAATATGCATGAGGCTGAAGAGATTACGAGAATGTTTGTCGTAATCTTTTTTAAGTACTTTTAAGCCGACCTCCTGTTTTAAATGATGGATTAAGAGTGCACAGGGAGTGACGTTAACCGTGAGAATGGATCCGGTGTAATATAACAACAAGATCCATGATTTACTAGGACAACAAAAAACCTAGGGGCATATTACCAAGGTTGGCGATAGGCAATTATCGCCGGTTTAGCGGCCGTTTTCGGCCGCTAAGCGGCGATAATTCTATCGCCCTATTAGCAAGCTGTCGCTAACTGATGTTAGCGACATCTTTTAGGCGATAGCGAGCGGTTTGGGGCCCGCTTTGCATGTTAGCGATATTTATCGCTAATGACATGCAAAGTGGGCGTACCCAACCTGTTAGCAACTGAAAGCAGACGCTAACGTCGCTATCGCCGATTGGAAAGGCAGGCGTAGCGATGGAAATATTCCCGCTATCGCCAAAAACCAACGCCTGCTCAGACCAGTTCTTAGCCATGTTATCCAATGGGAGGTGGATAACATGGCTAAGAGCATTTCGTCGCTAATGCGTGAATATCGCTGTATTCTCAGCGATATTCACGCATTTCGCCGCTATCGCTTGATATTTTAGCACAATGGAGAAAAACGTTGCTAATAGCATGTTTTCTCCGCTAACATATCCAGCGATAGGCAGCGATAAAAAAATCGTCGCTAAGCCTATTTAGTGATAATTATCGCTACTTGTTGGTAATATGACCCCTAGAGAACAGGCTTTGGTGCTTGTACACGAGTTCCTATAGTTTAGTGGATTGTGTACATGCTGCTGAGATTTCTATGTAACTGACATTTAATATGTCCAGATCACAAAATGGACGACTCGGCCTTTCATCGTTCAGAGGTTTAAAAGTTGTTTAGGTCTGAGTAATATCAATTTAACACTTTAATACAGCAATCAGCAACTGAAAGGGGACTTACCTTTGTGCCTGCCACAGCGCGAGATTCATATGTGGCAGAAGTTTTAGCAATTTTTGTTCTGTTTAATCTACAAATAATTTCCTCTTGTTATAATATGCAAATTATGCAGAAGATGACGGATTATGTGGCATGTGCGTCAAATCTATAATTATGCTGAAAACGCCACAGATGCAGAATCGCATAGTTCCACTGTGCTGCTCATAGGACTATCTACCAGTCCACACCTGAATTTCTTGTAGCCCTGGATTTCACTGCCACACCACCTTACTATTCCTACAAGATATCCCTAAAATCAGAAGTGCCATAGTATATTCGGAAATGGGTCTTTTTCGAACCAATGGCGAGTTCCTTTGGTGACTTCCCTGTTTGTGACGTGAGAATCTAAGGCCGTGACCCCTGGTCGTCCTGTCTCCATTCTAATCAGCCTAGGAAATCGATCCCGACTGGCCCCCTGGCCCGAGTATCCAATGAAGAACAACGTGACTTGTCTGCCTCTGACTTTCATTGGACAGTGCTGAACCACCTGATTGTGCACCTGTTCAGATTTGTAACCTATCACTTTACTTACATTCGGTGCCAAAACAGATGCTCAACGCAACTTGAGGATGCCGAATGTGAAGAGGGGCCACTGAGTCTCCCATATCTCACAGATCTTGCCACCTCCTTCACGCTCTTGTTTCCACTATCCACTTCCTGGCCCATTTCCCTCTCCCGCTGATCCTAATAACGCGAGATTGCCATGAGGCTTTGAACCACGCCTCCAATATCAACCAGTGAAGTCCAAAGTATACAAATGAGCAAGGCACCAACTTGACTTCCTCTTTCTTTGCTGCTCCACAGTCAAGATAAGTGCCTTGTTAATTTGTCCAAGTTACTTTGGTGCTCCTTGCTGTTATGCTTTGATTCATGGTTTATGGTTATATGTTATAATGATTATCTAATTGAACTGTGTTTTGGTGCTTGTGATCGTGCTGCTCCCACAGTGCATGTTGCGCTGTTCGAGTCTTAGGCTTTATCGTTAAAAAAATTGTCTCGCCCCGCTTTGATTAGGTAAATCCCTTCAACTTGCAACGCGCTCGCTCGCGAGCCGATGTTCACTTGACACGCGCTTTGAGCTCAGAGCAGGGACTGCCCCCCCTCCTTTCAGGGAGCGAGGCATATGTTGCGAGCCCGCACGGGCTGGTGCTTACGTGTCGGGAGCCTGCACACGATGGCGTGCGCGTTCACAGGCATCCCGTTTATCGCGCTGGAGGAAGCCTTGCCCCAGGCTGAATAATCGAGGGCCTGGCAGCACGCAGTGAGTTTTTTGACCGGTACCTGGCCTAGCAGGCAATCGATTAACATAGCACTCGCTCAGCAGTGAGATACTCAGGGCTTTGATTGGGAGACCATTTACAAACCGCCGCCACCGCCGAGAGTCACACTTACCTTGTGAAGCCCACAGAAGCCGGCAGACTTCACCGCCATTACCGCCGCCACCGCCAAGAGTCCAGGGGCATAGGACACCGCGCCGCCGCTCCGGGAGACTTCAAATCCCGGCAGGCATCGCGGCGGCGCGTCTGAGTGACGCGGTAGCGCCCTGTGAGCGCCAAAAGACCAGTACAAAGGAGGGAGAACCCCGGCAGAGCGGGGGAGACCATTTACAAACCGCCGCCACCGCCGAGAGTCACACTTACCTTGTGAAGCCCACAGAAGCCGGCAGACTTCACCGCCATTACCGCCGCCACCGCCAAGAGTCCAGGGGCATAGGACACCGCGCCGCCGCTCCGGGAGACTTCAAATCCCGGCAGGCATCGCGGCGGCGCGTCTGAGTGACGCGGTAGCGCCCTGTGAGCGCCAAAAGACCAGTACAAAGGAGGGAGAACCCCGGCAGAGCGGGGGAGACCATTTACAAACCGCCGCCACCGCCGAGAGTCACACTTACCTTGTGAAGCCCACAGAAGCCGGCAGACTTCACCGCCATTACCGCCGCCACCGCCAAGAGTCCAGGGGCATAGGACACCGCGCCGCCGCTCCGGGAGACTTCAAATCCCGGCAGGCATCGCGGCGGCGCGTCTGAGTGACGCGGTAGCGCCCTGTGAGCGCCAAAAGACCAGTACAAAGGAGGGAGAACCCCCGCGTCGCGGGACGCGAGCGGGACGCCCGGGGCTAAGCCCGGGCAAAGGGCGGGCCCTCTACGGCCCTCATCGGCAGGAGAAGGCAGGAGCAGGGCCAGAAACGCTGCAGGTGTCTCCTTAGTGATTCTTCTTTAAGTAAGTTTTGTGCGTCATCTAATGTTATTATTCAGTCTGAGCAATGTCTAAAAAACCTGTTGCAATTCAACAAAATAAGATAAATAATTATATGGTTCAGACTGTTCAGAAAATCAACATGCAAAGGAGGGAGTCTTTGGGGTTGAGCCTATCGCCTGATCTACTTTGCCCATCCCCACCTATATCTGCTTCTATTTTGTTTGATGGAACAATAACGCAGGATACTCACAGCGTAGACTCTATTGCTAATATTACACCTCAAGTTATACCTGGAACTCCGGAGAACGTTACTCCGGTCTTTGAAGGCTTGCCCATTGAAGTTAATACAGACATTGACATTGATCATGACCCTGAGCAAGACACACAGTCACAGGTCTCCGTCCTAGAACAATCTCTTATAGGACATGTTGGTAGACCTAAACGCCAATGTACAAAGAATCCCCCAAAGCGGGGGGGCTTACGCTCAGGGACTAAGCGGAAGAGGGCAACCACTCCAAAACATAAACAAGTGACTCATGTTGAGGATCATCTTATTTGTTCCTCTGAGGAAGCCCTACTTGAGAAAATCGCCAATCTCATTGACATTAAAATCAATATCATTGTTAAACCTCTCATATCAAAGATCGATAAATTGCAAGCAGAGGTCAAGAAGTTAGGCGCACTCCAAAACACAGCTGCAAGTGGTATTGAAAAAATCATTATGTTAATCACTCATCCGGACAACAACCTTAGAGGAGCTGAAGCAGGAAGTGATATGGGTGCTGGAGTTGGAATAGATCTGCTTGGGGAGAATCAAACGCAACCAACCCAATTAGTTATAAACGAGGGTCTCATACCAGCATGCTCCACATCAGATCCAACTCCCTTGGTTAACAATCCTCCTGCACAAATACAAGTACAAGCTCAAACTCATTCTACGGATTCCTTGCAATTCATTGTCGAGGCCACACCAGTGGTTCTGGTCCTCGCAAATGTTCCCCCATTAGAAGGGGGCACAGCTGAAAGTTCAAACTCACTTTGCAGCAAAGCCCTACACTGGTTAACCAGCAACATGCGACTAGCACCAGGGGGGAAACATCATCTTGCAAGTGTGATTAAATCTGTAACCAGGGTTCTTTGGCTAGGAAACCGGCCAAAAAAACTAAAAGGGGACTGTGTGGCGGTGAGCTTTTCAGATCCAGACGTTCTTCCCAATATTCTCGCAAATATCTTTCCTCCCCAACGAAGAAGAGGTACTGTTGTTCCCCTTACTTTGAATTTTTTTTATGGAGAACAGCAGAACGTATCTTTCCCAAGGACTCCCGCTCCAGGGTGGGATACCAACTGGGACTCTCACTTCAGATGGGGCCAAGATTTAAGGAATAACGTCTCAGTTCACCGTCATCGTCATCCTCCAATATTTAATCCTGTTTCTCAGCCACTGGAACTTTTTAATCGCTTTGCGCCACTCTCATTTATGGACCAAAACGATTGACTTTTGCCAACCGGAGATAATAACCCTGAGGGTCCACAGCTTGCTCTTGATCCGTTAGCTCGTTCTTCAGTAAGTGTTGGGGTTCGAAGAATTATGAGCTGGAATATCGCCGGGCTCAGAGCTAAATTTAAAGATAAGAATTGGCTGGACTTAATTAGAAACTATGATATTCTTGCTTTCCAGGAAACTTGGGAAACATCAGACTGTTTGGCTTTAGATGGCTACTCTCATTTTTATGTACCTGCAGATCCCAGTAAAGCAGGTAGAGCAAGGGGTGGGTTGGCTGTTTATATTTCACTTGATGTTAAAGGAAAACCAAGGCACATTAAGTCTAATACCAAAAATTGTTTAATGGTTGAATTGACCTCATCAAACTCCCACCCTATTTTACTTATAAATTTTTATAACTCCCCAGCCAGTCAATTTCCTACCGAGCATTTGGTATCCCTAGAGGATCTCTTATCCACTTATACTGTGAATAGTTCCCACGGGCATGAGGTGATCCTCATGGGAGATTTTAACATTCACCCTTGCCAGGCAGGTTGTCAAAGAGAAACAGAGGAATCTTTTTTATATCCTCCCACGCCGCATTTTGAACATACACTTAGTGGTGAGGCTCTGGAACTGTTTTTGGCTACCTTTAACCTTCATGAATTTTGTACCTGTTCTAATGATTTGAGGTTGCCGACATATGTGGGCAAGGACCGAGGCACAATTATTGATTATATCTTTGTATCTTTTAGAGTTTTATCTGATGTATTTGTTTATAAAGTACTAACTTCTGTTTTTAGCGATCATAATCCTGTGATTTTAGAGGTTTTAGCTCAGGGAGTTTTGGGAAATAGGACGTCTGGTAATTCCTGTGCAACAGACCTTGTGTTGAGAGATCAAAATCGAAGGCTTAAATGGGATAAAGTTACCCCTATAACCTTCCTACAAGACACATTGGCCAAGGTCGAAGGAGAAGTTGCCATTTGTTTAGACAATAATAATTCTAGCATTACTATTGTTGAGGCCTTCAGTGTTATTTGTCAACAAGTCAATATAGATCTGACTGTGAAGGCTAAGTCAAATAAGACAAAGGGCCCCAAATGGTTTGATACAAATTGTTCTAAGGCTCATTCAACTTTACTCAAAGCCTTAAAGAACAAACCTAGAAACAGAGTATTGGTAGCATTCTTAAGAAAACAATATAATTTAGCTATTCGAAAGAGGAAATCCGAGATAAAAGATGAAGCCTGGAATAATCTGTTACTGCCTGAGACACAGAAAGATAGTGCTAAATTTTGGGCAGTCATAAATCACCCGTATTTTGTAGGGCTAGACCATCAAAGAGCGGACTGTATTATCCCAGATGAACATTGGGTGACACATTTTAGTAATATTTACTGTCAAACTAATACGATTACAGAATGTGCATTTCCCCCTTCCCAATCGTCAAATTCCATCTCTCCTTTTACTCAGGATGAGGTGAAAACAGCTATCAATGATACACTCTGTAAAAAGGCACCAGGACCAGATGGGGTTCCGGCAGACTTTTTTAAGAGCGCCCCTGATTTTAGTTCAAAGATTTTAACTAATATTTTTAACGCCACAAGGGAATTTATCTTCCCCTCTAGCTGGGCAAACTCGACCATAGTGCCAATTTTTAAGAAGGGACAGAGGACAGATCCGGCTTGCTACAGGCCAATTTCCCTTATTGATTCGAGCGTAAAAATTTTGGGGAGAGTCCTCTTATCAAGACTAACCCTTATTTTAGAAAGTAAGGGCATTTTATCTAACGCACAATATGGCTTTAGAGCCAAAAGAGGAACTTTAGACCAGTGTCTTAACTTAGAACTAATTTTAAACAAATACGTGATCGCCAAGGGGGGTTCATTATACATGGCCTTTATGGACCTGTCATCAGCTTTTGACCTGGTCAACAGGGCAAAGCTGTGGAGGATCCTCTTGGCCATGGGTCTTGACCCCCCCTTGGTTGAATACCTGGCTGAGTTACACAAGGATCTCATGACCTCAGTCAGAGTAACTAGGGAAGGAAGATGCACTTGTCACTTTAAGTCGGAGAGGGGGGTTAGGCAAGGGTGTATACTTGCCCCCCTCCTCTTCACTTTATATATTAATGACCTAGAGGCCGTTATGATAACATCCCACAGTGATATCCCGCGTGCAGGGGAGACGAAGATACCCGTACTCCTGTACGCGGACGATGCTGTCCTTCTGGCACGCTCCGGAGTTGCGTTAAACAAACTCCTTACATCGTTTGGGACTTTTATGTCATCATTGGACATGAAAATTAATACAGACAAATCACATGTAATGATCGCGGGATCCGCAGGCAGGAAAAGAAAGTCGCCAACATTTTTCTGTGCAGGAAAGGAGGTCAAGAGAGTCCCCTCCTTCCCATATTTAGGAGTGACTTTTGATGATAGGGGCACTTGGGGCCCCCAGCTTTTGGCCAAAAGCAGCGCTGTCGCTAGAGCGGCCGCAGGGCTGCTAGGGTTTGTCAAAAAACTGGGCGCCCGTCCCATGGACAGTATCATCAAAGTTTATAAATCCAAATGCTTGTCAGTCGCCCAGTATGGCTCTGTAATTTGGGGATATATTAGTCCAGCCAAAATACAGAATGTAGAAAATAAATTTCTGAGATCTTTGCTCTCTGTTCCCCAATCAACTTCGACCTTTGCATTACATACAGAGTTAGGTCTGGGCTATATCTCTGATATTTTAAAACTAGCCCCAGTGATTGGTTGGATAAAAACATGGCTCAACCAGGAGCTTACTTTAAATCATACCATCCTAATAGATTGCTTAGCCCTGGATAGAGCTCTCTACATTCCTTGGTTAAGATACGTTAAATCGCAGCTTACCTTGGCAGGCCGCCCGGAGCTCTTCTCTTCCCCAGCGGGGATAACTTATGATGATTTAAAATCAGTCAAAAACACCTTGACAAACTTATACGCCATGGAGAGGGAAGAAGTAGAGCTAAAAAAACCTACGGTCAGGAAATATTGTATGCTCTCCTCAGCTCCAGGAATGGAACCTTATCTCCTTTTTATTACAAATTCCTATCATCGTTTTCTCTTAACGAGATTTCGTTTTGATTTAATTCACTTCGTACTGGGTAACTTCAGAAGTTGGTCTAGACCCGATGACGCCGAACCATGCGACTGTGACCACTTCTCAACACAGGACACGATGCACTTTATTATGTTCTGCGGACATTACACTGAGATCAGGAAAAGTTATCTGCTCCCTATTTTACGTAACCAGGGCTTTATTCAGGTTAAACCAGCCCTGTTGTTTCTGCAACTTCTCCCTAATGTTAAAGTAGCTTTCTCAGTTGCTAGTTTTCTGGTTGCAGGTGCACGTTTAAACAAGCACCGCACAAGGCACAGGCACTTTATCTTTGAAAAATGAACTTTCTCTTTTTCCTATTTATCTAAATGAGTTGTGTTTTAATATGCCCTTTCTCTTAGTTCTTTTTTAGATATTTATGTATGTTGTATTGTAGATGAATTGTTTTTATATTAATGATCGCATGTTTTAAATTTGTTAAAATGTTTTGTGCTTCAATGAAATTGTGTAATGTAATACTGCTCGTTCTTTTATGATTTTTATTAATCGAATAAAGAAAATTGACTGACTGATTACTCGCTTGGCTTCAGTGAAGTAATTTGTGGCGAGCCCTGCACCTAATAGGGAGGCAGGGTTCTACCCTCCATTAGTCCTACTTGCAGGAGTTTATTTGGTACCTTTTTGGCCCTCTCTGCACTAGCAATTTGCTCCCGACCGACACCCTTTCTCAGCTGGGAGTTAGGGTTGGATAAACTTGTGATTTCTTCTCTGAAGATTGGTGATTTGAATATTGCTATATTCCCTATGATGTCGGACTCTGAGGTCCTCGAGGATGAACTGGCTGCCTATGGTCCCATGGAGAACGTGGATTAATATTTTGACGATAATTTAGTGACTATGATTGACAAATATCTAGATAAGAAACTGGATAAAGTTCTTTCCTCATCCTTACTTCCTATCTCTCAACGCCTTGACAAATGAATGGGTTCTCCCCCTACCCCCGATACTCCCAATCCTTCTCCGCTCCCTCCCCCCAAACCTCCTGCCCTGCCCTGGCCTCACCTGCAGATATACTCTAAGCTCCACAAAGCTAAGGCGCAAACGGATGAGCAGGTTCCAAACGCTCTCCAGCCCGATCCTTCACCCTCTGTCCCTGTTACAGTTACAGATACTGACACTGATTCAGACACCTCCCAAGAGTCACGCCCTCGAAAGCGCGCCAAGAAGTGCAAGCATTCCCTTTCTCCCCTCCAGCCCTCTCCCTTCACTTTCAATTCCTCTGCCATTGTCCACCCCCGATCCTCTGACTGAGCCCGCTCCAGCTGTGGCGGACTATATGCAGCATAACCTGCGCAAGAGTTTCGATAAAAAGGTTCAGGCCCGCCTCAGATCTGAATGTCCCGCCCTTACCTGGCCAATAAGACTGCTCATAATCCGAAATTGATTCCTCAATGCAGACTTTCCTAAAAAAATACAAAAAAGGACCCGAAGAAAGGCATTGATCGAGCCCTTAGGGCCTGTCAAGATAAACTCTTAGATGTCTCCGGCCCCTTGGCCAAGATCTTGGAATTGGCACTGGATGCGCAGGAAACTGGAGCGGGTAGCCAGCCTTAAATCCTGGCAGGTTGGTCTAAGCGTGCGATCTGCCTGCTTGGCAATGCTAACTGCGCCTTATCTTCTGAGACAGGGAAGTCAGTCCTCCTCAGAATATACCCCCAACTGCTTGAGCCCGCCTCGGCAGAGCCTGGCCCTTTGGCTGAAGGGCAATTATTCAGTGAAAGGTTTGTCAAAGACATTGCCAAATTCGTCAACACGTTTACCTCCCTCGATAAATCGCAATCTTCCCTTAAGAGGGTGTGCCATCTCCTCTCTAGCAGGGCCTGTCATGGCAGAGGATGCTCGGCCGGCCGCTTCACCCCAGTCCTCGACGTGTATTCGCTCCCAGACACAGGGGCTACACACAGGAGCCGGATCTAGCCGGCTTTTATCCCTCCAGATTCCGTGGGTTCAGAGGCAGATACAATCATGGAATCAACAGAGGCTTCATAAATAACGATGCCCAGGTCCAGGTAATTCTCCCGTTTTTTCCTACTGTTCCTCTGGGGTGCAGACTGTTGCATTTCCCGAGCAATTGCCTCAAGCTCACCTCAGACGTGTGGGTTTTACACACAGTGCAGGGTTATCAGATAGAGTTGGCCGATTTGCCTGTTCAGTTGGTTCCTCCTCCCCCTCTCCGTTTTTCCCTACAAAAGCAAACATTTATAGATTCAGAGCTTCAGGAACTTCTAACCAAGCATGCAATTGCTGCAGTGCCCTTCACGGCGGAAGGTTTTTGCAGCAATGTCTTCTTGGTGCAAAAGAAAGGAGGAGGTCAAAGATTGGTGTTAAACTCCCGAGAATTCAATCCCTTTGTGGTCTACAGACATTTCAAAATGGAGGGGATTCACCTGTTGAGGGACCTGGTGTTGGAAAACAATTGGATGGTCCGACTGGACCTAAAAGATGCTTATCTCACGGTTCCCATTTGCCCCTCCCATCAGGAGTTTCTCCAATACCAATGGTAAGGGCAATGGTTCCGGTATCTGTCTCTCCCCTTCGGCCTATCCTCTGCCCCTTGGGTCTTTACAAAACTCATGAAACCAGTGGTCACTCGGCTCAGAGAATTAGGAGTTCGCATGATCGTCTATCTAGACGACATGCTCCTTTTAGCGCAAGATCCTGCTCTCCTCCTCACACATTTACAATGGACGATGTCTCTTTTACAAGATCTAGGGTTTGTTATGAATCTAAAAATGTTTATGACATCCCCATCCCAACTGATGGACTTTCTGGGCTTTTAGATCAACTCAGTGTTGGCACAATTACGTCTTCCTCCTTCCAAAATAAAATCAATCAAGAGGGAAATTCGCTCGACACTGTCCAAACAGGCGATTTCCTTATGTTCCCTAGTGAGGATTGTGGGTCTTCTGGCGTCGTCAATTCAGGCTATCTTTCCGGGTCCTCTGCATTACAGAACATTGCGACGCCTGAAGATTCATTATCTACAGAAACAGTTCTCTTATGATCATCTCATTGCGCTATCACCAGACGCTCAGGATGAGCTCCAGTGGGGGCTAGACCACATGGAAGCATGGAATGGCAAGGCCATTTTCGGAATTTCTCCCGATATTATCATAGAAACAGACGCCAGACGCTGGGGCTGGGGTGCAAGATGTGGAGAGTTCGCCACAGACGGATGATGGTCAGCGGCAGAGTTACAATTTGACATAAATTGTCTAGAGTTGTTAGCTGGCTCATTTGCCATATGATGGATCTCACCTCAGAAGAGCAATTGTTGCATCCTTCTCAGGATGAACAATGTGTCAGCAGTGCAGTATATAAATTGACCTGGGCGGGACCAAGTCTTGCCTCCTCGCCAACATTGCAAAAGAGTTTTGGCACTTCTGCTCTCCCAGAAGATCAGGGTAGTTGCGGAATATATCCCAGGCAAGAGCCATCTGGTTGCGGACTGGAACTCCAGGTTCCTCAGGGACTTCAGCGGCACAGATGCCTTCCTACATCATTGGGGTCTTCAGAGGAATTACGCCTTTCCTCTGTTTGCCTTAATTCCCAGAGTAACTGCTCAGATCAGGCATCAAGGAGCCTCGGTGATCCTAGTCACACCATTGTGGAAGACACAGTTGTGGTTTCCAACACTTCTAGAGCTGTCAGTGGATCTTCTGTTTCAGTTACCCTCTTTACCGATGATTCTCCAGGACCCAGTGGGCTCCCCCCCATCCTCTGGTCCTTCTGAACCAGTTACCTCTCATGGTCTGGACGCTCTCCGGTGACATGACCACATTGAGGGCCTTTCATCGGAGACTGCCGATTTTATACAACACGTTTGGGCTCCATCCACCCGTAAACGATATTCTGCATCATGGAAACGATGGGTGGGATGGTGCCTTCAACAACAGGTAGATCCCATGTGATCTGATTTAAAAGAGGTTCTTAATTTCGTTTCAGAATGTGCAAGTCAGGGTTTGTCCTATATGTACGGTGAATAATTTCAGATCGGAGCGCTCAGTGGGGCATGACCATTTTGATGGGAAACCTGTTGGTGTTCATCCGTTAGTTTGTAAACCTTTGAAAGGTATTAGAGTGTCTCGGCCTCCTAAACCCAGGTACACTACTTTATGGGATGTCTCCAAGGTTCTGAGACTGTTAGAAGCATGACCTGACAATAAAGATTTGTCATTAAAACAGTTATCCGCAAAGCTCACTATGTTATTGTGCCTCATTTCATGTCGCAGAGTGTCTGATGTTCATGCTCTTGATTTGGTTGGCAGAATTGTTTCTCCCCAAGGTGTTTCTTTTGTCATCTCCAGGAGGACGAAAACGTTGTCACGTTCAGTTGAGTACCCTGCCTTTCCTCATAATGAAAAGTTATGTGTTTTAAGATGTTTAAAACTGTATGAGGAACATACTCTGAGTCACAGGGTCGATCCTTAAGGGCCTTTGCTTTTAGGTGATTTCAGAATTTTGCATTATGTGAAAATTCTCGAAATTTCTCAAAATTCCATGTTCTGAAATGTTTCAGCATGTTTTTGCATGCAGGCAGCTCTTTTGAGCAGAACTTTCTCAGTGAGAGTTTTTTGCTCAAATCAGACACTTTCCAGTATCTCACAACACTTTTTAATGAGCAGTGTGTGCTTGCAAGAAAATATTAATATGCAATAATGGCAAATTACAATTTGCTCTAAAAGCATAATTTTTATGTAACATCACAAACAAATGACAAGATCTCTCACACCCCTAGGCAAAGCTCTTCATCTACAATGCAGCACATGGAACCAGCCCCCACACTGATGTATAAAACCGACCAGTTTCCCCCACTGAGCTGTGCGGGCTCCTCGCTGCTCCACACTTGGAGCAAATCTATGGCCTTCAGCCTCATCCATAATGTGCAGGACCACTGGACATTATGTGGCAGGAGAAGGCCAAATGATGCAGCAGGGTTGAGTAAATTATGCAGTGTGTGTGTTCTGACAAGCACAGATTTTGTACAGAAAGAGTACCCTTCCAGTACAAAATACTATGCTTAACTATGCTTAACTATAGTTTAAGTTTTTCCGGTGATTGTAATTGATCCGACCGTAGGGATCGTGCATTCCTTTGACCATTTTGGATCATCACCGGTCTCTGGGCTCCTGTGGATTGGAGTTATCCAGTTTTTGGCAAACATTGAAAACTTAAGGATAAAGTTACTTAAGCCTTGAAAAAGTCGCGAAAAAAAGTTTTATTGCGACGAAACACGTGTCGGCTGTACCTGTACCACTGATTGTACCTGTATCTGTTTGAAGAACAACTGCTGAACAGATTTGACTTTGATCGAACATTCTATGTATTAAATACTTTTTGCTGGTTGGGATCAATCAGCGTTATACTCAACTGTGATTGTGCTCTGTCTATGTTTCTATAAATTGTGATATGTTTGGAGAGATCCAAGTGTATTAGAGGATACTGTGGGTGGCTTCGTATCAGACAGAGAGCACGCCCGTGAAAGATGTGCTTAGCAAAGTTTGTAACAAACTAGAGTAGAGGTGCTGGTCTTCTTTTACCACTGCCATTGTTGTGTTTTCGATATAGTTTAACACTCTTCCCACTTTTGTGTGAGTGCTGTACAGTTCAGCAAACATGAAAGGTGGGAAGAATGAGGTTATATAAAAAAAAACAATCCTCCAAGATAAAGCCAGCCTCAAGATCATTTTATCCTCAAAGCCCAAACTACAAATGTTAGTTGTGTCAAAAACCATAGGTGGTTGCATTGGAACATCCATGTACTACCCATATTGTGACCCATTGACGCAAAACAGCGATAGTGTTAAATTGTATTGCTGTAGGGCTACTTTCCAGCCCAAATAATGTTTTGCACTTGAACGCAAATCCCAAATTAAGTGTTTGCCCCGTTTTCAGTCACTTTTCTGATACAAACTGATGCAAATTGTTAGCAAATTTACCCCTATGTGGTTAACATAAAAACAAGTGCTTTGAAAATATATATTCTAGAAGCCTGTCAACCAGTGTTTATCCGAATAAAAACAGGTTCTCACCAAATAACTAAGCATAAGCCATCAGCCTTTACGCTAACAATAGGACCTTATGGAAAGGGATTGGAGGACCAGGGGTCCCTCTTCCACTGACCAACATTTGATGAAGGAAGTCTTCCTGTCTTGTGATAAACTCTCCATTCTCAAAATTGCAACCTGGTTCCAAAAACTAGCCCAAGAATTCATGTCCCCTCACTTGTCGATTATCCCCCCTATATGTTCTACCAAATCGCAACAAGGCTAGCTTTACACCCTTCATTGCATCATTCATGTACATAATCTCACCATCCAATAAAATGCTCAGGGTAGCAAGCAAAGTTGCTGTGCTGGGTTGTATGGGAGTGAGACAGGAGAAATACACGGTATCAGCTAAGATATGGCACATTTCTGCTGCCTCCTAGTGCTAGCACACTGTGTGCTACCAAGCACCAACACAGGCACCTTTTCACCACGGTGTAAGGGTGCCCGCGTTACAGGCAGGATTGTTTTTGTACAGGAAGGGATGCCTTTCTTCTCAAAAACAATCCTTAACAGTATTTTTCTCTTTCTATGTTTGCTGCAAAATGCGGAAAATTGAGGAAATAACGAGGAGAAATACAGATATTTTTGCTTGTTACGCCTCACTGGAGATAGCGTAGCATTTTGACACATTTCTAGGTTTACAAGTCTTTGTAAATCTGTGAATGCGCCATAATCCTTGGGTTTATCCATAAGAACATTCATGCTCCACTCATGGAACGCCTTCCCAACGCGAAGTAATTGAAGGCAGCACTGTGCACTGCCTTGTGTTACTTTGTATATACTAAATATTGCAATGCCACACAAAGTGGCTTTGCAAGGCTTAGTTAACAATATAAATAATTTTGCTTCAGAACTGAGCCACAAAAGTGGCCTAATCTCGACACAAAATCTTAGTAAATCTGTTCCACACTTTACACACACTCATCAGAGGTGCATGCATCCAAGGTCAGGCAGATCTAAATGAAGTCACTTCAAAAATGCGCCTGTCGACTCTATAAGGCCCTTCACTGTGATGCAATATAAAATCATACATCCTAAATCAAAGATGCATACCTTATATGGTTGCAATCAATCTCGTAACATTGTATAGTTTATGCCAATGCCATGCTGTAGAAATCTCTTGTAGCAAAACAAACCATAACAACACACACAGAGAACCTCAGTCGTAATGCGTGCTTCTCTCCACACAAACGAAGCACAGCAGACAGCACTCTCAGTTGGCTATAAACATTGTCAAACATACAAATCACGGATGACAACACTTCATTATAGGGAAATAAGTGCGATACAATTTACATGACACTATTTGAGGAGGCTGTTTCCGGTACCTTTACTGGCTTCTGGTTAGTGCAGCAGAGAGAAAATGGTTGATATACTTTTTTAATACCCTTTATTGACGTCATTATGGGGAAGAGGGAGTCAGGTGGGGTCGGTGCATCATGTGTAAAAGTGATGTAAACTCTCATTCTCGGAACAGCCAGGTTGTTAGAGTTTAGATTTGACATTTTATTTGCTCTTCCATTCCATAAGCATATGTTGAAAGTTGGACTGAGACCGTCAACATTATCGGCGCCCTCTTGCTCTCCTTAACCTTTTTGTGCGCGTAAAACAGCCGCCATTTTGAACACCATGGCTTCCCTGCTCCCGCCGAGAGCCAGCGCGCCTCTCTCCCACTCCTAGCTTCGCCGGCATCCCCCGCATACTGACAACCCCCCTGCCTGCACCTGCCGCGAATCATAAAACCCCTCTTCAGCGCTGCTCTGCCCCAGGCCCTCGTCCTGTTCCCAGCGCGACACCTCCCTTCTTCCCATTTATGATCCCCGGCCCTTTGATGCAAACCCCCTTTTCCCCGTGTGCCCGTTCGTCTTCCTCGTTCCCAGGCCGACACCCAGCTCTGCCGATACTGTTCCTTGCCCCTCCCCGTGCAATAGAAAGTTTCCCCCCAGCAAGGGATCCCCGGGTTGATCAAAGCCCCCCCGCCCTACGAGATCCGATCAAACCCCACACACTCCGTGAATCGGCGGAATATCCAGCTGCGCGATGATCATCACCTGTTGTGAACGGGGCGGGGACTCCCACTGTAACCTTGCGTGGGAACGGGCTGGGAAGGGGGGATTCTGAGGATGTCTTTCCGTACATCAAAGTATCGACGAGAATGTGTTACATGCAATAAAAAGATAAACTTGTGTATAAGAGGCCAGGCCTCAGGGATGCAGTTAGAGCACCTCAGAACGATACCTTCTGCCCGTTTTGTTGTGTTCTCCTCCGGAGAGAATAAAAACCTTGTTTCCTGCCTTCCAGTCTCCAGCGCCTGCCTCTTCAATAGTTTAACTTCTTTGTGGGTTCAAGAGGCGACACCGCCGGGCAATACTTAAGGATCTTATATTCTGGTTGGTAGTGCCCCCCAATTATTTCCAACAATTGGCGTCCCAAGCGTGGGGCCCATCAGCGACCCATGGATCCAGTGGGAGAGGTCCTGACGACAAAGTGAACGACTGCAACGATCGGGAACGCGTCTGTCCGATAGACCCTCGTCTGACAGCCGATCATCCGAACTTCACTGGTTCCGAACAGACCTCTCTCGAGTGATCTACGGTCCTGACTGGGAACCATCAGGAGTGCCGCGAGGATAACGAAGAAGAGAGGACGATCGGGCGCTGGATTCGGAAGACAGGAAACTGTCCATGCGGTCCGGGTAAGGTCGTGTAACCACGACAAGTCGCGAAATAATTGCTTGATTGCTTGTTTGTTTAAAAATACTAGTATTGCTCTTTTTATTTATTTGGAGATTCACTGTCTGCAAACGGAGAAACAACGGGCTCTCTCTTTGCAAGCAGTGGAGGATAGGTAGGGCAGCAGCCGTGCTTATTTTTTCTCCCCCACTCAATAATCACTTGAAACTGAACTGTTGTTCGCAAAACTATTGTTTCCTGGAGATTCCCTGTCTGCAAACAGGGAAGAGACCACCCTTTTTGCAGATAGTGAAAAGGGTAGGTAACGCAGATCTTTGCGGACCTGCTCATTCTCCCCATTGTTATTTATTGGTCTTTTGTTATTTTGATCCATGAGGTATTCACTGCCTGCAAACAACGTAGAATAGAAATATTCTGTCCAGTCTTTGCACCTAGTGATAAGATAGGCAGTGCTGACTTTTTAGTCCCTCGTTACGAGCCGTCATGTCTGTCTTCTCCCCACTGATTAGTAGCCGGTTTAGCCCGGACCGCCTATTAGAGATGGACCATCCAGCCCCACTGGAAGGCACCCCTAATAAGGACATGTTCATGAAACATGGATTGACCGCTATAGCCTATAGTAAACTATGGCATAAATATACAAAAAAGGGTCAAGAAAGTCAATGGCCCCTGATAGGATCCTTCGATGATGATAAAATAAAAACGCTAGAAACTGCCCTGGGTAAAAACAAGACAACACCTACTATGCTTGACAGCTTCGGCATGTGGCGAAAAGAAACTGAACAACGTAAAAAGAAAACTGAGAGTAGGTTGGAAAAAGAGCTGCGAAAAGCAGCCCACCTAGCTGCTCAGAAACTAAAAAAAGAGATAAAGGAAAGAGAGAAAGCTAAACAGAAACTAGAAATGGAAACGCCAAGCCAGTGTCCGGTTAGAACCCCCTCCATGCTCTACCCTGATTTACCCTCGAAACGACAAGCCAATGAGGACCTGCTGTTAGGTCCTCCTATCATCTACATGCCCCCTCCATATGCCCCTTCTCAACCCTTGGCGCAGCACGCGCCACCCCCAGGTACAAACGAAGGTACCGCCACAGCGTCGGCCCCAATGGCCTCTGTGCCAGCCGAACCCCTTGTATTAAAACCCGCATCAACAACAACGTTAGACGACCATGAGACTCGAGGGGCTGGCCCTGCAAGAACAAACAGACTAGACAAAGATGAGCGAGCGGGGATCGACAAAATAGCAAGGACACTGGTAGAAAGGAAGGATGATGAAGAGTACATCACAGATATGTTCAGCTCGTATACAGGGAGTCACAGACGACATTTTACCGTACGACTGTGTTATCATGTCTTGAATGCATACGAGGACCGATATCGAGACAAAGGTCCCGAGAGCCTAAGGACTCTGTACCGGAAGGTCGATATCGGGGATGAGGGCGAGTGTGATGTGTCGGACCTCCTTACGCGTACGCTTGAGGTTTTCCGCCACCTCACTGAACAAAAGCCGGGAGCTAAACCCGCAGCCTCCGTAGTGACCGAACCACAAACCGAGCAATCTAACACCATGATGCTGATACGTGAGGCTGCCCCTTACTGGGTTCCTCCTCGGGGTACAGGGACTCACGATGATGCAAACAACCAAGATGCGAAGGGAAGGGTAGTATACAACTGGGTCTACCAGCCATGGGACCGGCAAGAGATACTGACATTCCGGAAATCTCTACCCGACCTACGTAAAAACCCCACTGCCTTCTATACTGAATTGGGTACAGCCCTGGGTTCAACGATCATGACCCTGGCTGACATCGACTTGTTCTTCGGGTTATGTCTACCAGCTGATGTGTGGAAGCAAATCCGGAAAGTCGACCACCTTGAGCTGTTTGGACATACCTGGTCACAACTCGATGACCTGGACAAACAACGGGGACCAGGACAAAAGCCGTTGAAATCCATTCTAGACCTCCCAGATAAAATCGTAGAGAAATTAAAAACCCTAATCCCAGAAAAGAAAGTGGACTGGTCGATAGTAACAGCCTGTCGCCAAAAACCCCAGGAGGATGTATCGGAATACTTCTCCCGGTTTGAAACGGTGTTCTCCGATTACAGCGGCCAGGACATGACCACTGCAACCGGACACCATCTGTTTGTCCAGAATTATGTTAAGGGCCTATCATCGGAAATCTCCCAGAAACTGCAGGCCAGCGAGAGTAGTTGGGCAGCCTCCAAACCTACAGCGATTCTCCAAATGGCCCAATATTATGAGCATCAGAAAAATGAAAACGATAGGGCGACAGAGAAAAAGAAGAAGGACTTAAAAGAGAGGGTGATGATTGCCAAACTGCAAGGGGTGACTATAGGACGAGACCAATACCGGGGAAACTACCAGACAAACGTCCCTAAGACTACATTTCCCCAGGACCGCACTGTGACTTCCTACAGTGGACGCACAGACCTTAGAGAAGACCAGTGCGCTTTCTGCAAAGGGACCGGCCATTGGAAATCCCAGTGCCCAGTTCTTCTGGAAATGATCAGAAACAAAGACCCCAGGGACGTAGCAAACGGACCGAGACCTAAGGGACAACAACGAGGGCCCCCAAATGACGCGACTAATGACAGATCAAGCAGACCAAATACGTTCGATCGACCCAGGCAGAACCAATATCAACAATCTGACTATGACGATACTCACACCTTTGCATAGGACAGCCAAGGGCGAGGGAGGGATCCAGTCGAGCTCTATGTTGACCAGCAGGGCCCTTACGTCACTGCTAAGGTCCTGGGTACCAAGTCTCCATTTCTGGTAGACACTGGCGCAACCCGTAGTGCGTTATCTAAACGACTGATTCCAAGGGCACCCTTGTCTGGCTCACTCATAACATCGACAGGTTTCGATGGAACGCCCTCCACCAACCCTTTGTCTGCCCCGATTCTCTTTGACGTAGAAAACAACACCACCGACACCACGTTCTTGCTTTCCTCTAATAGCCCTGACGCCATTATGGGACTTGACTTACTGAAACACTTCCGAGCGACGATCAGGTGTTCTCAAGATGGAGTTCGAGTGTTTCTTTACGACAACCCCGTTCTGCTTAGACATTGCTCTCCCCGACACATGTTTTCCATCACCGACGTTGACGCGTCCCTGCTTGACACTCTACCTCCGTATCTGTGGGCCAAAGCGGATTCGGACGTAGGGCGTATGTTAATTGACCCAGTGCACATTACTGTCCGACCAGACACAGCACTCCCAAAACTCCCACAATATCGGATATCGCCAGAGGGCGAGAAGGCATTGGTAATGATTATCCAGTCACTGATAGACGCAGGAGTGGTAGAGGAAGTGGTTAGCAACGTTTGCAACAGCCCTATCTTGCCCATTATCAAGAAGCAGGGAGAGGGAGATGAGAAAGCATACCGTTTCATCATCGACCTCCGAGAGATCAACAAAGTGGTGGTACCCCAGTACCCTGTGGTCTCAGACATCACCACCATCCTGACCTTGATTCCATCCACTGCCACCACCTTTTCCGTCATCGACCTCAAGAACGCATTCTTCTCCATCCCCATCCACCCGGACAGCCGATATCTCTTCGGCTTTACCCTAAAAGCCCGCTCATATAGGTTTTGCCGAGCTCCTCAAGGCTACACGGAAAGCCCTAGCATCTACAGCCAGGCCCTCAAAAGACAACTAGACCAAGTCCAGTTACCCGACGGGGTGGTATTGGTACAATATGTCGATGACATCCTTTTGGCAGCCGACACCACCCCTCTAGCGGTCACCGCCACCATTCAACTCTTGCACTTCCTTGCGGAAAATGGCCACAAGGTCTCCAAGAAGAAGTTGCAATTCTGCCTACCCCAGGTCACTTACCTAGGCCACCTTTTGTCCAAAGATGGAAGAAAACTCACCCCTGATCGAATCCAGACCATTCTAGATACCCCTGTCCCTAAAACCCAGAAGCAGGTTCGCTCCCTATTAGGCCTCACCTCCTTCTGCCGACAATGGTTACCAAACTTCAGCCTCGTTGTAAAACCACTGCTTTCTCTGCTAAACAAAGACGTCCCTTTCCCACTCCCTTGGACCCCTGAGTGTCAAACTTCCTTCACAGAACTGCGAGATGCCCTTTGCTCAGCCCCTGTCCTGGGTACCCCTGATTACAAAAAGCCCTTCTCCCTTTACACTCAAGAAAGGGAGGGGTGCGCTTTATCTGTCCTGACCCAGGCCATCGGCCCTAAGCAACGACCGTGCGCTTACTTCTCTGCCACTCTTGACCCTGTCGCCAGAGCCTTGCCTGCCTGCCTTCGAGCTGTAGCTGCTGCTGCAGTCTCTATCCGACAGAGTGAGGGGATTGTACTCTCGAATTCCCTCACGGTACTGGTACCCCATGCAGTCGACACCCTCCTGAACCAAACCAAGACGCAACATCTGACGAGCGCACGACTGACTGGATACGAACTGACCTTGCTTGCCCCCCATATCACCCTGAAAAGGTGCACCACACTGAACCCAGCAACTCTGTTACCCTTGCCAGAGAACGATCCCAATGTGCACCCCGTACATGACTGCGTGACTCTTACGGACGAACAGACCAGGAGTAGGGTCGATCTCAGAGACACGGCTTTCCCTGACCCCGACGGGGAGCTGTGGGTGGACGGTTCTTGCATCAAACTCTCCGATGGTACCACTTCCGCTGCCTATGCAGTCACCACGGCTCGAACTGTAGTAGAAACAGCCCGCATCACCCAGCGATCTGCCCAGGCAGCGGAACTGATTGCTTTGACGCGAGCCTGCATCCTGGCAACAGGAACCACAGCGAACATTTACACCGACAGCCAGTATGCCTTCGGGGTGGTTCACCATTTTGGGCTCCTCTGGAGGGAGAGAGGATTCTTGACCTCACACGGCACACCCATTTTGCACGGGGATTTAGTCTCCGCCTTAATTGAAGCTGTCCTCCTCCCCAACAAACTTGCCGTTATCAAATGCCAGGCACACAAGAAAGTGACAGACATTATTGGACAGGGAAATGCACTAGCCGACATCACCGCCCGAACGACAGCTGAAAATAGAACGACAACACATATGTACGTGACCAGGTCACAAGCAGAAAACTGGACTGACGCCAAGGACACAATTAGAGACATACAAACGACTAGCACACAACACGAATTGACTGAATGGACACGGGTGGGATTGAAAGACGATGAAGGCTGCTGGCGGACAAAAGACACGAACAGATGGTTGCTACCTGATTCGTACTTGATTCCCATATTAACCATGGCACACTCCCCTGCCCACATAGGATCAGCCCCCATGATCGAACTTGTCTCCAGGGTTTGGCACAATGACAAGATCCCAGATTCCGCCAAACGCCTGGTCCAACAATGCTTAATATGCCTACAACACAACCCCGGGAAAGGAACTGTAGTACCCCGGGGGGGATTTGGGGTCCCAAACCACCCATTTGAAGTCCTGCAGATGGACTACATCCAGCTAGACAGATGCCAAGGCCTGAAATATGTACTCGTCGTGGTGTGCGCATTTAGCAAGTGGGTGGAAGCATATCCAACCCGTGACAACACCGCTATGGCCACTGCAAAGGTTCTGTTAAAGGAGTTTTTCCCCCGTTATGGCCTCTGTCGTGTTTTATGGAGTGATAATGGCCCCCACTTTGTAGCCAAAGTTATCCAGCTCATCCTAAATGGGCTGGGTATTAAACAGAAATTCCACGCAGTCTTCCACCCTCAATCTGCTGGGCTTGTCGAACGACACAATGCCACACTAAAGCTTAAACTGGCCAAAATAGTGGCTACGACGGGCCTGAAATGGCCAGACGCCCTCCCATTGGCATTGCTATCGATGCGCTCTACCCCCACCCGACATCACTTAACCCCTTATGAAGTTGTCTTCGGTCGACCCATGAGCGTCTGGTCTGCCCCGAAACCAACTTCCATTCATGACGTTCCGGATGTCCTAATGTCTGATTATCTGTACAAATTGACTGAAACTTTGTCTGTCCTTCATCAGCAGGTGCAGCAGGCCATCCCCGATGCTTCCAGGGGTCCGGGTCACGCCATCCAGCCGGGGGACTTCGTGCTGATCCGAAATTTTCAGCGATCAAAGAGTTTGGAACCCCGGTGGACGGGCCCCTGGCAAGTGCTGATCACCACTCGGACCGCACTTCGAGTGGAGGGGAAGAAACACTGGCTGCACGCTCATCACTGCAAAAAGGTCTCTCCAGCCCTGGCCACGACAGACACCGTCAACACCCAAGAAGAGCTCCTGAACCAGGACCGACCATCGTTGAACTGCTACCCTGATACTGAGACACTTGAACTTTCAAAACATCCTGACCCCACTGTGCCATCTCGAGAAGGGTATTTCCTGCGTCGAAAGGAGGGAGCTTCGGCTAAGTAGGCCACGGACTAGGTTAAAGGATCTCAGAACGGTGACCCAAACTACCAAGGGTTACCTGGAGAGAAGCTAAAACTAAGTCTGTGGTCCTGCCCACTACCGAGCACCTTGAAGACGAAGATGATGGAAGCGCCAGATAAGAAGATGATGGAAGCGCCAAATAAGAAGCCGACGGAGACAGCAGGAAATACCCACTACAGAAATCCGAGAATAGACAGACTCCATAGTTCAAAGACAATTGTACTCTTCATCGTAATCCTCCTCTGTTTTCTCCTCATGACAACGCTCTGGATTATGGAAGAACACGCACCTGCTCACGAAACATTCCTAACCACTGCTCAGCCTACCACCATGAAGGAACATCATCTAATTTCGCTCTCTCCTCAACTAAGAGAGAGGCGAAAGGAGTTTTGGAACAACTCTTTCGTGCAGCTACTTCACCAGCACAATCTTGCCACCAACTCCACCAACTGCTGGATCTGTGGGTTGCTACCCCATGCCACTGGACATTCAATACCATTCATCCCTTCACCCTTCTCCGTCCACGGCTCCTGCCTTGCCTGGCTGATCCTCCTGCAAGAGAGCTATACGGGCAATGCCACCTCCAGCAGAACTGCAGCACATTCTTCTCATGGGGCCGGGCGAAACAAGACAAAGACACACTTCTGCCCGCTGACTCCCAGCGACTCGATCCAAATGGACATCCCGGCCAAAGAACGAATCGAAATGCAGGTGTTCAACAATCCAACCAGACCCACCTTCTCCTATCTGCGGAAACGAACGGCTGCCACTCTGACTGTGGCCCTGACGGTCATCAACGTCACAGGCCACATGTGTGTAGAAGGACTTGGGACACAGCTGGTGGGTCGCAGCGCTTGCCGCTTTACCAGCACTCTGGATTCCACGGATCCACCTTCCTTTGTGTCATCCCCAAACATGTATTTCATCTGCGGCACGAAAGCCTACACCTGGCTCCCCAAAGGCTGGGGGGGCACTTGCTACATCTCCTTCGTCCTTCCTCCAACTTATGTGGCCCCAGCGAATCACCACAGGCAAAAACGAGCCAAAGACGTTGAGCAAGCCGACTCAACAGGGGCGCAGTTCCTCGATGCTATGAAAGGACTCGTCCCCCTCTGGGGCCCGATGGCAAACAGCCGTGCCATCCGACATTTGACTCAGGCAGTCGAGACAACCATGAACATCACAGCGGGCATCTTTGCCAACAACACTGCCGAACTCCAAGCGGTCCGTTTGGTGGCTCTTCAGAACCGCCTCGTTCTAGATGTGGTTCTGGCGGACCGTGGAGGAGCATGCCGCATTATTGGGTCCAGCTGTTGTACATACATACCGGACAACTCACCCCCAGTGTACAAAGCCATCGAACATCTTCACAGACTCTCTTCGGAAGTACACCAAGAGCAAGAAGAATGGTCGCTTGGTGGTTGGTTCTGGGACACCGTCAAAAGCTGGGGCTGGAGACTGCTCACCATTATCATGATTCCCGTAGTTGTAATATGTGGCCTATGCTTAGGAATTCAATGTCTGCCACCTATATGTTCTCTATGTGCGAGTTGCATTTTTCCCAAAACTGTGGACATTGGAAGCGAACATATGAGAGCATTGTATGATACCGAAGTTAGAAATTTGATGAAAATTGACATTGAGTAATGCAAGGTGGCTAGATATGTTGAAAAGGGGGGACTGTTGAAAGTTGGACTGAGACCGTCAACATTATCGGCGCCCTCTTGCTCTCCTTAACCTTTTTGTGCGCGTAAAACAGCCGCCATTTTGAACACCATGGCTTCCCTGCTCCCGCCGAGAGCCAGCGCGCCTCTCTCCCACTCCTAGCTTCGCCGGCATCCCCCGCATACTGACAACCCCCCTGCCTGCACCTGCCGCGAATCATAAAACCCCTCTTCAGCGCTGCTCTGCCCCAGGCCCTCGTCCTGTTCCCAGCGCGACACCTCCCTTCTTCCCATTTATGATCCCCGGCCCTTTGATGCAAACCCCCTTTTCCCCGTGTGCCCGTTCGTCTTCCTCGTTCCCAGGCCGACACCCAGCTCTGCCGATACTGTTCCTTGCCCCTCCCCGTGCAATAGAAAGTTTCCCCCCAGCAAGGGATCCCCGGGTTGATCAAAGCCCCCCCGCCCTACGAGATCCGATCAAACCCCACACACTCCGTGAATCGGCGGAATATCCAGCTGCGCGATGATCATCACCTGTTGTGAACGGGGCGGGGACTCCCACTGTAACCTTGCGTGGGAACGGGCTGGGAAGGGGGGATTCTGAGGATGTCTTTCCGTACATCAAAGTATCGACGAGAATGTGTTACATGCAATAAAAAGATAAACTTGTGTATAAGAGGCCAGGCCTCAGGGATGCAGTTAGAGCACCTCAGAACGATACCTTCTGCCCGTTTTGTTGTGTTCTCCTCCGGAGAGAATAAAAACCTTGTTTCCTGCCTTCCAGTCTCCAGCGCCTGCCTCTTCAATAGTTTAACTTCTTTGTGGGTTCAAGAGGCGACACCGCCGGGCAATACTTAAGGATCTTATATTCTGGTTGGTAGTGCCCCCCAATTATTTCCAACACATATTTGCTTTTTCCAGCATGCTGTGTTTCTGCAGTTTTTCCATGCAGCATATGACGCATGGATAGTGAGTACTGTCAAAAGATTCTCCTCTTGGTACAGGTGTGAGTTCATGTTGTGGGTGAGTGTCTTTAAGGGGCCATGAAGGCGAGCTCTGCTTTATAGACCATAGGCAGTGCAAGTTTCTCACAGTGCCTACCAGGGCGTCATATAGGGGTTGAGAATACATGCTCATTTAGGGCCATATGTATCAAGATACCCATTTGCGATTCTCAAATAGCGATTTTTAAGAAATCGCTATTTGAGAATCGCAAATGGGTATGTATGTACAAAATCGCATTTTTTTGCGATTCCTTAGAATTCCTTAATTGTGATTAGCAAATTGCGAATCGCAATTAAGGAATACTTTCCCATTCATTTCTATGGGCCAGGAGGCCCTTAGGAATGAATGGGAAGTTATTCTCAATTTGCGATTCGCAATTTGCTAATCGCAATTGAGAATAATTTCAAGGGTGCAGGGGTGTCCAAAGGACACCCTGTTGCACCCCTGAAATATGCATGGGTGCACATGTGGCACACATGGCACTTTGAAAAATGCAAAAATGTGGATTTTTCAAGAAATTCGCAACTTACCACCAACTAGAAGTTGGTGGTAATTTGCGATTCCTTAAGGGCATTTTGCAATTTGTTTTTGCTACATACATTGCATTTAAGGAATCGCAAAATTTGCGATTCCTTAAATGCAATTGCAAAATAAGGAATTTTGCGATTCCTTATTTGCACCAGTTTTGCTTTATGCATTCCATTTAGCAAATTCGCATTCGCAAATTTCGGCCTTTGCGATTGCGAACTTGCATGATACATATGGGCCTAAGTCCTTGGTCTCTCTGCAGAACACAACACAGAGCGATAATCAGGTGTGCCAGTTGTAATTTTGATTTTAATCAAGAGTGTGCCAAGGAGGTAGAAAAGCTGTCAACATAGTGACAAAGCGAAACTTCAAGATAAAGCAGTGCTGACAGGTGGGTGGTTACGCTGTATGTGGTGGAAAGTCGTTAAGTGAAGGAGATGCAGAGAGGTGGCCACCCTGGGGGAATGCAGAAGAGACTCATTCATGAGGTATCAGATTTATACTTTTTATTGTGCTCCAGGGTAGAAGATCAGGTGATGGGACAGAGTGAATGAGTCTCGTATCCTCCTGTTCTTCTTGCTTACTGTGTAATTAGCTGGCACTGTTGAGGGTATACATACATGCAAAGATAAGGGTATACCATACATGATACACAGATATAAACATGGTACATGCACACAGCCTTCTAACTGGACAGCTTTTCAATCGTTTTCTTGTGCTTCCACTAGGCGGGAAACAACTGGGATGCAAGAGAAACAGAATGTGTGGACTTGTGCTGAAAATTGGGTGGTTTATTTACCTGCCTTTTAAATATGTTTGTATCCCTACCAAATTTTATCAACGCTGACTCTATTTTATGCGCGTGTCAGCTTCAGCAACAAGAAGTCAGGGAATATGTCCTTTATCCCCCTCCACTTTGTAATGATGTAATGCAATATGATGGGGTGGTACATTCATGGAACCCCCTATAAAATTAAGTTTTGGCCTTCTAAAATTGTATGTAGGCCAATGCCTCATAGGACCTAGAACAAGCCTCGTCTTGAATATAGCCCACAATTTAAAGTCCTAAAGCCTTCCCTCATGATAGGAGATACAGGAGCCCATACCTCAGCGAGCCACATCCTCAACAACATGGACCACTCAGCATTCAGCTGCGTCGAAGGTGCACCGGCCACAGCAATAGATGCACTTACTGCACAGAGATCCCTCTAGGCAAACAGGGTCCCTAAATATTGCAGATGACCCTCGATTAGGGGGTGGAGGTGAGGGCCTCTGCTGATCTGATGGGCTGTCTAGCCATCCCCAGGTCTCTACATGAGGCCCCAACTGAACATACAATCTTCATCCATTAGTCCCTCTCTCCATTTTTACATTTCTCCATCAATGCATTCTTACATCTCTATCTTTGTACATTTATAAGTTTGTACATTTAAATACATCCAACAAAGGAACAAGCAGTAGCTGACATCCCCATGAGCCATACCCACTGCCATACGCATTTAGAAACACTCCAATCACCCAAACTGCCCAACATTTATGCACCCCAAAGATCCCTAGCATGGTACTCCTCATATCACAAAGCAAACACACACTGCAACTCAAGCTGATTGACACTCACTCCACAGTCCAGCATCCGTCACCTCTCACAGCCTAGATGGCATGCTAATCTAAGGAGGTGTGGTTTTTTTCCTCTCCCATTCACATATTCAATGTCCTCATTTTATAGATCTATTATATCCATCATATCTATGCGCACAACAGAATGGGAGGAAGTACTGAGGCCACCCACCAAACTTCAGTAATAGCCTCCTTCTACTGCTTCCCATAAACCATTTTTAGAACAATCAAAAGTAAAGAAACAACAGGATACCCCCCAGAGCTGATGTTCCAGATAGATCCACCCTGGTCACACTGAGCAAACCACCTCTTTGAGAACCTCAAGCATTACTCCTGATGGAGCACAATGGTGCTCTGTTATTTGTAGGGGTGCATCATAATCACGGATAGTCCGCATCCGCATATATTTCTTTGTTGTGTTAATATTTGACCATTAGAGATGTTCAGTAATAACACATGAAAGTGTAAAGGGCAGGGAAAGTGTTGTGCCATGTAAAGAGAAAATGTAGCATTCATGTTAGAATATTGTAATCCATAGCCTTTGATTTCGTCTATTTAACAAAATTGTTCATATGAGATGTAACGCATTTTGATTTAAATGTGCATGATACAAAGTTGCACATAGATGTCATTAATTATGCTTAAAGTGTAAGATTCCATAAGCTGCTTGCAATTAAAATCAATTTGATGTGCTTTGTAATGTAATGATGTAGAAAGGCCTAAATTAAATGTTCGCTTGTGTATATTTGAAAGGCCTATGTATTTCATTCTTATGGTGGACAATTTCTGTAGGCCTGAAATGTATTCTCCCTGGGGGCTCAGGAGTAGGGCTGCTAGTGAAACGAATGTACGTGTTGAATTTGTTCTGTTCTCACTTTTCTGTTGCAGCTGGAGAAAGTCGTCTTTGTTAGTTAGAATAACGTCTTTTGTTTAGGAGAGTTAGGCTCGGGAGGATGTGATCCAAATGAGCGAGGAAAGCTGAGTTCTTTCTCACTGAGGGGAGGCCCGAGAATCAAGGTCATCGAGCCAGGAGCTGGGAGCACGACACTGCGTGGAAAATCACCAATGGGAAGTGTCTAGCAGGATGAGGTGATCTGTGGGCGTGTTTTATGTTTTTTTTTTGTATTAGGGACAGTGCCCTGGGGTGTAGTCAGGAGAAGAGGTGAGGAGATTGAAGAAGAGAGAAGGAGCATCTTAGAACGAGCTCCGTAGCTTTGGCTACCTGACCCATACAACGTGAGTGTACTTCTTAGGAAGTCTTCACGCGGTGACACTTTTTCCTGATCTTGCCTGGGAAATGTTAAGAAGGGATGTCACGATTGTGTTAGTTTAGGGACAGCTTAATGTTCTTTATTCATCGCCACATGAAGAAGAATCATGACTTGGGGTTAATCGTTGCCTGTATTCTGCTTCTGGAAATCATCATTCTGTTTGTTATCCATCGCATAAGATTAGCTCGTAGGTTTGTATTTGTATTAGTACCCATGTATTTTTACAACCTCATCATGAGGTGCTTGTATTTCCAGTTGTTTTTGGCTTTGTAATAAACCCACTAACTTGGAATTCTGAGTCTGTGATTCTTCAGAGTCATGTCCTTATAAACCGGAGTTGTTTTGATGAGTCATTTCTTCCCTCTACACTTCTCGGCAGGTAACAAAAGGTCATTTGACCCACAGTTCCAAAGTAAATTTGTAGGGAGGACTTCGGCTCCATCACGCCCTAACAACGATGGAACTGCTTTCCATGATGACCATGGATAACACCAGGTCCGCACACAGCGTACACTGCCGGAACATTCCACAACTTTCCAATAAGCCCTCTAGTGTTGTTGAAAACAGTCTCTCTGCCCAGAAGAGATTCAAGTCAAAAGGATGTCGCTTCAGGGTGAACAAGATGAGTCTGCAAGTGAAGGAGGCAGAAGAGGGAGTGCTTATGTGTTTCCAGGCAGCCGTTCTTGGACCAGGACCAAAGGCCTCTGTGGGACCTTAGAAGGTCAGGAAGATTGAGCATTGTCAGAGAGTAGAAGACAGTGATGTCACCTAGAACATAGGGGAGGTTGTGTGGAAATGGGAGAACTCGTAAATAGTTTGAGCGAGAAGGAGATCTGAGGCACAGATGATGAAGATAATGCTGGCATACACCTCTATTTCCTGATTTAAACTTTATGCCTCCCTGATAGAGATGAGAAGAGAATCTAGAAGGCATGTGAGTGCTGCAGGAAGTAAAAAAGAAACCAAGAGGACATTTGAATATGAAATAGGGACACTCCTCTCAAGGCTCTGCAAGTCAGTGTTAGTGGGCCTGATTCACAGAACTAACTTAAGACAGAATCCTAAACTTGCTACTCCAAAACTGAGAAAAATCCTAACTTTAAGACTTTCGGTATTCACAGAAGGCATTTATGAGTCCGAAAGTTAGGACTCCTAACTTTACTACTCCTAAACTGAGAAAAATCCTAACTTTAAGACTTTCGGTATTCACAGAAGGCATTTAGGAGTCCTAAAGTTAGGACTCCTAACTTCTGTGAATACCGAAATGAGTAAGTGCCTTCAGTGAATACCAAATTGAGTAAGTGCCTTCTGTGAATACCAAAATGGTAGTAAGTTTAGGATTTTGTCTTAAGTTATTTCTGTGAATCGGGCCCTGAGATCTTAACAATGTACTTAGGTAAGAGTATGTATGCTCCTTAACTATTTATTGAGAAACCAACCTCCCCACCAGAGTTTGATATCATAATCCTAGGTTAGGAGGATTCGCAGACCTAGAAAAGCATATCATAAGATCACTTATTGTGTTAATTCTTGAGTGCACCCCTTTGCTGGATCCAGTGTGACTTCAATACATTAGACTGCTGTTCCAGATAGTTTGATTCTGAGCATCTCTCCCTGCCTCCATGCTATTTCCAGACGGTTGTAGCTGACACCAGCTCACCTGAAATCTAGCCAGACTCAAACTACGCATCTGCATGTTCCAATTGAGCTCTCTTTTATACACTAAAGTAGCTAGACTTCCCTTCAGAGTCCCTGAGGGTCAGTGTGTAGTCAGTTCCCCTGCATGCAAACATGATTCCAGGTCCCTAATTTCCCCACACAATAGGTTGGAAACATTCTTGGCTGTCACTGATCATCAAAAGTCTTTTTCTTGCCAAGTTGTTATTCCCTTTGTACAGTCAGAGCACAAAATGTGCTGACGCGGTTAGCAGGTTATTGCCCAAAATCCGTTTCCACGTCTTCCTCCGTGGCTTCCTTGACACAGGACCAGTATGACACGTGCACAGCAACACTTAACAAGTGAATTTATTCCAAATAAAGGCACCACCGGTCAGCACGTCCTCTTACACCGCCTGCTTGGCATCAACTGTAAGACTGCTGTCACTGGGCTGATCTGGCCGTTCCAACCTGGAACACCAAGCTAACGACGTGAGTGTGAGCCGTATGTACAAGTAACCACACTACACATCTTCCTCCTTTAATAACAAAAGGAAAAATTAAAATACTACAACATACTATGATGCATCAGATTTTTTTTTATTGCACATTTATTCCTGATATGCGCAAACAAAATCAGACATCCACACAGTATTCTTGCGAACTCTTCTGTTTTCCGAATGAGTGTTCACCATTTCTTCATGGACTTTACCATTCATCTGAACCATCTCTCCTTGTGTTACAACATCTCTTTCTTGCTCCTGTGAAATAACCTAATTTTCTGCATCTTCTTCAAATCCAAAAACCTCAAAAGGCCTGGAATCCTCTTTGTTGTAAACATCCTTATCCCCTTTGAAAATGGCAATTCTACTTAGATTCCATACTCTTCCATCATTGAGTTTCACTGCATTCTTCAACACTTCCTTTATTTCAAATGGACCCTTGAATTGACTCTCCCCTTTTTTCACTTCCCAAGTTTTCTTAACCTTCACCAACATTCCAGTTCAGAAAACAGGACTCTTTTTATATTACCTATTTGAATCATACTTAGATTTCTTGGTTTCATGCGTTTCCCTTATTGTCTGTCTCACTACATGGATATTCACACTGCTGGAGGTAGACTCTACCAGCCACTATGGGTTGCCCTTAGTTCTAGGTAACCTGCTCCTCATAATTACAGAAGGGGAGCACCCAGTCATATAATTGGTGGTAGACCTATACATCCACACCATTTTGTACACTTGCATTTCCCACTTATCATTGTTTGCCCCAGCAATCTGTATGGCACTTTTAAGTACTATGTTAAACGTTTCTATCATTCCATTACCACTAGGATTATAGAGAGACGTGGTGTGAAGTGTAATGCCAACTGTCCGAAAATAACCCTTAGCTTAGTTAGAAAGAAATTGTACCCCGTTGTCAGTGATGATCTGTAGAGGCAGCCCCTCTTCAGTGAAAATACGATCAAGAAAAGATAACACATTGTCCGTGTCCACTTTCTCCACAACATTTATGACAGGTCATCGCAAAAATAAATCACTGGTTGCCACAATGTACTTTGACTTCGAGCCACTAGGGCCCATAATGTCCACAGCAATGGTCTACCATGGGTTTTTGGGAACAAAGTGTTCACTCATGTTAGGCCTTGATGTCTTTAAGGATTTGTCCACATTAGCACAAGTTACACAATTTCTAACTAACCGTCCAATAAAAAATGTCCAATCCAGGTCAACACAATCCTTTTTTTGCAGTTTGTTTTGTTTGTACGATACCTACATGTCCTTCTTGACCATGCATGACTATCGCTTGTCTTAGTCCAATATGAGGTAGAGCTCTGTGTCATCTCCAAATCTTGTCATTCACACACAATAATAATTCATTTCTCACCTCCCAAAAACACAGTAGCTCAGGACTAATCATACTTTTAGTAGGCCTACCCTTCGCTAAAAACTTCCAAACCTCCTGCAAAGTCTTATCCTTAGAAAATTCTCCTATGTATACTTTTTTTTCTATTGGAAAAATACTTTCATGGTGGACCAATGCAATCTGAAACTCATCCCACTCCACAAGCACATCTTCTTAGATGGGTAAAGGCATTCTTGATAAAAATGCAGGGTTGTTGTCCTTGCCCGGAACATACACTATTTGTGCCCATAATCTTTAAGTCTCATTTACATCCTGGTGATTCACATAGATCCCTTAATCATGTCTTCTGTGGTAAGGAGGCATACTAAATGTTTATGGTCACTTCTAATCTCACATTTTTTTCATTACACAAAAAGCCTAAAATGCACAACGGCCTAAATGCAGGTCAACATCTCTTGTTCGATGGTAGAGTACCTTTCCTCTGCCTGTGAGAGTGCTCTGGACGCATACACAACAATAGATTCTCAGCCATCTTCCAACATTTGTGCCAAAACAGCAGCTAACCCCTTAGAACTAGCATCAGTAGTGACAATGCAGGTAAGTTGAGGATCAAAACCACACAAAGCAGAAGCCTTATACATAGTTAATTTCACGTCACAGATTTCTCTGTCACACTCAACACCCCCAAAAAAATTACATTTGTTTTTAAGCAACTGCATAATCTTAAACGTCCTGCAAGAAAAATGTTGTATGTATTCAGAATACAATTCTGTAAGACCTAATAATGATCTAACATCAGCCTTGGAAATGGGAGCAGGAGTTGTGTGAATAGCCTCAAAGAATTCAGGTTTAGGTCTTGCACCCTCCTCACACAAAACATGTCCCAAATAAGTAACAGATGTAATTGCAAATTTGCATTTGGAATATCTTAAAGTCAGACCTTTTTCACATAGATTTTCCAACACCTTTTACAAAGTACATTCATGGTCATACTTCTTCTTTCCAAATATTAAAATGTCATCTTGGAAAGAATGCACATTTTGAAATTCTCCAAAAAGATTATGCATGATACGCTGGAACACAGCAAATGCTGTATAGCTCTCACAGTTTTGATGCAACACAATCTGATGATAAGCTGCTGCCAGGTGAATGGTAGAAAAAAGCTTTACTTTACCAATGACTGCCAACATTTCTGAAATGTGCAGCAATGGAAATTGGTCAACCAACATGTTATTATTAAGGTGGCCTAAATCAATGCAAAGTCCAATGCCATTCTCCATTGCCTCCCACAGTACACACTGGAATTCCTTAAGAGCATCCTACAACCCACACCATGTTTCATCCAGAGCCTAAAGAAATATGATCACATCAGCCCATCCTGGTGCAACTCCGTTTGCTCCACTTGAGCAGCCACACCATCTTCATCACCAGCTGCATAATTTATAACACCAACATGACTAGCATTCACGCTTATCTAACAGTCAAACTCACCATCTCTGGTGGATCTTGGCACAGCCACAATCAGGATATCACCAGACAACAAACAAAGAAATGTAAAAAAGGAAAAGAAATTGTAGCTGGCCTTTTCCATTTATGTACCCAGAATCTGTAACAGCATCCCCATATCCATCAGGACTGCCCCCATGGCTGCTCCAATTCAGGAAAGAATTGAAGATGCACCTCTTTAAAGAACACTACATCACAATGCATTAACCGTCCAGAACCCTCCTACCTCTCTTATCACGTGTTCACTTAATGCCTGACTTTGACCCTGTAGAGCTGCCCACTGCTTTTGACTAGGTTCATACTATAGAAGTAACACATAAATTCATACACACAAGGTCTTGAAATGTCCAAAGAGTTATGAAAGCAAGCAGGGAACATTATCTTGTGTTCTAGCCATTCATGTGGATATCTTGCTGAAGTTACACCTCTTCGGGGTCATGAGAATAGGAATAGCTCAAGACATGCACGAAGAATGCGATTGTACCGCATTCTTGCAGAGAATATTGCAAGGAATTGGAAGTTAGAAGGAACCGCAGAGATGATGGAATGGACAAGAGTTATGGACCACTGTGCGATTACGGAGAATGAAATATACCAAGTAAGCGGCTGCCCTGAAAACATTGTAGGATTTGAGGATCCTGCTGGAGCTACTCTGGAATGGGCTTATAATGAGCATTAACTGGCTAAAATATGATTAGATTAATGACTATTCTAGACTGATATGTATTCTAAAATGATCTCTATAAATGTAACTCTGTTACAAGATGTTTACATTTGTGGGAAATTTGTTTCGATGCTCTAAACCAATAAAATGTGTTTATAAAAAAAGATACCACTAAAAAAGTGCAAAAGTATCAGGCCCTTCTAAAAATTAACTGGCCAATTTTCAAATTGGTGATTTATGTATTCAGGTGTTACAATGGTGCTAATTAGGTGAAATGTATGACGGAACAATTTTAATGTGTGAAAAATAGCAAAATAATACAGCAGCGAAATATAGCACAAACATTAAAGTGCATACATTTTCCTATGTTGCTGCATTATGTTTCAAGCTGTGCCACATAATTTGGTCCTCCATTGCCACATAATTCCAGTGGCCCTGTCCCTTTCAAAGTTTAGCAAAATTAGCAGCTGTAAATTACTGCTTTAATGAACTTCCACTGTGCTAGGCAGTGACCCTAGTGGTACTGAAATGAGTATCACTTCCGGTGGTATGCAGAGGCGGCTGGCACGGATTGGATGTAGGTGGGCGCGGGCAGGAGAGGGGGGGATACGGGTAGAAGTGGGTATTAAAAAATATTAGAAAAATAAAAAACTTACCTTCTGGCTGTTTACTTGCCGCGTCTCTCCTCCATACTCCCTCACTTGGCATGAAGAGGAAGCACACCCTCTCAGGCTCTCAGTCAGCCAATCACAATGTGGCACTCAGACGCTGACTAGGAGCCTGGGCATGTACTCCACGAACATGCAAAGTGCGCATGAATGTTTGGCCGGCCCAAGAGGGCTGGACAAACAGTCATTGCGCACTTAGGAGGACAGTACCACTCCTCCCTTGCCCTGCTCTGTGAGCAGAGCAGCCCCACAAAGCTGCTGCAGTAGGACAAAATAAAATGATAAGAATGCAAGTGATTATAATTTAATTTTCCCTTTATTTTTCTTGCTGAAGGGCAGTGGGGAAATGCTCCTACGCCTTAGCGCAGGAGCCATCACTGGTGGCATGGCCTTTATAGCAGCATGCTTTGAGGATGCAATTTGTATGTATTGTTTTTGTTAAAATATGCCATTGTCAGAAAACCTCCATCATAATTCTGTCATAATTTCCATCTTCTAAACACAACACCTCAGGGAGTGAAAATGTGTCAAAGTTGGTAAAAAAATACTGTTCTGTTGAACTATTCCAAAGGCAGGGGAATAGGTGTATTACCTTTTGCTATATGATAACCCTGTCATTTCCATATAACCGAGGCCGTAATTGGTGTTAGAGGGATATGAGTTTAATCCTTTTTAAGATCACCCAGGCCTCGTTTTATTTTTCATGACAATTATAGCCATTGGTGGAATTTTTTTTTACTATGGGGATAACTAGTGGCAACGTAAAAAGGGGCGTGGCTTCAGGGTGTGTGTTTGGGGTGTTGCAATCCCCAAATAAAAGTATTCTCTAATAAATAGTTGGGTACAGGAGCTCTCAGTCGGGTACGGTGAGGTGTCTGTCGGATTTCACCCTGGAATTTTATAGAAGCTCACACACAAGCTCTCACCTCTGTTTTGAAGATCTTAAAATGTTGGTTATTTTACAAAATAATATCTTTTTAAGTCCCCCTAAAAATCCTCACTGCTCACCCTTCCACTTTCACTTAAACACCCCTCATGCCTTGCTTCTCATAAAATGTATTTTAACAGGATGTGCAGGTGTGATTGTTGTAAAATCTGAAGTCCCCCCCTCAATCTTACTGACCAAGCTATGTCCCCGGATCGTCAATACCACTACCAGTTATATGTTTAGCCCCAGATACCCTGTTCAAGGTGTAGCATCGTGGGCAGTGTTTCCCAGATATCTCCAGAGGCATTCATGAATACGGTCTGGCAATACACCTGGGTCATTTTCTTTTCTTCTGAGGACGCTAAGCATTGTCATCGGCTGATATGTTGATTGAAATAGATACTTTCCTAGAAGAAATGGACTAAATCAGCGTAGATTCCTGATACATTTGGGATATCCACATAAGATAAATTTACATATAATGCATTTAAATGGAAATAGTTTACAAAGTGCTCAATATTTAAAATATCCCATTGAGCGGCGCACCAAGATCTTCCTTGGACGCCCATGATCTGAAGCGTTCTATTAGATTGCGACAGCCGAAAGGAAGTTAGACACAAATCAAGTGATTGATTCCAAGCCAGAGTTAACACAAAGTCAGGAATCTATTGTAGATCCCTTTTTTCAGAACTGCACTGTGTGACATATGCCATAGGCCTGGCTGTCTAGATTCTACTCATCAGTTTGGGAGCGATTTAATTATCTTTTCTTCCAGTGGATGAGTGAAGACATGCGTCATTCTTTGCGGTTACTTCAAGAGCCAGAATATTAGCGGAATCATTGCCTGGATGTGGGCCCAGCTCTAATACATTTCATGTTGGCCAGACACTACAGACTGAGTTAGGTCTATGATCAAAGCTCTGGAAAGATATGGACCCAGATGATTTTGAATTAGAACATTTTCACATGGAGTCAAGTGTCGCCGGCTCCATTCAGATCCAGCAGTGATTCCTGGCACTTGAATGCACACACCGGGGGTGCGTGGGAAAGGAATGACATTTTCAATCAGAAACAAGATGTCTGATCCAGACCAGAAACTGGTAGAGCAAAAGCTGCTCTGATGAATGTCACCAACGTGATAGAGAGAAATGGAAAGTAGGCTAGAGTGACATTTACTTGACCAATAGCAGTGTCGGAGCAAGGGTGCAAAGGGCCCTAAGGCAAGAAGGGAAAATTGGTCTTCGTGACCCCAAATCCCCAGTTAGGTAGTATGTGTCAGCCATGATTGGGGTGCAGGGGGCCCCTCACACTTCTGGAGATACTGCAATGATGATAGCTACATACCTGTCCCCTATAAGGGAGGGGGGGTATGTAATTGCTATTCAGAGATCAGGAACAGTGGATTACCGAACAAATCCAAGACATTGTAAACATCTACTTCTGCTTGCTACGAACAACAGTGGCTTGCAGTGGTATTACTGACAATAGAATTCCAGATGTATGTAATTAAACTATTTATCTCCAGACAGAACACATCAAAGATTAAGCAAAATCCCTACAAACAATACCTCAAAGAAACATTCCTAATGTAGAGTAAAGCAAGTAGTAAATTAAACCAGGGTCGCCAGTACTTGGGCAATCACATCACACAGGTACATATCATGAAGTAAAAACATGTCTATGTGAAAGGGGCGCAACAAGATAAACTAAGGTCAGCAAAGAACAGAATGATATCAGTGCATAGGCTCGGGCTTCCCAGAACAGTCTATCATTTTATTAATCCCATGTGTCAATACCGTTTCGACTCCTTAAAAGGATTTCAAAGGTTGTCATAAGGACAATCAATTATTTCTATGTCTAGCCCTGTGTTTAGGTGGTGAAATTTGTGTCCGCCGGTCATACTGCTATGTAGATGAAGAAAAGTATGGCAGGCTCTCACTCTGCGATACCTAGGCAGGATTAAATCTGGGCCTGAATCCAGAAAAGGCTGCCTGTCAGGCACACTGGTATATAAGAATAGACATATATTGTATATACACACACACACACACTTACCTTACGTGGTAAAGGCATGCGTGGTAAAAGCGTAAGCATGATAAAGATATGCGTGGTAAAGGCATTGTGCGGTAAAGGATTTGTAGTAAAGGCATTGCGTGGTGAAGACAGCACTGTAAAAGCTGTTTCTCAACAGGGTTGTATGACTTTCAATGCATGGCTTTACCACACATCAGTTACCATGCAAGGCCTTTACCACATTTGCCTGTACCACGCCTTTGCCTTCACCACGCATGATTTACGACCCACCCTTAAACCCTAAAAATATCCTTCCCACCTTATACCCCTACCAACCCCTAAGCCCTCAAAAATACCTTTACCACCCCATACCAGGGGTGGCTCCTGCATTAGAGCGGAGGTGCGTCGCCCCACTGCTTTCTCACAGTGCGTGAAGCAGAAACATGAAGTAGAAACATAAAATGGTAGTTTTACCATTTTATGTTTCTGCTTCTCACACTGAGAGAAAGCAGAAAGGTATGCCTGGTTGGGGGTGGGCGGATCAGGAAGGACTGGCTTGCCCAATGCTGTGGGCCCTGACTATTTGGTTAGCCCTCTGGTGCCGACCAAACCAGTCAGGCGCACTCTCCCTTTTCCCTATGTAGGCTAGAAGCAGCCTACATAGAGAAAATGGCTTCCCCAAAGGCGCTCGGCTGGGCGCCGTCCTAACCAACCACAGCGCTGCCATTGCAGCCTTGTGATTGGCTTAGGGGAGGGGAGGGAGGCTGCCTGTGGCTGCTTTCTGTTCAGGAGAGCAGCCTGAAAGGAATGACCCGGCTAGAAGATGTGGAGGTGCGGGACCTGGGAAGGTACGTTTTTAATTTTTTAATTAAACCAGTCTCCCCTCCCCCCATCACCGCCGCGTGACCACCCCCCACCTGCCCCCCACTCGCGAGTCATGCCGGCCGCGAATGCTCTATACCCTTACTCACCCATAAACCCAAACCAAACCTTCGTCTTTATCTGATCATCAAGGAAGGAAGACCCTGCATTGCTTGGGGTTCTCTTCATTACATTTTTATTGTTTTAAGCAATCGCGTCTATCACCAACTGACACGTTTCGACTGCCAAGTCTTTTTAACGGTTAGTGAGTCCTTTCTCACTGTCTCATTTTATACTACATCCCCATATTTCATTTCTGGGGCATTATGGTGCTTTATGCTACAACAACAACCCACAAATGACAACATTACTTAATTGGCACTATTCCGTCAGTTATCGGGCCATTAATTCTATGCCCTTTCTCATAGGATACATAATGTGTTGTACACTTGATACTGCAAATATATATATATGCATTTTGTCACTGTAGAACAGTTTGATCTCAGCTCATTGCTGATGGGATAATTATTTCATTGGTGCATGTGCTGTTATATCACAAATTCACAACGCCATTTTCGTATACAACATAATTTATAGCACGTACATCTTGTAAAGCGAATTGCAGTATTATTTATTTTATTTTTATTTATGAAACTTATATAGTGCGCAAATGCCCAGGGGCGTCTCGGCGCTGCGGATGTGGCAGTGGAGGGGGAAGTTATTGATTGAACAGCCAGGTTTTTATTTTTCTTCTGAAAGCCACCAGTGTTTGGCAGGATCTGATCTCCAGATCGAGGGAGTTCCATAGCTTTGCTGTGGAGACAACAAAACGTCGATCGCCCCCGGAGGCGGTTTTGGTCCTTGGCACCGACAGCAGATATGCATTAGAAGAGCGTAGTGGTCTGTTGGGGGTGTGAAAGGCTAAAGAGTTTAGGAGAAAGCGTGGTCCTAGATTCCGAGAGGCTTTGTAGGCAATACACAGTGCCTTAAACTTTATTTGGTTCTTCACCGCTAGGCAGTGGTAGCCTTTGATTACATGAGCAATAGGTTTGAATTTCGGGGTTCCTGACAGCATTCTGGCAGCGGCGTTCTGCACGGATTGCAGTTTTCAAATGACTTTTTGTTGAGCGTTAATAAAGAGCCCATTGCAATAGTCCAGAGATGACATCACAAAAGCAGTGACCGGGGGTCTTCCTGAATTGGGGGGGAGATACGGGAGAATTTTTTTGATGGTTATGAGTTTGTAGAAAGAAGCGGAGACGATTGTATTCGCATGAGAAGCGAATGTCAGTTTATCGTCAAAAATAATTCCAAGGTTTCTAACCTTGGTGACAGGATTGGGTGGAGGACCGAGATCTGAGGGCCACCAAGAGTTTGACCAAGTCGGGGAGAGCTTGCCAAAGATCATCCCCTCCGTTTTATCGGAGTTAAGTTTAAGGCAGTATAATAAAGAGTGTTGTGCATTTAGAACTTAATTTGTGATATGTTGCAAAATCTTGATTGCCAATCTCGGCTTAGTGCCTTCCTCATTCCTAATGTTGTTGATTAAATCTGTATATAAATAATAATGAACAAAAAGGGTTCAAAATTTGTTCAGCAATCTTATAAGTCTGTGCAGAAATCAATGTCCGATAAAACATGTGTTGTTCTCCAGATCTATGAAAGATATTGACCTCCCTTTAATTTACAGATAAACTTATACCTGCAACTGGGTAGTTAGTGGTAGGATCTTGTTTCCATAGGAAATGCCTTTTTTTGTGTCGCTAATAACTTTGGCACCGTTTGACGAATGTCCACGAAACTTTCCCAAAAAGTTCTACTTTTTGACCATTGTGCTCATGAAAAGTTCCGGGGTGATGTGTCAAGCGAGGGCCGAGTAAAAAGGGGGGCCTAAACATGCTTCCCCTATTCATTGTTCCATAAACATTTAGACACAGCTATTGCCCAAATTGCTGAACGGATTCACACCAAATTTGTCAGAAATCTAGATCTTGGTTCAGAAAGGGTGCTTTTTGTGTTCTAGTGTAAATTTGTTCAGTAGTTTTGGAGAAATTAAAGTGAAAAAACGTTGTACATTTTATGCCACGGAGGATCTGCAGACCCAACAGATTTCCTGCTAATATCTGATTGGCTGCCACCTCATCAACCAGGAAGTGGTGGCAGCCATCTTAGGACTCGGGGCTCAGTCTTGAGCCCTAAATAAATGCAAACAAATAGATATAGGGGCTGTTGGTGGCGGGGTCCCAAAGGTACTCCGACGGTGGTTGAGATCCGCATAGGATCCGAGGACCGTAAATCTGCGGCAAAGTTATTATTTAAAAAAACAAGCACAGGCTCTGTGCATGTTTCATTAAAAAAAAACAGGTTGGGCCAGGGCCCAATGGCAATGCATGTAAATGTTTGTGTGATCCCACTTTTCGAGCCCCTGAGATGCCACGGGGAACCTATCCCCTGGGAAAGAGGTAAAAAATAATAAGAGCTGCGCTGTGCTGCTCCGCTCCCTGAGCCTTTAAAGGCCAGGTACCTGGGCCCCCAGGGTAGACTCTGTGAATGTGTCCCGGGGAGCCCACCGCCAAGACGCAGTAGTTTCCCTGCCCACACAACCAAGGGCAGGAAACAATATTTTTGCTCTCATTTAGAGGGGGCATTTTAATAACTCTCTCCAAATATTTGCAAACAAGGAAGTCTGCTCCCAGCCATCGGGAGACTTAAAAATGCTCCCGCCGGCTGGGAGCAGACTTGTGTTCTATTTCTCTGCTTGAACTCCTGCGGGTAAGGAAACAAAACACATATTATTACTGACTGAGGGACCGTGCAAAAAGCAGCTGCTCCCTTCAAGCGGGAGCAATGCCGGCTCCCACACCATGCGCGGTGCCTGAGAAGGCTCGGGGAGGGGCATACCAAAGGCTGTGCGAGGCAAGGGTTGGCAATGTAACTATAACTCGTGCTCTGACATGCACTGCTAATTACCCCACATATTACATCACTCATGAGATCTTGTATGACATCATTGATAATTTCATTGCAACGTTTGCAATAAAATTATTCATGAGAAAACTAGTGCAAGTTATAGTTACCTTATGGCACAAGTCATAGTTACTTGAGATAACTATAACTCTAACTGGTGAAGTTCTGTGATTTTTGTAGTTAAAACGTTACGTTGTTACTGAACTTTTCACCTAGCTATAATGTTACTTTAAGCTTTGATTTTTCAGTGAAATTATATACACACACACACAGAAAACACACACTGAAAATACACACCTCACTCTCTGGAATTATGCTCTGGCTGGGTCTGTCATTTGATGACTGGTGTAGAGATTTTACAGATTAGCTACTAGCAGAAAAGCTCGAAATGAAAAAGTACATACAGGCGATAAAGTGACAGAAGATCTATTTGAGCGGAGGGAGTAGTACGAGAAATTGACAGCAGTGGACACAATCCAACAGATACAAATGAGGTTTCTTATAAAAACAAAAAGGCATTATGGAGCCAGACACTGATTAATTCCCTAGACTTTTATACAACTAATTATAATGAGAAAGTGAGTGTCAGGTTTGAACTAACTGATAGAACCTTGCCACTAAGTGAATTCGATACAAACATTATCACAACACACATAATCCAAAATGTAAGTAAAGTACCAGGAACAACTCAGTTTTCTCACACTTACCACAAGGAAGATGAAACATTAAACTAAACCACACAAGGACTACACTCTAACTTTAATTGTGTTATTGTTTGTTTCTATTTGGTTTTCTTTCACACCTGCATATCTAATGCCGTATAATGCAGTATGTGAAGTGTAGTGACATAAAAATAAAAAGTTATTTGAAAAAATTAAAGAAAGTTTATTAAAGTTTCCACCAGTTGAAATAGTAAATTAAAACAGCATCTGCTTGTGCTACATGTGTTAGACATGACATATTTTGGCATGATTTCCCCTGTATTTTTGCTTCTGACCTCCTGTTTTTTGACTGTGTGCTGCATTTTGTTTTTGCTGGTTTTAGGACTCAGGGCACTTTACCACTGCTGACCAGTGTTAAAGTGCAAGTGCTCCCTGTGTAAAATGTATTGGTGATTGGATTATCCATCATTAGCATATCTAATTTACAAGTAAGTGCCTAGTAAAGTGCACCAGGTGTGCCCAGGGCCTGTAAATCAAATGCTACTAGTGGGCTTGCAGCACTCCATAGGAGTAGCCCTGCAAACATGTCTCAGACTTGCAACTGCAGTGTCTGTGTGTGCAGTTTTAAACTGCCATTTCGATCTGGCAAGTGCACCTACTTGCCAGGCCCAAACCTTCCCTTTTACTGCATGTAAGTCACCCCTAAGGTAGGTCCAATGCAGCCCCATTGGCAGGGTGTAGTGTATTTAAAAGGTAGGCTATGTGCTGGAGTGTTTTGCATGTTCTAATAGTGAAATGCTGCTAATTTCGATTTTCACTATTGCAAGGACTATCTTTCTCGTAGGGTAATATGGGGATTGCCTTGAAATATCTTTTAAGTGTATTTTTTCATTGGGAGCAGATAGAGATTCCGAGTTTAAAATTGAATTTAAAAATACATATTTTGGAGAAGTTGTTTTTCAAATTGTAGGTTTCAAAGTGCCACTTTCAGGAAGTGGGCATTTCCTTGCCAGTCTGTAGAATGCACCTCTGGGTTGGCTGAAAGTTGATCTCTTTGTGCATTCACACTATAAAGACACACAAAGGGAGCTGAGGTGTGCCTTGCATATCCTGATACCCCTTCACCAGGCTGATGGACCTTCCTGAGCTAACGTGGTGGGAAGAGTTGATACTGACACCTGAATAGGGCTGTGCCTGTCCCCAGACAAAGCTGTCTCCACCTCCTGTAGTGTTGTTCAGAGCCAGGTCAGGGAAAAGCAGGGTATTGTGCACTACAAAGACTTTCCTTTGAAGTTTGCCTACTTCAAAGGCAGAAAGGGGTATAAGTATTGGACCTCTGACACCCCAAAATCAGAACACTTCTGGACTGAGGACATTCTGCCCGGAAGAAGAGCTAGATGCTGTAGTAGGGACTGCCACCCTGCATGTTGCTTATGTTGTGCTGGCCTGCTGCTTCGCGCTTTTGTCCTGGGAGTGAAAGGACTTGCCCTTGCTTTCTACATCCTGCTTTTCTCCAAGGGTTTGTGTGTGCTTGACTCCTGTTACGAAGTCTCTGAGCCATCAAAGACTTCACCTGCCAGTGCCTGGGCTCTTCTGCTGAGAGTCCTGACTTGCCAAGTGGTGCCCAATCCAGTCCCTGGGCCCTTGGAACTGTAACCTGGTAATCTTTAGGAGAAAATCCATACAATGACTCCCAGCGCCTATTTTCTCGGCGCACCACTGTAAAAGATGATGCATCGCCAGGTCCCCACTTGACACATCGATCGCGACTATCACTGCAGGCCTCAGCTTGCAATTTCAGTGCATTAGAAAGATCGCCACTGCATGAGTTTCAAGCTCCTTGTCACCGTCGTCTGCAGCATCCACTACTTCACTTACACAGCACCAGTTTTCTAACTGTGAAATAGACGCAGCACCTCCTTTGTCACAACTGCATAGATGCAGCGTTTCTGGATTTTCAACAAATCGTCCCGGGTCGTCGATTCTTCATCGACCCCATACTACAGTAAGGAACCAAGGCCACATGTCTGAAAACTGACACATCAGCTCCCTTGGCAGTAAGGAACTAATGCATCATATCTCCTGCAAGTAAGGAACCGACGCATCACCTCTCCTGCCAGTAAGGAACTGACGCATCGCTTTGCTTTTCCGGCCCCTAACCTCCTGTGCACCTTGCACCGTCTTTAAATTTTTGTGCTAAAACAACCACATCCATTGATTTCTAGGGTCCAAACTTACTTAACCCTTTAAAAAACAATATTTTGACTTATGTGCGTTTTGGTCTTGTTTTATTCAAATAATTATTGGCTATTTTTCTAAACTGGTGTTGGGTGGGTGTGGTATGTGTGTGTGTACACAAATACTTTACACATTGCCTCTGAGATAAGCCCGACTGCGTGTGCCAAGCTGCCAAGGGGGTGAGCAGGGGTTATTTTAGCTGTGTGACTCCCTCACCTTGACTAGAGTGGGGATCCCTACTTGGACAGGGTGCAAATCACTGCCAACAACAGACTCCATCTCTAACAATTAGCATGAGCAGAAGCTGAATAAAACTATTTCTACCTCAAGTTGGACAACTACGAGTCACCACTGGAACTTGTCCCTTTCTAAGCCAGTTTCTGCGTTGTACATAATGTTTGCAGTATTTTTTAATCTGTCTTTCAATCATGCTGTCGTACTTTTTCGATGCTTGTAGAATCCTACGTTTCCACTTCCTTCTGTTCTTGTTTCAGTCTTGTCAAGTATATAATCTATGCATATCCTGAAGCTTTGCATAGAAGCTGAGTCCCTTGCATTGTTTTATGAACTGCTAATAATAGACAATAAACAATACAAAGCAAAGTAACATGCATACTGAAGGAGTCTGAGAAACTAGTTCCTGTACATCTTGCCTGATCCTGAGTAGGCATGTGATCTATGACTGACAGAGGGAGGCATGCCTGTGGCTGACCAGAAGACAAGACTCTACGCCTCATGGAAAATCCCACTTAACATTTGCAAGGATTCTCAGGAAATGTGAGATTTGAAGCAGCAACCCAGATGCAAGTTCATGAATGCTCCACACCTCAGGATCCAAACATATTAGAATTTTTGCCCCTTGACTGTTCAAAACCCCCAAGAGACAGCAGGTGTTAAGAGGTGGGAGAGTGAGAGTGAAAAACACTGGAATCGGCTCTGCACTCATGGTTTCGGTAATGGCTGCTTCCTGGGAACGCCTGTGGTCTTAAGGACGGCACGTCGTTAACTCGTTGTGTGAGGAGGATGGCCCCCGGTCGTCTGACGTCACAGTGGGCGTGTGCGGAGGACGGCCAGGAGTGGTCCAAAACACGCCCACTCATTAATTCCCCAGCACTGCGGTGGAATTTGCGCCGCGGTCAATGGGTTAATCTACCTTCAGGAACTTAGGTTTGATGATTTTGAGGAAGCTGTCTTGGTGGGATGAGCAGTAGCGGTACAGGCTGACGTTTGCAAGGTATGTACTGTTATATATACATAAGAAACTGCTATAAATGAGAGTGTGCCAGGGAGTAAAGACTCTCTGAAGGATAGCTTTTGTAACCTAGTAATCCCCTCAGCTGTAGCAGTTGACAAGTCTGGAATTGTAGCAAGAATCTCAATCTATGAAGTATCAAGGTAGCACAATACGTCTCACCACCCATAAGAAGAATCGACTTGTATCGATGCAAGACGAGAGCAAGATGGACAAAGTTGTGAGAGTGTGAGAAAATGGGAACCACAGAGCGGAAATGAGGATAAACAACAAAGTGCAAGGGACACCAAACGCTGAACGCCATAGTTGAGTGGCAGCTTTCTCCTCCCACTGCGTCTACTAAAAGTACCCTAGAAGTTCTGAACCCTCCTCCTGATTGGATGTTCCTAGGACTCTGATTGCTTGTGCCCTACACATTCTGCCCTTGCTTCTGACATCTCAGTCACCATAGACCATTCCTCCACACCTTCAACGGTCAACTGGCCACTACCTCACTGTTCTTCTTGTTAGTGCACAAATCCTGACAGTATTTCACTCTGAAGTAGAGACTGTTTGTGGGAGCTCTTCAAGCAATGCATGAGATCATCAAAAATAACACAGATACTGGTATGAAACTGTTCATTATTAAAGCCGCCTACTTTCTATTCTTAGTGCATTTTACTGTTTTGAGCTGTCAAGGACTATGATTTTCAAATTAGTTTTCAACTGTGTACTTTGCTGTTTTTACGCAGGAGTGAAAAGCACAGAGAACTGTATTTGCTGATCTTTGCTTCCAAAAACTCATCCCACCCCGGTACTAGATCAGCCCGGTTACTCTGAGGTTTACAGACTATGGATACCAGCAGCAGCCTAGCTTTAACACCTAGCTCAAACTGAAACAAGCATTGCAAATCCAATAGGTCTAGCACTGTCCGCCAGCCTACCGGCAATTTTTGTTTTGTCTTGTCATTGTTTTTGTTAACTTTATTGTTTGGGAATATGCCGGGCCATCAGTAATCTAAAAGACATAACTTTGTCTCAAATAAACCATACATTACCATAGTACCCCCTTGTACTGAATGGGACTATTTTGTGTGTGGATGTGTTCCTTGTGAAGGGACGGCATGCCGTAACTTGTAGTAAAGTCAGCCAATATCTGAAGTGGGCTGTACAATAACATATTGACATGTACCCCACCGCCACATCCTATCCTTACAGCAACACAAGCAATCTCAGGTGTGCTTCAACCTCACTAGGCCTCGTGAATGTGGTGTCAGGTGAGCTCGCGTGACACAACAGGCTATGAGGCCCACATCTGGACATACCTAAATCTACTTCATTTTGCATTTCAGGTTAGAGGGCCTGTAGTACACCTCATAGTGCAACTTTCCATTGTCAACAGGACCTCTGTCAATTCATATGACCTTCACCCTTAAGACATTCCATGCTCTTTGGCAGGGGTCTTCAAACTGGGAGCTGGGGGGCCTAAGGCAGGGGTCTTCAAACTGGGAGCTGGGCCACCTGGGGGACAGGGGGGCTTCAGGTGATCCCAGGGGGGCTCCAGGCTCTGGCCAAAAGAAGCATTATGCTCTGTTATGGGCCATCACTAACATATTTTGTCATTTATATCCTAGCTGGCCTTGTGTCAAAAGGGAAGGGACCCCAAATAGTCTTCAAACCCCCCAGCCACACACTGTGGATATTTTTAATAGATACAATTTATTAGAATAAAATTGAAAAATTCTGAGGTGGGCCCATGATTTATTTATTTTTTTTTCACTGTGGAGGACACGGCATTAAAAAGTTTGAAGACCACTGCTTTATGGGAACAGTGAAAGGGGTTCTTGATTTCATCCTAAATGCTAACGTAAAAATATCCCTGCAACATGTCTCTTTACTCAAAGGACAATTTCTGATAGCTGGGGTCTGAATGTTATTTGAGCAGCTCAGAGTCCCTCAAACAATGACAAACAAAGGTCTTTTTATTAATCGGTGTTCTTCAAGAAGTGTCTTTTTGTACCTCGCTCCTTTTTGTGCTGTAAGCTACACATATAGTCTTCAATGGTTATAGAAACCACAAAGAGCAAAGCATTACAAAGACGTATGGGATGGACTTTGGAACTTATAGTGAGAAAATATGTTCTTCCTCTGGTGCTGCTTGGGAGAAGATAAGCTCTCCCTGTCTGTCACCGTGCAGGTGTCTCAGGCTGACAATAGAGCCTTCAATTCCTCCAATTACTTGGACTGAACATCTTTTGTTCACCAGTGGGGATCGGAGGAGGATTTAGAGAGGAATGAAAAGACGATACCACAAATTTCCACGATTTAATTTCAACATGATATGTCCAGTTCTGGTTTTCTAAGCCCCTGTGCAATGGACGCCTCAGCATTCATCATGTCTTTCACGTAACCAGATGCTAATAGGATTTAAAAAATACCGCTTTTGGAACTTGTAGAAATAAAATATGCCAAAGGATATTTTGTTCGTAGAGAAAAGGAATTTGTGTTTGAAAAGCTGGCAAGGCCCTAGAAGGGATTAACATTGTTGATCGTCATTTACTCCTACACTTTGTGTTCAGACAAACTTACACACTCTAGAGGGCCACCAAGGCCATTACACACTAGGTTTTGCGGCACACTGGACTAATGCATTGGCTTAAAAGATTCCTCCTTGTGTTTGAAAGGGCTCCCTTGAGCTACTGAGCTGGCGAGCTCGTGTTGATGCACTCGCGCCCAGTGAGTGGTACAGAGACCTGAGAAGACTTTGGGCAGCATATTCAGCACCCCCAAAACGACTTGCCGCTATCTACTCATCAAGGAATTAATCCAGAAACACTTGTTTAGAGTTACACAGCACAGGCTGCACCAATAGGTGTGAAAAATTAAAGACTACTACTGAAGTAAGTGTTATCATGCACTGCATTTACCATGATGCATTGGGGCAGATTGAGTGCTGGGATGTGAGGCAGAGTGCTCCCACCCTCTTTCTGCTTAAAATAATCTGTGTTTACCTGCAGACCCACTTTCAAGGTGCATAAAATGAACACCAGTTAGTTGGGTAACAGGAAACAACTGTTATTCAGATTCAAGATGCCCCAAGGGATGTGATGCTTTGCTATGCTACGTTATGTTGTGTTATGTTATTTATGTTATGGCGTGCCTTCCTACAGAATGCTCTCATGGCTGCCTGCTACAAGGATAACCTCTTAACTAATTTACATGCTCTGTTATAAGCCAACTGAACAACATGTATGAATTTCATGCTACTTAAATACTGAACTACAAATGGGAATCAAAACTACTAATGATGTCTTTAATGTGATTCTACAAGGGCAGAAATATCTCTTGTTATGCTGTTTTGTTAAAATACATTTCAAGCAAATTCCAGCTGCAGTAGGAGGGTGGATTGCACAAACAAGGTGAAGTCCACTCTGGATGGACGGAATGATCATTGCTTCAATTGTGGATCCTGTCTCTGGATAAGGAACAACTGGAGCACAAGGCTTTAATGAGTCGCGCTTCCGCGGTCCTACCACGCTGTCCAGGCAGTAGTCAATAATCGTATCGAGGGCGCCGGCAATGAGTCGGCTGGCGTGCGCAGGAAACGGAGGCACCAGATTTCACGACGTATATATACTGCTTCTCTATCTAATAAAATGTAACGAGACTTGGCTCCCAAGTCATAAGCAACAAGATCTCATTAGGGGAGAGATAATTCAATCTTGGCTGAGCTAGGCACACCTATGAGGGGTTTTATTTGTTTCTCATACAATAAAGCCATTTCTTTATTTTTTTAAATCAAATCACGTTAAAATGACAGACTAGATTAATGAAAAGATACAAAATGCAATATCTGGCCTGTTAGAAAAATTGAGACCTAACAGCCGCCCTGCAGGTGTCAGGCACAGCTGTGCTTTTCCCAGAAAGCAATTTCGAAGAATGCATCAAATGGAATAAAGAAATCCAGATCTCTTTTCCCTTTTACCTCTACCAGACTTCTCTACCTCAGTTTCTGCCTTTTCGTTCTTCCCACTTTCTTTTGCCTTTAATCTATTCTAAGATCTCATGTCTATAATTTAACAACATCACACATTCTAAGTAATCGTTCTTAATTTCACTAAAAGGTAATCCTGACAAAGTGCTTTTCATATTACTTAAATTATGGGAGAAACAAACTGAATAGCTTGAAAAGTCTGCTTTGATCATAGGAGCCAGAGGAGTGTGTTGTTTTTATTAGTGAAGCCCCTCATATTATTCGCCCCATGATTATTTTGGGGCACAATCCTAGTGCAGTCTGATATTTCTAGGGCTGTCTGTGGAGTGCAGATATTGCTTAGATCCCATGGTTCCAGTTTGTAATGAACTTGTAAGTGAGCAGACATTGGTGAATTATGTACCCAAGCAATCAGGTCCCAAACTGAATCCCTCATAGCGGGTGGATCAAGCTGTGGATTCTGGGCACCTCCCTTCAAAAACCTTTAGGTATGATAAACTAAAAGTTCCCCCATAAGATGGTATAACAGCTGCCAATAGCACTGGGCTGCAATTTCCGCTCTACAGAAGAATTAACAGAAATGTGCTGATTCATAACTGCAGTGAATTGTCTCAATGTTCTTGATTTTAATGAATTCCAACAAGAGCAAAATGCTAGCACACTATTAAACTTCTAAATCACTATCCAGTTACTGGAAGGTAACATAAATTCCGGTGCACAGCTCCCCCTTCCTTTGGGAGGAAGATCCGTACCTCCTATTGGTTTTTCGAGGCACTACAGGGTGGGTAAGCGGGAAGGATCAGATTTGGTCAATGATCCAATGAGCTCCTGTGTGTGTGTTTGTAGCTATTACAGAGAGCACATTCACCTCAAGGGCATCTTGTCAGTGGTGATAAGCCAGAAAAGAGTGATGTCAAAGATGATGTCATCTGCCATGTCTTCACTGGTTATAATGATTGTCATCGGTGATAAAATCTGTGATGTAATTTGTAAGGTCGCGAGCAGTTGGTGGAGGAAAGGTTACAAAGCTATCTTAGCCGCAAAATTCAGGGGTTCTGAGATTTTGGGTCATAACTTTATTGCCACTGCCTCATAGTTTTTTAGTGAACCTGAAATGCTTTTAGCGAGTTGTAGAGCTTTTGTTGTGATATGTCTCTAGGAAGCTTTATGCACTTCACAAGGCATGCAGACGAAGCCTGCAGTCCTTGTGAAGCGTGAGCGGTGTGTACACAGCGGATGGTAGGTGGCCGTAAACTGCTTGTACCACTCTGATATCAAAAGCACTCTCTACAAACCTTGGCTATGGGCCATGCCTGCTGCACTGTTTTTGCCATGTACACATACCGTGCAGAATTTATCTTGGTAGCTTTGTATTTATCTTAGAAATGTTACTGGTGATTACCTAAATATAGGAATATACTAGTTAATTAATTTAAAGTATAATGTTACAAGCACAGTCTGTAAACTTTGATGGTGTGCATCTATAATATAACAGTTGTGACCAAGCCTGGGTGGAGTTTGTGGAGTTCGGCTCTGTGAAACTCTGCGAAGTGACGCAAAAACTCTGCCGTGCTCTGCAGAGTTTCGCGAGCGGCAGAGTTAGGCAAGTAGCACTCCCCACACTGACTTATAGCGCCAGGACTTTGTCCTGCACTGTAAAATCACCACGAACAGCACTACACACAGTGCAAGAGGGCGTAGCTTTTTTCTGCCGTTTGAGTAGATGTTCTACTTGAGCAGCAGCATCCTCAACACGAGCGGCAGATTTCTCAACATGAGGAGCGGTCGCGATCTGCTGTGACCATCCGCATTGAGAAATTTCATTGGGAGGAGGTCTAGCGCATGATTTTGTTCTTTCAAGCACTCGCCAAATTAACGTTGGTAATCTGATCAAGAGAAAAAAATTCCCCTTTCCGCGTCATTTCGCGGAATTTCGCACGTACAGAACGCACAGTGGCCAAAACTATGTGAACTACACCGGATGAGTGGAATTCTTTGTCCAACCCTAGACTTGTGACACGGAACCTTTGTTTGCTGACTATGTTTAGTGTGTGTACATATGTGATACAATCAGTGCACTGCCTACAGATATGAAATGTGCATATGTCACAAATGCACTTTGGGGGGAGATTTGCTAAGATTTTACACTGTATTTGAATCACAAAGTGACACAGATCGGCGCAAAATATTTTTTTCTCACATTACTTTCTAGCGCTAAACTTGTTTACTGCTGGAAATCGCATGAAAGTAATACAAAGCAGCGCTATGCGCTGCTTTGCATTACTTAGCGTCAAGGGGAAGTACCATGGGTGGAGCATGGTCATTCCCATGAAACCACCCAAGGTTTCTGATGCTAAACCCTATTTACTAAATAAAGCAGACAGGGTTTAGCGTCAAACAACCGCGCCCTTGTGAAGTAGGCGCAAGGAAGGAGACATGCTTTCAATTCTCCTTCCTTATCTGACTTTGTACATGTGCTGCACTTTACAGCGCACATATAAAGAGGGAAAAGGGTTTAAGTCAGTCTATGCATAGTATTTTGTACTGGAAGGATTCCCTTCCAGTACAAAACCTATGATAGACTCACGGAGACACCCTTGCACCATCTCGCAAAGGTGGTTCCGTGGCACACTGCAGCTGATTTCAGCACCAGCACTAGGGAAAAGGGAGGAGAGTAGCATATTTGTTTTATTATGTCGCTCTCCTGCTCTCTCCTTTTCATGCAGTGCAGCATTTGTGGCTGCTGCACTGTGCTGCGTGGTTAAATGGGAAATCAGCCCCTTGGTGTACCATCAAAAGCAGAGGATGTCTTTCTTAATGAGTCTGAGTAGTGCCGACATTGCACTCTGCTAACCTGTGTCCCCTACTTGGAGAAACAATGCTCTACTAATTGCAAATTGTGCACTCTACAGCTGCAGAGGCGTTTACCAACTGCCTCCAAAGAAGAAAGAATAGTAGTAGGGAATCTGAACCTGACCTCTTTAATGTCTACATGGCCCCCCTCGCTGCTATCATCAGGAACCACGGACTCAACATCATCTCCTATGCCAACGACACCAAGCTGATCTTCTCCCTCACCAATGAATCCACAGAGGCCAGAATCAACTTCCACGGCAGGATGAAGGCTGGTACCACCTAAATGAAAGATAGTTGCCTCAAGCTCAACTCGGACAAGACTGAAGTCCTCATCTTGGGACCCAACTCCTCAGCTTGGGATGACTCCTAGTGGCACGCCCTATTGGGAACCTCCCCACCCCCAAGGACTACGCACATGACCTCGGCATCACAATGAACTACCAGATCAATGCCGTACCTTCATTATGCTTCCACACACTCTATCTGCTTCAAAAGACATTCAGATGGATCACCACTGAAGCCAGAAAGACGGTCAGCCACCCACTCATCACCAGCAGACTCGACTACGGCAACGCACACTATGCCTGCGTCACCAAAGAAACTCCTCAGGAAACTACAGAACGTTCAAAACGCCACAGCCAGACTGGTCTTTACCATCCCCCACCACAGCCATATTACTGAGCACCTTCGAGAGCTACACTGGATCCCAGTCAACAAAGAATCACCTTCAAGCTCCTCACACATGCCTAATAAGCACTCCACGATGCAGGACCAGCATATCTGAACCGCCACCTCTCATTCCACGTACCCTCTAGGCACCTTTGCACCGCCCAACTGGCCTTTACCTCCATCCTATGGATCCGCAAGACCAGAGCCATTGGAAGATCCTTCTCCTACATCGCCTCCAAGACCTGGAACACTCTGCATCTCCACCTCAGCAATCCCCGTCGCCCTAACCCGATTCAGGAACCTCAAGACCTGGCTCTTTGACAGAACTCCTGCTCCCAGACGGATCAGCCGCCCCCCCCCCCCTTCCTCGGCGCCTTGAGACTCTTACACTTTTTGCTAATAGAACCATTATTCTTTAGGTCCCTGAAATATCAAAATGATTATTTAAACATTTACAATTTTCAAATGTTCCATTGATGTTGCCTTAGAACTATTATTATACTATTCCTCCTACTACACTCGTTTCAGCGGCCAGGCCTTCATCAGGGCTCTATACTGTAATTCTGTCTGGACCAGCATTGCAGGTTGTTCTTGGACCTCTATGAATCCACGGCTATTGTATGAGTTAGACCTGGCTCGCGCACATTCATTTCTAACTGCACTGTCCGTTATTATAAAATAACCCAGACCATTGTGAACTACTCCATAGTATAGAGCCCTTCATTTAACGACTTAAAAAATCCCTACCATCTAATCACGTACTACTGTTAAATTGGCACCTGCCAGTGGCGATACAGCTACTTCCTTCTGATGCACATTCTGTGTAGAGTCCTGTGAGCCCAGGGCACTTGAGCATTTCCAGGATTCCTGGTTATTTATACAATCATTGTCTAAAAGTGGCTTTCTTCCTGATGAGTATACTGCAATGGAAGATGGTATGTTTGGTGTGGCAGTGTGTTTATTATTAACCCTCATGCATTTTGCATTTGAATTGTGGCACACAGAAGCAAAAAGTTACTGATATATGTAAATAGAAATTTGAAGAATTTTTTCATGTATTGAACGTTAATAAAATTATTATGCATGTAATGTGATGTCTGTTTCTTGGAACCCAAAATTTTGAGAATCAGTTTCCAATTGATTACAAAAGGTTGCCAGGGATTGTCATACATTGTCAATATTTCTCTGCCCTAGGAAGCTCTATCTGTAGCTGGGGGTCATTTATCTTTCAATTTGACTATTGGCTTATTAACCATTTTTCTTACAGTAGGTAGTGGAGAGAGACTATTTAGCATGCACACGCTACAATCACTCTCAGTCGTTTTCAAATGTGATTCTCACCCCCAAAAGAATGAAGCTAAGAACAGGAGAGTCCCATCAAACACTTGTAAAGGCTCTGTGTTTAGATAGACTATCTCAACTCTGGAAAGAGCCAAGACTTGATAGACCTAAATGTGAAACTGTTTTGAGTTTAGGGAACTGATGGCGACAGAAGTTGCTTTTCCAAAGAAATATGCAAGGAAATATGGGCCAGACTAGATTTGTTCTAGGTACAGTGCTATCCTATAACCTATGTATCCTGTTTGCTATAGTACATCAAATCAATCCACAGCTTATTGACGCAATTGTATCATTAGACAGTGAGAAAGCATTTGATTCTTACAATGGCCATACATCAATGCTGTTAGAAAGAGAATGGGACGCCGTGCCTATATTCTGTGATCAATTACTTGGCATCTTTTGGTGTGGTCTCTCTGTCTTTTGGCCTCCGCCCTCCTGTTTTAGACTGTGTACTGCATCTAGTTTTTTGCTGGCTTTAGGACTCTAGGCACTTTACCACTGCTGACTAGTGCTAAACTGTGAGTGCACCGTAACTAAAATGTAATGAAATTGGAGTCTCCAGGATTGGCATATTTGACTTAATAGTAGGTTCCTAGTGCAGTACGCTGTGTGTGCCCATGGCCTGTAAATCAAATGCTACTAGTGGGCCTGCAGCACTGATTGTGACACCCACATGTGTACCTTTCCAAATCTGTCTCGGACCTGCCACTGCAGTGACTGTGTGTGCAGTTTTAAACTGCCCTTTCAACCTGGCAAGTGCATCCACTTGCTGGGCAAAACCTTCCTTTCATTACACATACGGCTCCCCTAAGGTAGGCCCAAGAGAGCCCCATAGGCAGGGTGCAGTGTATTTAAAAGGTAGGACATGTATTGTTGTGTTTTATATGTCCTGGTATTGAAATACTGCTAATTTCATTGTTCGCTACAGCCAGGCCTATCTCTCTGTAGGTTAGCATTGGAGCTGCCTTGTAACATGTTACTAGTGTATCTGTCAATTGGAATCTAATAGAAAATTGGAGTTTGGTGTCTCTGGCCTCCCAATTTTAAAACACATCTTTTAGTGAAGGTGTTTTTTTAAATTTCAGGTCCGAAACTGGCACTTTTAGAAAGTTGCTGCAGCAACAAATGACAGACGTAATGTTGTATGAATCAAACATTCACCCCCAGTCAATAGAACTAGGTACAATTAATCATTATTTTGCTATTTTGCTCACTACGCCACCCCAGTTTGGACCCAGCCATATGCAAATCAGACACTTCTCCTCAAGGGAACAGTCCAGCCCGAACTGCCAAGCTTGGTCCTCCCTGGACAAGAAACAAGCATCCTGGGACCGGTTTCGGGGTAAAACCCCTCATCAGACAGGCTAGCTTGATTCCAGTGGCACAGCTAGCCAGCGAGCCATGTCTGGACATACCCATCCCACTTAGGGTGAAAAGTGCTGCTGCAACAAATGATGGACGTAATGCTGAATGAATCAAACATTCACCCCTAGTCAAGAGATCTGGGTAAAATCCATCGTTCTTCTGCTCACTACGCCATCCCAGTTTGGACCCAGCCATATGCAAATCAGTCGACCCTGCTCCTCCTGGGAACAGCCCAGCCTGAACTGCCAAGCCGGGTCTTCCCTAGATTGGAAACAAGCATCCTGTCAGTCAGGCTAGCTTGAATCCAGTGGCACAGCGAGCAAAGGACCCACATCGGGGCATACTCATCTCACTTAGGGCAAAAGTAGCTGCAGCACTTCTCGCCCTAAGTGGGATGGGTATGCCCAGATGTCGGTCCCTTGCTCGCTGTACCACGGGATTCAAGCTAGCCTGGCTGATGAGAGGTATTACCTCGAAACGCTGACTAGAGTGAGGATCCCTACATGCTAAGGTTGCAAACCACTGCCAACTAGAGACCCCATTTCTAACAATAACCTTGTTATATACTGAACCCTTGTCAGCATAAGAATAACCAAACTCCCAGATCAGCCTATTGAAATAAGGAGGGAAGCTTGACAAGGATGTTCTTCTTCCCGTTTATTTTTTGAAATAGTAATCGAACATCATGCTCATTGCAGATTATTCACAACCAGACAATTACATATCTCAATGAACGCAGATTATATACTATCAGGAAAGCCGAAGCCAACCCCTACGTAGCAATGAGGGATCTTAAAATATGGTGAACATTCAGGTGTGTGTATTAATTGGAACATATCTGAGATCCTATCACTCACAGATGTCACAGAGCCGATAATCTTAGACCACTAATGTGGAGTAATGAATCTGTGACGTACCTTGCAATCTAGGGAGGTTGTTCTCTAGAGAGAATGTACTCACGCACAAAACACAAATATGACCCTGTAATAGATAGAAGTTCAATGGAGGCAGACAGATGGATTAACTACCACTATCTATGGCTAGCAGAATAGCCGTAAAGATGGTCGTACTGCCCAAAATATTATCCCTATTTGCGAGCATACGTATCCTGCCCACAAGAGCCGTTTCGCCATGTTTGATCTAAGATAATTATGCTGGTTTTGGGAGGTAATCCTGACATTGAGATGGGAGATGCCACCAAAACACAGGGAGATTAGCAGACCCAGACTTGGATGGATGCTTTCATGCTGCCCAAGCTTGCTCCACAATATATTGATATAATCCTAAAAACGACTTACCCCATACTGTTGCGGAATATGGTGTGCATGATAAGGGCACACTACAGACCTGCTTACAAGTAAAGTTAACACATGCAAAAATGGACAGATACACCCTGTAGATAGTACAAACTAGCCATGGCATGAACTGGCGGGGTCTGTCAGAAAGGAAAATCTGTACTTTTAAACAACCTAGCAATATCTTATGGCCCAGAAAATAGGGATTAAAGAGCTGGTAAAACACAGAATGATAATTGGACACCTATATAAGGAGGTCAGATTTATAAACTTCCATAAATTGAAAAGCGCAGGGCAGAGAATCACCCAGGTATATTTACTTACTTTCACCTGAAACATACCGTACACCCCCACTTTAAACATTATATAACAGAACCCCCAAAACTCAAACCCCTTACCAGACTGGTAGAAACACAAGACACAAGTGGATGGGTAGCGAGGCTGCATAATATGGCGCAAACATCAAGAAGAGTTGGGCTGGAAGTAGCCAGGGAGAGATGGCAGACTTCTTGCACCTTGCTTGGACTTGCCCATCAGTACATTCACACTGGGTGAGAGTGGATGAGATAGTCTGAGCCATAACTGCACAAAATTGTCCAGTCTCTCCTCTGGTCACTTTACCACATTATGTTTGGGATCCGCAAGTCCGACACACTGACTTGCTGTACTGTTGCTATTGCTTGCTAACCACAGAGTGGCAGTGGTGTAGATGAGGAACACCTCCACCACGGCCATGTCATAGCAGCAGGGCACTGCTGTCTGTCAAACTAATGCAGAATACACCGCCACCTTGCCACAGGAAGAGAAAAGGGATTTGTGAAGTCCGCTCAGAGGGATTATTTGAGCAACAACAATGAGATTACAGACTAATTTGGTAGGTAGTGTGGGAAAAAAATGCATCTATGCCTTACAATAAATACTACTGTGAAAGACTATATAAATTACTATAATGTTAGAGTGAATACTCTGTAACATAAACACAAAATAATAACTGATTGGCTACACCACAGAAAAGGTTCATGCATAAGTTAATGCACGGTATGTTTTTGTAAGTTTAGTCTTTTGTGTATGGATGATATTTCACATATCGTTGGTCATTATTCTTCACATTGGCATTTCCAGTTCACAAAAGATCCCCATCACTTGCGGAGACCTCCGGGGTACCATACTGTCTCCTGCCTTGTTCAGATGTTGAATTGAGGCACTTGTTACTGCTTACAGATCACAGCATCAAGATTCACCAATATGCTGATGATGCGCAATTATACTTGAAAGTCTTCCCTGCTTCTAACACCCAACACCTTAAATACCATTTGCAGATCATCCAGACCAGGATGTGCAGCACCTACCTGAAGCTCAACCTAACCAAGAAATAATACCGGCTATTTGCCAAGTACAACAGATAAGAAACAGCACAAACCTGTCTCAATGACATGAACCTTGACAGCTTTGAGACGCAACTCTCCGTGAATGCCAAGTCACTTGGATTCACCCTAGACCTCACCCTCAAGGAACACATTGCCAAAAACAAAGATATCCTGGTACCAGCTCTCTCTTTCAGAGAAAGTCTAGCAGTTACTTCCGGATGTATGACGTTACAACGCATACTTTTACAACGCCTACCTTTACAACGCATTTTTTACACCGCAACATCCATTACAATGCACACCATTACAACGCATGCCATTACAACGAATTCTTTGAAACTACCTTTACAACGCATTTCACTACAACGCATACTACATTTAGAACGCATACCATTACAACGCATTACATTATATTGCATGTAAGGTAAGTATTGGATAGTGTAGGGGTAAAAATTACTATTCTAACTCCAGGGGGTGCAACAGTAGGGTAGGTTTTGGATAGTGTAGGGGTAAAAATTACTATTCTAACTCCAGGGGGTGCAACAGTAGGGTAAGTGTTGGATGGTAATGTTATGCGTTGTAATGGTATGCGTTGTAATGACTGAGTTGTAATGACATTCGTTGTAGTGGTGTGCGTTGTAGTGTCATGCGTTGTAATGACTGCGTTGTAAATACATGCGTTGTAATGGATTTTGCGTTGTAAAAGTTTCGTTGTAATGGTAGTGCGTTGTAAAAGTTGCGTTGTAAAGGTTGTTCCCCGTTACTTCCACAAAGTGACTGCAGAACTTCTGCTCAAGCCCCCATACTCCTGGATTTGAATGGTTTTGATACCCTACTCTGAGGCCTTCCAAACTCCACACGGGCACCCCTTAAGGGTATCCTACATGCAGCAGCATGTGTCACCCAGGGCCGGAAGAAATATGATCACATCACCCACATCTTGACGTACATCCATTGGCTCCCCTTGTCGGCCTGCACCATCTTCAATACTCGCTGCATCATTTATGAAGCCATCACGACCAGAAGCTCTGCTTACTTGTGGACAAGCTCACCATCTCTGGTGGTTCTCGACACCATCACACCGCAGAAAGAAGTTTTAAAGGGAAGAAACAAGACAGTAGGTCGTTTCCATCTATGCGTCCAGGATCGGGAATGACATCCCTGAGTCCATCTGGACAGCCCCACACTGCTTGAATTTAGGGAAGAGTTTAGAACTCACCTCTTTAAAGAACACTGCATCAGAATGCATCAACTTTTCAAAATCCTGCTTCCTCTCCAATTACAGGTTGCCTTTAGGCATGTGTTTGACCATGCACTGCAATCCGCTGCCTTTTGACTATGTATGTACTTTAGAAATACCATACACATACATATATACATGCACACAAAAATTAATAAATACAACTTAAAAAATCTCATTAATCTTAGGGCTTGTTCTGCTTTATGTGGTGTACATAACACAAGCCACCCACTGCAAGTGGCTAGAGGCTTTCTGAGGTTTGTAGCATTTTCCCTACTTGTATTGGCCTTAGAAGGATGAAAGTCTGAGTAATTGTGCAATCCAGTGACCACCTGAGGCCTGTACATTTCACCATCATCTCTGCCTTCAATGCATTGATCCACTGAGCTGCTTTACCAGCAGTTCTTCCTTTTGCAGCGCCCCTTTTGCTCAAGTATTTTTTTTTGTAACACAAATGTAGATGGATTGGTGTGACATTTGTAATATGCCACTCAATTCAGTATCCAGAAAGGGTTTCCCTGCTAGCCCCAAACATATTAAAAAGTAAACGCTGGCTTGTGTTTGCTCTTGCCTCAGACAGGAACCTTCCAGCAGATTCATATAATTACAGAGCCCCTTTCAGAGCATGCAGGAAAGGTCACCAAAACAATAAACAGTTTTGTGACTGTGCTGTGTTGATTGTGCACAAGTTCATTGCCCCCGTCAAATTGATTTAAAATCCTGGGCGCTCCTGTTCAGAGAACAAACTCGAATTCAATTTACTCGAATCAATATTGGATCGGGCGCCAGACACCCGTCCGCACACAGATTACGCGCGCCCCTGTTTATTCCTGCTCAGAAATTGTCTTTATTTCTGTGCGCTGCGGGATGAGGCGCCTGTTAGTATGCTGTCTGCCACCGCTCGCCACTTATGTGAATTTATTGTGCCATAAAATAACCCCAGTTGGTGCACATGACTATTCTGTCCTACATATGGAGCAGCGTCTTAAAATCGAAGCACTAGAAATCCCTCATGTTAGATTTTTCGAATTTGCTATAACATGGCATGGAAAAAGCACCCTTAGATGTGGTCTAGGAGGGCCAGATGTAGGTAACCAAATACCGGTCGGTAAAGGCCGAAAATACCGAATTTCGGCCTTTACCGACCGGTATTTGGCTTTTGAGATGTAGGGGTCACAAAAACGTCAGAATCGGTAAATTTACCGATTCGGTAAATTTACCGAATCGGAAACCTTACCGAATCGGTAAATTTACCGAATCGGTAAATTTACCGAATCGGTATTTACCGAATCGGTATTTCCCATTCATTCCTATGGGCCAAATACAGATTCGGTAAAAAATACCGATTTTTTACCTACTGCATTTACCGACTCATAAATACCGATTCAGTAAAATTCGGTATTTAAGAGTCGGTAAATTGCAATTACCTACATCCTGCTCCAACCTACTGATCTTGGAAGGAGATCTCCTGAATTCAAATCCCTAGTAAAACAAATACTGTATTATTTGGCAAAAATCACTCGAGCCCATTGTTTCTCAGTTCCAAAAATGCTTATTGACTCCATTACAAGTATCAGAAAGACTTCTGGCCACGGTTTTTTGTGATCTATCAGTTGCAGCCTCAAGTGCATGTCCCCATTCAGATTTGGGTTACAGTATACTAGTCACAGCCACACACTTATAAATCATAGTATGCTATACACAGCATCTTCTGTACAAGATGCCCCCGCTAAAAACAAAGGGCCTGATATACACGCAAATGGCGCAGCGCCATGAGCCATTCAGCTGTGCCGCGTCATTTTTAAAGCACAGGGATGCATCCTATCAACAATACGACGCATGCACTGTGCATTCCCATGCACTGGTGCACAATTGGCTGCCATTGGCCAGCGCAGGCACCTGTGATTCATTTTTCACAGGGGCCTATGTTGCAGGGATGATTGTTTTGGTGCTGGGGATGACACCTTCCTGCACAAAAACAATAATTAGTGGCAGAATGCAACATGCATAGAAAGAGGAAAAAACATTGCAAAATATAAGTATTTCTCCTCTTTGCGCCATTCCTACACCTCCCCTGGGGCTGCGTAGGGTTCTGATACATATACAGTTTTACAAATTGTTGTAAATCTGGGAATGCATCAAGTTCCGTGGATGTTGCTTGGGACACAAAGAGAAGTGCACGAAAGGGGCCCACATTTACAAGGCCATGAAAAGTCACGCAGGGTGACTTTAGGTGGCCATGTAAATATGGGCAAGCCTATTTTACCACAGGTGTGTCAAAAAAAGCGATGCATCAGTGGTGCAGTGGGCTTGTAAATAAACCCCTTAATTTTCTGTGCAGAGTACTCTGCTACTCTACTGCGAACTATCACAACATCCCTATGTGGTCACTCCTAGAAGCTATACTGAAAACATCAGACCCTCCTTTCTCCACCACATATTATGGTCTAACGCTCATTTTTCACTGTCAACAATCTCACTTTCTATATCTTCTCAAAGAACACACTCATTCGCACCTTCTCGGACTCCTCAGCTCACACCTTTCCTGCCTCATGGTGCTTGATGACCCAACACCATCTCCACAACCATTGAGCACCCCCAAAGTCCCATCTGTCTCTACATCTCTTTTTTGGTGAGATGCTTTCATCATTCAGCTTCTCAAACTACATTTCCCTCATTAAGGACACACAACCACCCATCACAGGATACCCCTGTGCTCACTTCACTGCTTTCATTACCTGTAGTCATGTGTCTGCCCCTCCTCCCCATTACCCACTGCCATCCTAAGATCACCACTCTGAACAAAAAATCCAGACTTAAATTTTATACCCAAATTAACTTAACTTCCTTTGTGATACCAACAGCTGGATGCTTTCCACTCCTCAATGTACTTAAAATCCACCAACACCTCTCAATCCTATTTAATAAGAGTCCCAGCTATTGACTTTTTCAGAATAAATGAAACTCTTGCAGCTGTTCCTCCTCCCAACGCCTCCTGCCATCCTTAAACCAAAATGCCCATTGTCTTATTTGAAGCCTCCTCTCATTTTGCCCATGATTCTTCAGCACGGACCTGAGAGCACTCCCCTCCTCTCTCTCTTTTTCATGAACACTTTCAAAACCCACCACATGGTCATGAACACCCATGAAAAGGAACCACCAGCATCCTCCAAACTAGCACCAATTGCTGCTAAGATCCTCCCGACCTATACACCTCACTTGGATATTAATGTTATTTATGTTTGTTTCAATTAAAGAACTAAAAAGACATTTAGCATTTGCCAAAACAGGAACAAGTTGATTTACTCAAACAGAGCGGCCGGGAGAGTCATAACAGACTGCGTCTGAGGAAAGTCTCTCGGTGTACAAAGTTTTGGCTGACATTACATACATCTGTGAGGTGCAATAAAGTAATTTCTTCATTCCTGAAAAAGCATCTCAGTCATAAATTAAGAAGTTCTAGTCTGATAAGGACACAGATGGCTCTCGACCTCAGGGAGAGCTAGTTTGGCTTAGTGTGTATTGTCCAGATGTCCAGCATGAGGAGCACGTGATCACTATGTGTGTTGCAGGAATGTGTCCTGATGGGCTGAGTGTTTCTATCTACATGTTTTATCTAGCTTTGTGGTATTTCTGGGAAAATCAAGCCTTTAACCAAACGTGTTTTATTGGGGTCAATTCCCTCAGACCTCTTTGTGGTGCAATTATCTATCTATGGAATCAATTAGAATTTTGTCTGGGCGTGTGCTGGTCTTGGGTTAAGAGAGACCCCATTGGTAACCAGTTATTCGATAGGAGGGAGTGTGGGTCACCTTGAGTAAATCCGGTAGTAATGATAAGTGTTCAGAGGAACTCCTAAAAATAATATGGCAGTCACTGGCATCTTTCTTACTGACATTCTCAACATTGTGTGTACAGTTGTCATAGCGTACATCAATATTGCCTTTACTGATATTGGCGTAGTTATGCATTCCTAGATCCTGGCATACATCGACATTGCTCTTACTGGTTACAACATTGCCATTAGTGCATGGCATATGGTATACATTGACATTGTTACTGCTGGTATTGTCGCTGTGGTGCCGGCACAGATTATGGCATACATTGACATTGCATTTATTGATATTGCCATTATCGGGCCTGAACATATAATAGTATTCATTGACATCGTATTTAAACACGTGCTTTGTTTATTGCCTCTGGTCAGAGGCCTCAATATTACATTGACTTGTCGGCCTGCATCAGCGTTTTAGGGTCAGAAAAAAACAGTACAGAGCCGTGCTGCCTCAAGTACCCATGGACATGTATCTATAATGCTGAATGCAATAAAGTCCCTACAAGGGTGCACTTTAAAAACAGGAGTGTTAGAAATGGGATTTCTGGTTGGCTGAGGCTTGCGCCAAAGCCAGGCAGAAACCACCACTCTAGTCAGGGCAAGGGAGTTACATGCCCAAGATAACCCCTGCTCACCCCCTTGGTAGCATGGCACGAGCAGTAAGGCTTATCCCGGAGGCAATGTGTAAAGCATTTGCGCACGCACCCACCAGCAAAAAGATCCTAGTCCCCCCACAAAAGGAACTCCACACAAGGTTATATCAAAAATAGCCTTGGTATTCTCAAAACACATCAGATAGTAATCACACCATATACATTGTGCCAACTGGCATGGGCAATATTTACAAGGGATTGTGTACACCTGACAGGGCCACATGGACCACTGTCAGCATCAGCACTTGGTAAAAATAGATAACTTGGTCAAGGTGAACTAAATCATAAACATACAAGTAAAAATAGGTCATAGAACGTACAGCCAGTAAACACTCATAATCACTGCACTTGCAACAGACTGTGCCATGAAATCCATCATGCACAGTATCCCACCAGTCTAACTACATTAGACCCTCACCACCTAAGTAAACCTTACACTAGGGGCGTAAATCACACAGGGAAGTATAATCTCCCTAACATAAACTGAAACAGGGAAAACAACCTCCTATGCATAAATCATATCTAGAGGCATCAAACAGGGTGCGCAAAACATACTATACACAGTACATTTACTAACACCCAAAGCATTAGCACACAAATCACATATAGCACATAAATCACATTAGGGCCTGCGCCCTATAAATGTAACAATCCCCCTGGCCAACTGGCCATCTAGGAAGGGGCTCAAATGCCCTATGTCCACAGAGTCAGGTCTGCTGCCTTAAGCAGCGAAAGTCCAGGTTGTGCCACTGCGCCAAGCCTAAACGTTGCCGCTGCCCACTACTTGCTGGGCAGCTGAGAGCAAGAACTGGGGCCTAAATGCTGCAGCTGGCACTAAGTGCTGCGCAGCTGGGGAAGGCCAAAGTAGGGGCGAAGGAATGCGTCCCACTCCTGAGTTCAAAGACAGGTCCCCTAGAAAGAAATGCCTAAATGGTGCAGCTGCCCACTACTTGCTGGGCAGCTGGGAAATCAAAACTGCGACATGGGCCCTCACTGGCCCTCAGTAACAAAGACTGCGCCAAACCGTTGGAGCCCTCTAGGCTCTGAAAATAGCAGGTGTACCTACAGAACTGCGGGGGACAGGACAAAATGGGTCCTGGCACAACTGTGCACTCTGGGCCCTGCTGGGGGCTCTTTAAAGTAACATTGCCCCTGCTGGAGCCATCTGGCTCGGAAAACAAATATGGGGGCGGGGGAGCCACCTAGGCTCCTTAAACAATAAGCCAAAACGTTGGAGCCACAGTCCTCGGAAACAAGGATGCCCCCATGGAGCGCATAGGCTCCGGAAAGAATTGGGCCCATCACTAGGGCCATGCGGGCTCTAAGACAGACGATGCCACCCTGTCATTGGAGCGGCACGCTGCCATCCGGCCGCTCTGCAAAATGGCACTGCCATCGTGCCTGCACACTAAGGGGAGTAACATAGCCCTCATCGTTGGAGCAGCCCTCTGCCAAGCGGGGCTGCTCTGAGGAAGGCACCGGCGTGGTGCCTTCGCTTCGCTCCACCCAGCCGGCTGCACTCACCGGCTTGTCCGGGTGGGAGCTCCTTCTCTCGGGACGCGGCAGCGCTTCTCCTGCAGGGCTCGCCTGGTCTCCTGGGAGCCTCGCACTGCCGTTGGCAGCCTCGGACGCCAGTCCTGATTCACCCGTGCCCCCCTCCTGGGATCCGGGACTTACTCCATCTGCCGCCACCTCGGGGCTCTCCCTTCCACATGGGAGCCCCGCAAGAGTTCACGCTGGCCTCTTCCGGCTTGATGGCAGGCCCCGCCCACGTCCCGGGTGGGCCAGCCTGACTTCCGGTTCTCGGACCGGCCGCGGCGGTGACTTTGCGGCAGTAAAACGAGAGGTAGGCTCCCTCGAAGTGAAAAATTAAAGTAGAAGCGGGGTGGGCAACCGCTAAGGCTCATTAACACGGGGTGGGCACCCGTACTATAAATAATTAAAGAAGCGGGGTGGCACCCGTAATAAGGCACAAATAAGCAGGATGGGCACCCGCGTTAGGCACACAAAGGGCAGGTGCGCTTCCCTCAGTGGAAATGACAGCGCTTTGCCCATAAATCAAGATAAAGCGCTCACGAGGCGCTGGGGGCACAGAAACTACCAAAGGCCCCAGAAATGACCCCTACAGCAAGGAGGGTCCCAGCAACAAACAGGGCAACACAGGACAAGGCTTCCAGGGCAAGGAAAGTCTCCCAGCTATCCTCAGGCCAGGAAGAAGGGCCCCAGAAAGAAGTCCTCCAGCAATCCATGGGCTGGGCAGGGCCCAGGGAGGCAAGCCTACCCCTGGGCCCCAGCAACAGCACGCCCCTGGTAGATTCAAGTCAGGAAACAAGCCATTTACTTGGGGTCACAGGCCCTCTTTTATACAGAGAAATCCTTTGTTGTCAAAGGTGCAGGCAAGGGGCGAACCAGATGCAACTGGTTCTTGAGCACTTTGTTTTGCTCAGCCCCTCTCCCTATTCACAGGACAGGCCAGGGACATCAGACACACCACAGGGGGTGGAACCAGTATTGTGGAGGGAAGGCCCAGCCCTATTCAGGTCCCAGGTGCACTCCTCCCTCCCATCAACATGCAGATCTCTCCGTTCACCACCGGGGCAGACCCATCCTGACTCCTGGAGCCAGGCACACCAGCCAGCTCCAGCCAATCACAAGCCAGACAGGCAATTCACATTCACTGTACAGACATGCCAACTTCTAAAAGTGGCACTTTCCCACTAGACACAATAAATCTGCGCACATTATTGCGCAGCATTTAATCTCACGAGTTCGCACATACCAAACTCGACCCTGCACTCCCCACACATCAGGAACGACCATGGACACACATATTCCCCATGCATTCCTATGGGAGGGCAGGCCAATCTCACCACACGCACTCAGAGAGCGCACGCACTTTACACTGGGACACAGTGTCCAAGTGTACAGAGACCAGAAATCCCTATAATTATTTAATATTAAAAGGGAAAAAGGTTAGGGGTGAACCTGCCAAAAGGGCTAAGTCCAACAAGGAGTGAAGAAGCTTCTCACATCCTACATGTGGCAACTTGAAATCTCTGAAACACTGATGCTCAGAAAGGACCTGCCAGTCCCATGTCAGACTGCTCATGCTTCCTGTGCATGCACACACCCAACAGTTGGGTCACAGTACATGCCTAGAACCAAGCCTGTGCCTTTATGCTATGATGATGATGTCCCAGCTAATAGGTCAGCAGGGAGGTGACAGGTCAGTTTTAGTTTCAGTAGCTTACAAACCCTAGGATGATCATTGTTGCTTTGGGGTACTGTTAGCATCCCATTTCTGAATCACTCTGAGGTTCTGTGAATTTTGAACCCATGGGTTCCATTTTGTGTATGGCAGCCATTTTGTGGTTGCCCTCACATAGGCCATGATTGTGGCTGAAACAAGTCTTTTAAGGACATGTAGACCTTAGCTTGAGTTTGTGCTGACTCCTGTTTGACCTGAGTGAACTGACCCTGTTGCCTGAAGCTGACCTTGTTAAACCAGTTGCTGCCCTTTAGCTGATCAAGATTGAGGATCAAAGCACAGGACATTGTAGAGTTTGGTATGCACACACACACCCCTTATCTGTTTTCTGTTCCTTCTTTTATGGTTTGTTTATGATATGGGTTGTGGTCCTTTTATTATGGGTTTGTCCGGCTTGTGTAAGAAGGAATGTTAGGCATTTTGCATGCTTGCAAAAGCTAGGACTGCCCCTTACTTGTATGCTGAAGTTTGTAACCCTGAGAGCATATAAAAGGCCTCTGTTCTCTGTACTCTTCAGACTACCTCATTCAGTTGCTACGGCTTCTGTGTGACGTGGCCTCACTTATTAAATTTAATAAAGATGTCTTTTCATATTTTCAGCTTCTGTGCCAAGTTCTTTTTTATTAGTAAGTATTCCCTGAGAATGAAGATTTTCAGTTCTTCAAATGGCGCGGCCAACGTGGGCTTCATCAGAGAAGTGACTTTCTGTGGGAGTGATCTGGTCAGAGGACTGAAATCTACTGAGGAGGACAGAACAGGATTCTACTAAGGAGGTACTCTGTGCACAGGAATTCTGGAGATTCTTCGATTCTGCAGCCCAGTATATTTCTGATCTTCCTAATTTTGATCCTCCACATGATGTCACTCCTGACTGAGAACCTTTTTGGCGTGAGTATTCTAAAAAAGACCGTTAGGTCATGTAGAACTTGACAGTTAGAACTTGGATAACCTTTTGATTAGTAAAAATAAGAAGTACAAGTGGGTCGCTCCCACGACTTTGTTTGGTTTCTTGGTTTTGATTTGGTTATTGCAATTACCAAAGCCGAGGGGTTTGGTTTCTAGGTTTTTGATTTGGTTATTGCAAATTACCAAAGCCGAGGGGCTCGTATATTTGCAAGTGTATTGGTAGAGATAACCCCTTGAAGTTTGAAGCTAGATTAGTGAGCTATAAGATGCCTAATCTTAGCAAATTTGGGACTGTAGCTTTGGAACTTTGGAATTTGTGTTGGCCAACTTTGGATTTGTATAGGTTTGTATATGCGAATTTCAATTTGTGTAGGCAGGCAATGAGGAGATATTTCTCCATTTGGTTTAGTTGAACGGTGCACGTACGAAAAGTACCTTAAGCACCACTTTGATTATAATACTTTTTGGCATGTCTGTTCTCAAGCTCACATGGAAAAATGTGTTGCTTTTTTGGAAGGTACCATAGTGTGATGTGAAGTAAATTAGCCGCCCCCCCTAGCGGGAAATATCTAAATAGGTTTAGATTTACAAACATATTCCTTCCTTGGTGATTTTGTATCCCCAGGGAATTAAAATATGGACATAATACATACAAGGATCCTTTGTTCTGTGCAATTTTATGAATGAAGATATGCAGAGCGATTTTTAGTGTTCTGCTAGCCAAAGCTAGTGAATTGAGTGTATTTTCGCTTCTTGGATGTACATCAGTATGTTGGGCTGTTTTTGCAGTCTTTTGAAACACAATTGAGAAGCGTTTCTTGTAAATATGACTTACAACTAATATTTACAAATGGTTTGGTTTAAGTACAGTCTGTGGGCTGTCCTTGGTTTCTGTCCTGAGTATTGATGTGTGGGTTAAATGTGTGTTTAAATGTCTATGTGGGTTTCCCATTAGTGCAACTTCTGTAAGTACATAGCGATGGCGCTATTCACGAGATGCATGGCTAAAGCGCGCTGTATTGTGTGTCCTGAGTGTTTTGACCCCTTTCTGTTTATGTCTGAAATGAGCTCAATGTCTGTTCGTGGTTTTTCTTGATGTTTTCAGTCTATTAAGCAACATTTTGTAAGCATATTCTTGGGTCTGTTGCTAAATAAAATTGTCCTTTTTAGAAAGAAAAAAATGGCGCAAACATTTTGTCATGTTTCAAGTTAGGCGTCTGTGCTTGGGCTTATAAATGAATGCGTCTAAAAATGATAGGCAAGGGATGCAGCTTGCTCTTATATGTGGAATTATCAAAAATAATTGGGTTCATTAAAAAAATTATTAATTATGAGGAATAATTATTAAAAATAAGTGCTACAAAATTTGTTTTTTTACTATTCATGAAGCTTAATGCTCATACTGTGACCGCCTAGCATTATAATTTAATTTGAGTTGTGTTGCACTGCATAATCAGGACATTAGCATATGACATCTTACCTAGCGCAGGCGTAAAAAACTCATTTTTCTAAGGATTTACATGGGATATGTCTAATGTCCAATCTCTGTAATTTGTAAAGAACATTCTGAGGATGATTAATATGTATCACAAGTATAGATATTTATTTTAAGTGCCCCAAACATCAACATCGAATTTGGGTAAAATAGACCATTTAAAACAGCATTCTTGCCATTTATGATAGCTTTAAAGTGCTTTAGGCTTCAGTAAATGCATACATTTAGGTGTAATACAAATTTCCAGACTGTCCCCATTTGGGGTTTGCTTTTAAATGGCCCAGTGAGATTCATTTAATGTTGCTGAAATAAGTACCATTGCATAGGGTAATAGCAAAACATCTGTTCTAAAGATGGTATGTTATGTTATTATGTTTTGCGAATTAGTCACAGTAACTGTTTTAATAATCTAAGTATAGAAATAAATTGTAGCCCCTAACAGGAGTAATATATATATCATGTGTTTTAAATAGGGTTGGTTATTGCAGGTTAGAAAGAGTTGGGAAGATTTTTTGTCTTTTTTCAGCCTTAAGAGTGAGGAAGAGATAGAGGGCTGAGGAGCCCGCAAGGCAGATTTTGACCTTAAGGTCAGTAAGGTGGGAGTTAGGAGTAAGTGTAAACAGATGGAGAAATGATTGCTTGGAAAAGCAGGGCCTCAAAGGGTGTTGGCGCACGGGACACGCAGAGTGTCAGTGAAAGAATTTTACTTTTGGAAAGTTAAAAGGGCTTCATGTTGCAAGCTGACTGACAAGATGGTAACAGTTAAGTAATGGAAAAAAAATGTGTGTCTGTTAATGTGTATCATGCTTTGTCTTCTGATTAAAAGTTATAATTGATGTCTGTTTGTCAGGAGAAATGTCTCTCTTTTGTGTGTTGTGTATTTTTTCTTTTTGCTTCTGCTGACAGATCATTCATGGATTGTTCTGGGTGATTTTAAGGCTGACAAGACACGTGAGTTTGGTTGGTTGAAAAGAGATGTGTTTTTGCGTAATTTCTTTGAAAAGAAATGTTTGTGCATTTTACATATTCTTGCATTTTATCCTTTTATGAATTGTTCCTGCTGGTCCTGTGTGTCAGAAGTGACACACAGTAAGTTGCATTTGACAGCCAAATCTCCACTACCTGGTGATTTGCTGTCAAAAGGAGGGTGAGCATTTTAAACCTGACAAAGTAAGAAGGCACGAATATTGTTAGTACATGACCTGGTGTTGTGCGTCACTGCTCATTTATATATGCTATTGTTTTGTCTATGCTTTTTGTGCTTGATATACAGTGAGTATATCTGATGGCTTGACGTCCGTTTTGTGCATTTTTTTTGCATGTTTTTGTTTTATGTTGCTGCTTATAATACTATTACAAGTTTACCTGTGTTGTGAAGGGATATACATGACGATGTGTATCCTGCAAACAGTTGGGTAGATTTGCTTTGACACTAAATTTCACAGAAAAACAGACAACACTTCATCAGTGTATGTCAAATTTGGCTTTAATGGTATTTGAAGGAAAATAAAAAAAGAGATATACAGAACCAAAGTGTGTCACATGCTGTTAGTCACGTACTGCCCCTCCCCTTAAGGAACAGGCAGCCCTAAAATTATGTATCCTGAATTGGACGTAAGGATAAATTATAGACCTGTGACTTTTGTGCATGGTGACCTAATTTTTATATTACATTAGTCAGTTTTGTTCTGCTTCCTAAGTAGTGTATGGCCTTGTACCATAAAGGAAACCAGGTTTCATTTTTCCCTGAAGAAGGAACATTAGCTGAGATTACCATATATGGTGTAGCGGCCAGTGGTAGAGTTTAAATTTGTGTATTATTTTGACCTTTTGTGTATCACCCATACTCTTGGTATTGTGTCACATGCCTGACTATCACCCAAGTGCATCGTGCCTAGTTATTGGGATTTTAGCTGTGTCCTAGTTCCATTTCCCTTTTCCATATTCTTTTCACCAGTTAGCCCATTTCTTTATTGTTGGTGAATTATTCAGGTTCACACTTTCAGATTGCAGTAATATACCATGGACCCCCATCTCATGTATAATTCCCTTTTGTATAACCAGACTGTTTTCCCTGATAATCTGTATTATGCGATTTTTCTTTTGAGATGTTCAAGATAAGGAATTTAGGAACACCTATATGTAATCATTGAGATAAAATGTGTTTACCCCATTAGACGATGCCACTATGTGTGAGGACATCCATTCAGATAGAATTCCCATGTCGCTATCTACCCTTAGATGGTGGAGGATATGCTCTCACACGGAAACCCAATTGAAGAGCCTAGAGGCACTGTTTTGCCTACTGCCTTTGTCTTTGTATTGCCTTTGAGAAATGCCAGTGTATTCTAGACCAGAATTGTCCCATGGCATATGGCCACTCCTTTGAAGATTGCAGGCCACCTGCTTGCAGTCCCCTTGTTATACAATGAACTGTTTAAAGCATCGCACTTGCTCCATCAGACGGCATTGGACATCACAGAACCAGAATTTCAGTGCAAAAGAGCGAGAGAGAAGGATTCCAGTTATTTTAAGTTTTTAGTTTCTCACCTGTCATGTGCTGGTAACCTCTGACAGTAGGCAGTCCATTGAGCCCCTTGGCCTGAGTTTTGCCCCCCCCCCCTTTCCTTTGCTCCAATGGAAGTGCAGTGCACCGGAGGATCCAAGATTGGAAAAAGGCACTACATTCTGTTGCCCATGAAAGAGCAGCCTGAGCGTTCTCTGACACTGAGTAATGAGTGTTGGAGCCTGAGAATGTAGACCCGGATCTGCATAAGATGATCTGTGCCCTTGATCAATGAAGAGCACACTATCTGTAGTGCCTGCCGCTGAGGAGAGATATTGGTGCACTGCCTTGAGACATTGAGACTTTCAAATGAGCTGTGAGTGTTTGCCAGGAGGGCACTCCAACGGATACTGAAAAACACTATTTTTCATGGGAGGCCTTAATCAAGAGACCCATGCAACAACTGGAGCAGATATGATGGACAATAGAAGCCTGCCAGAGAGGCTTTTGAACGGGCTCTGAGCATAGTTGGTTTCACAAGTGGTTTCTGTATGATTGCATAAAATGGGTTTGAGGATCATTATTGTTTTACTGGCATTGTTTTAAAGTAGTATTCTGTTTAGTAAAAGCAGAATAAAATCCATTCTTTGTGGAAGAGTATCCCCTTTTCACCTCAGAGCATTGATGAAGATCACCACTGTCTCACCTGAACATATAATAAGTTACTGCAGTGCATAGGAGCCATAAAAATGTTACTAGATAATTTTAGGATTTGCTTTCTGCTTAGAGTTGTGACAAATTATAATTTTGTTTGTAACAGTGGTCATTACTTTCTCCTGTTGTCCATATGTTCTTAATAACATGTTTTCTAGTATTTTTAAGCATGACGTTGTCTTTTGTGGGTTGGATCATTTTCACTACCCAATTGACTTCTGCACCCACCTCCCAACCTATGTCTTTTCCTACTACTACTTCTTTGCATTCTTTTCATATCTTACCTGAACACGAGCAGATTAGAAGGTCGGAATTTGTGAATAATTCCTTTGTACAGTTTCAGCATCAATACCAGTTAGTAATGAACACCACTAATTGTTGGGTGTGTGGTCTTATGCCACATACTACAGATAGAGGTATTCCCTATGTTGTTCTGTCATTTAGTTACAATGGGTCTGTATGGGCATATCAGATGATGTTTTTAGCCAACAAAGTCTATCCCTTGCGTTCCATGAAAGATAACTCAAGTAATAATGCCTTAGTGAAGGGAATAACGGATAATATTGACATCGATACAGATACAGACTGAGTGATTGCCTATGTAAGGGCAAAAGGAGGGTCTGAGGTTCTGTGAATTCTGAACCCATGAGTTCCATTTTGTGTATGGCAGCCATTTTGTGGTTGCCCTCACATAGGCCATGATTGTGGCTGAAACAAGTCTTTTAAGGACATGTAGACCTTAGCTTGAGTTTGTGCTGACTCCTGTTTGACCTGAGTGAACTGACCCTGTTGCCTGAAGCTGACCTTGTTAAACCAGTTCCTGCCCTTTAGCTGATCAAGATTGAGGATGAAAGCACAGGACATTGTAGAGTTTGGTATGCACACACACACCCCTTATCTGTTTTCTGTTCCTTCTTTTATGGTCTGTTTATGATATGGGTTGTGGTCCTTTTATTATGGGTTTGTCCGGCTTGTGTAAGAAGGAATGTTAGGCATTTTGCATGCTTGCAAAAGCTAGGACTGCCCCTTACTTGTATGCTGAGGTTTGTAACCCTGAGAGCATATAAAAGGCCTCTGTTCTCTGTACTCTTCAGACTACCTCATTCAGTTGCTACGGCTTCTGTGTGACGTGGCCTCACTTATTAAATTTAATAAAGATGTCTTTTCATATTTTCAGCTTCTGTGCCAAGTTCTTTTTTATTAGTAAGTATTCCCTGAGAATGAAGATTTCAGTTCTTCAACTCTTGGACACGACAGCCTGTGACTCTCCGATTTACCTTTCTGCAGCTTTATATTTAATTCATTAATTCCTCTTTCGTGGTCGGTATTAGATGTCAGATGTGCTCTACGTGTAATTTTGCTGTATACTGCTACCAAGTTTCCAGCCTAGTTCTGGCCTGGTATTCCCCTCTCCATAAGCACTGCTTCATACATTTATACTGTCATTTCTCATTGCATACTGCCTGATTTTTTCATGTAGCCTGTATTATCTATCACCAGTGTTTAATTTGTGAAAAAATAAGTGCTGGGACCTTGTCAGGTGGCCACTGCAGCCCCTGTCCCCGCCAGCGATACCAATGACAGTACCAACACAACTACTAACTATTATACTCCTCCAAGTGTCACAATTTAGACTATTCCAGAACCCCAAAGATATAACAATGGCTTGGAAGGCAGGTCTTAGTCATTGTTTGGGTATATTGAATTAACAAACAACTGTTATTGTGCTAAATTAGTTAAGCATCGCCACCATGTGGCAGACAATCATAAGCATCAGTGCTGACATTTAAGTGCCAGTGCTGAGCCCCGGAAACCACCATCTCGAATTTAGCATTGATCAGCACCCACCAAGAACACTTTTTATACCTATTTTTCAAAAGTCTAGGACTGCGTAAACTCCTTGTACTCTCAGACTAACTCAGACATCCACAGAAATCATGTACTGTGGTGGAAATTTCAGGTGAACAGTTTTAACATTTTGAATTCTACTTAAATTCGAGATGAACAGTTGATTCTGAGAAATAATGGATTGGTTATAATAAAATACGCCCTCGTTATAGAAAACAAGTAGGACAGGTCAATGTTCCTTGGTGATGGACTGACCTGTATAGTAAAGGGACAGTTTATATATCTTAACACCCTCATCTTCCAGTGTTTGGCCAACATTTTCATCAGCCTCTTCCTTTGTGGGGATCTGGTGAAAAAGCGGGTCTGGGAAAAAGAATGGCATGTTGAAGCCATAAATAATTATATTTTTCCGCACAGGAGGTGGCCATTTTTCTCTCTCAGGTTTACTGTAAAACTAGATCGTGCATAAAAAAAGATGGCCTGATTTAACTTCAAATCTTGCAAGATTCTGAATGGCGGATCCATTGGCCTGCTTTGCTACTGAGAGGTTGAGGAATTTAAACAAACCGAATGCATATGTGTACATAACTGGATTATTTGAGTGAATAACCTTGTTTTAAATCTTCTTGAAATATGATTATTGTTCTATTTGAAATGCAAAAAATGTTGGCTGTTTGAGTCAACCCCTTGACTTATATGGATTTTAGTTTCTGTTTATAGTATGCCAGTTTTTGATATCACTTTTAATAACTAAGCAATAAAATAATTACTTCTTTACTTGTACATAACTTTCCTCAACAAGTAATGGATATTGCTTGATTACAGCTTGTCCCCAGCAAAAAATAATATAATGAAATGAAAGTGCCTATATATTGAAACTGTTCTAAAGGAAAGAGCTCAGTCATCCGTTGAGACTAGACCAAGCTATACAAAACTGCAAATAAATGCTTTATTGCATGCAGATAATAATGCTTGGGTTTCTTGACAGCTGCCAGAGAGAAAATGATGGTTCAGGGTGGCGCAACGGCCAGGGCGACTGACACCGGACGCTGGGGATCACGGTTCGATCCCCGGCACCGGCAACAGGAGTCTGCCCAGCACCATGTCACTCTGGGCAATAGCTCGCTTAATCTTCCCAACGGCCCCCAGCGCCGGGGCACCCAAGGGTATCTGTGCGCTTTACAAATACTGGATTTACATTTATATTTTCATGTGATCTTCAGGCTGGCTATTGGCTATGGGCATCTAGGGGGTGAGTTTGTATTTTTATTTAATCAGCAGAGCCGCCCTTGCTATTTTTCCAAGGACACATAAGTCCAACATTCAGACAACATAAATCTAGAAACTAGTCATATCTCATCAATAAGAATTTCCATTGGCGGTTGACAAGCTGGTTAACAACATTTTCTCTCAGAGTAGCGTAAATTACTATGATGACCCCTTTAGTGTATCTTATCACTCAATTTCTGTGCAGTGGAAAGACAAAATGTGTGGCAAAGTATCTGGAAAATTGCTCTAACTTTCTCCACTGGGATATGACTTTCTTCCTGGCTTGATAGCAGTTGCAGCTGCTGCCAATATGCAATGGGCGTGGGGGAGGCTCCAGGGCAGCAGAAGTGGCGGCGGGAGGAAGGAGCCGAATAAAAAAAAAAAACTTATCAGATCCTGCAGCCGCCTCGCACGTTGGTGCTCCTCTGCTCTCCTGCTGCTCCCGACTGTCCCTGGGACAGACTCACCAACCAATCCAGATGCTGCTCTCATGCTACGAGAGCAATGCCCGGAATGGCCTGAGTGGACTGGTTTGACGCTCCGCTCAGGCACAGGGAGTTTGTGCCGTTTCTCCCTCTGGCTGTAGAATACAGCCGGGTTAAAGAAACCTAACTGCGCATGCCTGTTTGGCCGGTCTAAGACCGTCAGCCAAACAGACAAGCACACTTAGAAGTGCACCAACAACTCCTCCCTGTGACCTCAGCCCTGCCCCGCCCTACACACACTCTGGCTCAGCCAACAGCAGAAAAATAAAACGATAATAAAATATAATTTTAATTTTCATCTGCCGGCTCTGAGTCAGTGAGGCGACGCTCCTCCGCCATTGTGGAGGAGCCGCCGCTACTCGATAGCATCGGCACAAAGGCTGTGCTTTCCTCTCTTTCCATTAAAGAAAACTACTAGTTACTAGTGAGCTACCTGGCAAGACACGTACCCTGGCCAGTGGTTCACAGCATACAACACACAACCAAGAACGTGTCATCTCTCGTCCCTTCGCAGCGAGCGCCTCTCATCAAGCATCGCGGACAAGGGACACGATGGACCTGCCAAGCTTACAACATGGCGGGAACAGGTTAAGCTGAGAAAGCAGATCTCCTGTCAGAGGTTCCCGTGTGGCAATCCATCATAGGCAAGCAGCCCGCTGCCTCCTGGGAATCCATTTCAGCCAAAGAGCTTTGACATTCCTCCTCTTGCAGGGGATTTGGAAGAGATGAGCAGAGCTCCCCACTTCAGAGAACAGAAGCCTTCAGGGGATTCCTGCCAACCATTGCAACAAGTCGCAGAAGATTTATTCTCCCCTGTGCTATCCATTTCAAAGATGTAGTGCTCTGTTCACATGCATGGCATTTTCAGTTAAAATCGGGCATCTAGTCGGCGCAGAAAGATGGTGCCCTTGCGGCACTGCTAGCCGCCAGGTCTATCTTAAGGTTTTTGGGGAGCTGAGGTCAAACATGATTGGGAAGCCCATATTCCCATCAAATTTGAATTTATGATCCATTTTGACTAAATCATGCCTGTGAATTATACGTTGAAATTTCAGAAACTGTAAAAGAAAGAAGACAAATGATAGGCAATTAATTTAATAAAATCTGCAAGGACCCACCCATATCCTTTAATATCTCTCCTTTCTCGATCTGCCCTAGGCTTGCCTTGATCTACATTTCCGTACATAGCACGGAACGGGAGTGGACCATGGGATAGCCCATGATGAGGCTATGGTATACTTGCCAACATTTCATCACCAAAAGAGGAATGATTTTTCAGATTTGTAAAATGCTAATTTGCATAACAATGACATCCCATGACCTTTAACATGAGCATGAGATTACGGAAATTGACCTCAAGACGCATGACTTGGACCAGTCCGCAGGAAAAGACTATGAGGCCTTTAATTTGGTGGACATCACTGTGGGTGGACAGGGCAATAATCTTTGTCTTGGCATTGCTCCCCACTCCTTGGTTAAAGATTGAGTGTAGAGTTTTGTAGTCCAAACAGTTTCCCAGAGTACAACATTTGAGCCTTTGTCCCATGGCCACAGGTCTTTGCCTTGGCTTTTTACTTACCAAAGTGCTGGGCCCAGAGCTGCAATTTACTGCATGGCTACTCCTTTTTTCATAGTAAGGTTTCACGTATGTTTAAATTATCTTTTTTTATTTGCCTCTATAAGATTGGTGTTCACTATCTTGAAACGATCAATAAAAAATGACAGATGCAGCATAACTTATATGCGCGGGCATCCATGGTGAAGAATGGACTGGTATATGTCATCAGGATGGGCTGCAGAAGTGTCAAGATGCAGGCCCACAAACAAAATGAATGACCTATTGGCTTCCAGCACTATAAAGAATGCATCCGTATGGGGAGAAATAAAACACAGCTTGCCTGCCTCAGAGGTTGTTTGAGGCGGGGCTTATTGCTAGTGGCATTTGTCTAAATAGATTAACTTCCAATAGTTGTTTCAAGGGTATGATGCTTGAGTGTTCTTTTGATCACACCACTCTGGAAAAATGGGATGCAGTTCTGAAAATTCCAAGTATCACTGTCTTCTTTTCTTATGACATTATAATTCATTTAATGAAATAATATCTGACCGAAAGCAACTTTTTGATGTGTTAGTTTTAGAGCCAATTGCATCGGTCAGCTGTAACTGAAAATCCTCAACAACAGTTATGGGCTCGATTACGAGTCTGGCAGTTCACGTCTCACCAGACTCACGGGGGTGTGGCAGTCTTCTGACCGTCCTATTACAATTAGGGCGGCCGAACCGTCATGGCCTCTCCACAGCCGCCAGGGAACCGCCGTTACCTGGCGGTGTTGCGGTGGTCTTGAGGCCGCAATATGCTTGGTGGGAAAGCCATGGTCCCGCCAAACATATTATAAGTTTCCCCTCCGCCATGGTTTTCATGGCGGTTCCTCCTCCATGAAAACCGTGGGGCAGAGGAAACAAAGGGGGCCTTACAGGGCCTGTGCCTCAGGGCCATTGGGTGCATGCACACGGGGTGCACGCCATGGGGTGCATGCAGGGGGGGCACAAAATGTGCCCCCGTGTGCATGCACCCCAGTTCCTGCACATGTACTTTATAGTCCATGCCGTGCAGGAATGGTATTTGTCGCTCCCATTGCGGTGCCCATTTTCTGAGACACCACCATAGGAACGTAAAAAAAAGCCCGCCAGACACAAGAAACCCTTGTAATCTGTTGGGCAGCCCGACCGCGGGTTTGGAGGTGTGGCGGCAGGGCGGACCCTGCACCGCACCACCAGACTCGTAATCAGGCCCTAGGTGTTCGTACAAGGTAGTAATAATTCTGCTGTTTGTAAGGTGGCAAATATTTCCAAGGTACCAAAGGAGCCCTCTAGATGCTGGTTACCTGTGTCAATGAATATTGTTTTATTCTTTTTGCAAGAGACGGATTGGTTGCTTTTTTTTCTAAATGTATACTTTTTATACATACTGCTTATAAGTAAGCATGACACCGCTGTTTTTTTCGTGCATTTATCTCATACATATTTTTATTATCTTTAATAAAAGTTAGCAAACAAACATAATTCACATTGCTACTTTCATCAACTGATTTTCTCAGTGCTGTAAATGGTCATTGCTAATTAAAGTGTGTTATGTCAGCACAGTAAAAAGAGGCCACCGAGGTCAAATAACCAGACAGGCGTTTTGGGCAACCATTATAAGAATGAGACATTACTGCAGATTGGACCCACCAGCGTGAGGTGCGAGGCACCGGAACAGACGTCAGCACGTTTCGTGGCTGCTCGGTGAATAATTAGTATTAATTAAGTGCAGAGCAGGCAGAGTTCGGAGCCGGGTGGGCTGGGCTTGCCCTGTCCTGTCAGCGGCTGTAATAAGCTGATGATGGATTGGGACAGAGTGTGTTTCCCGGCCACACTGCGGAGGGGTCGCGAGAATGCGCTGCGCCGCCCGCCCTGCCCGCAGCCTGCCCATAAATCATGGTCTGCCCCGAGGGCAGACGGCGGAGACTATTACAAGAAGCCACGTGACCCCCAGCCCTTATTTTGTTGACATTCGAGGAAACGAGTGCTGATTCTCTCCCATTATATATTTCTGTCCATTTAAAGAACTATTTGTTTTATAGGTGTAGCTTTACTGTAAACATATGAATGGCTGTGTGAGTGTAGACTCCTATTATGAAAGAGTGTGACTGCAGACTTGTGTGCAGTATATCCCTGTGACGTAATATGTTGTCCACAAATGCTTCAGAGCCTGCATATCCAAAACCATGAATGTTGATTTTTATTTGCATTTAATGTATTACCTTATAAAAGCTCCCTGAAGCCTGCTTCACAGCGCATTGTTTTAGTGTGGGGGAGGGGTTACAGAATTTGCCTAGCACATATGCTGTGTTTGGTGGTACAGACAGCTGTGAGCTGGGATGTTACCCAAAAGCTTCATAAAATACTTTCTAATTCTCAAAAGGTCTGTCTCCAGGCTTAGATTATGAAGAAGAGGTTTCCATATGGAGAAGTCTTGTACCTATAGAGGCCCCTCCCCTTAATGAGTGTGGTAGAAATGTACAGTATTGGCTACTCATTCTTAGACATCTGGGGGATGAGATGACGTCATCCCGATGGGGAGGCAGGATGGTGCGATGCATGACTGACAAGGTCCTGAATTTGACAATTTGATTGGTCGGAAGTGAGTGGATTGACACCACTCCGCGTGAAATGTGATCTATGAGATACTGGCCAATAGGGAGGCTAGCTTCAATATTTTGTACTGGTTGTGTCAAAATCACCCGTGTGACAGGTGAGGCACCACAGAGGCCACTGCAGTAATCAATTCTGTCAATCACCAAAGTTAGAAGCAGTCATCCTTTGAGGAAGGAGCAACAGAAGCGCAGAGGCCGGATTCTGCAGAGGAAGCATAAGCGACTGACCGTGCTTTAAATGAAAGTTTGAATCAAAACTGTTGCAGTGCAAGGGGCGTGGAGGAACATCGACGCCCCACAACATCACAACAAGTGACTGTGCATGACCTTTGAGCCAATGATGGGACGTAGTGCTTCCATTAACCCGTTTAGCTCGGCGCAAAATCCGCCACGTTGCCTGTGTCCTATTGCGCGGGCGGGCCCGCGTCGGCCAACGGACGTGCATAGCACTACCGAGGTAGTGCTCGTGATGGCCATTGGCTGACGCCAGCAACGGAGGGGTTAAAAAAAATAATTGGACTATCTGACTGCAGGATTTTAAGGTAGTTTATAGCTCGCTGACTTTTTTTTTTTTTTTTTTTTTTAAGTACTTTATTCGGCTAAAAAGTATAACCATAAAAGCAACAGCAGTCATATTTCATTTACAGTTCACAGTATTTACATCAATGTAGGAGGATATTAAAACAATACATAGTATTTACACTGTTACAGTTCGTTCAAGCGAAGCGACTTCCTAAATTTAAAAACCAGTTTAAAATACTCAATTAATGAAGCCACAGTAAAAACATTGTCCATTTTTTGCAGTTCTAGATATGCTAGGCGACATCTGTTCACATTCATTTCCTTTAAAATGGGGACGATCAATTTTCTACGAGGCAGCGTATAGAATTTACAAAAAAATAGAACATGTATATTTGATTGCATAGATATTTCATCACAGGGACATAAAGGGAGTTCTTTGGACCATGAATTCATTACAGGGAAGGTAAATAATCTAAAAACAATGTTAGCTCTAAAACGTGTCAAAAGTAATCTCTCAAAATTGCGCATATATAAACTTAAATATGGCTGTAATTTGTCACTTATTAAAATTAATTGATGAGAAGTGACAGTATTTTTATTCGATTCATCAAGCTGTCTTCTATTTCTGAGGAATTCCATACATAGTATCTTCAGATCTTTTCTAGAAATATTTACCATGGAAGGCGGATCATTGTAATAAAGTGAACGGTCTATTTCATTAAGAAACGTTTTGATGTAATTTAGCCATTCAACAACATTTGCTCTCCCCAATTTTAAGACATCCTGTATTATAGCTCGATTTAATACACATTCGTTCACTGTCCATACTCTATGCCATAGTAAGACGGGTTGTACTCTAATTGTGTCCGTAATATAGGGCATCCCCAACTCATCGTGGCATATAGAGTTCGCTGTACTCTCTGGAAGTGATAGGATGTTCTTTAAAAATTTATTTTCGGCTATCTGAAGTGACTTTATATTGGTATAACCCCAGAGGCCAGCTCCATACAGTGCCACAGATACACACGTCGCATTGTACACAGTTAAAATTTCCCTGATTGGTTTCATTCCCAATTTACGTGTAAAACTTTTTAATGCCATGATTGTTTTAGAGAACAAGAGCGTTCGTACCTTCACCGCACTTGACCATGTACCAGTTTCGTGAAACAAAATTCCAAGATATGGGAAGGTAGATGTTCTTTCTAAGGGGGCATTATTTATGTACATTGTTTTCATTTGTTTTTTGGTGCGCATGCCACAGTTCATTGAAAAAGTCTTACTACAGTTGATTTTTAAATTAAGATCAAGCATAAACTGGTTAAAGGATGTTAACATTTTTTGTAAGGCAATGGGGGTGCGTGCCATCAAAACAGCATCATCTGCGTACAAGAGTGTAGGAATAAATCTCTTTCCGATCTTAGGCATGTCCACACACTCTTGCAGCAGGCACTTTTCCAGACCATTTATATAGATAAGAAATAGGAAGGGCGCCAGTACGCACCCCTGGCGCACTCCACGACCTATTCCGAAAGATCTGGTACATTCCCCCTTATTGCCAAAACGTACAACAGCTGATGCTCCTGCATATAGGTCCCTTAAGAATTGGATTATCGGCTTTTCCACGCCCAATTGTGACATCACGTCCCATAATTTACTATGGGACACACAATCGAAAGCTGATGTAAGATCAACAAATGCACAATATAGGCGCTCCCTTTTTATCACAGTATGTTTCTGCTGAATCAGGAACAAATTTAATCCCTGCTCTATTGTTCCTATGCCTTTTTGAAATCCAAATTGTAAATCACTAATTACCCCCGCCTCCTCCGCCCAGTTTTGCAGTTTAACTAAAATCACTCTGCCGAGGATCTTTATTGACGAATCCAGAAGGGAAATTGGCCTATAGCAGGCACAATCTTGTCTGTTTCCCTTCTTGTAAATGGGTACAATTATTGAAGTGAACCAGGAAGGGTTCAATCCCCTTACGAGAGCTGCATTAAAAAGTTGTACAAGTATCGGGCCCCATAGTTCGATATTTGACTTGTACAAATCAGCCGGGATTCCATCTGGGCCCGCCGCTTTTCCGCCCTTGGTCGCTCCCAGGCTTTCAACAATCTCTGGTAGTGTAACTTTGAGTTCACTTTCCTCCTCAACTGATTCGCCTTCTATGTTTACCCCAGTATTTCCTAACTCATCTAGTGACGTATACAAGGTGGAAAAATGCGTGACCCAGCTATCCTCATTGATCGCAATTTCCAACCGTGCTTTGGTATTTTCATATGGTAGGGGGGCGTTTACCACCCTCCAGAAGGCGGATGCATCCCTTGTTTGTGAGGCTGTGCAAAGTTCTTCCCATACACCTTTTTTAATTGCATCTCTTCTGTTTTTTAGGGCCATATTATAATCCTTCCTTAGGGTTCTTATCTCTACAGCATCACGCGGATCCTTATGTAATGCATGTTTAAGATCTGTTAGAGCCTTAGTACAGGTTCTATCAAACCATCTTGTACCCTTCGTTAAACCATTTTTTGATACTAAAAGTAGGTTCTCTTTGATAGTGGAAGCAATAATATTAAAATTAACTAATATACTTTCACTATCGGACTCCTCATCTAGACAGATCTCAAAATTTTCGGGGCAGCTAATTAACAATTTTTTAAGAAAGTCTTCAGGTACCACCTTACTCCACTTGAGGGTGTACCCATTCTGTCTACCTAATATAATGTCTGGGACAACCTGTATTTGCTCATTATAGGAGGCCAAGAAAAGGTTCTCAATCTCAATTTTTTGCGGTAGGTGGTCACTGAGTGGTGCATCCATTATTTTATAACTAACCAGTTTACGACCATAGCCATTAGACCAGAGGCTAAAGTCTATCGTAGTGGATGCTCCCCTCCCAATAAAAGTTGGTTGAAAGGGTATTGACTGCTCAGTTAATTCATTAACAAATCCCAGATCATGATCAAATAATAATTCGTTCAACAGATCCCCGGTCTCTGTGTGTTTAAAATGTGGTAAATTGACATCCTGCTCCAACATTATACCACAAATTCCTTTAGAGCCTTTTGTACATAATGGACAGTTAAAATCACCCCCCCACAACATTATTACCTCCTTTCCATTGCTGTCAGACTCACACTGTAGGTCAATCGCTAACATTTTCAAAATGTCACGTGAAATATTAACTGGAATATTATTATAAAAGTTTATAATTACAAAACGCAATCCAGTTTTAGTGTCTATTGCTAATTTATGGTAAAACTCACACTTACAATAAAAGCGTACCCTCTCATATACTAAGCTATTCGACAGGTACGTTATCAGGCCACCCTTTGGTCTCCCATGTCTAGCCCCAATCGCTGGTGTACAAAACGTTCTATAACCATTCAAATGTATCTGGTCAGTGGCCCATGTTTCCTGGAGGGCCATAATGTCTATATCTTTTATCACGCCCTCCCAGTCCGGATTGGTGATTTTTGTTTTAAGTCCTGCCACATTCCAGAACATTAAGGAACATGTATCTTTTTTCCGGTGCGTACTTTCAACACTTCTGGTATCCATTTCTTTGGAATTTTCGACCTCATTTACCAAGATATTGGCCACATTTAGTACATCATTTGCAGGTATTGAGTTCTTTCCAGATTCCTGCCTTGGGGTCACAGTAAGTGGAAGAGTCAGCCCGGGGCTATCCAATGGGTTACTTTGGGTGGGTAAAAACACAGGGGATTTTACTACCTGAATATCTGACTGTCAATCTACAGCCTCCAAGTTGCTGAATCGATTGAAACAAGGAATAGGGAACGGAGCTTGTTGGAAGTCCCTCCATTCATTATGTCGGTATTGGTCTGAATAGTTTATTCCCCCTCTCCTTCGTTTAACTATGGACCAACCATCATTTACCTCTCCCCCCCAAGCATTGTGAACTGAGTCATTCCGTGTTTTGTTTCCCCATCCTCCCTGTGCAGAGTTAGAGCCCCTCATCCAGCTCCATCTATTATCCATATGCTGCACAGGCATGTAAAAGAAAGAGAGCGGCCTTGCCACAATTTTTGCCCCATTTTGACCCTTAGACCTTTCACAAATATATTCCACTGATCTCGGGTTGTCAAAGGTTATCACCACACAGTCCCCTTGTAGTCTTTTTGTACTTTTCCCCACCCAAGGAGCACGCTCCACCATCTTTAAGTTACTATGCAAGTTAGGTGGGAGGGGGTGGTTTGAATTCAACCAGTGAAACACTTTATTTTTAAGTGCCCAGAATGATTCTTTCATTTGGGTTGCTAGTTCAGGGACACCCGTTAAAATGACTACATATGGGCAGGCATCTGGTGGTAAATCAATCACTCTACGTTTCTCCTGTCTGTCTTGGATGGGTTTTTCGACTGAACTAGTTGGAATAGCTGGTTTACTTTTATTTACCTCTACAGCTGGAGTAGGTTTAATAGAGTTTTTACTAATCATTGGAATACACGGTTTTAGTGCAGGTGCTTTTAAAGTAGGATTAGTTGCTTCTGCTATAGTTATTGTAGTTATTGGTAAATTAGTTTGAGGAAGGGTTGGCTGTATGGGATTTTTAGTTATAGTCGCGCACATGGCTGTTATATCCATGTGCATTGCTTTTAATTGTAATTCCATGGCCTGGAGCTTAATTTCCAAAGGGCACAACAGGGCTTTAATTAAGTTTTTTAATGTTATTATAAAGGGATCTTCCCTTTCTTTATTAAGATCTTCCCTGTCTAAATTAGCAACAGTGCCATTTGAAGACGAACTGTTATTAAATATATCCGCCAATGTGTCATCTAGGGTAGAGTCCATGATGGTCATAGGCATTATTAGTGGACCGACTACTCCTTCCCCAGAGGCCTCTCCAGAAATTCCACTTAATCGTTCTGTACTTTGTACCGGTCCTGTTCTATGTACAGATGGCACAGTTGTCTTATTTTGATTAGGAATTTGTTGAATATGCCTTTTTTTTGGGATGGCTCCCTCCCTTGCCCCTTGTAAATCAACAATCGTCTTTTCTGCCTGGGTATCTATTTGTGGGGAAATCAAAATATTACCAGAAGGTGGCAAATTCTGAGAATCAATTTGAACAGAGTCCCCAAGCTCGGGTTGAGTAATCATATTATTATGGACCTCAACATGAATCAGCTCAGAAGTAGTCTGGGCCGCGGCACGTCCTGGAGTACGAGCCTGCGCAATGTGGCCCATAGAGGACCTCTTTGCAAACGCCAGATCCTGGGACACCCTCCTCTCCATTAGGACTATTCCCTGATCTATCAGCGTATTTGTACGGACAATAAAATCGTCAAGTGTGCCAATCAACTTGGCCCCGCCCGCCGCTGCCTTACTTCTAGTTTCACTAGGCATGATTGTAACAGACCAGAAACAATAATCAGGCACTTACTTAACCGTCAAAATAAATTAGTACTGAAAGTCAAGGTGCCTACCAATCTGTAAATCCACATGGGGGGCAGCAAATAGGCCAAATTTTCGGGCCCAGCCCGGCCTCCTCCGGCCTCGGACGGCCGCAGACGGCCCCGCCCTTGTCCCGGGCTTCTCCCGGCGCTGCCCGCGCGCGTCCCGCGGGGCGGGAGGCGCTCTGGTGCTTTGTAGCGCCTCCGGTCGCAGGTGGTGGCGTCGGAAGTGCGACGCGGGTCCCGGGGCACCTGGGGGTTGTAGTTCACGTGGCCGTTTCCCTCACGGCGCGAAAATGGAGCCGCTGGACGCACCCGTCCCACAGCAGCAAGGAGAGAGTACTGTCCGCAAAAGCCGTTGCCCTCACGGCTGGATTCAGGTACTGGAGCTCAGGTATGTCCCCCACACGGAGCTCCTGCCGCTCCGGCGCTTTGTAGCGCCTCCGGTCGCAAGTGGTGGCGTCGGAAGTGCGACGCGGGTCCCGGGGCACCTGGGGGTTGTAGTTCACGTGGCCGTTTCCCTCACGGCGCGAAAATGGAGCCGCTGGACGCACCCGTCCCACAGCAGCAAGGAGAGAGTACTGTCCGCAAAAGCCGTTGCCCTCACGGCTGGATTCAGGTACTGGAGCTCAGGTATGTCCCCCACACGGAGCTCCTGCCGCTCCGGCGCTTTGTAGCGCCTCCGGTCGCAGGTGGTGGCGTCGGAAGTGCGACGCGGGTCCCGGGGCACCTGGGGGTTGTAGTTCACGTGGCCGTTTCCCTCACGGCGCGAAAATGGAGCCGCTGGACGCACCCGTCCCACAGCAGCAAGGAGAGAGTACTGTCCGCAAAAGCCGTTGCCCTCACGGCTGGATTCAGGTACTGGAGCTCAGGTATGTCCCCCACACGGAGCTCCTGCCGCTCCGGCGCTTTGTAGCGCCTCCGGTCGCAGGTGGTGGCGTCGGAAGTGCGACGCGGGTCCCGGGGCACCTGGGGGTTGTAGTTCACGTGGCCGTTTCCCTCACGGCGCGAAAATGGAGCCGCTGGACGCACCCGTCCCACAGCAGCAAGGAGAGAGTACTGTCCGCAAAAGCCGTTGCCCTCACGGCTGGATTCAGGTACTGGAGCTCAGGTATGTCCCCCACACGGAGCTCCTGCCGCTCCGGCGCTTTGTAGCGCCTCCGGTCGCAGGTGGTGGCGTCGGAAGTGCGACGCGGGTCCCGGGGCACCTGGGGGTTGTAGTTCACGTGGCCGTTTCCCTCACGGCGCGAAAATGGAGCCGCTGGACGCACCCGTCCCACAGCAGCAAGGAGAGAGTACTGTCCGCAAAAGCCGTTGCCCTCACGGCTGGATTCAGGTACTGGAGCTCAGGTATGTCCCCCACACGGAGCTCCTGCCGCTCCGGCGCTTTGTAGCGCCTCCGGTCGCAGGTGGTGGCGTCGGAAGTGCGACGCGGGTCCCGGGGCACCTGGGGGTTGTAGTTCACGTGGCCGTTTCCCTCACGGCGCGAAAATGGAGCCGCTGGACGCACCCGTCCCACAGCAGCAAGGAGAGAGTACTGTCCGCAAAAGCCGTTGCCCTCACGGCTGGATTCAGGTACTGGAGCTCAGGTATGTCCCCCACCCCCACACTCGCTGACTTAAAAGGGACCCCAATGAATGACCGCACCATCTGTCTCACAACACAAGCAGAAACCACCACACAAAAGCACATTCTAGAATTCCTATTATTGCAGGAACTGCAGGAGATGCTAAATAGAACGGCCCTTTTTGGGCCACCACAGAAAACTTTAGCTGTCATAGAAGACCTCATATTACTAAGAGCCTTATTGTGAGTTCGGCGGTGCGCTCCTGAACTGCCAAATCTGTGCAGGAACCGCCCGCCAGATCAGGAGTTTTCTCCTGTCTGGTCGGTGTTTCTTGTCGATCCCAGGGTGGTGTCTATGGAATAGGCACCGCAATGGGAACATCAAAGGAAGTACCTGCACGGCATGGACTGCTGCAGACCATGTCGTGCTGATACTGGTGTGCATGCACTCAGGGGGGCATATTTTGTACCCCCCGTGTGCATCCATATGGCGTGAGGTGCCAGAGGTCCCTGTAGGGCCCCCTTTATTTCCTCACCGCCACACTTTTCTTGGTGGTCGCACTGCCATGAAAAGTGTGGCAGTGAGTAAACACGTAATATGATTGACAGGGCCGCAGCGGGCTTGCTTAGCATACTGCAACCTCAGAACCGCCACGCAACAACCAGGGAACCGAGGCTGCGGTGGTCTCAGAGCAGCCCATCCGCACTAGTCATAATAGGGCAGTCAGGAGACCGCTATACTGAGCCTGGCGGTCCTTGGACCACCAGACTCATAATAAGGCCCTAAGATTTGAAAAAGTGCATGTAAGAATTAGTACAAAGAGAGTGAGCTTCAGGTCAGCCTGCTTCAGGCATTGCCTTTAAGGACTCTTCATGGTTTACCAGTGTTTGGATGGTCCGTTCATTGAGGCCATTGTTTGGATTGTTACATTGTTCCTATTGGGGTTTGATGATGGCATAAAGTGGTCCTTTTGATACACTGCAACAGCAACACGACCCATAGCTTGTAATTCAGAATCACTGTGCCTACATTGATGTCTTTACTTCACTAACATGATGACTTTTTAATGGTTGGTTTATGGATTTGTGGTTTAGGAAGTGTCTCCGGTTTCTTTTTATGAAAAGTTAAGATTATGCGCTAATCACTCCTGCTTGTAAATTTGTGTTACTGTGCTATCTTGATAACATTCTCTTGGATTTTGATAAAGTGAAGACTTTCGCACACAGGCTTTCATACAGGTTCACCAAAAATACTGGCCCATTGTCAAAAGTATCTGCTATGCAATATTTTGCTCTGTCTAGCTTTTAAGTTCACCACTTAAACCAATAACCTTATCTCCTGACTCCTTTATATAACACTCTTATTAAAGTTACAGCTTAATTATGGTCTGTGTTGACAGCACACCTGTTGCCAGGCAATTATGTGAGTATAACTAGAGATGGGCTTTGCCTCCGCCCACCTGTTCAAAAACAGGACTACATATTTTGATTGGGCAGAAGTTGTGTGCTTCCACAAAAAAGTGCGTGCCCTCTACTGGCCGTGATCATTTTGTTTATTTATTGAGCTGGGTAAACTTGAATTTTTAGGTGCACACACATGGCATTGCAATGCTGTAAAAGTGTCTTGGATAACTAACTAAATGATGGTGTTTGTCTTCGGCAGCAGCACAGATAAGATCTTTTCTTTCATACAAATACATATGCTATTTACTTGCAATGCATTACATTACCATATAACAATACTTTAAAGCAAGACCTATTGGCATTGCCAATGCTTTTTTCTGCTTATGCAGTCTATTCAACAAAGTGGCCCTACTCCAAGTTTGTGTATTTTTTACCCAAAAGCATGCTTCGTTATGAAATTCTATATCTAAGACAGCTATGAATAACATACACAAAGCCATCAATTGTCAAATATTATATTATTGCAAGCATATACCATAAAAATATAAAAGAAGAGAAAAATGAAAACCTGCAAGTGGTTAAACATGTGGCCATAGGCTTGTAAAAATAAAAGATGTAAGTTTAAAAATATATGCACATAGTTGTATTCGAATGGTATGGATTCTTCCTAGGAGATAGGTGTGCTTTAACATGTACAGAAACTATTTTTAGTTTTAAGGCACATCACTGGAAAATATGATTTTTACTGGCACAAAGGTGTGATTGGCTTTCAATTACTGTAACCTGACGGCATAATCTAAAAACATAAGGGGGACTACAAAGAAATTATAAAATGAAAAATACTTAGCAAAAAGCATTGGCAAAGTAATGTCTAGACACTAGACTTGGCACTGAAATGCATTTCTTTTTCGACCAATGTGCACATGCGATCAGGCAAAACGCCATCACTCACAATGCAAGAGAGCCAACACCTGAAACAGGCTGATCCTTCGTCCCAAACTGTTCAGTATGATGGGCCGAAACAAAACTTGAATGACAGTTTAACAGACCAATGGAAAGAGAGAGAAAAGCTGTTTGCCCTCCAGACCTAGTACAACAAGAACTACTGGCTTTGCCAGTGCTTGTTTCTTTTTGCTCTAAAGTCCGTTTAAGCACTTCCTGTTAATATCTCCGTGACCAGCAGTTTACACGTTCCACCCCTGGCAGGGCTGATTCAGCCTGTCATCTTTCCAGGGTCAATAAAATACCTAAGAGTGTTAATATTTTTTACAGCACTAATGGCCACATGCATCAAGCTTTTTTGCATTCGCAAACGGCGCGAATCACAAAATTCGGCCGTTTGCGAATGCAAAAACCTTTTTTGGGATGCATCATTTTTTTTTCATTTTTCGCAATTTAAGAAATCGCAATTTTTTGCGATTTCTCAAATTGCGATAGCATTTAAAAAATCGCAAATTTTGCGATTTCTTAAATGCTATGCATGATTTTTTTTAATTTGCGAATTCGCAATTAGGAAGGGGAAAATTACCATGAAGTAAACCTTCATGGTAATTTGCGAAAAGTATCAAAAATGCAAAAAAATGCATTTTTGGAACTTATATTTTACACACACACATGCCCTTGGGACATGTGTGTGAGTAAAATGTACTTACGTGACATTTCAGGGGTGCAGGGCACCCTTGAAATTGCATTCTCATTTTGCGATTCCTTAATTGCAAATTCGCAAAATGAGAATGCCTTCCCAATGATTCCTATGGGTCTCTAGGCCCATAGGAATCAATGTAAAGCGATTCCTTATTTGCGATTCGCAATTAAGGAATCGCAAACAAGGAAAATTAAGAAATCGCAAAAACTTTAGCGAAGTCTTAATGCATAGGAATTTGCGATTCCTAAATTGCGATTCCTTAATTTTCGCAATTTAGGAATCGCAAATTCCTACAATGATGCATGTGGCTGTAAGAAACTGCACAAGAATAGTAACAGGTAGTAACAGGTACTATATAGAAATAAAATATTATTATTGTTATGTCTGACTCTCATAGAGAGCCTCTATCACTTATTTCAGTTTCTAAATCTCATAACTCACTGCTGTGATGTAGCAACAGTTGATAACCAAACTCGTTAGCCACCGTTGCTAGTCATAAAGGCCTTCCAGGCCAGGCGGACAGGGCTCCTTGAGTGCCTGTCAGGGCGGCGCTGCTTGTCGGCTTTCTTTGAAAGCAGAAAGCGCATCTGCAGGAGAGAGAAGGGAGGCAGGACAGGTGGTGGGGGTTGAGCAAGGATGGATTGGCAGGTAAGATTTCTGTAACCTTAGGGACAGACATACATAAGAGGCTATCTTATATATGGCCTCCCTATTACTCCTCTGTCACTGTGTAGTAGGTAAAAGCAATTTTGAGAGCCATAAATAACACAAAATTATAGACGGGTAAAAAGTGAATTATGGGGATGTTTTCCGTCTCAGGGTTCTGAGTGACATCAGAGACAACTCGAGCTTCGCTCTCGCTGTCACTCAGAACCCGGTTGTATGTTCTTACAACGAACTCAGTTGTAACGCATGCCTTTACCACGCATGCGTTACAACGGAATGGTATTTCCACGCTTATCCTTCTCCACGAATTCTTCCGTGGTGACGTCATACGTCGTAGAGAGGAAGCGGAAGTTTCTTTCAGTTTCCTCTTATACGACGCCGATTGCCTGCACATCTCAACTTCAGTTTTTTTTGGGGGGGGAGCCCCCCCAAGCTCCCCTTTTTTTAATTGTACCCTTTACCACACATGCCTTTACTACGTACCTCGTAGTAAACGTATGCGTGGTAAAGGCTTTCGTTGTAACCACGCATGCGTTTTAATGCATGCATGGTTAAGGTTTTCGTTGAAACGGCCACGTTGTAGTGGCCGTTTCCCTCAGAACCCCTCGGTGAAAAACATCCCCGTAATTCATTGTTACCCATGTTTAATTCTATATATCATTATTATTCTATTGCTCGTAAAATACGATTGGTTGCAGGCACAAACTATCAGCTATCGACAATAGCAAAGGAGAATCTCATTCCTACCTGTAAGTGACAAGACCTGAGATACATTAAATCACAGTTGCCGTAAGGCAGATTGGGACAGTCGAAAAGGTAACAGAGAGATGTAAATTTCAAACCCATTGTCCTAAAAATAATTTCTGTGCTTCCCACTTTTTGGCAGCTGGGTGTTTTCAGGTGCCTCTGCTTGGCCAGCCAGTGTCATTGTTATGTACTGGTGCATATGTGTTCGGCATAGAGCTTACCCAGCCCCATGGTTTTGTTTTTCAGACTGCATTGTTATTCTAATGATAAAGGCTGCTCAGAAACCAGCGCTAACTTTACTTCCTTCGACGTGCTTTTGCCAGAGAGTAGTGATTTTCAGAGGTCTGTTCGTTTGTGTTTTCAGGGCATCAACTTGGCTGTCTTCAGACCAATGCACGAGACTCTATTTTTTTTAAAAGGTTTTATATAGCGCTGGCTAGACCCGGAGGTATCAGAGCGCTTTACTTGAGCATCAGATCATAGTTACAGGTTACATCTTTACAAAGGTAAACTTGTAAACTTTGTATACGTCGCAGCAGTGCTCTTTGTGTGTCTTAGTGCGTGTATGTAGGAGCAGTGCAAGGATGTTTCTTAAACCAAGCAAAATAGCATTTTGCTGTTGGAGAGCTCCATATCCACTAAGGTAAAAGCAGGTTTGCACACATTTTCTTGTGATGCCTAGTGATGGTGAGCTAGTGCTGCTGCCTTATAGGAGTTCTGACTGCGTGTGTATGGGTTGGGGGGCATAAATGTATGCGTATGGTGTCTGTGATTTCAGTCCAGTGGTAAGCAGGTGCACAGGGGCGCAGCTTGGTCAGTAAGATTGGAGGGTGGGGGGATGAGCTTCAGATTTTACAACAATCATCCTGGGATGTCTTGTTTATATACATTATCTGAGAAGCAGGACATGAGGGGGGCTTAAGGGGCAGGTGAAAGGAAGAGCAGTGCGTATTGTTAGGGGTACTTGAAAGATATTATTTTGTAAAATAACCAACATGTTTCAAGATCTTCAAAACAGAGATGAGTGTCTGTGTGTGTGTGTGTATGTACAAAAATCCCAGGTGAACTCTGACATGCACCTCACCATACCCGACTGAGAGCACCTGTACCCAACTATTTATATTTAGAGAATACGAGTATTAGGGGGTTGACACCCGCCCATCGAAGCGACACCCCTCCAGGTGTAGCAGGCAATGGATATGCGGCGGCTAATGTGCAGTACTTATATCCGTGTGCCTGAGGGTCATGGTGAACGGGAGGCAGCATGACTGCAATATGTATTAAGGGTAACCAGCTTTTCTGGGACTGCCTTGACATAACTTCCATTAATCCTTATTTTTTTTCTCTTTCTTCTTTAGCAGAAAACTAACCGATAGGGACAGCTCACAATTCATCTGCACATCTCTCCAGCGACCACCATGGAAAGAGAGATGATTTAGTTACTCTTTGTTTTTGTTACTCTCACCATGGGACAGTAAGTTGAACAATGCAGAGAGTCTTTAGACCCTCTTTGTTTTTGTCACTCTCGTCGCAGTGGTTTGAGAGGAGCAGAGGGTGCTTCGCCCTCTCTCCGACTGGTACTGCAGAGACAAGAACTGGTGAACTGGAGCCAGTAAGTTATGCTGTCTAATGACTTGTCATATCGGTCTAAACCTCGGTGTCACTTGAGGATAGCTGACATTTATGCCCATGGTTGATTTTGAAGGCTCCGGTCTGGGCATCACTTGACGGTAGATGACACTGAATGCCCACGGCGGGCATAGAAGGCTCCAGTCCGGGTGTCACAGGTAGGTAGCTGACATTAATGCACATGGCTGATTTCGAAGCATCCAGTCTGGGTTTCATCTGTGAGTTGCTGACATTAACGCCCATGGCTGACTTCAAAGGCTCCAGTCCAGGTGTCACCCAAGAGTATCTGATGTTTATGCCCATGGCTGACTTCGAAGGCTTCTGTCTGGGTGTCACCCGTGGGTAGCTGACATTGATGCCCATGGCTGATGTAGCAGTCTGCAGATTGGGCATCTCTTCCAGGTAACTTGGATTGACAATACTACAAAAATGGGGAGGGAGAGTCATAGGGGAATTTTAAAGACCTAGCCTAGGTTAAGCCCCCAGCTCAATACTTTAAACACAAGAAACCTAGGGGTCTATGATAGAGGGGTATCAAAAAAACCTCACTCCATAGCACAGGCTTAATGGAAGACGATAATAGGAGTAGGATAGAGATAAACTGAAATAAAAAGAAGTGTAAGGGATTGTAACAAAGAACCCGCTCTAGTTCACATTCTCTGTTCCCACTCATCAGCCTCCCCATTCTATCAGGCAAGCGTAGACCCTAACCCCCAAGTTCTTAGACTGAATAACATTATCAAGAAGGAAATTCCAAACTGTTCTGCTGCTTTTTTTGCTATATAATGGTTTGCAAATCTGGGTAAACCCATTCACTAATAAAATTCACTCAGACCCTCACGAGTACGAAATATTGATTGACACCTCACAGCATTCCCATAGCGCCTACATTCCAGAAGTGTATAACAAGTTATCAAAGCACCCATCTCTTGCAACAGGCTCAACCACCTCTGAGATGTGTCTAGATCAGCTTAACAAAAAAACCCTCTTCCCTTTACTCCAGGGTGCATACAGATTTTAGATTCTTCTTTTGGAGCTGGTTGGACTGGAGGTTTTATATGTCTTTTGTGTTCTGCGTGAGCTTTTCCTCCGTTCCTCCCTCCTTAGTTGAACTAAACTGTGGTCTCCAGGCAGAATTTTTAGTGGCTTTGATCTAAGATAAGCAAGGCTGAATTCTCCCTACTTTTAAAACATTTTGTTTACTCTTTGGTGGCCCAACATAAAGAACTACATCCTACTCCAGGACATTAATAATAGACCTGGGTAGCCTAGAGGTTCTGCCGTTTCTGACCCCAAAGTCTCATTTTTTCATGTGAATTCTGAGTTCTTATGAGCAAACAACCATAGTTTTGTAGCCTGCTCTCCTGCAGCCACATGTATGGGATTATAGAGTTGCGTATAACTGTTGACTGGTCATGGCTCAGCCATATTTTTCTGCCTATTGTTCAAACTGGAAATATCTTCTTTAATTCCAGGAGAAGCATTAGGGGCAGAGCCATTGGGGGCTAAGTCAAAGGAATACTTAAGGTCTGCCCATCTCTATATGAGGCGGGCAGACTGAAGGTATAGCTGGCAACGTACTCGTCCATGTTTGCAACAGCGTACCTTGCCTACAAAACTCTACAGCGAAGCCTTATTTTCCATCATTAGACTTTGACCCAGAGCAAGAAAGAAAGAAAGAAAGAAAGAAAGAAAGATAGATAGATAGATAGATAGATAGATAGATAGATAGATAGATAGATAGATAGATAGATAGATAGGATAATAGTGACAAAGGTAGAAGCCATGGATGAAAATTAACTGGCAAGAGTGAGGTAAAGTGGCTGGAAATGAAGAGTGGTGGAACAAAGAAGCATTATGTAGAAATAAGACAAGGCAGTCTTGGTATTATGCAACCTCAGCATTCGGAAGTGGCAGTAGCAGCTTCCTAAGAAAAATGTTGGGACCCTGAATTTATTTCATTGACCAATCAAGCCTTGGCTTTTGTAGCCCAGCAAAGTTCCAAAGCAGCCCCCTATCCTGTAGCCCACAGCAGGTGTTCGTCTCCTCTATTGACAAACCCACCCAAATGATTCAAAAGCACCATATACCTGAGATCACAATCCTGTCTCGATTGTAGAGTGTATCTGCAAGATGATTTTGAGTCTGCTGTGCTCCCCCTGCTGATGGTTCGATACTGCTGATACCCCTTCTGACAGTTCAAATCAGCTGTGTTCCCCCCTCTGACTGTTCGATTCAGCTGCGTTCCCCCTTCTGACAGTTCAAATCAGCTGCGTTCCCCCTTCTGACTGTCCGATTCAGCTGCATTCCCCCTTCCGACAGTTCAAATCAGCTTTGTTCCCCCTTCTGACTGTCCAATTCAGCTGCGTTCCACCTCCTGACGGTTCGATTCAGCTGCGTTCCCCCTTCTGACTGTCCGATTCAGCTACGTTCCTCCTCCAGATAGTTTGATTCTGCAGCGTTTCCCCTCGTGACGGTTCGATTCAGCTGCGTTTCCCCTTCTGACTGTCCGATTCAGCTACGTTCCTCCTCCAGATAGTTTGATTCTGCAGCATTCCCCCTCGTGACTGTTCGATTCAGCTGTGTTCCACCTCCTGATGGTTTGATTCAGCTGCGTTCCACCTCCTGACGGTTTAAATCAGCTGCGTTCCACCTCCTGACAGTTCGATTCAGCTGCGTTCCACCTCCTGGCGGTTTGATTCAGCTGGGTTCCACCTCCTGACGGTTAGATACAGTTGTGTTCCTCCTCCCGACAGTTCGATTCTGCAGCGTTCCCCTTCCCGACGGTTGAGTTCTGTTGCATCCGCTTCTCCTGATGGCTCACTTCTGCTGAGTTCCCCCTCCAGCCCGAATCCTTCCAGCCCATGCAATACTCAGTTACTGGTTGTTTACTGTGCAGAGCAGTGGAGAGGGCTCAACGAGGAAGACAGAACCAATGGCCAAGGAGCAAGTCGCTCGCCAGGCCAGCTGAGCACTCCCGCTCGGTGTCAGGTGGTTCAACTCTAGCTCTCTGTTTCCTCCACTGGGCTCTTGATGTACGTCACCATAGGGGTAAAAATAACGCGTGGAGTTCCCAAATGTAAAACATCCTAACACTCACACCACCTAACCTAGTCTCCATGACTGGAGGAGGGTTCAGGGAGTTCGCTAATTGCCAGTGACATCTGTTGTGACCTGAAGGTCACACATTCAAATCTTGTCGAAGGCCACTCTGCCTTCCATCCTTCTGAGATCAATAAAATCAGCACTTTTGCATTCGATTAAGGTGAAGCATCTTGTTTCGAAGCTTAGAGACAGCAGTATGAACGCTGTGTTAAACAAGTTATTAGTTCTGATAATCTTGCCAGTTTTATAAAATATATAAAGTTTAATAGAGAACACACACTCCTTGTTAGAATGAAAACCAAAGGTGTCGAAAAACACACCGGAGGGCTCGGACCGTCTGACAGACACGTCCACAGCACTGACGGTGAAACAAGAGACACGTCCCGTGCTGTGCAGAACAGCAGGCCCAGGCAGGCTAACTCTGATATGCAACAATGCATCTATTGGAGAGACAGGAAGACAGGAAGCATTACTCATCCCAGCTAATCTGGGCTCCTCCTGACCTCTGTTTGACCTGGAATCCCAGCACGTGACCCCTGGTGTCTGCGAGGGCGCGGAGGACAGAAGGTGGCCCAGGAGATCCGGTTTTAAACCTCGGAGGTGAAAGTTCAGTTCTTTACTCTGCAGGTGGGATCGCTATAAGCGGACCTCGTATTATTTCTACAACTCACTCTCTTTGCTCTTTTAGCTCGTCACTCTCTCTCTCTACATTTCTCTTCCTGTCCCTGCCACCCAGGGCTGGTTTTAGGGCAGTGCGAACGGTGCGGCCGGACTGGGCGCTGACCTGGAAGGGGGCACTGACCTCAGGGGGGCGCTGTATTTAGCAATAACTTACACTTTAAAAGCACGTTTTGAAGAGTTCCTTCTGCATCCAGCTTTCAGGCAGCAATCAAAATGCCATGATAACCCTGTGAATAATGTTCCTGCTACAGAGAGACAGATCAGAGTTTTGTCCAGCGACAGTTTTGATTCTCCATAAAGTAGCGCAGAGGGTTAATATGCCTGCTGTAAATAACAGATCTGTATTTTATGTGGATAGCTGAGTGGATTAGTAAATCCAGCCTTTACCAGCACTTTAAAATGAATGAAATGTATACGAGAGAGGGGCTATGGAGAGATGGTGGGTACTTTTGCACGGTGGTAGTGAGGAGATCATGATGGGGGCGCCAAAAAAGTTAGTCGCCACCAGTGATAAAGCCGGCCCGCTGCCACCTGACCCATAACCTAAATACATGATATTATATTATATTATAAATTAGGGTATATTTATGAGCCCCTTTGCGTCGCTCCTGCACCATGCACCGTGATGCAAGAGCAATGCAAATGAAAAATGAGATTTATGAAGCCAAGCAAGGCCGCCGTGCGTGGCCCTACGCGGTTTCATGAGGCATGAGTAATATAACACTGCGCAAATCACTGCTTGCATTACTCTACGCCAGGGGTTCTCACAAACATTTACTCACGGGCCGAAATGCACAGTCTGTGGTATCACTGGGGGCACACATATTACCCTGGAGGGGTGGGGGCAGAGTGATTCGGGATCGGGAGTGGGGCTAAGCTGAGGCGGAACATGGCGCAAGGGGGAGTTGGTGGAAAAATTCTACCAAGTCGAGTAAAACCAGGCATGGCATTCACAAAGCACTTCTTCCAGGTGCAATCAGCACAGGGGGCTAGGTACAGGAGGACTGAGGATGCTGTGAACATTTTCTAAGTAACCGTGTGAAGAGAGGAGGACTGACCTGAGCGCAGAGTCAGTTGCATGTTACTGGATATTAAGAAAAATAAGTAAACAGCTTAGCCCGGCTAAAACTGAGATCACTATAGCTAACCACTCACATCTAGGCCTCTGCCCAGTGGACACACTCTGACGATTAGCACCAACACAAAAATGCGCTGAGCTAACCCAAGAGGCTCGGTTCTTAGAAGGCATGCTGTATGCAGTTGCAAATTTACAGCAATCTCTATTGTTACTTTCAAACGGAGTTGTGTGGGAGCTATGTCAATCATTCAATCAATCAGTATTTTGTAAAGCGCGCTTCTCACCCGTGAGGGTCTCAAGGCGCTGGGGGGAGGGTGGGGTGCAGCTCCAGTTTATTTGAAGAGCCATGTCTTGAGGTTCTTCCTGAAGGTGTGCAGGGTCGGGGAGCGTCTGATGTTAACCGAGAGCTCGTTCCAGGCTTTGGCTGCGACGTAGGAGATGGCTCATCCGCCAGCTCGGTTTCTGCGGATGCGGGGGGTCTCTGCTAGGGCAAGGTCGGTGGGGTGGAGGTTCCTTTTGGGTGCGTGGAAGGAGACTCTCCCATTGAGGTATTTGGGACCGATTTTGTAGAGGGCTTTGTAGGCGTGGGCGAGGAGTTTGAAGGTTACTCTCTTCTCGACTGGGAGCTAGTGGAGGTCTCGTAGCTGTTGGGTCATGTGTTCGTGTCGCGAGGTCCCGAAGACGAGTCTGGCTTTGTGTGTTTTTGAGGTAGTCTTGTGGCAGTGCACAAGGCAGTGTGAAAAATCTGAGAGTCATCTAGGGAGTTCAGCTCCCCATGTATAGATCATAGGTTATGGACAAGACGCACCGAGGGTTTCAAATTCATACGGTTGATAATATGCATGTTGGGTGGCAAGATCAGGCAATATTTAAGTACAAAGAAATAGTAAATATTGCAGTCTGTGTTCTATTAACATGCAGAGGAAAGCACTTGGATGTATGTAGCACAGCTAAAATTTGTACTTGCCAGATATGGCCAAACTTCACCTTTAAGGGTCCACAGTCCACCACATTTGGCATCCCCCATGCTATGGGCCGGCGAAGCAACTAGAAAATTGCTCCTGCTAGAAACCTGATGCTGTGTGTTCAGTGTCAGTACTGCCACAGCAGATACCGCCATGAAATGTTGGCACAGTTTGTATAAATGAATGATGTGTTCCTTGGCCTGGGTCTAGACAGCCTAATGGAATACAGATCAAGCAAGCCATCAGCCAGTATGACATTCTCAGCCCTTCACTCACTATTGCTTGCGTTATCCCTTTGTAGCGGTCTGTGTGTGTGTCTCTCTCTCTCTCCTATTCTCACTCTTTCTCATACTGTTTACCCCTCCCACATGAGATTGGCACAACAGCCCAGTCGCATATTCACAGCTAATAATGGACTTTGCTCTGGGCACTCAACCTGGGTGTTTGTTCCAAAGTGCTGTCAATAGAGACATCTGTTCACTGTTATTAAGACATGGAAACCAGAAGGCAGATGAAAGACAGATTCCCAGACTCCAAGGCCAGTGTTCATCTATTATCCCTGATCTGCCCAATCTTTCAGCAAATGTTGATGGCGTGATATGTAGGAGCAGAACCAAAGGGGTGATATGTAGTAGAGCAGGGTTGGATTGGGATTTAAAATAGTCCCGGGCACGCAAAAAAAGTGGCCCACATTTGCATATTGCCTTTCCGCAAAACACTGCACCGGCGAAATTTTATTAAAAAGGAGTGGGGGTGTGGGGAGTAAAAAAATGCACGTATTAGTTTACACTGGTGAAACACACCTGAAAACAAGTGAGGCCACTTTTGCTCAGGTCCCCTGGCCCCACTCAATATGCATACATTAAAGGGCCGGCCCAGCGAGAGAAAGGGAGTGACACCTCTGCCCATTGATAAAAGGGATGTAATGAACGCCCATCTACCTTCAGAAAGGCCACATAGGCACCCACTGGGCCGCTGGCGGCATCGAATAACACGGAAAGCACCCAAATCAGCCCCCAGGCTGCTCAAAAAAGCAGCCCACAGCTGGGATTCCGATACCGCCCCTCGGGCATTGCCCGAATGCCCGCTATGCCAATCCTACGCTGTAGGAGAGAGAAAGCCCCTGACAGACTCAGGTGTTATACTAAATTGCTTGTTCTCAATTATAAAAAGCTGTGGTGTGCTTTGGCATCCCCAAGTGGGTAAGGGCCTACTCACAACAGATATAACTTATCAAGGTGTTATCAAGAGGTAGGGTATGGTAGCTTCTAGTTTTTTAATGTTTCCATAATTGTACCCAGCATAGAGATGATGGAATATACAATAGGCAAGAAAAGCGTCCACCCTCGCTTCACCAAACCCCGCTGCTCAGCCTCACTGCACAGAGAGCAGAGCCAGAGAGACGGACAGAGAGACAGACCGCCGACCAGAGCGGAGCAAAGCGGAGCAGGAGCGGAGCGGGAGGCTTGCCGCCAATACCACGATCTAAAGAACCCCCTCCAGCCCACCGGACCATCGGGCCCCCGCAGCGCGACCCGCAGTGCAGCAGGCAGTCCAAGCGGTGGTATTAACCCGCAACCTGCAGCGACGACCAAAACAGAGACCAAGCAGTCGGGTCTCTCTATAGCGCGGAGCGGAGAGGAGCAGGAGGCTCGAAGGTAACTCCGCGACCGAGAGCTACCCCGCCCGTTCGTCAGCCAGGCCCCCAAAGCGCATCAGGCAGCCCAAGTGGCGGAAATCAGCCCGCTATCTGCCGATGACAATCAAAATGAGACCAAGCACTCGGGTCTCTATAGCGATAACGCTGTGCGTGGGTGGCCCCAGCAGCGAAGACGGCCTGCATAGTTAAAGACCCGCCGTTGATCGGCGGAGAGGAGTGGAGGGAACCGAGGAACGGATCGAAGTGGACCGGAGAAAAAAGAGAAGACCTGATAAAATACCCCGATGTGCCAGTGTTACACCAGTATCAAAGAGGCTTGAAGCACCAGAGTAAAGCCCCAGAACTGGTGGACTCTGGGACAGGAGACTACCAATTTGAACGGAAACATCCTGCAGTAGGACGGTGAGAGGGGCACCTGGGACTCGGGGAAAGGGGTGGCGGTGATTTGAGCGGTCAGTACCACCATACCCCGCCCCAACGACCCCCCAAAGCGCCCTACGCCTCCAAAGAGCACCCACTCAACTATTTAATCAACGCCTACAGAGATTCTAACCCCTCCTTATAGTCCATCAACCTCCTGATAGTACGTGGGGTAGTCCAAAATAACCACCCCCCGAGAAGGCGAAATAACAACCGCCCCAGGATAAGGTAATGGCTTACAAGAAATTGAGGTCGCGAACCATTTTCATGAAACGAATGGGAACTGAAGAGGCAATCAGAAAGTCCTATAATAAAGCGGTGAAAAGTGGATGGATAACAACGACTCCGGCAATAACCAATTATTTTTCCTCTCTTACCATCAAAGGTCAAATAGAAAGTCAACCGCAAAAAGAGGGAACAAAACCCGAGTCGAAGGAGGGTGGAGAAGATAAACTGGGAGCTCCACAGTATGAATCAGGTGATCAAAACCTAACAAACTCCGTATTTGAACCTGAACAAAAAATCAGTCCATTAGTTAAAGAGGAATCCCCCTTGGAATCTGACTTATCTGGCCTAACTACTCCGAGTCTATTAATTATCCAACGTAGTCCTGACTGTAACAACTCATGTCCAGAAACAATTGTTAAGGAGGACGATAAGAAGCTCGAACCGCACATAAGGCCAGATGAGATACTTACCAGCACACTACAAAAATCCCCGGATCAAGAAGTAGATCTTGAATACTCACCAGACCTCCATATGTTCAAACCCACCAGCTTAACTAACTATAATACTCCTGTGTCTAAGTCACTTTTTATTTTGCAAGAAATCTTAGAGTCAGTCCTTTCACTCTTAGGTCACATTCTGGAGAATTCAGACCAAACTCTTGACACCCAAATAGGAATTCTAAAATTCCTAGTAGAAGAAAAAAGGAAAAAAGACCACTCTGAGTCAATAAAAACACAAGAAACGCCAGTAATCATTCAAGAGGCAATAAGTAACAACAATACCACCAACACGCTGAAAGTCCAGGGAAAAAGTGAAATCGGTACTCAAACGAGAAGAATATCATCTAAGGGAACTCGGAATAACCAGCAGGAATCAACAATATATTCCCTAAAGAAGCTCTTCAGAGAAGATCCAATTAATACTCAAAACCAATATCCTATTTTTACTAATACCAAAAACAAACCAATAACGTCCAAACCGGTGACTGATCAAGGAATGAAGGCTAATATTATCTTCGATGCCGAACAAGTGAAGAACATAGGAAAAACCAAGAAGAACCAAGAAAGAGCTGGGAAAAAAAGAGGAAAGCCGCAACGAAGAATCAAAAAGAAGAAAGCGCGTAGGCTCAAATTTCAGAAAGCTATAATCCATCCCGCATCCCAGCACGACCAAGAAGAAAGTATGAAAACACAGACTCCCATAAAGGGAATAAACCGAAACATGGTTACAAACGCAGACAATAAAACTCTTCAACAAAACACTACCTTAAACCCTAAAGCCGAAGTATTTCACCTCAACCCAACAATTATAGAGCTAAGGGAGCGCTATAAAGGGCCAGAAGACCATGACAAAAATGCCCCACCCGGGGAAGAAACATCGTCAAAATAATTACAAATAACAGAGCTCTTTCCTACAGACAATGTCCCACTAAATCGAGGCAGAATCGTTAACCTTCTCCAACGTATCATTCCGCTACAAACCATAACAAGAAAAGAAATCGATCTAGTAATATTCCCAGACAAAGAAAATACCAAAATAGCGGTGGTAGTATTTTGGTCATTGGTGTTACTAGGGATCATCTTAAGAGAACAGGAGACCCTACACAAATGTGGCTATGACTTGATCCCAGTACAGGAAATCACAGTTAATAATCCAAAAAAATGGCTCAATGGACCTTTATGGAAAAATCCCCATATTCAAAATAAAATTATCTACAGCACCGAAGACTCAGCAGCAAATTTAAATTTAAATCAAAATTTAAAGATTTCAGTGAAGAATGGAGAAAGAGAAGTTTGGAGCCATGACGCAGAAGCAAAGGAAGCAGCAAAAACGCTCCAGTCATGGTCATGGATCGCTGAATCATTGAACGGCAGGAAAAATGCGAAGTTTACGACTCATACTGTTTAACAACGGCCTTTCGATAACATCATGGAACATGGCAGGGAAAACTACAGACAAAATGATGGAAGCCACAAAAAATCGACCGGACATACTGGCATTGCAGGAAACATGGTCAACAAAACCTTTTAACCAGGACGGATACTTCGTTTATGACACCCCTGCACAGGAAGCCAAACGGGGACACGCTAAAGGAGGGATAGCTATCCTATTAAGGGATGATTATCTCTGGGCCCAAGTGATCGTTGACACAAAATCTAATCAATTCCAGTGTATAAAGATCAGGTTGGAGACTCACCCCTCAGACCCACAAAAAGGTCTATTTCTTTTCAACGTATACGTTCCCCCTGGATCAAAGACTAACGTCCAATTTGAGGAAATCTTTGACGCCATCCAGCAAATAATCGAAACTCAATCCCACTTGCCATACCTGATCATGGGCGACCTCAATGGCAAAATATCAAACATCGAAATATCCAACTGGGCGAACTGGTACAAAGACGATGTCCTAGAAATTCCGGTGCCGACATTTCCAATCAGAAGCAGGGCTGACAAAAGGGGGAAAATGCTATTAGCGTCACTCCCAATACTAAATGGAACCATCTTAAATGGGAACGTGGAAGGTGACATCCCTGCATCCCACACAAGACGGGGAAACAGAACTTTTTCAATTCTAGATTATATGATTTGTAGTTTGGAGTCGTTCGAGTCCGCTTCAAATCTCCGCATCTATTTTACTGAAGAGAGTGACCACGCAATCTTGTCATTACATACGCAATGGAAAATAAGAACCTGCCTAGCTAGTCATATCATGTTTAAACATAGCAAAATAGAGGTAAAAATAAATCAAAGGCGGATCTATTGGAACTCAATCATGTTAGATAAAATAACCACCTTAATCGACACAAACCATCTTTTATCCATAGAATACTCCGCTGACCCAATAACAAACTTTGAATCCATCATCAAGAAATTAAACCCAGTCTTTCAAAACAAGCTGCAACAAGCAGCACCAGTAATGAATATAAATAAAAATAAAACTTTGAATTCATCAATTGCAAAAAGATTAAATAAACTTATTAGAGCACAATACGTGGATCATTCAATCTCAAGACAGGCAGAAATTAACAAGCTGAAAAATCAACTCAAGCGAGAAAAGCGTCGTCTAAAAAGAATAATGCAGGACAAAAACTGGGTCGACCTACAAATTGCGGCAAAGCAGCGCAACCAACGATCCTACTGGTCATTAATCGCAAAGGAGACCGGTACAAAATAGGCCCTGCAAGCCATCCCAGTTCCCCCTCAAGAATGGGAAAACTACCTGACAGACTTGTATAGAGTAAATACGAGTAATGAAGAGGCCGATTATACTGGGAATGAAAGTGAAGGAAATAACGCTCCGATAGGAACCGCTTCCCTGTTTTCAATAGAAATGCACATCCGAAAGGCAAGATCTACAGGAGCCTCCGTCCCAGACCAAATACCAATCAAGGTCCTACAGGCAGACCCCAAGGGTTGGAGTAAGATGCTCTCTCCCCTTTTTAACTTCATCTTCAAAACAGGATCAGTTCCAAAATCCTGGAAGGGGAGTATCATAATACCGATTTTTAAAAAAGGATCAAGACATCAGGCTGGTAACTATCGCCAAATAGCATTACTAGATGCCACGGGAAAAATCTTCGCCGCCGAAGTATTGGACCAACTTAAAAATTGGGCATTTTCTCAGGATCTAATTCCCTTATATCAGGCCGGCTTCAGACCGGTCGTCGATAACATCGGGATATTACAAACAATCCTCGACAAATACGTTGTAGGAAAATCCCAGCCGGTATATGCAGCATTCATTGATTTTTCAACTGCATTTGACCGAGTTGATAGACCATCTCTCTGAAAAAAACTGAGGAAGTTGAAAATCCCAGAACAATTATTACAAATTATAATCACACTACATTCGCGCACGTGGTTTCAAGTGCAAATGGGGTGTGAAAAGGGCCTGACCAACATAATTCCAACAGCAAATGGACTCAAGCAGGGGTGTCTCCTAGCCCCCTTGTTATTCTCACTATATCTTAGTGATTTGCCTCAGCACCTGCAACAAGTGCCAAGTCTGCCTCCAAAGATCGCAGCCCAAAATGTTCACGCCCTCCTATTTGCAGACGACATCGTAATGCTAGATCTCACGCCCTTTGGTCTGCAAAGACTCCTAGACTCTCTGAACAAATATACCCAGGAAAACTTCTTAATCCCGAATCTCACTAAAACAAAAATAGTCTCCTTCTCAGGAAGAAAAAGAAGCACCAAATTTCGCTGGAGACTCGGCGGTGGAAAAATAGAAGAGACTGAGGAATACACCTACTTGGGCAGGAGTTTAACAAAGACCTTAAAAAACAATCTACAGGTTAACAACCTGATCAGGAAATCCGAGGTGCACGCCGGAGCCCTTCAAAGATTATATGCGGCCTCAGGTAACCGACATTTCTTATCCCTTCTTAAAGTATATAGCACAAAGATACCTCCAGTTTTATCATTTGCTCTGGAATATATTCCAATAAAACAGTGGTCATTTTTGGACCAAAAAGAAGGGAAGATACTGAGGAAAATGCTGAAGGTATCACAATCCACCCCGGTGCAAGCTCTTCGTCTTGAATTTTCAATCACGAGTTCCTATTCAAGAGCTATTGCAAATGTCATCAGGTGGGCATATAACCTGCTGCACGTAAAGGATGGAACCCTCCGTTCTCTACTTAAAGCCGAGACCTTCGACTGTGATGCTTCGAAACAAGTATTCTTCAGCAACATGTCCACTGCATTCAAACTGGCTGAGATAAATGCAAATCTGTTGCTTACCTGGACCCCATCACAACTAAAACTCTTTTTAAAATGTTTTACTCCTAGACTCAGTTACGATCTCGACTTTTCACACTGCGCCAAGTTGACTCTGTATAAAAGCTTTGCAGAAACAATCGCACCCAAGCAAGTACAACAATACATAGCTTTTAATCTCTCGCATGGCGCTAGGAGATCAATTACCCTGTTACGACTCGGCACTCTACCAGTGCTATCTCTAACATCAAGTTGGCACTCAAATGGATCTTCATTATGTAACCTCTGCCACGGAGGGGAGCAGGACGTAGAACATCTCTTATTCGCATGCCCTGATCAAAAAGTAGTGGCAGCTAGGACAAAACATCTGTATCCTATATACATTAATTGCCGTACTACTACAGTAAAGGACTTGATCACTGTATGCAAATTTCCCCCCAACGAATTAGTTTGTTATAATTTTTATAAATTTTTAAAACCTTTTTTAGCTTTGTACTAACATGTAAAATTTTAAAAAGTACTTGTAACTGATTTTTATCGTATAACATTTGTGGTCCTCAGTAGAGTACCAAAACAAATAAAATAAACTTGAAACTTAAGAGCCTCACTGTACTCCAGGCACCTCCCATCTCCTGCATGCTGGCTAACTTTTAAAAAATGAAACTCCGGCTGCAGATCCTCAGTGGGGTGGGTGAGTTACCCTTCTGTGGGCAGCTTGGTGTCTGAGGAGCTCATGTTGGATCATGCTGATCAGAAGAGAGGTAATGCTGTGTGCGGCCCACGGGCTGAGGAGAGGTCAGCCTGAATTCAAGATGATTCCAGAGGTACAGCTGGATATGAAGCTAAATGCGGGTAGCGTGGAAAGGCTGAGGGATGTCTATGCAGGGCTGGAAAGGAAAAGCCAGCAAACTGCATACATTTTAAAAAGCCTCTTTCATGCCGCAATCTAATGACGTCACTGAGCAAGAAGTGGGAGGGGGCTGCATGTGAGCAGGAGAGACACTATTTTTATGAGCATGCTCCTCTGATGCCCTTTTTCCACTGTAAATGCAGACCCCAAGCAAGGAACAGGCCGAATAATGGCTGCGGTCTGCTGTTGTTTTCCACATGGGGGCTACTTGGAAACGTCTGGCGGATCGCAAGTGGCCGTAAGGCTGTACTTTGAGTACGACGACTCTATGCCAAGGAGGCGTTTCCTTGGGTGTTGTTTGGGTGTTTCCAACACCAATGTATATAAATACATTATATTTTTATGCCTTTTTGAGTCCAACATGAGAAAAATAGATCAGAGAGTTCCAGAGATACAGATTTGTTAAAGAAAACGTAAACCCCAGTTTAACCGCAAACATGCATTGGTATCAATAAAGTTTATAAACTTTTGAAACGTTTGTAAGAGTTATGTTTGACTACTCTGGCTTGACTTGGTCGATCAAATCTGACAGGGAAATGGTCTGGGCGGGCCAAATTTGGACAGTTACTTGGCCAACAAAGTAGTCTCCAGTCCAGTTCCAAATTTTACAGCATGACTACCACAGACTTTAATGAAGTGGTCCTGATGCTCCGGATGCCAGAGATGGAAGATACTCAAGGATGCTCTGGGTGCTGTGGAGTCGACAGGGGTGCCTTTGCGGTCATTCCTCAGTCCACAGATCAGATGGGACGACTTTGGCCACAGAAGTCGGGGTCCCTTGAAGTCCTCTTTGAACTAGTAGAAGGCCAGTTGCTGCTTGGTTACCGGTCTCCATCCATCTTTGGTGGAGGCCTGTGTCCCTCTTGAGCAATCAATCTAGACTCAGCAACACTCTCCAGTCTAGCAAACTGAGGTGCAACTTTTGGTCATCGATAATCTGTCTTTTGAGGTGGCCAGCAGCAGTCAGCAGCAATTCCTCTGAAGTGGCTACCGACTTGCTGACTTGGGTTACATCAGTTTTGATGGCCCTGGTGCTGGTTCCACGTGGTCAACCGACTGACCCTTGAGTCACTTGTTTAGTCTGGGGCTTGGGAGCAATGTTTTCCAAACCCAGGTGCCACAGGCACCGTCCTCTCTTTGCTAGCCCAAGGTACGGCAGGTGCAGTCCAGTAGATGATGCAGCCTCTCTTTGCCAAGTCTAGGTACCAGCAGGGCAGTCCTTCTTCAGTCCTTCATCCAGTCCTGGCATGATCTGAGGTTCAGGTTGCCTGGGGTGCCCTATTGATGCCCAGAAAGTGCCCTGGAGAAAGATGCTGTTACCAACCGATAGGCTTCAAGGTACCCTCCCACTCTGTGATTACTTTGCGGCTATGTGTGGCATCTAGAAATACCAGAGAGCACTATTCTTCTCATTCTCAATATGCCTGAACCCTTCCTTGGATGTTAGGAGCTTAGTAGCCCAGCCTAGAGGAATGGCTACCTGTGGGCTACACACCAACATGAAAAATGGTTTAGACACTGTTCTCCCCTCTCTGTTCCCGCTGCCATCCTGTCTACCTGAACAAAGGGCTGCCCCTCAACAGTGTGATCACCATTTGCCCACCAAAGACGGCTTCATCTTTGAAGCTCGCCTTTTGGACTAACACACTGACTGGCGTCCTACAAAGGGGAGGTAACACCTCGCCATTTAACAGTCCGTATTGTCCTTAAGCCTGGGACTCATTCAGGCAACTCCCCAGGAGGACAGATAGCTGTCTGGTGGCCAGTAACCGTGTGAGGCCACTGGACAAACTGGGTCACAGAATGGCAACTTTCTAAAAGTTGCATGCCCATAAAAGTGACATTAAATTCGACTTGGGTATCATGTTGAGTTTAATGCCACAATTAATATAATATCTTACAGTAACCATCTCAGTAGTACCATTCAGAAGTTAGCCGGACTGTGTGGTAAGCTGGTAACTCTGTGTTAACTAATGAGCTACTAACTTTCCCAAAGCAAAACGACAATTTGGAAGTGTTGCTGTCAGGACATATATATACCATACATGTCCTACTTAATAATATACATCTCCCTGTCTTAGGGATCAATAAGCCTTCCTTAGGGGAGACTTACATATATTGTCCAGGGAGTAGGGGTTTTGCCATTGGTTTTAATTGCAAAGTCGAACTACCAGCATTAACACTTCCCTTCCAGGCTGGGAGCCATTTTGTACCTTGTCACACCCAGGGTAGCACAATAAGTACTGCAGCCCTGGGTGGAAACCCTGCCTTACATGCCCTGGGTACCATTTACTCGGGACTTATTAGTAAGTCAGACTATTCGAATTGAGAGTAGCCAATTCGACATACACTTTGTAATGGGTTAGAACAGTGGCACTGAGGTCTGGTTAGCAGGATGAAAAAACAGCAGCTAGTTGTCAAAATGGGTTAAAAAGTTGGGGGAAACCTGCAAAGAACATGTTTCCGGACAGTATTTTTAAAGAGTGAACCTAGCCAAAAGGCAGCAGATTTATTGTATCCATATGTACAGTAAGATAAATTTACACCTAACACCAGGTTACTTGTGACCGATCATCATGCCCATTTTCAGTGTGCACATCATGAGGAGAAGAGATACACAGGTAGAAGACATTTTAGCTCTATTAAGGGGTTCAATGAACATAGAACATATCCTAACTTTGAGTGTCTTGGGGACAACAAACACATGGCCCAGCTCTCTTTTGAATACTTTGTAGGTCCCTTGCTCACTCTACCACTGGATTCAAGATAACCTGGCTGATGAGGATTATGAATCCGAAACCGGTCCCAGGATGCTTGTTTCCGGTCCAGGGAAGAAAAGGCTTGGCAGTTCGGGCTGGACTGTTCCCATGAGGCACAGGGTCAGACTGATTTGCATATGGCCATGTCTGAACTGGGGTGGTGGAGTGAGCTAAAGAATGATGATGGATTAAACCCAGATCAGTTGACTGGGGGTGAGTGTTTGATTTGCTCAAGTGCTCCGTCCACCATCCCCTTTGGTATCGCCCTACTTTGTAGGTCCGGCACATTCTGATAGAAAGCAGAATGCAGTTCCACACCTTGTGTGCACTCCCATAGAAGGATTGCTCAGGTGTTCTTTCCATTCTGCAGGTCCAATGTTCTAGATGGAGGGTATTGAAACTTTGCAATTGCTGTTGTTTTCTTCATATGACCAGTCTAAGTGCGGTATAGTTTGAAACCCCATATTGGAGGCCTCTGTGCGCAATGGAGGCCTGGTATATTTTTAATTTAGCCCTGCCCTTTATCAGACACCAATTTAGTGAAAACAAAAAAGATCGGAGTAATGTGATTGCATTTTCTGGAGCCATGGTCATAGCCATTTGATTAGCACAATGCTGCCTTAAGAGGGGAAGGTGTCTCTTGGGAATTCCTGTGAATTAGAAGTTGCCATAATCTAACCTGGTAGGAGTTCTCGGAGTGTCTAAGAAGAAAGCCCAAGGATCCCATGTATAAATTAAAGAGAGCTGGAGAGAGGACCAAACTTTGAAGAACTTATTGTTAGAGTTTGGAGGTGATAGAAAGGGAGATTGACATTTGTGTACATTGATGATGGTGATCATGATATGAGGGGAACCAGTAAAAACTGCTGGTAAGGGTGAAGATGGTGGGTGGAGAGTGGAAATTATCTAGATCCTCTTGGGATTCAGTTTAAGAGAGAGACTGAGGGCCTTAAGGGCGCATTTATCCTGTTCATGAGGCTTTTTGTGCCCAAGCTGGGAAAGAAGGTCTCCGAGGTAGAGGACTAAACAGAGCTACGGACCAAAACAGCTATACAGAAAGCAAATCTGTACACAACATGAGTGCCATAACCCATTCATGCTTTTCAGACTCATCCGCAGTGATCATGGGGGAACTGGGCACTACATGCAATCAGCACTGTTTGTTGAGGCCATGGAGCTGGCCTACTGATAGGTTGAGCCAAGCCCGTACCACTGGAGAAGTGGTTCAGCTGCTTTCTTGCCCATTCTAAGATGGCTGCTATATTGTCCAACTGATCTGTAAAAAAAATTTCTGCTGAGAAAGGAGAGGGAAATGTCCAGGGTGGGACCAGGGCCTTCAGGCCTTTGCACTGTCCCATGAAGGTTTCTTGAGTGTCTTGAGTACTGCTCTGCGTTACCCTTGATGACAAAGTTTGTGCTCAGATGTTCTTGTTTGAATGAAAAATCTCCAGCACTGCACAGAAAATCTTACAAATCCTGTTTTCACAATGCAGCTTTTTTTGTAGATTTACCACAGAGCATGCTCTGTATCAATCAAGGCGGACATCAATCCTCTATAAAGGTGACCCTGACACATTGCTGAGATCATTGGTATTTTAATATGCTATGAGTACAGGAAAGCAAAGCTTGCTGTTCACACCTCTGCTTCTCCTGCTTTATTGCCCTGCATCAATCTTCTGAATCATTCCATGATTGTGTTATGCTAGATTTGCAAACATAAGATAAAAAATATGTACTTTTTTCACAGATCTTTCGGAAGCAGCATGTTAGAGATACACAACATGGAATATTGCACTGATATTCGTCTGGAAAAGGACTGAGATGTCACGCACCAGACCATTACTGCCCGGCGGTCCACTGAACTTCCATGTGGTGATATCTTCCTAGGCAGAGAAAGGTTGTTGGGGAAGGGGCATCGGTGATACCCTCCTGCGGGGCCTCCCATAGACTCTGCAGTGCACCCAGCGAACACCACCCCTGATGAGGGGAGCAAGAACCTAGACGAATCCAGGTCTCTCTATGGCCTTTCATCGTTTCTAATTTGCCAAGATTTTCTGATGTTGACCAGAGGTGGAACTTTCCCTGTATCGGCATACCCAATGCAAATACATTCCCCGCCCCAGACAGAATCTACCATCAGCAGAGCTTTCACATGGGAAACATCCTTTACAACGAAACTTTCACACCGCGGTACCATTACCACACAGGTTTTACAACGCAAGTCGTTACAACGACTGGCGCTGGAGGGCGCTGTAGGATAGGGAATAGTTTAATTTACTATCCAACACCTTCCCTACTATCCACGGGGACTGGAGTTGGAATAGTAAATTAAACTATTCACTATCCAGTGCCCCCCAACGCAAGTCGTTGTAACGACTTGCGTTGTAAAACCTGCGTGATAACGGTACGCGTTGTGAAAGCACGCTCTGTACCGTCATACATCCCTTTCACACTGGCCAGATTTACCCCCCAGGGGTCAAAGCAAGTGGTATAACGGGCCGGAACTTTATTCTGTGTAAGCGACCCTCCACCAAGGAAGAAGGCCCCCCCTCTCCCTATTGCCACAAGGAGGTCCTATTTCTCTGCATGGTGTCTCCAAGATGGTTTTAATTGGACATTAACAATTAAAGATGGATCTTCATGGCTATTTTTAATATCTGAATGCTTTCATGTCCTGACATTTTTGTCTGATACCCTAAAGCATTGTGTTGCTGTATTATTTTGCTTCCATTCAACTAATTTGACTAACACACCTAAACTTAATGATTCCTAGGTTAAAACTTTAGGTTTGGAGGAAATATGTCACTGAAAACCTAGAGTGGGGCAGTGTCCCTAAGCCTTAGTGAGCGCAGTATGTCGGTATTGGTTATTTGGGTATTCTGAATAGATCTGTTTCTAATCAAAAGCCTCACGTTCCAATGATCTGTGTTGATCTAAGTATCCATCTAGCCAATGACATTTATAAGGGGCCCTGGAATGAATGCTCACTTGGAAGCACTGGTCTGAAAGTGGAAAGGTCATTTAAAATAATGCAATCCCCATCAATGCATCTTCTCTCCAGAGGAGAGCATTTGTTGCTAAGATCTAAATATGTTCTGCGGTGCACTAAAGAACTTAAACTTTCCTCCTTTAGTGGTAGATGTAGGTGTGAATATTGACTTATGGTAATTATTGTATTCGTTGTGTACGGGGCTTTGAAGCTACAGGATGTTCCAGAAAGCTACACATGGGGTTGAGGAACCAGGCACAATCCAGGTATCTGCCTGCTCGAATTTCCATCTTCCATAGTATAGTGCACAAGGCTTACAATGGACAACTTGCAATCAAATAGAATGTCTTCAGTAGGAGTCTAGTATAGTCTTAGAGCCTACTTTAGCAGGATCTTTTGGCCATTAAAGGCCAGATGCAGCGCTAAAGGCCTGAGCCAAAGGCTATGGGCTTCAACAAGGGAGCAGGTCTTTAATGGCCGGTAGAGCCCGCTACGGAGGGTTCTAAGGCTATTATATTAGAACATTCCACTCCTAGAGGGCAGAATGTTCTAATTTGTAAAACAAAGGCCTCACAGAGCCCAAGGTGGTTAAAATCTCTTCAGGTTCCGTGAGGCCTTTGTTCACTGCAGCAGCTGTGAACAAACAATGGAATGTTGAAGCTTCAGGCTTCTAATAGCTATTGTCTTCAATGGAGCGCTCAACTCAACATTCCAGTGTTCCAATAATATATGAAACCAATCAAATCTAATGTTAATTAAATTGTCATCATGTGAATCATTATAATAACAGGACATCGTATGTGGATGTAAACCTTATATCGATGCCAGATAAAGCCTTGCCACCAGCATTGTATTGGTTGTATAGCTGTGGTTACCAGCCATCAATTTTCCCCTCTCAACCCTGGGGCTTAAGCCCTGAAGCCAGAGAGCGACATTATTAACTGACATACGTCCGAAATCGGTTGCTGCCACTAGATGACATGTTGAAATGTGTATCTCTCCTAGTTATGATTAAACACTACATTTGTGCCTGAAGCTCTGCAAGCGGTGTCGGATGGGTTTTGCCACATGCCTGCTGCCTGGGATAACAGGGTACCAGCCTCCCTGTTCAAATACACTGTGCGATGATGCCGGCATACCCCAAGACGTGCAGTGTGCCAGTCGCTTGGCACGCCATGTACTGCGATCCTGCCGCCGGCATACCCCGAGCCGCGATTGAGACGGCCTCGTTTAGAAACGCGGGATCTCTCCATACACAGACCCGCCAGTGAAGAGCTCTCCCTTGCCTTAAATATTCGCTTTTCTGACTGGATTCACGGTCTCCTGACCGAAAGCAGCCTTGTATGAAAGGCAATTGTTATTAATTTCCAAGACAAACATGATTTATATACTTGTCCTGAAGATGATGCCATGTATCTAAGGTTTCGGCATCAAAACGTCATCGACACACTAGTACCATATGCTACTAAAATGCTCTTAAATGCTCTGTACAATGGTACCCTAAATGCAATCAAGTCTGTTCACTGACTACAAGTACACAGACCGCCTTGTTCGTTCTTGCCTGAATTCTGTTGTTTTGTCTTGTTCATTGTGGGTCACGGGCCGTGCCCACTTGACATTACTTTAAGATTCATTGTTTATTGTGTGCATTTTTCAAATAAATTCCTGTCCGGCTGGACGAAGGACATACTAACTATCTAGTGTATGTCTATTCTTACCCTGATCTCTCAAATACTAGGGTCCACTGTTTTTTGTAAAAAGTTAACGCCCAAGGTCCCTAGTGTATTACCTTCGGGTTCCCTTGTTTCCCAATAACAGTTGCTTATTTTGAGCCGGTGATTTTCGGTGCTCGACACCAGCAATTTATTGTCAACACCGGCTCTTATGACAGCCTACCACATGGTGGCGCTGTTTGTCAAATTTTGTGAGAAGCACAACAGTTATTAAATATTTAAATATACATTAAAATCACAAATACCTGCCACCCAAAATTATAAGAATAGCTTGGGCAGCATGTATTAGTCATTTTTAATGTATATTTAATGTCTGAATTGTCACACTTGTATGAGTGAAATGGTTAGTTGTATTGGTACCGTCACTGGCAACACTAGTGGGGCCATTGGGTGGTGCAAGCTGTAGTGGCCTCTTGACAAGGGTCCAGGCATTTTTTTTTTTTTTACAAATTAAGCACTGCAGTGTGTGGCAACCTCTGTGGCAACAATGCACCAATGCTTTGCTCCAGTGTGCCAAAGCCATCCTAGGATAGGCACAAAGCAATCACTAGAGCAGAGGGTTGTTTTGACCCCAGATCAGTCCATGGTTCGTCCCATAGATGTGCACTCTGTGTTCACATGTACCCCATCCTAAAGATGACCTCAGCTGTACAGGCTCCCAAAGCAGGCTGAAAGTCCAAGCAGCCTGAAAGCATGCTCTGATCTTCAGCAGACCTAGATAATTCCACTCAGTCTCCCCGCTGATGAAAGAAAAACTAAAATAAACAACTAAACCCAGCCAGCCTTCAACCACCATTACGTAGTGATGGCAACTATTCCATCTACAGCGGCTTCTTCCTGGGCCTGACCTATGAGAGCTTAATTTATTCCAGCTTTGTAATTCTTCCCCCAGTTGCTTATTTATCTTGAGATAGTCAGGGAGGTCTCTGACTCTCGCCGGCTGCTATGATTTTTTGTATTTTTTTTTAATATGAAATTGAAACCATACAATTCCCTGTGAGGGCAGCTGGACAGGGACTGTTCAAAATATTTTGATGCTCTCGGTTTTATGCTATTTTGTTTACATTTCTGTCTGTATTTACCCAGAGTTATGTTTACTTAATTTTATCTGTCTATATTCAGATGTTTTGCTACCTACATGGAAAAAAGTATTTACCACACTTTTCATATGTACAATCATGCTTGCAGTGGCGGCCATCAGGGATCAGGGGTGGCGGGGCGGGGGTGAGGGGGTAAAGGGGTGTAAAACAAGAAAAACAGACGTACCTCCTCGCCGCTCACCTCCACTTTGTCTCTCCTCAGTCGGCCGACCAGGAAGCAGCCATGCTCCCCTGAGCCAATCACAACGCTGCAATGCGGCGTTGTGATTGGTTCCTCTAAACCAATCACAACGCTGGAATACAGCGTTGTGATTGGTCTGAGCGCCATATTTCGGCGCTTAGATGGGGACAGGGTGCCTGGGCATGTTCTTCACCCTGGCTGTAATACGGCCTGGGTGGAGAACATGCAAAATGCGCATGACTGTTTGGTCGGCCCGAGACGGCCGGCTAAAGCGTCATGCGCACTTCAGTGTGCCGACCACGTCTCCCCTGCTCTGTGAGCAGAGCAGCGCTGTTCCCATGCTGCTGCGGCAGGAAGGAACAAATAAAATGATGTTATAACATCGTTATTATTATTATTTTTTTCCTTTCTTTCACTGCTGCAACTCAGTGAGGCGACGCTCCTCGGACTTAGCGGAGGAGCCACCACTGCATGCACGGTTATTTGTAGGGCTGTCATGATATAGAAATTGGAAATTCACTATACAATTATTTGTCAATGTGTCGTTAAAAACAATTTGCGCTGTTCATTAAACTTCAATGGCACTTAATGCTGATTGTACGCAAGCACTGTTTTAGTGTTTATTTAAAAGTTGCCAAATTAAGAGCACTGGAAACATAATCTTGAAGTCACAGATATTGGTCTGGAAAGGTTGGTGACAAGGTTGAGTCAACTATTGAATGTGGGTGTTTGGGAGCCTACCTAGGGCATGTACCATCTTCACAACAAAGGCCCTAATTGTTAAGATCTTAAGCTAAGATCCTCTTCAGCATACCTGCTGCTGAACGTTCCCAAGATTCTCAGTTCTAATTTATTTAATTTTTTTACATAGTTTTATATAGCGCGAACTTGACCTGAATCGGGTGTCAGTGCTTTACATAGCACCAGTTGCATTACATGAGGACACACATTCATTTTTGTTAGGCACAGGGAGATTAACTGATTTGCCCATCACAGGCTGTTCAGCATCTTTGCCGAGACTCGAACCCAGATCCCCCAGTTCGAGGTGGACTGCCCTAGCCGTGAGGCCAACTCCTCTCTCATTGGAGAGGCCGCACAGTGGCTTATATGGCCCCCAAACTCTGGTACACCTTACCACTGGAGTTACACCAATTGGAACATGAACTCCTTTTCCGTGAGGCCTTGAAAATGTGGCTGGTAAAGAATTACCTCCCCCTTCTGTGGTGGTGTGGTGGTGTGATGTCTGTTCTAGCGCTGGGAGGCCTTCGGGTTGCCATGCTCTATACAAGAACTAATGGAATAGAAACATCTAACCACCCTCTGCCTCTTTGACCTTCAAGGCTGTTTCTCAGGGATGCTTCATTTGTGCTTCTCTAACTGTTGACACGTTGTGAAATGTTTGTACAGTTTATTTACAAATATTTAGGTTTTGTTGTGTGTTAGAAAAAAATGAAACCCTACAGCCTTTCCTTTTACCCTTCCTGTACCCCAACGTGATAGTCACATAGTTCACTTTACAAAACCCTCTCACTTTACAGTCAGGGAAAGAAAAGTATCCTACAACCACCATGTTAAAATAATAAGCAGCATTTTGTTAGAAGACAGACCCTGACATTTGACCTCTGTGACAAGATAAAAATAAAATGTAAAGCCATCTTTATGGCCCATTCACCTTCTGAACTCCAGCATGGTTATTTTTGGGGGTGCTGCAGCACCCCTGCACCCTTACTTCCAGCGCCTCGGCTTTAGGTGCCTTAGTAATTCAGCCCTCTGCAATAAATAGTCTTAAATCAGATCAATAAACTCAGGTGACCTTGCCTCACCCTTTAGCACTTCATTCAAATTCCTTGACAGAGAAAGACTCCCATTGATTTCCTCAACTGTTTTGGTTTTAAAAAATCCCTTCTTTTTGTGGGCTGCACAGGTCACTGATCAGTAGTGTGGCGTCTTCATTTCTATCTTCATGAAAGTGATAGAATGCACTCTATTTCTTTACCTGATTATTTTGAAATATGCTCTTTTGGCAAAGTTGCTATGGCCCAACAGCATGTTGCGAATAGTCCAATTTAGCTGGAGCGTACATTACATTCCAGACGCTTGTAGCACAGAAGAAAAAATCTAGAAGACTCCAATGCTCTTCAGTAATATTTATTTCATCTTTTTATCCATAATTTATTTAATGACTTCATCACATCTTTTTCCATTTTCCATTTCAAGACTTCGTGCATCCCGTGTTTTTCGAATGCTCTGGAAATGCCTATCCAGGCCTTTTCCGTAAGCACGTGGGATTACGTTGTCCCTGACAACCTTATTATACCCACTGCATTTCAGGCTATAGACCTGCCCTTCCTCAGGGGTAGCTGCAAAGTTAACTCCTTAACCGCGGCGCGAATTCTGCCGCGGTGCAGGAGTTTTAATGAGTGGGCGGGGCTGCGCTGGCCAACGGATGTGCGCAGCACTAGCCAGGTAGTGTTCGCGACGGCCGTTGGCCGATGCGCGCACGGAAAGGGTTAAAAACAGACATCAATGCAACGTATGTTTCACAATGGTCATCTACTCAACATATGCGTAACTTTATCGTCAAAACATTATTAACCTGTTAAGTATGTTTTAAGATACCACTTTTGTTTCCCTTGTATGAAACTGTACATAATGATGATTGCTTCATCAATACTGTGCCCCCCGACTTCCTCATACCCAAAAATCATATTTGTTCATGCCACAAAATTTTCATAAATTATTACCAAACAACCCAGACCCAAAAAAACACAACCGCCCCCTTCCTTTCAACACCAAAACTTGATAAATGACACTGTGCCTGCAGATGGATACCCACTACCAGTCTTGAAGAGGACAGTAATTCGCATGTGCTCACAGTTATCGGGGTGCACCCCAGCGGGGTGCCAACCAGCATCCCTCTGTGCACCCCGCTGTAACACCTGAGTTCTGGAACCTTGGCAGCCCGAGGGAGCGGAGAGTTACTGGACCCAGGAGTGAGGTAGAGGAGTGATGCTGCATGTATTCCCTCTCTGATGTCTTCCTCACCAGGAGTCAGTTGGACGATCCACTGTGTGTGACTGCCACCCTCTCACATGCTCGTGTTTGACATTTCCATGGTTACAGAGTGAATTATGTGCAAGAAAGCCCTGATGTACGTGGAATAGTGGTATTTTCTGTGTTTTCACTATAAGACTCTACAAAGGGCCATTACTCACTTGTGTCTTTTCCAGACCTTTGCTCCTTGCCCTTAGAATGGTGGCAGCCTCGCTCCTTATTGGTCAGTGTGAAAGAAGGCAGCAGGACTTTAAGATCTTTGCCTCTCTTGCACTGATGTTACCTGGACACTGAGTGTGTGTTTGTGAGTTCACATTGTTGTGCCTCTATGTATGCTTTGTTGTCAAGTAGTTGTACGACACGTAACACCTTCAGCCAGTGGCGTAGCAAAGTCAGGTGGTACCCGGTGCGGAAAATTTCTTTTGACAAAATGGCAAAAATATGTGCAACCGGTAGAACAGATGTGTGTTTGCAATTTAGCAGCAAAACTGTCAGTTCACTACAAGATGGCTGCTGCTAAGAGCACAGCAGCTCCATTTTAGAATGGCCTACCACAGCTGCCATGGTTCCTTTTGGGCTCTTCCAGCGCATGTGGTTGGCCTTAAAATAGTCAATGAACATTTGTACAGGTTCATAAGATGTATGGAAAACTTTATGCAGGATCAGGCCTTTTTGCCAACAACCCATATTAAAAGGAAAACTGCAAGTCCCAAATGCACTGTGCTTTTGGCTAATACAAAATGCTGGTTCTAGCTAAAAGGGGCTGCACACAATGATGGGCCACTTTTAAAAGCTACATGCAGGGTAATATCTATTGGTTCTGGGTTGCCACTATGTATTACTGATAGGTCAATGGGCAAACTTAAAAAAAGCACTTAGGATTAATCTGAACATACGCTAAGGATTACCAAATAACTGGGCCAATCTGAACATGCATAGTAGTGGAAAATCGTACCAGAATGTGGGCATTATAAGCATGGAATTGCCCATTTGCGCATAATGCCTGCATTGGCATAATGGTGATAATTCTTAATATATTGTAGACACACTTGGCATGATGGCTGCCATCCCTGGTGTGATGGTTCCTCTGTCTAATGAGGTACTAGGGTGCCAAGCCATGTTGCATGGCTTACACTGGCATAATCTTGGTAATTCATGGCATAGTTATAATATGTTTTCTTGTCCATCAATTTTACGGTGCAGCAATTTCACCCTTCACGTAGTTGATATAGGGATTTCTAATGGTGTGAAGCAAATTTAGTTAAAAGGTGTTTTATCTACTTCTCAAAACGCTGTACCTGTAATATCGATGGGCGGAAATGAATGGGCACGGTATTGGGTGTACTACTAGAATTGTTACGAGTATTCTGGTTTACTATTGTAAACGGTTTGGGTACCCATTGGCAATGGATGCCCATTCAACAAGCCGGACCCTATAAATATTATCAAGTCTTATGGTATTCCAGGTGTATTAACTGAGGTATGCATAACCTCTTCCCCTTCATTGCCATCCTTTTTTGCTTATTTTTATAACATAATCTACTGTTTGAGACCTCAGCCTGCAAGGTTGATGTAACCGGTCTAGATTGCTCCATCAACTCACCCGCCCATTCATGCACTCCTCCATTCATCCATCCATCGTTGCACTCATTCAACCATTCACCCCCCTACTAATTCTTCATGCAAAGCATGTCCTCAGTCACTGATTTACCCATCCATATTCTCACTCATTCATCTAACCAACCATTGACTTATTCTCAGATCCAGCCGCTTACTGTCTCAAAATTGTACAAAAACAACTAGGCAATCAACAAAGAAAGATTTGCGCTTATAGGACAGCCAGACCTATTGCTTAGTCAACGCCTGGGTCCCAATTTCAAAAGGGTCTTCAAAATGAAGCATTTGTTGTTACTTGGCATTGATGAGGCTAAAGTATTTTGTTACTGCTAGGGTGGTGGACCGGGTCTCTGTGGAGCTCTGAATGGTCTCTACTGGCTCTCATCCCTACACCAATCACAAGGCACACCTGTGTCACATGCAGCACCACTGGAATTATACGGCAGGTGAGGGCCAAATGATGCGGTAATGTTGAGTAAATTATGCAGCAAGAAAAGGCAAATTATGCAACCTAAAGCGGCACATTTTTTATAGTTTTACTTCATTATCTTAAACTTTTTACACTTGTTAACACTGTCTGGGATTTGGGTGCACCTCATTAGTACCAGGTTAACACCCAAATATAGCACTAAGCAACAGAAAGATGACGAGTCAACCTTTGCAAAAGGCCTTCCACTTCGCGACAAGACGTGTCACTGCGTTTTTAGTAACCTTTGAACTGTTTGAGCTAGAAACACATTTTTTTTGTTAAAATCTGCAGATTATGCGGCAGATGATGGATTAAGTGGCAAATGCAGCAAATCTATAGTTATGCAAACATGGCCGCGCTATCGCATAATTGCAGTGCCCCATATCCTATGTAAGACGTTCAGTCTGTGTCCCCAGTGCAGTATGAGTCATATTTTGACAGCTCAGAGCGCAGGGCCTGCAGCAGGAGCCTTTCTTTGCCTTGGGACTTGCTCTCTGTCTGCACCTTCCCACAGCCCGGCCCTTCCCCTGGCGATCCAGCCAGCTGTTCTAAGTTAGGAAATGCGCGTCTCCTCACTGGATCTGTCTTCAAAAGGGGGCTGCCAGATCTTATCGTGGCAGGGGTCAGGCAAGGTCACGGGAGCAGCAGACATGCTCCCCGCTGAGAGGCGAGCGGCCTTGCTGACAATGATGAGCGCACTGGGGACATCCCAGAATCCTTAGCCATGAGCAACAGAAACAAACTTTCATAATCAGCTGAGTCTTTTTCCTGCCAAACAATAAATGCTTGAATGTAGGTTGTCACTGTGCTGCTCTTGAAGGAAGTCATATTCAGCAGAACAAACTTCGTATCCACAGCAGTAAGTGTGGCAGCATCTCAGACCCACAGGAAAGTCATTTCTTTGCCCCTCTGATGAGAACGCCTACCTTCTTCGTGGTTTCTGGATAAGGCTAAACTTTGTGTCTGAGCAGAGGGCATTGCAAGAGCTTATTAAGAATCCTAAAGTTGAATGAGAAATAAGTTTGTAGAACATGTTAAAAATAATGTTAAAAAAGGTAAAGGGAGGAACCCAGACAGAGTCTAAGCAGAGGACACTGGAGAGAGTTTAAAAAGATTCCTACGGTTGAATGAGATAAAAGTTTGTAGAACATATTGAAAATAATGTTGAAAAACATAAAGGGCGGAGCACAGAGAGTGTAAACTGGCTCGTTGTGAAGAGGTTAAGAGAGTGAAGGTGGCGAATGGACCTCTTACTTTCAATCTCTTCGGGTAAACAATAGCTCCAGTTCTTAAGCCCCAATTTTTAGTTCACGCTAGAGAGTGCAGCTGGCTCCAGACCATATGTGATCAACAGAAAAAAGAGATTGCAGGAGTAATACTGAGAGAGGGACTGTGGCCCCTCCCACATGTTGGTTATCCTGAGTATAGCATTTGATTGGGTGAGGATGTTTGTTTCTTTTGAAACAGAATGCGTGCTGCACTATTATTGGCTGCACCTGACATTGCCATTGTGTTATATGATAATGATCATGGCCGGACTGGCCGTAACGGGCATTGGGCATTTTCCTAGGAGGCTAGAAGGGTGGGGGCCGGTTTTGCAGTGGGGGCTGGTTTTGTGTTCTGGGGTCCGGTTTTGCAGCTGTGCTGAAATATTAGGCCCCAGTAACAAAAGCAGCAGCGCTTCACACTTGCACCCCGTCGAACCCCCTCCGGCACGCGCAGCGCGTCATTCTGGGTGTGCCAGCAGCAGAAGGGCTGAAAAATGGCAGACTAGCTAAATGGATGGCTAGGTGAGCTACAGAAGGAGTGCCTGTTATTGCACGCTGGGTGGAGAGAAGGGATCTTGGTGTGCCTTCAAAGCCAGGGGAGCTATTCCATGACGCGTCATGTGTTGAAGGCAACGGTGTACCGGGGGTGAAGGAAGGGGGGCCAAAACAAGCAGCGGCTCCACCCTGGCCCTCCACATCTAGAAGGAGGCCCTCAAGGAGTGCTACTCACCAGAGGGAAGCACCCTGCATTGTCTCAGCACACTATGGCCACCACAGAGTGCTGAGACAATACAGGGTGAAAACAGTGAGGGGGTCTCTAAAAGGCACGTGGACCAAGGAGTGCATGCAGGAGCTTTAAGAGGTGTGGGTTATGCAAATATAGGTTACAAATATAGGTGTAACTCAATACATGTAATCTGGAATCCTATGCTTCACGACCTGGACCATTCTTTAAATGCGACTCTGGTACTCTTCTGATGTTGCATCCAGACATATCGCACAACATCAAACACATGCAACTAAAACAGTCAGACCTATTGTCTTTGCTGGGCTTGTAGCCTTACTGCTAACATCAGCAGGGAAACAATAGGTGTTAATTATCCCACCTTTGTTATGCACCCTCACATGATGCTCGTGTCCCTTAATGAGGGGATGGTAATTAACCCTCATTATTGCCTGTAGGTGTGAGCAATAATACTTAACAAAAGCCCAGACTTTTAGGAATGTCCTTTCAAACGTTTTCCTGGAAAAACATGCTATATTTAAGCCCTACAAGCCTTTAGCAAAAGGCATGTTTGGGTTTATTTTCAGTTAGTTTGGAAGAATTTAGGCGACACATTTTCAGAGCTGAGCCAACAAATCAGATTGTAAGAGATGCACTAGAAAGTCAGATTGTGAGAGCTGTGCCATCAATTGCCAACCCACAAAAGCGGCACAATTGAGCCACCTATGGTACTTTCTCCTAACAACAGTTCTCGCAATGGTAGAAAACCTGTACAAGGGATGATGTAAAAAGTGTTCAACACCGGGCTTTGGGTCTCTGTCAGATAGCTCTGTATCTTGAGTTCTCCTGTACCACTAACAGCATCCAAAAATGTTTAATCTTTGACTATACACTAAACGCCACTGAAAACTATGGCTGGTCAATTACTGTTTTTTTAGAATTCTAAACATTACATCTGTACCATCAATCACACTGTCATACAAATCAGACTCTATGCCATCAAATCACAATGCCAGATCCGAACTGATAGATCACATTGTCAGAGCTGTACCACAGGCATCAAATCACTTTGTCAGAGAAAAATCACCAAAGCACATTGTCAGAGCTGCACTAACAAATGACATTCGTCAGAGCTACACTAACACATCAAATTGTTAGAGCTGCACTAAGAAATTCCATTGTCAGAGCTGCACTAACAAATCAAATTGTTAGAGCTGCGCTGACAAATCACATTGTCACAGATGCACTAAAATATCAAATCACATTGTCAGGGCTGTACCACCGAATCACATTGTCAGAGCTGCACTAACAAATTACATTGTCAGAGCTGCACTAACAAACCACATTGTCAGGGCTGTATCACCAAATCCCATTGTCAGAGCTGCACTAACAAATCACATTGTCAGAGCTGCACTTACAAACCACATTGTCAGGGCTGTATCACCAAATTACATTGTCAGAGCTGCACTAACAAATGACATTGTCAGAGCTGCACTAACAAATGACATTGTCAGAGCTGTACCATCAAACCGCATTGTTAGAGCTGAATTAAGAAATCCCATTGTCAGAGTTGCACAAACAAATCAAATTGTTAGAGCTGCACTGACAAATCACATTGTCAGAGATGCAATAAAACATCACATTGTCATTGCTGTATAACCAAATCCCATTGTCGGAGGTGCACTAACAAATCACATTGTCAGAGCAGTACTAACAAATCACATTGTTAGTGCTGCACTAACAAATCACATTGTCAGGGTTTGTACCATGAAATCCCATTGTCAGAGCTGCACTAATAAATCACATTGTTAGAGCTGCACTGACAAATCACATTGTAAGAGCTGTACCACCAAACCGCATTGTTAGAGCTACACTAAGAAATCCCATTGTAAGAGTTGCACTAACAAATCAGTGCTGTACCAACGCATCCCATTGTTGGAGGTCCACTAACAAATCACATTGTCAGAGCTGACTAACAAATCCCATTGTCAGAGGTGCATTAACAAATCACATCGTCAGAGCTGTACTAACAAATCATATGGTCAGTGCTGTAGTAACAAATCACATTGTCAGAGCTGTACTAACAAATCATATGGTCAGTGCTGTAGTAACAAATCACATTGTCAGAGCTGCACTAAAAGATCACATTGTCAGGCCTGTACCACCAAATCCAATTGTCAGAAGTGCACTAGCAAATAACATTGTCAGAGCTGTACTAGCAAATCACATTGTCAGACCTGTACTAGCAAATCACATTGTCAGAGCTGCACTAACAAATCACATTGTCAGAACTGCACTAACAAATCACATTGTCAGCCATTCGAGAAGAGGAGGCCCAGGGAACACGCAAACACCCCATCTCTATGGGATGGGCCATGCTCCTACATAGCTTCTGGCAGGCCACACGCGCTGATGTCCCGCCCACGCCTACCCCCCCCCCGCCCACCTGAGTACACCCGTAATCACTGGCTGCCACGGTCACTCTCTTTACCTGTGCCGAGCCCGGTATACCACGCCCCCCCATCGACTCACAGTCCCCCCCCATGCTGGCCACCCCACCACCCCCACGCTCGGACTGGTTCCGCCTCCTGACCGCTCCACCCCACTGCGACTGAATATTGCGGACCCCCCGCTACCCGCTGCCCGACATCTTCTCCTCAAGCTGTGCTCCTGCTACCGCCTACATGCTCCACCCCACAGTTCTGTCCCCCTAGTTACCTGGCATCGCCACTTTGTGAACTGCTCGGACCCCGACCTGACGTCCCCTATAGCTGAGACCCACATATCTATTGTTCATCTCCGTCCCCTATACGGAGTGTGGTCTTTGTGTCCTACCCTGAATATTTACTTGAACGGTATGTGATGTACAGTGGATGAAATGCCGTATCGACCAGGTTTTATTGCAAAAAAAAAGAAAAAGTTGCGTGACTTGCTGACCGCGGCTGAATGTTGACGCCACGTCAGCAGAGGAATCTTTCTTTTTTTTATGCTTACTGATGCAACAATAAAAACATGTTTAAAAAAAAAATCCCATTGTCAGAGCTGCACTAACAAATCCCATTGTCAGAGCTGCACTAACAAATCACATTGTCAGAGCTGCACTAACAAATCCCATTGTCAGAGCTGCACTAACAAATCCCATTGTCAGAGCTGCACTAACAAATCACATTGTCAGAGCTGCACTAACAAATCCCATTGTCAGAGCTGCACTAACAAATCCCATTGTCAGAGCTGCACTAACAAATCACATTGTCAGAGCTGCACTAACAAATCACATTGTCAGAGCTGCACTAACAAATCCCATTGTCAGAGCTGCACTAACAAATCACATTGTCAGAGCTGCACTAGCAAATCACATTGTCAGAGCTGTACTAGCAAATCCCATTGTCAGAGCTGCACTAACAAATCCCATTGTCAGAGCTGCACTAACAAATCACATTGTCAGAGCTGTACTAGCAAATCCCATTGTCAGAGATGCACTAACAAATCACATTGTCAGAGATGCACTAACAAATCACATTGTCAGAGATGCACTAACAAATCACATTGTCAGAGATGCACTAACAAATCACATTGTCAGAGATGCACTAACAAATCACATTGTCAGAGCTGTACTAGCAAATCCCATTGTCAGAGATGCACTAACAAATCACATTGTTAGAGCTGCACTAACAAATCACATTGTCAGAGATGCACTAACAAATCACATTGTCAGAGATGCACTAACAAATCACATTGTCAGAGATGCACTAACAAATCACATTGTCAGAGATGCACTAACAAATCACATTGTCAGAGATGCACTAACAAATCCCATTGTCAGAGCTGTACTAGCAAATCCCATTGTCAGAGCTGCACTAACAAATCCCATTGTCAGAGCTGCACTAACAAATCACATTGTCAGAGCTGTACTAGCAAATCCCATTGTCAGAGATGCACTAACAAATCACATTGTCAGAGCTGCACTAACAAATCACATTGTCAGAGATGCACTAACAAATCGCATTGTCAGAGATGCACTAACAAATCACATTGTCAGAGATGCACTAACAAATCCCATTGTCAGAGCTGCACTAACAAATCACATTGTCAGAGCTGCACTAACAAATCACATTGTCAGAGCTGCACTAACAAATCCCATTGTCAGAGCTGCACTAACAAATCACATTGTCAGAGCTGTACTAGCAAATCACATTGTCAGAGCTGTACTAGCAAATCCCATTGTCAGAGCTGCACTAACAAATCCCATTGTCAGAGCTGCACTAACAAATCACATTGTCAGAGCTGCACTAACAAATCACATTGTCAGAGCTGTACTAGCAAATCCCATTGTCAGAGATGCACTAACAAATCACATTGTCAGAGATGCACTAACAAATCACATTGTCAGAGATGCACTAACAAATCACATTGTCAGAGATGCACTAACAAATCACATTGTCAGAGATGCACTAACAAATCACATTCTCAGAGCTGTACTAGCAAATCCCATTGTCAGAGATGCACTAACAAATCACATTGTCAGAGCTGCACTAACAAATCACATTGTCAGAGATGCACTAACAAATCACATTGTCAGAGATGCACTAACAAATCACATTGTCAGAGATGCACTAACAAATCACATTGTCAGAGATGCACTAACAAATCCCATTGTCAGAGCTGTACTAGCAAATCCCATTGTCAGAGCTGCACTAACAAATCCCATTGTCAGAGCTGCACTAACAAATCACATTGTCAGAGCTGCACTAGCAAATCCCATTGTCAGAGATGCACTAACAAATCACATTGTCAGAGCTGCACTAACAAATCACATTGTCAGAGATGCACTAACAAATCACATTGTCAGAGATGCACTAACAAATCCCATTGTCAGAGCTGCACTAACAAATCACATTGTCAGAGCTGTACTAGCAAATCACATTGTCATCAGAGCTGTACTAGCAAATCACATTGTCAGAGCTGTACTAGCAAATCCCATTGTCAGAGATGCACTAACAAATCACATTGTCAGAGATGCACTAACAAATCACATTGTCAGAGATGCACTGTAAAATTACATTGTTTGAGCTGCGCCATTAATTCACGTTATTAGAGCTGTAATAAAAATAATCACACTGACAGAGCTGCACCAACAAAACACACTGCTAGAACCACACCAGGACATTTCGTAGTCAGATCTAAAACAAAAAATCACAAAGTTCGCAGAGTGACAAGAAATCACATTGCTGTTTTGAACACAGAAGAATGCACCATACAGTATGAGCCTCAAAATGTAAGATGTAGCTGCATGATCATGTGACAGTTGTTCAATTAATGACGTCTTAAATATATTGTTTTTAAGAAACTGCAAATTTTGATTGAAAAGGATGCCACTTCAAAAACTGATAAAAACGGGGATAATGAATGCTAAATTTAAGTCTTGCTCCTTTGCCTGAGTATGTAGATTGTGCTCTTGATGAGTCCTCAGCAGCGTGTCAACTAGCCATATTTTTGGAAATCCATTATGTCACCGCGAGAACAAAATCCTGGCTCTGAGCCCACACTAAAAGAATATCTCTTTATAAATTACAATACTACAAAGAAGGAAATATCTATTTCTGGGAAGAAGAAAATACGTTCAGCACTTAATAAATCTTGGAAACAATGTAAGATCATTTCAGGACTCTTCAATCCCCAAGAAGGATAAACTATTTAAAAACTCGAAAGAACATGTCACAACCAAATGCGGCAGCCAAAACCTTCACAATGAGAGACAATATCTAAACGACAGCCAAGTGAGGTATTCCTCTCCCATATAAGACTCAACTATCCTCTTGTTAGGGATCCAATGATGGAAATTCAAGATATTTTCAGATCTATTAAATCCACTACCTTCACCTGTGGTGAGGTAACAGGCTTGTTGCTCTATCCTTTTTAGAAATGTTTGCCTCACAATTTCAAGCCTGAATTCTTGAAGTTCACGTCCTTATCAGAGGGCTACCATCTCATAGGGCTAGATGTAGGTAAATTGGATTTTCCGATTCATAAATACCGAATTTTACCGATTCGGTATTTACAAAATCGGTAAATGCTATGTAGGTATTTTTACCGAATAATTTAACGAATCGGTAATATTCGGTAATTACCGAATCGTTATTTACCGATTCGGTAATTGCCATTGATTCCTATGGGCCTTCAGGCCCATAGGAACCAATGGCAAATACCGAATCGGTAAATACCGATTCGGTAAAATTACCGAATTGATAAGGGGGACAGGGTGTCACTTTGATACCCTGTTGCACCCCTGATTCCGGCTTGTGTGTCATGTGGCACACATACATGCCCTAAGGGCATGTATGTGTGTCACATGGCACAGGTGTACATGCACAGATGTGCATGTACACAGGAATTCGTTATTTACCATCAAATAGTATTTGATGGTAAATAACAAATTCTTAAGAGCCTGTGGCACTGTTTTCAGTGCCACCTACATCTAGATATACCAATTCGGTAAATTTACCGATTCGGTATTTTACCGAATCGGTAAATTTACAGAATCGGTAAATTTACATGAATAGTTAAAATTTGGGCCCCCTACATCTCAAAAACCAAATACCGGTCGGTAACGGCCGAAATCGGCCTTACCAACCGGTATTTGGTGTTCTACATCGGGCCCTAAGTAAAGTACTATAAAAAAATTACTGAACAGGTTCATGTATTTGTCCTTATCCTACTGGACACAGACTATCTGGATTTAATCCTTACTATGAGATCAAAACTGACTTCCTTTATATAATTGATAACATCTTTCTGATGGCTGACAAAATAAATATGTCTGTGATAGTGATGTTGCACTTGTCCCCAACATTTCACACATGATGAACTAAAGTGCTGGATGGCACAGCTCCTCGCCCGGTTCAAGGACGAACGTCTGTCTCTACATGCTTAGCTCTTGCTTGGAATCTCAGTAGCGAAAAAGTGGGATTTCGATTGAGAATGTCAGAACACACTGAATGTGCATAGATTCAGGGGGAAATCTCTTATCGCAGCCAGTAGGCGGGCAAAGTTGAATCATGGATAGAAGACTTCAGATCATAATTAATCTGTATCTTAATTTGGGCTCCCGGATTTACGGTACTTATTTTTTGGGCATTTCGGTCTGTATTTATCCATATTTATTTTTTGGCCATTTTATCTGTATGTATCCATGTTTATTTTGTGTTTTGTGTATACATGATGTTGTAAAACTGTACATTTCCATGTCTATTTAACTGATAGACGCGCACTCATACTTTGATGTCTGTCGTGTTTTAGCTATTTAAGCTGTCATATATTACAATACAGCCACTGGTAAATACTAGCATTATAAAGCAAAAATGAGTGTGATCAATAAAAAATTTATACCATCCCGAAAGGCACTCAAGGCTGGTGAAATCCTCCAACGTTGTACAAAAAGTAAACAATGTTGCTTTTCATGTATTTATTTTCCGTTTGTTGAAAAATTTTCATTTTAATCCATTGTCAATAAAGTTTTTCAGTTCAACAAAGATTAGATCCAACTCCACAATTGTTGTTGAAACCTGGGTCGGGTCGGGGACAATCGATATTTGCCCGGCGGTATTGCCTCTGTGACCCTCTAGTTATTTAATCAATGAAGAGGCAGGCGCTGGAGACTGGAAAGCAGGAAACAAGGTTTTTATTCTCTCCGGAGGAGAACACAGCAAAACGGACAGCAGGTATCGTTATGAGGTGCTCTAACTTACGTTTGAGGCCTGGCCCCTTATATACAGTGTTTGTGGTTTTTATTACAGTTTACATACATATGATAAAGCTTTGATGTACGGAAAGACATTCCCGGAATCCCCCTTCGGGCCCGTTCCCACACATATCTACAGTAGAAGTCCCCACCCTGGTCACAGCAGGTGATGACTATCGCGCAGCTGGATATTCCGCCAATTCATGGAATGCGGGGTTCGATCGGATCTCATGGGGTGGGGGCTTTGATCAACTCGGGGGTCCTTTGATGAGGGAAGCTTTCTATTGCACGGGGAGGGGCAAGGGATAGTATCGGCAGAGCTGGGTGTCGGCCTGGGAACGGGGAAGACAAACGGGCACACGGGGAAAAGGGGGTTTGCATCAAAGGGCCGGGGATCATGAAAGGGAAGAAGGGAGGTGTCGCGCTGGGAACAGGATGAGGGCCTGGGGCAGAGCAGCGCCGAAGAGGGGTTTATGATTCAAGGCAGGTGCAAGCAGGGGGTTGGTCAGCGTGCAGGCTTAGTGAGGGCGAAGGGCTATGTCAGGGGCCAGCGGCATGCGAAAGGGTTCGTTCTGATCAGGGCATCCTAAAATGGCGGGTGCGCACGACAAAAGTGTGGCATCAGGGGAAGAGGCAAGATGGCGCAGATAATGTTCACCAAACCGTACTAATTTTCAACAGTCCTCCCTTTAACATATTCAAGACATCTTGCTGGTTCATTTTCTACTCGGTTCTATTGTGGTGGGCATGAGAAAGAAAACGGTAGGAACCCTAGATGAAAAGAGTTGTAAACAATACATTTTGAGATTTCTAGTTTTTAGGAGGTGGACCTATTTGATAAACTTTGATAAACTTGTTCAGCAGGAAAGTCATAGGAATGCAATACAAAAACGATTCTGTAGCGAGAGCAGCAAGTACATTTCATAACGTGGACTGGCAGGTTGTTACATATATCAGATTCGGATTGGAGCATGATCAATACAATGGCGGCTGGGAGAGAAATGAGGCGCAGCAGAAATGGTGATTGAGGACGTCAAAGTGTTCGTAGTTAACGAGTTCTCAGTATTCTTTGTTGTCTTTTCGTTGGCGCTGTGGAGCACCGGCGATGGAGCTACGGGTCCAGCTCTATTCTAGGTCTCGCGCTGCAGGGCACGACCTTTCCCTCGTATTCCTGGTCGGAAAGGTCCTTTTCGCCCTGTGTCCTTTGAGGTGATTGTCAGAAAGTTCAGATGGAAGAAGAGCGTACAAAACAGTCCATAGGGTAGGTCGGAGGAAAAGGGGGATGGAGCAAGGCCAAATTAGGAACAAACTAGGGGAACGAGAGACTTCAGATGGGCGGACTCGTGACCGAGTCTAGAGAGCGGGGACCTTTCGGCACACATTCGGACATAGAGCGGGGGCATCAGGTTAGCCCTTCCTTCTCACTTTGCTGGAGGTAGTGCCTCGTCCTGTAGCTCTGTTCTGTCACGGTCTCGCCTTGGCCCATGTCGCAGGTGTTCCATAGTCTGCAGTCAGGCCTCGTGCTCCCACATCCGGTCCTTCTCTCTCCTGACAGCCGTACCCTTAAACGAGTTTGAAAAGACAGTCTTTAGAGAATTTGCAGAGGAAGGTAATCACAAAAGTCTATTTCTCTCCCAGCTTCAGACAGAAATGAAAACGTCCGTTATTTTAGGGTTCACAACTAACATATAAATGACCAATGACGGGCCTGTTGGAGGTATTATGGCTTTCCTTCATAATTATTTATTACAGTTTCGACAGTTTATCTGATGGAGACCCACCTTCGTAAGACGGGCTTGACAAAGTTATGCCGTTCTCTAGGGCTTTATATTTACCAAGGGTACTGTGTGCTATCGACATGGTACTAAACAGATATTTTGCTGAGGGACGAACATAGGCTAAACAGTTCTTTTTATCAATGCGTCCTGGTTCATTTCAACGACTTCTTCACTTTGGTCTAGTCTTTTAACCTTGTAAAACATCATTCTGGTTCCTACGTAGCTTCCTACGGCCTGAGTACTTAATCAGAAAAGACAGGGGTTTTATGGGAGACAACTAGGGACATAGAAACTTGTGGTAAGGGCGTAAATCGACCCATTCCTCACAACCGGGAATGAGGGGTAGTTTCATAACTCCAGTTTGGAGCGGCTGATACGGGGGATGTAACAGGGGTGATCATTTTTCCTGCTTGGGTATTGCGACAATTCGGGGCGGGGAGGGTCGCGTATTCTGAGGTCCTTGTTTTATACCATAGGAGCCGTTGACATGTAGTTCCCTTATTACAGGCCAGATTAGGGAACCTCTGTCGTCTTACCTGTCCTTTCCCTTCCGGCCCAACCTCGGTTCATTGACTTCTAGCGGAAAAGGAGAGGTAATGACACGGTCTCAGGGTGATTGTATTAAAGACAAGTTTTTGTGCAAATACTGACGGTATTTGAAGCCAATTAGGTGGTGCGCTAGGGGTGGCAGTCTGCCAATTTCGGGGCTAATCGCTCGGAAGAGTGGGAGTGCAAAAATAGAGGGAGAGAGTGAGAGAGAGAGAGGGAGAGAGAGAGAGAGAGAGAGAGAGAGAGAGAGAGAGAGAGAGAGAGAGAGAGAGAGAGAGAGAGAGAGAGAGAGAGAGAGAGAGAGAGAGAGAGAGAGAGAGAGGTGCAACGGCAGGCTAAATAGTACACGTGCAACAGAGAGGGTGGCAGTGTATTCAAGAAAGGCTATTTAGTGCATTACACAGTAAAGGACATTCACGGGTCTGCATTAGAATCTTGTAATCATGCAGTTTGAGCATTAGACAGGGTAGAGGGGACGCGCCTTGAGAAAAGGAGAGAAGAAAGGAGGTACCATTTTGTCGCACTTTCTCGCACTCTCGGTCCTTCGACCAGTTGGGTCAGCGCCTCGGTCACACACACACATTCTCTCAGTTTCGCATCATACGTGACATGGGTTCATTCGTCCGGTCTGGTTTAAGGGTGATCCCTTTTTATCAGGTCATACTAATTTTATTGGTATGTTCGATACGTGAGTAGTTAGTAGGCGTGCTTAGGCACCACCTTGCAGCGCTAGTCTGCTTCGTATATTAGATACGGCCAGGCTTCAGGTCTTCGCCACACCTCGGCTGTAATATCTGATGTAACCTGCAGAGGGAGGAAAAAAAGGGGGTGGGGGAGACAGCATTCGCGCATATTCAGATACATGGATTCATAAGTCCTTTACTTACCTCTTACTCGTCTTTCCTCCTCGGGGCAGGGTCCCGGGGGTAGGGTTTCTGGGGTCGGGAGGGGAGAGGGGCAGTGTGCCCTTATAGGTCGTGTACGGGGAAAACGTAAAAAGGAAACCAGAGGTGCCTAGTGCGAGGTATCTAGTCAAAAGATGTATCTCACTATCGGGATCCTTAAACCTCCTTCAACGCTGTGGCGTTCTAAGGTTCTTCGGTTCTTGGGTCAGCTCCGTTCCCTGATACCTTGGAACGTTGTACTTTATAACATTTACACCATTTCATTTTACCCTCCTTTAACATTCCCTCATTTACACCGTTCGTTTTACCCATCCTTGGAAGTCAAGGCCTTCCTCTACGCGAGAGTTCATGGGTCAGTCGCGTACTTTTGAAGGCGGGGTGTCGTGTTGTCGATCCGACCCGTCCTCCAGGGCTGGGCAACCATCTTCTTTTAACCTTAAAGAGAGAGCAGAGTAGGGTGCACGGAAAAGAACTTTTCCACCGATCCCACATTTTTAAAATAAAGCATGCAATACCCGTCCATAGTTTCAAAAAAACTTTATTTTGCAAAATCATTTCAGCACGTGGATTATGAGGGTGCGGTCGTATTTGGCCGGTCGTGGCAATGGCTAAAGTGCGTACAGTGGGGGGTGTCGTTTGCAGCAATAAAAAACATCGGAAAGTTTTATTCATTCATTTGTAAGAAACTAAAACGTCTATTAATTGGCTGGGGGTTCGGGGGCATTTATTTTCATAATTTAGAAGCATAATCATAATAGTTGCAATCAGATTTCCTATATGTATACCGTATGTGTGCGTCGTAGATGAGGTTATACATCAGCTATAAAAAAATATAATACATTGTACATTTGTAATCGGCATTTGTAACGCGATCCTTTCATACTGTTCGTCGAGTGAGCTCTCCTTGTCTTTTCTAGCCAAGTGTACAAAGGATCATATAAAGTCCCAGAACATCAAGTTTATATTAGTGCGAAGGAACACCACGAGGTGTTCGTAAGTTCCGATGGATACCAGCGCCATTTTGGGCGGGGCCGGCTCAGTCCGGAAGTAGCATCAGGGGGAAATGTTTCCCATTACTGGCAGTTTGGACCAGAGTCCTTTTCGGCAGTTCTAGAATTCATGCTAACAAAAGGAGTGGCAATATCATGTTTATTTCGTTGGCGGTCAAGGCAGCCGTCCCTTACCGGAAACCTGCAGAGGCCGAAGGTTCCGCCGGGGACTTTTGTAGGGTCTTCAAGGCTGCGGAGATGCTGTCGGAGATGGGGGCTCGTGCCCCATTGGGCAAATGTCCGAGTCATATTGCCGGTCAAAGTTACTCTAGTGGCCGGGGCCCGCCTTCCAGCGGACCCAGACGCCATTTTGAGGCCCTACAGGGGCCACTCTGGTCGAGTTTGCAAGAGTGGAAGAGACCCTTCGGAGTGAAAGGAAGAGGTCTCTGTTGTGTGAAGGCGGGACGTTCGGCTGGGGTGCAGCTGTGATGCCCCCACCTGGGGGGGGCGAGGGGGGCGAGGGAGACTCGTTCGCGCCGTCTCCTTCTCCCGGTGCACTCCATGCTGTTCTTTTTCATCGCCCCGCATGAAGGTCTCTCCACATCCGGTGTTCCCCAAGTCTTGTGCTCAGTGCTGTGGGAGTATGGCCACCTGTGGCGCGTATTCGGCGCGGCACGAGTATCAGTGCAGTCATTGCAGGTTCGGTGTTCCGAAAATATGGCCACCATTGCACGTTCGGTGCTGCGCAAGTACTGGGGTGCCACCATGGTGTGTTCGGTGCTGTGGAAGTATTGGCACCATCGCCTGACTGGGGGTGTTCGGCGTCGGGCCGGGGGCTGGGAGACCTCCTATCGGTGGAGGTGGGAGAGGCTCGTCCGCGTCGCCTCTCCCTCCCAGCCCAACTTGGACAAATTGTTGTGGAGGTACGTGCAGGACATCGCGCCGTCCAGAGCTGCTGCGGCTGTTACGGAAGGGAAAAGAAAGAGGTGCCTCGTTCTTCTCTGGACATGTGGCGGGACTACTTAAGTCTATCCAGGCCCGTTGCGGCTGGCTGAGGAGACATGTGGCGGGACTACCTACAACTGCCCAGGCTGCTGGCTCCTGCCTCTCCTCCGGCTCCCCCATACGTTAAGATTTCCTGACCAAGAGTTGGCGGCCGGGCCCGCCTTATATGGGTTGCCGTTGGTTGGGCGTAGCCGCAACCCTGCCCTACTTTGGAAGGTTCCAGAATGGGGGGGCGAATGTTCTGTTTGACTTTCATTTTCTACAGTTTACCGTTATTATTCCTTGTTTGTTGTGCCAAATTAAAAGTTCAAGTTCATCAATGGTCTACGGATTTTGTTTTACCATTTCTTTCTTTCCAGGTTGCTTTTATGCTAAGTTTCTGCTAACAGAGGTTGAGCAACACGGAAACACGTGTAGAGGGATGACGCAGATTCGTATATTACATACACACAAACTCAGACGGGGGACAGTACAAGTACGACATACAAAGACCCAAGACGAATATAAAACAGTTATTGGTCATAATTATCTCTTTCCGTCTGTGAATTTAAAACGAGGCTGGGTTCCCGTCTTGACGTTGCCCGACCTAGGAGAACTTGAGCATGCCGCTGAAATTGTCCTGGCGAAATCTGTGCCATCGGGCATAATCAAACGTGGTGGTTCTATCTGGTCTGTCTATGTAAGTCGGGTTCTTCTTTGTCTCGCGCTTTTTCTCATACTGCCGATCTGTCGTTCCTGTCGGCCCTTTGCCTTTACTCACGCTCAGTAGAGTCGGGCATTGGGCTTTCCAGTGTCCGACATATCTACAAAAAGCGCATTGGTCTGGCCCTAAGTCTGGTCGTCTTTTGCGTAGTGTCGGGGGATAACTTGTGGGTAGCGGTGTCCTGGGGTTGTCCTGTCGGTATATTTCTCTACTTGGTTGGTCCTCGTCTTTTCTCTGTCGCTGCATAGCCTCTCTGCGCCACATACCGAGACTGTCGAGCATAATAGGCGTTGTCTTATTATTTCGAAGGGCTATTTCTAACGTTTCTATTTTATCAAGGTCAAAGGATCCTGCCAGTGGCCACTGTTTGTCTTGACTTTCTTTGGTATACCTGTGCCACAATTTATTATAGGCTATGGTAACTAATCCATAGTTTATGAACATGTCCTTATTAGGGGTGCCTTCTAGTGGAGCTATATGGTCCACCTCTAATACACGGTCCGGGCTGAACCAATTATCAATCAATGGGGAGAAGACAGACATGACGGCTCGTAACGAGGGACTAATAAGTCAGCAGTGCCTATCTTATCACTAGGTGCAAAGACTAGACAGAATATTCCTATTCTACGTTGTTTGCAGGCAGTGAATACCTCATGAACAAAAATAAAAAAGAGTAACCAAGAACGCGGAACAATCAAGCAATTAATAAATAAATAAATAGGATAGAAAAAGGACAATGGGGAGAGTAAGTAGGGCGCAAAAGTCTGCGTCCTCTACCCTTTCACTAACCGCAAAGAGGAAGCTGTTGTTTCCGGTTTGCAGACAGAGAATCTCCAGAAGACAATCTGTGAACAGTAGTTCGGGGTTAAAGAACCCAGTTAATCAGTGAGGGAGTGGGGAGTCTCCCAAAAACCGTTGAGAAATAATAGAGTCAGTGGGGGAGAAAGATAGGCGCGACGGTTACGTTACCTATCCTTCACCGTTTGCAAAAGAGAAGGAGCCTACTGTTTCTCCGTGTGCAGACAGTGAATCTCCAATTAGGTCAAACAAAGAGTAATACTAGTATTTTATAAATAATCAAGCAATCAAACAATCAAGCAATCATTTCGCACCTTGTCGTGATTACACGACCTTACCCGGACCATGTGGACAGTTTCTTGTCTTCCGAATCCAGCGCCCGATCGTCCTCTTTTTCTCGTAATTCTCACGGCACTCCTAATGGTCCCCAGTCAGGACCGTAGATCACTCGAGAGAGGTCTGTTCGGAACTAGTGAAGTTCGGATGATCGGCTGCCAGACGAGGGTCTATTGGGCAAGAGCTCTCCCGATCGTTGCAGTCGTTCACTCTGTCGTCGGGACCTCTCCCACTGGATCCACGAGTCGCTGATGGGCCCCACGCTTGGGACGCCAATTGTTGAAACCTGGGTCGGGTCGGGGACAATCGATATTTGCCCGGCGGTATTGCCTCTGTGACCCTCTAGTTATTTAATCAATGAAGAGGCAGGCGCTGGAGACTGGAAAGCAGGAAACAAGGTTTTTATTCTCTCCGGAGGAGAACACAGCAAAACGGACAGCAGGTATCGTTATGAGGTGCTCTAACTTACGTTTGAGGCCTGGCCCCTTATATACAGTGTTTGTGGTTTTTATTACAGTTTACATACATATGATAAAGCTTTGATGTACGGAAAGACATTCCCGGAATCCCCCTTCGGGCCCGTTCCCACACATATCTACAGTAGAAGTCCCCACCCTGGTCACAGCAGGTGATGACTATCGCGCAGCTGGATATTCCGCCAATTCATGGAATGCGGGGTTCGATCGGATCTCATGGGGTGGGGGCTTTGATCAACTCGGGGGTCCTTTGATGAGGGAAGCTTTCTATTGCACGGGGAGGGGCAAGGGATAGTATCGGCAGAGCTGGGTGTCGGCCTGGGAACGGGGAAGACAAACGGGCACACGGGGAAAAGGGGGTTTGCATCAAAGGGCCGGGGATCATGAAAGGGAAGAAGGGAGGTGTCGCGCTGGGAACAGGATGAGGGCCTGGGGCAGAGCAGCGCCGAAGAGGGGTTTATGATTCAAGGCAGGTGCAAGCAGGGGGTTGGTCAGCGTGCAGGCTTAGTGAGGGCGAAGGGCTATGTCAGGGGCCAGCGGCATGCGAAAGGGTTCGTTCTGATCAGGGCATCCTAAAATGGCGGGTGCGCACGACAAAAGTGTGGCATCAGGGGAAGAGGCAAGATGGCGCAGATAATGTTCACCAAACCGTACTAATTTTCAACATTGTATTTAATTACATCCGGCTCTGATGCATTTCGGGCAACAGCCCTTCGTCGGGGAGCATTTAAGGTAAAAATGATATATGTTGTAACCAAAATGAAATAAACGTGGTGAAAAAATACCATAGCCCAATGATACCGAAGGTAAAGTGAAATTCAATAGTTAATTACGGTGAAGATTCGATAGATCAAATTGAGATAATGGGAAGTGACTTTTTTCGAAAACGTCCGTATACTAATGTGCAATGGTGATGAATGGAATGTTAAAGTGACATTCAAATAAAAAAAGTTTGCGAAATAAACATAGTGTTCAAAAAAGACAAGTGAATGGAAAGATCGAGCTAGTGCATGCTGGCGCGGTGCACAAACATAACGGCACGTATAGTTGCAGTACAAAGAGATTGAAGTACTTACAATGTAAAATGTCAGGAGACCGATCCTGTATGTGGTCAACAAAGTTCGGCGGTTCAGTATGAGTTAGACCGGCCAAGATAACGCGAGCATATAGCGGAAGTTTGTAAGTTAGTAGATCACGTGATGCTAAAAATGTTAGTAAAGAAAGAGGACTATGTGTGAAAAAACGTGAAAATATCGGCTAGATGTAGAAATAATCAGCTGGATATATAGGTATAACGAAAGACGGCATGTTAATACGAAAAATAGATAAAATAAACAATTCAGATGTGTTAGTGAAATCAAAGCCAAAATAAACATAACTGTATAACCATTCACGGATAGAATGTGAATTCAGAACAAGTGTGCTCATGAAATGAGCTAACAGTAGGAAATCAGTCACAAATAACAAGAAAACTCAATCCGTTCATTAAGGCCATACGGCTTAATCGAATTTAGTCTGTAAATCCAATGGTTCTCGCGCTGCAGTAGCATTTTATTATTGTCTATACCCTCAACTTTTTTGATTACTTCTAAAGCCATAAATTTAAGCTGGGATATATTATGGTTCATTTCAATGAAGTGAGTTGCCACTGATGATTTGAGGTTCTTTGTTCGAATATTAGACTTGTGTTCATTGAGACGGATTTTTAATTTTCGTTCAGTCTTTCCAATATACACCTTCCCACATGGGCACTTGAGTAGATATATAAGGTTATAACGTTGGAGGATTTCACCAGCCTTGAGTGCCTTTCGGGATGGTATCAATTTTTAATTGATCACACTCATTTTTGCTTTATAATCATACGCCCTAGTGTGGTGGGCGATACCTAAAGAACACCTATACATTGGAAAAAATTTTGAACTCATTCTCACCTTGCTAGTGCACAGGTTTATTGTACATTGGTCGAAATACTAGCATTATACCATAAATGTATTTTGACATATGCCATTATTTAAAGAACTTTCATCCTTTTTTTAAAGGTTCCCATGCTGTCCATCTGCTCAGCTGCTGGCCTCTAATTCATGAAAGACAACACAGAGAGTCACTTAAAAGAACCACAATTTTCTGTATTTATCCACTTTTAAAAATAAATGCAGACAGAAAACACATTGTGTTCTGTCTGTATTTATCTGTAAAAATGGAAAACAGGGAGCCTTAATCTTAATATTGCATCACAGGTGAAACTCACAAAACATGGAGGAGTAAGTAGGTTATTTTAACACCATAGGGATCAAATATAGGTGTTTTTGGCGTAAATACTGTTATTCGTGTATGTTTTTTTTCCAACTTTGTTTATTGGCATTTTTGTACATACAACAATTCAGCACTAGCAGTACAAAAGCGTGATCATAACAGAAAATTCTGCGTGGTTACATCAATATAAGGCAAAGATATATTTAGGCAGTGCAATATCCAGAACATTTCTTTAGGCAAGTACACAGTGAGCTTACACAGTACCCCCTCATTGGCAGATCGATGTATCCTGTCGCGGCAGGATGGTCGGCCCACGTCGGAGTAGAGTTGCTCTGCACATCCCCCGTAGCCATCCGCAAGAGGTAGCTAGTTAGAGGTTCCTAGATGTCACAGGGTTTCGAACAGGCGGGAAGTAATTCAGCATATATGTTATTTTGTTCTTGGCAATACGTAAGGTCAGTTAACCAGTCCTTGAATTTAGGAGCTCTGCTCCTGCCCCATCTGCAAGCTATTCGCCGTTTGGCCATCAGAAGACCCATAGATAGGAAGCGCCTCACGTGTCCTTTGTAACCTGGAAGGTGTCCCAGGAGCCCCATTTCTGGTATAAGTGTCGAGGGGCCTCCCACCATGTCCCCCAGTGCATTTCCTACCTCCGACCAGTAGCGCGCCACAGGCTCACACTCCCATCCGACGTGTAGGAACCCCGCCCCTTCCCGCTTGCAGCGATCACATCGGTCGCTATCTCGTAGATGTAATTTAAACAGTTTTGCCGGCGTGTAGTACATCGTATGGAGAAATTTGAAGTGTACGATTCTGAATCTACTAGTAGCAGTGATGCACTCAGTTTTTTGGCAACTAATGGCCCATGCTTCATCTGTGAGGGTGTGACCCAGTTTGGCTTCCCATCCCTGCTATGCTTTCAGAGAGTTATGTGTCCCCGCCCCGACTGTAGGTTTATATATACAGGACACAGCGTGGGATGCCCCCGCGCGGAGCAAGTGGTGTAGTGAAATTAGTGTGGGAGGTTCTGCTGGGAACTCCGGAGTAGCGCCCCTAACTGCGTGCCTCAAGCGGATATCAAGGAAGCGGTGTTCTTTGTGTATGTAAACGAAATGCACACCATTATGGATGATGCACACAATGTTCTGTCAATAATTGGTTTTAATTCCCTCACTATCACGCTCACATTGTGAGCTTTCCAAGTACAGTTGCCACTGGATGACAACTGCAATAAAATACGCTTTTGTAAAAAAGTCACTAAAGTTAAGATAATGGTCGTGGGCTGGCACCCTACGATAGGAAGCTGAGAACCTTCCCAGGCCAGTCAAAAGCTTTTGTAAGGCCCTGGGCAAAAATGAGTTGCAGAGTCCTGACCCAAAGACCTGGTTTCAAATTCAGGTTCCCAGTTTTGCCAAATTGTGTGACCCTAGGCAACTTCTTTTCTTTCAATGTGCCTCCTTTACACGAGCATCACATTTGAAAGGACCGTGGAATAATTCAGTTCAGGATGTACACTATACACAAATCTTTCTTTTATACAGTTTAATAGCCCATAATGCTGCTCCATCTATAGCAACAATAAAGGCCTTGCATAGAAGGCTTAAGAACGGCTTACTTGACTCTGGGGTCACTGAGAAAATTGTCACAGGGCAGAAGAGAGAAGAAGGAGATAACCATCCATCCAGTGGCCGAACTGCACAATGTGTAATCAGGAAACATGACCAAACAGTGTGACCTTAGGCAATTACTATTCCCCGCTGTGCCTCCTTTGATATAATCATCACAATTGAGAGCATCCTGAAATAACTCAGGTCAGTGTGCACACTGTACAAAAATATCCCCTATATAAAGTTTCATCGACCATAATGCTGCTTCATCTATAACAATTAAGGTATATATAGGAGACACAAGACAAATTACTTTTTTCTTTTTTCTTACTTACTTTTTTCTTAAATCATTAATAAAATCATCAGGACATCAAGGGAGTGGCTCACATATTTTAATATAGGTCAGTCAGTGCAAGGATATAGTCTAATGTGCTAAAGTGAAAAATTACAAAATTCATTTTTTTTTTACTTGAAAATTTGTACCTCAGCTGTAAATAAAGTGGAATTCAGCTACACTTGCAGCAGGACAAGACAGAGCTAGGAGCCATTCTCCTTAGCCCCACAGTGCTGCTCCTCCAGACAGGATGCAACATAGGCAGAGCCATGGAGGATGAGGGGACCCAGCCATCGCCGCCTCACCACTCCTGCGCTACTGGCATTGGTAGCGAGGTGGAGGATCCTTGGGTTGGGTGTGCGACACACAAACTGAAGGTCTATGCGCCACCCACACCCAATCAGCTACAAGCATGACTTGTCAGTGTGGGCCTGGAACGAGCTCCCAGTCAATATCAGACACTCCCCTACTCTGATCACCTTCAGAAAGAGTCTCAAGACCTGGCTCTTTGACTGACCCAGAGCTGCCCCCCTACCCCCCAGCGTCTTGAGACCCTTACGGGTGAGTAGCGCGCTTTACAAACCCCTGATTGATTGATTGATTGGACACAGCCTGTTTCGTCACGCAGGCTATGACTGTAGTGAACCAAGAGGTGAAACATGCTGCTTGTACTGACAGCCTCAACCCTTGTGTACCACACCGACTCTCTTTGAGAAGTGGGGTCTGAGGAAAACTGCCCCGCTTGTCCCCCTCTTCCCCCGATGGTGCTGATTCTTCCAACCGGGTGCAGAAACTATCAAAGTGACATAAAAATTTCAATCTCTAGGGGCGTGTCTATCAAACCTCAGACCGTCCATAGAAACCCTATGTGAGGATGGTGGCTCCCAGGAAGAAACAGTAGAGAATGCAATTGTCAGACCTGCTAGTAAACATGTAAGAAAATTCAAGTAGAAATAAATGTGTGGGCTAAAATGAGTAGGCCGCAGGATCTGAGGCAGCTTTGGGACCTCGAAGGAAGGACAAGGCTAATTGGCTTGAATTTGAATTTAAAAACATTTGTACAGCGCTCGCATACCCAGCGGTTTCATGGCGCTAGTGTTGATCAGTGAACGGCAGCAACTAGGAAATTAGGTCAGGTAGGCTTGCGTGAAAAGGAAGGTTTTCAGGTTTTTCCGGAACAAAGGGTAGGAGGGTGAGGTACGTAGAGTGACAGGGAGGGAATTCCAAAAAGTTGGAGCCAGGACGGCGAATCTTGCTCCGCCTGATCTCTGCTTTTTAAAGCGGGGGATGGTAAGAAGGGCCAAATGGGCTGAGCGAAGTTCTCTGCCTGGACAATATGGCTGAATGAGAGAGCAGATAAACTCGGGGGCAGTGCCCGATCTGGCCTGATACGTGAGGCAGCCGAGTTTAAACAGGGCACGTTCTCTGACAAGGAGCCAGTGCAATGTTTTGAGTAATGGGGTGACCCGATGATATCTGGGTAAGCCATGGATCAGGCGGGCCGCCTGGTTCTGCACCAGTTGTAAACGGTGGATCAGGTATGCGGGGGCTCCGTTATAGACTATGTTTCCATAGTCTATACGGGACAGTACCATGGCTAACATAACAATTTTTAGGGCTGAGGGGGAAAAGAAACGAGAAACCTTCCTGATTACCCTAAGGGAAAAAAAAACATGAGGAAACCACGGAACTGACTTGTGGGTGAACAGTAAGTTGGGGATTAAGAAAGATTCCCAGGGTTTTTACTTTGGACACGGGAAGTGGAGGGGAAGAAGACCCTGGACTGCAGCCACCTCCGGTCAAGACCAGCTCGGTCTTGTCCGGGTTAAGTTTGAGGTGGCTGCAGTTCATCCAATCTTGAATGAGGGTCATGATTGTTTGGACGTTCAGGGCAGATGAAGATGAGTGAGACAGATTGAAGATTAACTGGAGGTCATCCGCGTAATTGAACACGGTAACCTCCAGTTGCTGTAACATAAAAATAAGGGGAAAAATATAAAGGTTGAACAGAAGAGGGGAAAGTGATGAGCCCTGGGGGACCCCGCATTCTACTTTGCGAGAGGCCGTCGTAAAGCCAGCCAGACGGACTGCTTGAGTCCTCTCAGCAAGAAAGGACTCCAGCCAGGAGAAGGCTAAGCCTTCTATGCCCGCCGCCCTGACACGGTTAAGGAGGATGGTGTGGTCCACCGTGTCAAAAGCGGCGGATAGATCTAGAAGAATCAAGGCTTGCGGAAGGTTGATGTCAATACCTTCACGCAGCTTGTCCATGACTGAAATGACCACTTTTTCTGTAGAATGCAGTGGACAGAAGCCAGCTTGGCAGGAGGAGAGGCAATGATTTGCCTCAATGTGAGTGCTCAAAGTGGTGGTGATGTGAGTTTCAAGGACTTTTGCAAGGTAGGGGAGGAGTGAAATGGGGCGGTAATTAGAGGGGGAAGAGGGATCGGCGTCCAATTATTTTAAGATTGGGATGACCACCGCCGATTTGTGTGGACTGGGAACATAGCCAAGGGCGAGTGAGTCATTAAGAAGGGTTAGAGGGGGGGTAGGGCAGGCTGAGTAGACTTCCCTGAGGATACTAGCAGGGGCAAAGTCCAGGGGAGAGCCTGATTTGACCCGATGTAACAGAGGGAGGAGGGTATCAGTGGTTAGAGATGGGAAATTAGTCAGTTTAGCGGTAGTGGGGGGAGGGTCAACAAAAGTGGAAGAGGGCGGAGGGATGTTGTATTTGATTTTAGCAACTTTGTCTATAAAAAACTCGTTAAGCGAGTCACAGAGGGGTTGGGACGGGGGAATGATAGCCGTGGCTCTGGTGGATGAGGCCAGCTCATGAACGGTGGAGAAGATTTCCTTCCTGCTTGAGTGAAATACATTTTAGGAAAAGGTTCCAAAGCTTACCAAGTGGTTCCCCACGTTCCCCAACGTGAAAACACAGACCTTGTCTATAAGTCAATCATTGTAGACCTTGTCTTTAAATCAATACCTAGAGGCACAGTGAGATATGCCACGCACAGAGAGAGAGCTGGGACAATCCATCTTGTAGACAGGCAAGAACGTGATGGTGTAAAATGACAGGTCCGGGATGAGGGGATGGTTGAAATGAAAATATTAAACGCCATCCCTTGTGAGGTAAGTGAGGCATTGATGAACTGTAAGACCACTATTTGACTTGGGATTGGTGACAAATCCGGTAAATGAAGAACATTTGCCTTGGCAAGATCTAACAGTCTTTCTTTGTAGGGACTTCAAGGGAGGAGGCGTACAAGGGCGCCTATGAATTAAAACGTCTACAGGAGGTTGAAGAGCGGCTGCATCTGTGCCAGACTTCATGATGGGAGAAGACATAGAGGACAAATTACAGCTGATTAATGGTTTGGACTTCCGGGGCCAAACTCCAAATGAGACTCCAACGCATACAGAACGCATCTGCACGCCTCATCCTCGACATACCCCACCACACCCACATCACTGCCCACCTGAAAGACCTGCACTGGCTCCCAGTCAACAAGAGGATCACCTTCAAGCCCTTCAAGCCCCTCACCCACGCCCACAAAGCACTCCACAACGCAGGACCAGCATACCCTAACAAAAGTCTCACCTTCTACACCCCGAACCGCCAGCTTCGCTCCGCTGACCTCGCCCTCGCCACCATCTCACGCATCCTCAGGACCTCCACCAGAGGCAGATCCTTCTCCTACCTCGCCGCCCAGACATGGAACACCCTCCCCACACAGCTGCGACAGACCCAGGGCCTTCTGACCTTCAGGAGACTGCTCAAGACCTGGCTGTTCGAGCAGTAGCTGAACCCCTCCACCCCGTCAGCGCCTTGAGATCCTCACGGGTGAGTAGTGCGCTCTACAAATTACTGATTGATTGATTGATTGACTTCTAGGCCTGCGATTGCAGCCTGTGTAAGTGGGTGCTGGCACCACTTACGACAGTTATAAGATTCCTTATACCTGGGGTCACTGCACTTAAAACCTATAAGTCACCCCTAAGGCACGCCTTTCAATCCTGAAGGCAGGGTCCTCAGTTCTAAGTGTGAGGGTACCCCTGCATGAGCAGGACACCCTTACAACCTTTTGAGTCTATTCTCCCGGGTCGTAAGTGCATCAGCCATTAAGATACATAGAGTGACCATGCATCATTATGCAATGCACAACTCTGAACTGGCTGTAACAAACCCTGTCGTGTTTGGTATCAAACATGTTGGAATCATACCCTATGTTGCAACAATACCCCAACACCATAAACGGTTTGGGAGGTATGATTCCACGCACGGTAAAGCTCCTCTGGGAGGCCCTTGGTGCTCCAGGTACCAGTCTTTTAGACCTGGACAGCAAACTATGGCTGCTGCCGACCAGAGACATGATTTCGCCCTCCTGCTGCTGAGCCAAGCTCGAGCAGAGGAAGGCAGGACAATAGGTATCCTGTCAAAAGGAGGTGTGACCACCTCCCAGACAGGACTTAGTGTAGGGCCAGGGTGGGGGCGCTTGCCAGCGCCACTCAGACTGCTTGAAGGGCACATTTGGAGCCCTCCTTTCATACTCCAGTCCAAACCAGTTCAGGGAACCGTTGACTCCCGCTCTGGCATGAAACTGGACAAAGGACATGAGAGTATCCTCTGCACTGAGACCCCTGAATTGTCGCAACCCCTTCCTTAGGGCACTTAAGGGCTTACCTGTGGGGGGTCCCTGGATTTGTTTTGGGACAAGATCAAATCCAAAACCACTTCAACTTCAACCATCTGGGCACTCTGGACCTCGCTGGACTTTGCGTTGGGAACCGAGATTGCAACTGGGAAGACTCCTGCTGCTCCTAGTCTCGTTGCCCTGCAAGTCTGTTGTAAAGTCTGTGCCTGTGCTCCATACAGGTTCTTCACAAGGCATGTGGACATCCAAGACACCCGAAGGAATCTCCCTTGGAGTGAAGGAGTCACTCCCCTGCATCTGCAGGCACCGCAACACAACTGACCGGTCTGCTGATCCTGGGCTCCCAGAAACTCCAAAAGGCTCAGCAACATAAGCGGAGGTTCTACTACTCCCTCGAGGCCTGCACTGTCTTGTCACTGAGTTTAAGGCCAATATCCACCGTCGGAACCGCCGTGCACTGCGCCGACTTGCCGTTGCCAAGGTTTGTTGACTCTCTCCTCCAGAGATCTTCAGGCTCCAAGAAGCACCAACCTCAAGCATCTCCTGCAGCCAAGAGCTTCGCCTGCATCGCATTCTTTACACTGTGGGCCACCATCCTTTGGTGAGCTGCTCGAGTTCTTCTTGCAACTCCTTTGCCTTCGGCCCATGGGTCCCCTTGAGGGTCTTCTTTGGCTCCAGTCAGCTCCCCTGCTTGCTCAAGGCCTGCTCTGACTTACCTGCTCTTGGTGATTCATTTGGACCTTGATGGTCCTGGCACTGCAACTTTTTCTTATACTACATTGGTTGCCACTGCCAAGGCTCGTTGGTGCCACTGAAGGACACTGACCCCTTGGTTCTCGACATCCAACGTGGGAGAGTTCGTGGACGGCTCCTGGTCCTCCTCTGCTTCGCCTGGTCCATACAGCTGCAACTTCAAGGGCATGGTCAAACTCTCCTGGATCTCCTACATTGGTGGGCATTCGGCTTCAGTGCCTCCTGGTCACTCCTGAGTGGCATAGACGGTGTCCGCTGTGCTTGCACGTACCTCTCTTCCTGAATCTACCCTTGGGTTCCACCGGACACTTTCACCTTCTTCACCAGCAACATCTTCCTGAAATCCTCCATTGTGGTCTACTGCAGTTTCCAACATCACTTCGCATCTATGCACCCGGCTACCCTGGCGTAGGTTTCCAGGTTCCTGGGGTATCCTCGGGGGAGGCGACTCTCCAACCTGCCATCTTCCAATGTTTCGTCAGAGTCTGCTGGGAAGGGTCATTCTTCTTTAAAATTGCACCCGCGACTTACCTATTGACTAACATTGAGCACCCGTCGTGTTCCCACTCTCCACACGACCTCCATGGGGTTCCTAAATACTCACCTTGGGTGGTTCCTTACATCCCCAGCTCTTCTACTTCTTTTGGGTCCATTCTCACTTTAGGTCGTAGTTCGCATTCCACTATTTTAGTATACGGTTTGGTCTCCCCCAGGGGACCACTTTGTATTCTGTGCTATTTACGTATTCTATTGAGCAAGTATTGTGTTTGTATCTCCGGATAGGAGTTAACACATTGTGTTAGTGAGTGTTAATATTTAATACATATTTGTATACCTACACTGTGTGGTTCTTTTCCACTTAACCTATACCATAAGATTAAGTACTGGTTAAACAAGCTGCTTTACACTCCTTCTGGACTAAGCCTGAAGGCTGCTCTAAACAGCTACTACTTAGAGAGCTTTCGAAGGTTGTCTAAGACCACTAAGATCACCCTAAGGGTTGCCTGGATTAGTGCAGGGTGCTAATCTTACATAAGTGAACACCATATAGTAAGCCAGCCTCTCACACTTATGTTTTATGATTATTCATGCTGTGTTCAATGTAATCACATTTGTTCATTACTTTTTATAAAGTTCAGCATTGTTCTGGCATACAAGGTTCAGGTCCTCCAAAGTGTTAAATAAAAGCGAAGTCCAAATCTACTGTTTGTTAGATACATAATCTCTCCAGTAATAGGAACTCGATATGATAAATACAATTTTTCAATGTAACTTATTTTTACTATTTAGTGTACCGCACATTTAAGCAGCAATGCAACAAGACTACAATGTATGATTCACATGTACATGTGGGGTCATTGTTTGCAGCCCTATAATTATATCATAAATAGGCCCTATACCTGAGTTTGTCTGAGAACCAGTCCCTTTGCAGAGGTTTTGCAGATGCTGTGAATGACCGCAGACAAGGGCGCTGCTGCCACAGACAGTATGTACTCAGGATGTTACTGTGGTCTAGATTGAACAGAGCCGCATTGTACAGAATATACTTTATGTTTCAACTCCTACATCTGCTTAGTGCTCTTTTACTGGAATCTCAAAGTGAAATTTCAGCACCAGCCCTGCAGTGATTCATCTGTAAACATTCAAACCCTGTGAAAGGCACAAGAGTGCAGATTTGATGCCATTACTGTGGTTATTGTGGCTTACTGGTATTTAAGGAGGACCCAAAATACAAAAGATTTGAAATGAAATACATGTGTGTAAGAGCTGCTGGTTACATCCTGAAGCCCTCTGTGGTGTGGAGACTGCACATAAACTAGCAGGGACTTTGGCACAGACACACACAATGCCGCAGGGCACGAGCAGAGCCAGAACATCCCAGAAACCACAGCAGTAAAAGATGCCTAGAGACAATTAGATGTGGTGGAATGACGTGAGGGAAACTGTCATGCTACTTGCGGAGAGAGTTATTGGCAAATAAATGTATGTACTGACATGTCAGTACTTTCGAATGAAACAGCTGATTATGTTATGCTGTTATGTTATGTTAACAGTATTTGTGTAGTACCCATTTCCTGTTTGCATGACATGTAAGTGCCAACAGAATGTGGTCACCATATCTTGTGGTATCTGACAGACCTTTGTCATAGCTCTTCCTGGGGAGCTGCTGCATCCAGCTGGCCGAGGAGCGGCATCCTGGGTGACCGCACCTTGCGTCTTTGGTGCCTGCGGCTGCAGGGGAGTAGCACCTCTACTCCAAGGTAGTTACTTTGGCAACTTGAGAGGCATTGGCAGCCCTCCTGGTTTCTTGAGGTCTGCACAGCTGCTGGACGAGTCAGATGCTCCACGAGGGTTGGGGGCAGCAGCCCAGGCCGGCACGTTTGGCACCAAGTCAGTTGTGCTTCTCGATGCTCAGGTCAGCAGTCTTCTTCTTCTACTCCTTCTTGTTTGCCTAAGGAAAATCTGAAGACCTGGTATCAGGGGTTCCCCTAAATACTCAATTGAGGGGTATTAAGGAGAGTGAGAGGTAGTAGCCAATGGGCTTCTTACCCCTGGGGTCATTACTCCCCCTATATGACCACTTCCAGCGAGAAGTGGGCATAAGCCTGTCCCAGAATTCTTAAGTGGGTCAACACAAAGATGGAGACTTCAGAAAACTCATACCCACATCAGGTTAGGCCACTAGGTACTAGACTGGGGGTGGGCACATCTACCTGACTAGCTAATGTTCCCACCTGTCAAGGTGCCAAAGGGCTCTGGAGAAAGGAGGCCAGCTTTGTCTCCAGTGAGGTTAGCCAGATTTGCATTTCAAAGGCGGTAACTTCTTTGAAGCTCGCCTGCCTGTGAATGCTAATCAGCAGGTCTTCCTTTGGGAGGGGGTGTAAACATAATTTCCCGAGCACGCTTTATTTCTGACCTCCTGAGAGCAAAAGCTCTCACCCCTGGGGGCCAGAAACTCACTTGTGGCATCAGGCTGAACTGAAACAGTCTGCTAGCACACTAGAGGTCTGGTAGGTTTGAGGGGGTACCTCTAAGGTACTGTATGGGTGCATGTATGAATAAATCCATAACTGGAATCAGTGTGGGTTTATTAATACGAGGTGTTTCACAGCAAACACCATATGTTTTCAGTGACCCCATTATGTAGCTGGGGAACTCGTGTTCACCAGTGCCCAGTACATACGTTAACATGGCTTCCCTGCTCACTTGAAATACCTAGCAATAGAACTAGATATCACAGGGTCAGATCTGCTCATGTGGACATGTCCTCACATACAATATATTGCACGCTGCTTTGGGGATCACAAACCTGGCGTTGTGGCGACGTATATATATTAGATGCAGTGACCATGGCCTGACACACAGAAGTGTGTCATATTGTGTTTTCACTCATGGTTTGCACCATGTCATGCAGCCTGCTTTGGCAGTCTGTGTGGAATTTGTATGTGTGTCCCTTAGGGTTGCATAAGATATGCTGCAGCCCTTGGGGCCTCTTTAGTTCCCCTGCCCAAGGTACCTGGAGTACCATTTACTAGGGGCTTACAGGGATGCTAAAGTCTTGTGCCCATTGTAGCATAATTAGACTTTAACTTGTTTTAGGGAAGGAGCTCTAACACTGAGGTCAGGTTAGCAGGCTGTAGTGCACTGTCAAAGTCGAAAATCAGCATCTAGTTGCTAAAAAGGGGCAAACGTGGGGGGGATAACTGCAACAAAAGCCCAGTGCTCTACTTCGCCCAGTGGCTGTACTAATACTAGACACATGCTAACAGGGATTCTCAGCAGGCCTGCTGTACTGGTAATAGATAGACACCACCAGCACTTCTCAGCAGGGCTGCCACTCTTTAAAGGTTACATTACCAACACATTCAAGTAGGACTGATGTACTAGTGATAGATACACACTACCAATATTATTCAGGTGGGCTGCTATACTTGTAATGTACACACCCCCAACACTACTCAGCAGTACTGCAACACTAGTTGTACACACACTACCAACACTACTGAGCAGGGCTGCTAAACAATCATTGTAACTGAGCAGGGCTATTACACTGCTAATAGACACACACTGCCAACGCTACTCAGCATGGCTGTTACATTACTACATGACTCAGATGGACTGCTATACTAACACTAGACAAACAACAACAGCCTTGCTTGACATAGCTGCTACACTTGTAATGAGCACTATCATCATTCAATTCAATTCAATAATCTTTATTTCGTTGCAATAGCATCATAAAAGATAAACAAAATACATGATATTTATACACAATACATAATAAACGTGGCCACATTATCATCAACAAATGTACAAAAATGTACTATCATCATTCACCAGCAGGGTTTTGTGCTTGTGATAGACACACACCACCAGCACTTCTCAGCAGGACTGCTACTCTTGTAATGCATAGTACCAGTACTTATCAGCAGAGCTGCTACAGTAGGACTGGACACACAATACTTCCTCTTCTCAGCAGGACTGCTAAGCTTGTAATGCATAGTACCAATACTAACTCTCTCAGTAGGACTATTAGACTTGTAATGGACACTAGCAGAACATATCAGCAGGGTTTTGTACTTGAGATAAAAAAAGCACCACCAGCACTTCTCTGCTGTTGTGCTATGTTTGTAAAGGATTCACAATAGCAACACTTCTCAGTAGGGCTATTGCGTCTACAATGGATAGTACCAGCACTTTTCTTTAGTTGTGGGACAGTATTGGCACTTCACAGAGCATTTATACATATAGTTGTACAGTACAAGTACTTGTCATCCGGCTCCCGTTCTAGTACCTGCACTTATTCGGAGAGCTCGTGTCCTCGTAATAGATAAGCAAAGAGTAATCCAATCAAATCATATGACAGCTCAAGTATACTATACATCCCAATCAAACCCTATGGCTTAACTCACTGAATCCAATGAACGCCTATGGGGATTGAAACTCAATGAAAGTATTTGACAATAAAGAAGACCAATTCAACCCCAGGGGAAAACACAATGAAAATCTATGGTGAAATAAAACCTGGCAAAGCATACAGCCCAGTGTTCTATTAGGAAAGAAACCCCACAAGAGACAATATATTGAAATAAAACAAATATAAGTCTGTGGGGGAATTTAGCAAAACGCGAGAACTTATTTGGGGAATAAACACCAGAGGACACTTATGGAAATATAGGATGCAATGAACGTGTATAGGAGGAATAAGATCTATAACAACCTAATCGGAATACAAAGAAACGCCCCATGGGAATAAAATATATGAAATGTGGGAGAATAATATTCAATTAAACTTACGAGGAGATATTTCCTAATGAAAACATTTTGAGATATGACACTTTTATTTAATGTGCTAGCTATGTTAGATGTAAACATTAAAGACATATCACTAAAATTCTGGCAAAGTTATAGCAGTTAGAGTAATAAAATAAACATATTAAAAAGTGCTAGCTGACTTTTTGTTTTCCCCCTGTTATAAGTATTTACTTGGATCTACACCCAGTCCCACATTAGCGGTGAGGAGCAACTACCCTTCTCCTCGGTGTTTACTTTGCGTTAGGGACCTTATTTCCTTGCATTTATAAAGTAGCTGAAGGAAAACTGTAAGTACCAAGAAGCAATGAAAAAATATACATGGACCATGGATGACCTGCTCAAAGGTGACGTGCGACCTGGGACGCTGCCCGACTTCCTTCCAGACTTCATGCGATGTCCCAACCTGCCCCAGACTGGTCCAGATAAGGGAGAATTGCCCAATATCACACTCTCATTCTTCCAGCCGAATGGTGATGCTAGGATTACACTCCTTCCGAATAAGCCATTACGCTTTTAACCCGTGCGTTCTCTCGCTGTGCGTGTGTTATTCATATTCAACCCTCAGATCCCCAGTTCACAGTTTTGGCATGCTGAAGTAATTACAGAGGAGAAGACTACACAACTGGGTCTTAAATGTGATTGTGTATTAGAAACGCCTGTTATTTAGAGTGTTGTGAAATGAAAACTTAACGCAATTAAGGCAGGAAAAAAAAGAAAATAATGGCATTAAACACTGCAGTAAAAACAATTACTATTTTGTTTAGGCAGAACAGAATAGTCCAGTTTTGTCCCATAGTGCCTGGAGGGGATTCTGTACGCACTTCTGCGCTTTACGAGCCCCCTCACTCACACCCCATAAGTATTTGTTTTAATTATAAGAAATGATTTTTAAGACAAGCATTAAACTGAGCCTCACAAGCGTGCCAAACACTCACCAGCTACAAGGAGATCAGGCAAGCGGAACAATGAGACACCAGCATCCAAAAGTCAGGCAAGGTCAGAGGTCGCGCTCATCCCCAGGCCACCAATCCAGGAAGAGCGCGAGCGGTCAGGTGGGGCTGGACGGCGCAGGTCCCTCGCATCCGACGTCCCTGCTCACAGGTAGCGCGTGCAGCCGGCCGCCCCGTGCATGCCTCTCCGGCGCGAGGGGCAGGCCCGGGGCGTGCTCTGCCTTGGCCACAGGCGGGGGGGGCGCGCGCAGCCACTGAACTTGGCTCCTCTCTCCGAGGCTGGGAGTCTGCACGAGACAGACTGAATGGCTTCTTTATGGCCGCCGTGCTGAGTGTGAGTAAATGTACTTACCATCTGTGGAATGCTAATGTGTGACAGATGAAAGGGGGGGCAAGAAGGGGGCAGAGAGACCCGGGCACCTGGGGAGGAAATGCCTCTTTGGGAATGGGCGAGACAGGCTGGGAGTCCATGCTCCCGACCGGATGCCAGCCCCTCTGGCTCGCGGCAACCACTGTCAGGGCTTGGCACGCGAAATATGGTTTCTTCAATCTCCAGAATGGAAATGATCTAAGACCTGGATAAACATCTGCATATGTGGATTGTGGCAACGTGGAGGGGAGAGGGGAACCGTCCGGTGGGGGGAGGGAGGGGGTGTTTAAGACCTGTAAACTTTCAGAGTCTCTTAATGCAGACTGTGGCGGGAAGTGTTACTACTGTATGGGGCACGCCCGTCCTGCAGTTGCAGAGTCCGGTCTGCACACTGCGAGCCCTGTGGAGGTGCCAACACCATCAAGATGGGTCCTTGGCTTTCATCATCCTGGGAATATTAAGGAAAGGTCAGGAGGCCGCGCTTTCCTGTCCTGTGCTCGACTTTCACTTCACAGATGTTTCACTCCCAAGCACTGAGAAAGGCTCTGCTTAGCACAGTGACACTCGGAGTTGAGGAAAGATTCCTGTCTTTTGAAATAAGCTGCCATATGTTTTTCCTGCAGCTCCTTGTTGGCAAGAGGCCTAACTGTAGGCGCTGAGGATGCTGAATGTAGCACATGGGTTCTTTAGTTCACCAGGATTTTTTACTTTTGACTACCCGGTTTTTGGACCTTTACTCCGGGTGATTCTCACTTCCTCAGTCTCACTTACAGTAAATTTATGATAAATGGGCTGAGCGTTGTTTACTGCCAGTGTCCGCCTTTTTAGCTGTGCAGCTAAGATAAGCGGCACTGGGCTGGTTACACATGAACACACGTGTGCATGTGTACAGGCTGTGGGTCTGAAACTACTGTTGTGCGCAGCCTTTTATTTGCTCACAGGTATCCTGGCCCGGAAGGGGCTGTGCAAGAATTGGTACTGGCCTGTGATGGTCATTATGAGTGGGCATTTACAGTGTACATCTGTAGGGCTTACTAAAAAAATCTGTTGTGTTTTCTCTGTATTATACATATAGGTGAAGTCTGTCCTAAAGTGCAGTTTCGTGGAAGAGGTGTGGCGCATCGGCCAGGGTGCCTGACTCTGGACCACGAGGTTCACGGTTCGATCCCCGGCACTGGCGGCAGCTTTGCCCAGCACCATGTGACTCTAGGAAATAGCTCGCTTAATCTTCCCGACAGCCCCCAGCGCCGGGACACCTCTCCGGAGGTAGCTGTGCTCTTTACAAATGATGGTATTTTTCTTCATTTCGCTCCACTTAGGCCTACAGGGTCCAGCAAGGTACCAAACTGGGTAAGGCATGCATGCCAAGTTTGAATTCACAGTTTCCAGCACACTACATCTACGCTTTATGGGATTTCAGGATTTCTCTGGCTCAGCTCATAATCAGATTTCAGGCCTTTGTCCCCCTTCATGCTCTAAGTTAATTACTCTTTTTCCCAGTAGAGAGAACAAAGGCATTCCCCACTCAAAAGGAACAATTATCACGGATTGACTGTCTGTTCCTTGGAAATTAAAAGGCTTAGGGGAAATCTACATCTGCTAATTAGCTTGTCACACTGCACCTGGGCTGGGACAGTCCAGGCCCACTAGAACAAAGGGGTAGGGCCAGACCTCTGGAGTCAACACAGTAGTGGCTTGCTTTTGAAGTTTTGGTGGGAAGGGATGATGCAGTGATGTAACCTGGGGTGGAGCTGAGACCCTCAGAGGAGCTCTTTCCAGAGATAAAGGTAAGGCTTGGATTTACCAAGAATGCTGTGCAGGAAGGTTGGGACAAGGGCTGAGGAACAATGTGGCTTCCTAGGATTGGCCAGGGGTGCCTGACACCTAGACCTTTCCAACCCCACATAAAAAATCCCTGCACAAGGGAGAGACTTTTGAGAAGACCCTAGGAGGCAACAACAGAGGAAAGGATGCCCAGCTGGAAACAGAAGACAACTGATGACCTGAAAAGATAGACTAAGAACTTTGTCATCAGCTGGCCCCTAGAACTAAGCTGAGTCTCTGCAGGGCCAGTGGCACTAGCTCCCTTATGCTTCCTGAGGACCAGTTGGGTGGAAATATCTGGACTCAACCCGCAAACTCCCCACCTACAGATTCTCTGCAAGATGGCCAAGAGGCACTGCAGCCTGGCAAATACAAGCTGGAGGGTGGTCTGCTGGTGGTTGTGAAGGGTCTGGGAAAGATGCCTCCAACAGCATAATAGGAGCAACTGGAGGCAGGCAGAGGGGAATTCTGGTGCAGGCTGCCTGCAACTCCAGCTCTCAGAATACACCCCTTTAGGATTCAGTAGGCCTTTTGAAAATGCACTTGGTAGCTAGCCTGGCCACTAAGTAGCAACATGAACCCAACAAGAAAGAAACATGAACCCAAGGGGGGGCAGATATATCCGGTCTTAAATATTTGCCAGCTTTTTGTGTGAAATTAGGTTGTTGATTGAGGGGAATGAAAGCGTACTCAAGCAACAGCCACAATCCTCATCTGTGACAACCACAAATAGTCACTAAATTAACCTGTGCTTAACCTTTTGGTAACGTGGCATAAAGGCAGTCAGGCTTTACTTGGAGGCAATGTGTAAAGTATTTATGCATTCATATCACAGAAAGTATCAGAGGGTCAAGGAAAAAATGGCAAGGATTATCTGGATGTCGAATGGGAACGAGTACCACAGGCCAAATTACAAAAACTTTTTCCAAATAATAAGAATGAGCCAAACATGTGTATGGTCTCGAACACCCATCAGTCACCACTCGGAACCTCCCTTCATCATTTGGGGTTCCAGTGACCCACACAACAGAAAACTGCCTGATAACACACAGAGAGGGGCCTAGTAGATGGACCGGCATCTTTACCGTCTGGGGAGGTTTGACCTCCCCAGACGGTAAAGATGCCGGTCTGAAGTACCGACGGAGAGAGCGGTGCTTCATTTCTTTCCTGAGCCGCAGCCAGGTGGGGTGAGGTCAGCACATCTTACACATTGGCATACAACCACAGTTGTAAGAAGATACGGAAGGGTCTACCTAGGAGGTCCAGGTGACTTGTATACCGGTATCTGAATGTGTATCATTTCTTTAGAACACTGTTTCTTCTTGTTTTGATTCACTTTTTTGTGCAGTAGCAGCAGTCGTTTGTGACTAGGTCCTGAAGAAACCAAGGCCACATGGCCATTATTTGCTGAAACATGTTGACCACGTTCCACTTCTAGACAGTTTATACATTTTCTCTGTCTTTGCTATTTTTTAGCATTGGAAGCTACATCTGATTAAAATAGTTTTCTGCTTCCTAAACCAATTTTAATTACACTTCTTTCCCTTTTTCTGTTATCACAGCTTTTTTGCACTGCACCTTAGTTGGTCACCCCATGAACTACACCACTCATTTATATACAATTCATCGCTCCTGACAAAATAGTGGCCGCACACTGCCCACAGGAGGGTACCCCTGTTCCATCTACTAGGCCCCTCTCTGTGTGTTATCAGGCAGTTTTCTGTTGTGTGGGTCACTGGAACCCCAAATGATGAAGGGCGGTTCCGAGTGGTGACTGATGGGTGTTCGAGACCATACACATGTTTGGCTCATTCTTATTATTTGGAAAAAGTTTTTTGTAATTTGGCCTGTGGTACTCGTTCCCATTCGACATCCAGATAATCCTTGCCATTTTTTCCTTGACCCTCTGATACTTTCTGTGATATGAAGGTTTGGTAGGACGCGTATCTAGAGCTTGGTCATTAAATTGGTCCTAGGGTCCCCCATAACTGCATGTTTTGATATAAAGTATTTATGCAGCACTTGAATAGTATTAAAGGGAACATATAACACAAGAAAATCCCAAAGCAATTTAGAAAACTAGAGTACATTTCAATGTATTATTTGAAACCAAAACAACAAAAATCCATTCAGTAGAAAAGGAGTTATGCATTTATAAAGTTTTAAGTGTAAAGTAGCGCCTAAAAGATCAAAGCAGCAACTGTGGACAACTAATCGCACAAGACTGGGGCAAACTCAAAAGTTATGACCGACCACAATGGAGTGAGGTTCGATTCACAAAGTGGATTGGACCTGGTCTCTGCTTATCTTCCGGCTTAGAAGAAATTATGGAAAAATATTGTATGAGAAGGTAAAGTTCAGTAGGGCAAAGCAGATGGTGGTGTCTGAGGAGGAGGCGTAGTTTTCAGGGAGCCATTAAATGAAGTTGCAGTGAAGATTCCTACGTTCGGACTCTTTTTTGGATGTTGAAAAACTCAAGCAGGACAAAGCTGCAGGCCGTAGCTGATGAGAGCACCAGAAGGCTAGACACCACATCTGCTAAGAGTCGCTAATAGGATTTTCTGTTGCAGAGAAGAACATCGTGAGAGCTGTAGTGAATCGCCTGGATCAGCGGTGCACCTTAGATGGACTGATGAGCAAGTAGGTCCTGGTGTCCTCCCAGTTCTCACTACACTTTTTGGGCTAAAATAAGTCCCACATTTTGGATTTGGGCTAGCTGGACAACTTCAGCAGCACTGACAAGGGTCTAGGACTAGAGAGGCACCTCTTGTAGGGTCAGGACTCATGCAGGCAGGTTCCAGGTGTGGGTTCAAGATGATTGGACTCTCTTCTGTACCTGAGGCTCTGATCAGGAGGCCAAACAACTTGGGCCAAACAACTTGCCCTAGGAGTCACTCTGGAAGTCCTGGGTTCAAGTAGAAGAGAAGTGCTTAGGCAGCAGAGCAGACCTCTGGGGCTCAGAGCAGGTGACAACCAGCCTTGGCTTAGCCTTACCCTGCCAAGCCCACCCCTGACCTGGCGACCTTTATCCCCAACACTTACAAGCTCTCTCGCTGACGTTTTCCACCTGCTAGATTTTAGTTTGGGCTGTTGGCTAGAATTGGAAAATTTGGCCTCCTGGCATTGACGTACCAAAATCCAGCAAAATCAAATGGATGGCCTTATTCAGAAAGAAACGGAGGTAGCTTGGACGGGTGAGAATACATGTCAGCTTGCTGTTCGGTCCTAAGAGCGCATTGTAATATTTTTCAGAGAATAGCATCCATGCAACCTTCATAGACCGTCTTCCCTTGAGTGTCACAATCACATGTGGTACTTACGATTCCTATTCCTGTCCGAAGCAATATTTGCAGGCTGTAAAGAAATGCCTCTTTTTGTATTAAGTCGCTACAATGCAATGCCTCCCAGACCATAAATTACAATTAGCTCTTGAGTAGAGACCTACACGAGTCTCTCTAATCTGGTTCAAAGGATAAACATCCCTTACTCTAGTATTCTTTTTTTGCAGATACTAAGGTTCCCCGAATCCTGACTTGCATGTAAATCTCAACACTTTTAACCAAATAAATACTCATATACCGGGCTTTTCACTGGTCTGATGATCTTTTTACATTTTTTGAGATTTCATCTCATACTTTCACATTTAGATATAGAAGACTTACAGTAAGGGGCTGAGGGGCAAGATGGCCGCTGCATCGTTGTGCTGAGAGGTCGCACATTTCCTCTCTCCCACAATGAACTAACATATTGAGAGAAACGCCGTGCTACCCATGAAGGAGATTTCTTTTAATGGAGGTCGGACTCAGTTGGATTAAAAGAGTATCCCCTAAGAAGCAGGCATTGCGGATTGGACAGGCTTGGGTCCGTATAAGGGAAGCAGTATTGAAACTCTTAACCAAGCATCACCATATGGCTCCTAAACCACCCACCCGCGTGGTTAATCAGGAGAAGGGAAGCGAGAGGGGTAAGAAACTACTTGACACCCCTGCGACAATGAAGATAGGAGCGGCTGGTAGTTCAAAGGCGGATACCTTTGCAGGAAAGAATACCGGCGCGATCAGAAAGATAATCCCCCCCCCGGCGGAGAAAGTGAAGAAGGGAGAATTGCGGAAACAAAGCGTGAATCCCAAACCAAACAATACAGGCGAAAACCGATGTGCGAACAAAAGCAACTTATCGAAAGGAGATGAGCAAAGGTCTCGTGAAACGGGAATGCGCCAACCTACCATGACGGAGATCCTGTCAGTAAAACTCCCCGAAGCAGTAATAGCAGAGATGCCAGATTCCCTCCGCGAAACAGACGCTGTCACTCTGGTTGCCGGAAACGTCCTCGAGGACGTAGCTGACGGAGAAGACGCTGTGAGGGCGGTTGCCAGGCAACGGGTTGAGCCAGCGCGGAGAGCAAGCCAGTGTATTGCAGTAGCGCAGGCTGACGGAGCACACACTGGAGCAGAGCAGCTGGCTAGAGATGAAGGTAAAGGGGAGAGCGATGGGGAGCTCGGCATTGGAGGCATTGGAGAGGGGAACACAGGCGCAATTGGAGGCACTACAGCGGATATGCTTGGAGCTCTAATGCAAGTAGAAAAGGAGATAAATGATAAAAAAAAAAAGACTGGTTCATGGGGCAGCCGAGAAAGCTTAGTAGGACAAAACCTTCTAGGAGAAGTAAATAGCACCAAACATCCCCAGGGGGGGGGGGAACTGAACTTCCCTAGAGGGGGAAGGCGAGTTTTATTCAGTAAATGAAGATTCAGATTCAATATCATCGCCAGAATCTAACACAGAGGAGGATGAGGGCACCGAATCAGGTATAAGTACGTCTGGCAAAGAGTCTACAATGAGGAAGAAGCATGCCAAAGTAGAGAAACGACTCCTATGGGACTACTCAGCGACCTCACAAGTATACCAGGAGGAGGACGCACATGCAAGCATGGCGGAGGGAGCAACGGCTGGCAATACCCCCTCCCAACGAGACCCTTTCCATACTCTATTTGTGACTCTCAAACAGATGCAAAGTGAAGCAAGAGCAGAGAGTCGCAGAGCGAGGCAGGCATCAAAGAAAATTCAGAACAGCCTAAGGAAGGTCAATAAATTATATGATGAACTGGTGGACCGGGTAACAGAGGTTGAGGAGCGCACAGGCAAGCTGGAAGATGATGTTGGGAGATGGCAGTCATTTAAGTCAGAGCAGGAGAAAATGGCAGAGGACATGCGTTGGAAGATGGAGGACTTCGAAAATAGACAGAGGAGGAACAATGTCCGTTTGCTGGGTGTGGCGGAAGGGTCAGAAGGGCAGGATGTCAGGCAGTTCGTGATAAATCTCTTGAGGGGCGCATTTCCAGAATCCCAGTGGCAGTGGGAAACAGAAATACAGAGGGCGCATAGGTTCCCATTCACAGTAAGGAAAATGGGGGGTACAGGAGGAGCAGGGAGAGACGGGCAGAAAAACCACCTGAGGGCAATACTAGTGTATATTGGAAACTTCTTGCTCAGAGAGGAGATTTTGAGTAAAGCAAGGCCAGAGAATAGGAGGACCTTTGAGGTCAACACCTTTTTTGCCAGGCCCGACTTTTCTCATTTCACTGTAGAGAGGAGGTGGAAGCTAAGGCAGATGATTGCACCCTTTCAGGCTCTTGGTATGGAGGCGTATCTACTCTATCCTGCCAGGCTTAAAGTAATCGTGAGAGGGAAAACCTGGATGTTCACCTCTGAGATCAAAGCAGAGCTCTTTTTAGAAGAGATGAGGAAGCAGAAAGGGGGGTAAGAGGTACAGGCACACACAATGAATCCGGATAGGAGATAGTGGGATCTATGGGTGGCACGGCAAGGTAACCGATTGGGGGAGGGAAGCGACTTGCACAACATAAGGCGGGCACACATAGGTCAGCTGACCTATTTGCCTGTAAAGGGGAGGGGAGGGGAGGGTAGAGCAGGGGTGGAGAGGGAGGGAGGGGGGGAGTGTGGGGGGGGGGTGGAATGGCAACAGCTTCTTTATGATTTTGCACATTGTTATGTTTTTGAGAGTCACTAAAAGTATACAGTTTGGTTTGTTGATGATAAATAATGCTCATCATGTGTGGTATTTACCAATGTTAATACAATGGCATGTAGGATAGCATCAATTAATGTATGTGGTTTAAATGACCCAAATAAGAGGATGAGAGTGGCTGCGTACTTAAAAACTTTACGGTTGGATTTGATATGTTTGCAAGAAACCCATATAGAGCTAAGTAGGATAAATCTTTTGGAGCAACTGGGGTTCAAGCTAATGGCTAGCTCCAAACAAGAAACTAGGACTAGAGGCGTAGCAATTCTGGGTAGACAAAGGGATGTGGTAGTAGGGAAGAAGAAGGAAGATAAATGGGGAAGATGGGCTATCGCAGAAATATGCTTCAAGGGTCAGAAATTAACACTAGTTACAATCTATGGATCTACCGAAGATGACCCAGAGGTATTTCAGTTTCTTGATGCGGAGTTACCCCAGTGGTCTGAACCCATAGTCTGCTGTGGAGATTTTAATATTCACGACCTAGAGAGCTCATTCACACGAACAGATGCAGTTTATAGAGGGAGGAAAAGGAAAGTGTTTAGGGCTCTGGCAGATATGGTTTTGCATAATACCCTGATTGACCCTTGGGTAAAACAACATCCTCACTTTGATGGAAGCACCTTCTTCTCTGCCCCACATAAAGTATTGGTTAGGCTTGACTACTTTCTGATAACTAGCTGCTTATTATCTGAGACACAAGTGGAGAAGCTTCCCAGGGTGATTTCAGATCACAGTCCAGTGATTCTTACCATTAAAAGTAATCAAACACCAAGAACACCCACACAGTGGACTTTTGAGAGAGGCCTTTTAAAGGATCCTATATATAAGGAACACATGACGGAGTGGATTAAATGGTTTTTGGATATTAATAGGGGGACAGCAGCCTCAGGAATAGTATGGGAAACATTTAAGGCGGGAATAAGGGGAGAAACAATTAGTTTTGTCCTGGGAAGACAGAAAAGAGAAAAGGAAAGGAGAGAGGTGGTAGAACATAGACTATTAAGAGAGGAAGGAAACCTAAGTAGGGTTATAAGACATAATCTACCTCTAGAGGATTGTCTGCTTAGAATTATAGCTCTAAAAGCTGAAGCAGTGGAAGGACTGGCTAGGCAGGCGGCAGACAATTTTCTGACCAAAAAGGAAAAAACATACGAGCTTAGTGAGAAGGTGGGGCGCGTATTGGCAATTAGAACTAGGCAGAGAGCAGCTGAAGCGGGAGTGAAAGAAATACGGGATGCACAGGGAGATCTGGTCATGGAGACTAACTTAATAAGAGATGTCTTTAGGAAATTCTATGCAGACTTATATACTCCAGAAGATCCACCGAACCTAGTGGAGATTGACAAATATTTGAGCGATATATACCCACCGATGTTATCGGAAGAGGATAGGGAAATATTAGATAGACCGATACAGCAAGAAGAATTGGAGGAAGCTCTTGGTAGCTTGCCGATAGGTAAAGCGGCAGGGCCAGACCAAATTCCGCTCGAATTTTATCAAATATTTAAAAATGTGCTCCTGGGAGATATGTTTCTAATAATGCAACAAGCACAGATAGGGGAACCCAGTCCGGAGTCATGGGGAGGGGCTGATATAATAGTTATTTTGAAAAAAGGAAAGCCACCAGAAACACCGGGGTCGTATAGACCAATTACATTAATGAACTTGGATGTCAAAATATATTCCAAAATTTTAGCAAAAAGACTGGCTGGGATTATAGAGCAGTTAGTAACCCCTATCCAGCATGGATTCATTCCCGGAAAAGGGACTACGCAACATGTAAGGACTGTGATTACGATGCTTGATTCTGCAGATATCTTAGGGGACCCTGTCGCGGCAATCTTCCTTGATGCCGAGAAGGCATTCGACAGGGTCGCCTGGGAGTATCTTTGGCATGTTATGAGGTGGTGCGGGATGGGAGAACCTTTCATAAAAGCTATACAGGTACTCTACAACAACCCAACAGCAAGAATAAGAGTGAACGGAGGGCTCTCTGACAAAGTAAAAATTGCTAGGGGGACTAGACAGGGATGTCCCTCCTCTCCCCTTTTGTTTGCGTTATATTTGGAACCATTACTGCGAAGGCTGGAAGTTAATGAAGAGATACCACCGATGAGGATAAATGGCTGCACGGTGAAGTCCTTAGCCTACGCAGATGATGTAGCAATTTTAACTCCTAACCCTACTTCAGCTATAAAAGAGGTGGAGATAGAGGCTCAGAGGTTCGGAAAGATATCAGGGTATAGTTTAAATAGACCAAAAACTCAGATTATTAAGAACAGATATACTGCATGTGATGATGACAGGGTGGTTAATTCAGCAGTATATCTAGGAGTGTTATTAACGGCGTGCCTGGGTAGGATAGTAGAGATGAATTTGGCCCCTCTAATAGATAAAGTCAAAAAAGATCTAGAGAGGATGAACAATTTGCACCTCTCTCTCATGGGATGCACGAATGTTATCAAAATGCTAATCTTGCCTAAATTTTTGTATTTTTTTCGCACTATCCCATTAGTTTTTGAGGTTAAATGGTTTAATTTGTTAGAAAGGGTGCTCAATATCTGGGCACATGGAAAAACCAGAAGAGCTTACAGATACATGACCCTACCAAGAGAGAGAGGGGTGTGGGGGGCCCCCGACTTCAGGTTGTATCAGATGGCCACAGCATTACAGTATATGCAGGGGTTAATTGGGGGTGGAGGAAGCGATATAGGGGTTACGACTATGTCTACAGAAGTCTATGCTATCATACTGGGGGCAGAGGCAGAAAATAATTTTTTTAATAGGGTTGAGTTTGGATACCACAAAAGGACTAGATTCAAGACTGTAGTGGCAGCATGTAGGATATGGAATGTATTCCTTAAAAAAATGGGGCTGGGAAGATATAATAGGTACGTTAGACTTTACAAGAACAAATCTTTCCCGGCAGAAGTATTTGCAGATTCAACAATGCTAGGCTGGACACAGAAAGGGATAGAACAGATTGGGGATTTAATGGATGGGGACGGGATAGTCCAGTTTGCAGACCTTACTGTTAAGTATGGGATTGAGAGGAAGGACTTTTTTAAATATCTACAGGTAAGGAGCTTCCTTTGTCATAAGCAAGGTGGTAGTCTGGGGTTTAATAGTAATGAAGTAATGGAAAAGATAAAAGTAGGAGGGGACTGTACAATTAGATCTTTTTATGCAAGTCTAGCAAAAGGGAAGATGGATGACCTGGAGAAAGTTAGCAACAAATGGGCTGGGAAATTGGGTGGGGAGCCCGGAAGTCTTCAAGAATCCTTGGATCTGGGATGTAATATTTTGTGTTCGGGTCCCCTGCAATCGCAGCATTACAAGACGTTATTTTCGTTGTATCATACCCCCGCCAGAATAGCTAAATGGGGAGGCACTACTGGCACTACCTATCCACGCTGCAATGCAGGAGATGCAGATATTATTCATATGTTTGCTACCTGCCCTCAGCTTTACACCTTGATTAAAAGCGTAGAAGATTTTCTTAGTAATACTCTTGATATAGGAATTAAACTGACACCTAGGATGATATTGTTTGGGATAGATAATCAAGATGGATTTGACCAGAAATAATTTATGTTTATAGCTACTGCAGTTTTGAGATTGACAATAGCAAGAGTATGGTTAGACAAGATACCCCCTGGAATGCAAGTTTGGTTGGCAAACTTACTAGCCAGCTACAACCTTGAGAAAGCTATATATGCACGAAAGGGGAAAAAGGGAAGGAGACTTGGGTTGAAAATTTGGGAACCAATAACCAAATGGAAAACAAGGATGGCATTATAAGATAAAGTAAAAGAATAGTGAATCTTAAATGGTGCTTTATGATACCTTTATATTGTTTATATTGTCTTGAAAACTTCAAACCAGAGATATGCAAAAATATTTGATGTAATTTGCAAAATGTATAAAAGTATGACGTGTAATACAATGTGCATGTTAAGAATAAAAAAAAGCTATAAAAAAGGGAAAAAAAAATAGATATAGAAGACTTACATATTTGACTTGGCATAACTGTGACAAAATACAATGTGTGATGACGATTAGAACATTAAATGACAATACATCTTACAGATGAACATTCCATATACAAGAAGAACATGACTTTTGACATTGCACATTTACATCATATATTTACAAATACTTTGCGCAACTTGTATGCAAGTGTCCTACTGTTATTTGATATTGGGACCTGATGCGCTTGTGACCTTGTACACTTATGGGTGCTACCGGTAGTGTGAGGTCCTATGGAGGTCAGAGCATTAATAGATGAATTGTGCATTGTCCTTAGTTACGCTTTACTTTTGGTGCCTCGTGTGCACCGATTAATTGTTCATGTTGGCTCTTGACCTCTGTGTGGAATACGCTGTCGCATTTCGATCTTCAGGGTTGGACCTGGTTAGAAGTTGTACTTTCACAAAGAATGGGTAGTAGTGTTCTCTAGATAGAGAAACGTCCACACATTTGTTGGCCTCACTATTTTGAATGGTACAGTATATACGTGGAAATAATATATAGCATAGACAATGTTCAAAACTGGGTGCTCAATTCACCCTAACAACACCCACTACCCAGCGGTGTAAATTGCACACAAAGTGTACATAGACAAAAACACAGAAGGAAGGGCTCGGACAGCACACCTTAAGTCACTATTAAGTCAGCAAATATATATTGCAATCAATGGGAATATATATCACCCACTACAATCCAGTAGATATAGCATCAATAACAAAATTAATCAACACAATATAAGAATCCAAGGCATGTAGTATTCTTGATAATCTTTATTCCAAAATGTCTTTAAAAACTTCCCAGCACACAACTTGCTGACACGTGTTTCGTCTCAAAGAGACTTTTTCAAGGCACTGATAGCAGTCAAATGTCCTGCAGTCTGACCCAATAGACGTATAGGTTAATCCCAATTATTGACTCTCATTCATGTATGGCCACTCTGCAGGCAAACGATATTATAAAGCGATCAAAATGAAGGCATTAGAATATTATTCAGTAAGGAAGTCGTCGTATTATTACAAGTTCCGATTATGCTTCAGAGCCAATAGCGTCACCATTAAAGTATAAAAGACGAGTGGAAGCTTAGTATTCCGTTCTGTGCAAAAGAGGCCCTTCTTTTACTGTTGTCCGATCAACCACAATTAATATCAGGGTATCATATATCCAAGTTATCCTCTCCTGTAAAGTGTACAGGGGCATATCAGATTGACCGCAGCATAAAGGGGACGTCAAGAACCATAATAAGTCCTGGTTAGAAGTTGTGTGGAAGTCTTCTTCAGGGCAATGAGTGTTCTTGAGGGACACGTATGATTTCTTGTGGAAACCTTCGGGTTTCCTTGGGTTCCCAGCGACCCATGACCCTTCCAGGTAGGTCGCTCCTCCTCTGCACAGCACCTCCTGTGTGTCCCTGCCCCAGCTGCTGCTGCTGAGGAAGTTCGAGGCCCGTAAGTTAGTATCAGCAGCTGTATTGTATTGCCTTATTGTTATTCAGTGTCTGTGACTGCTGTTGTCTATCCTTCAACGCTGCCTGTACCTGGTCTGTGCTCGTATTTTCTTCTGCTCCCCTCACTGTCCCTGTGTTCTCTACCCGTTTCTGCCTCCAGTTCCTTCGTTGCCCCTGTGACTCTGTGCCCGTTTTTGATTTCTGTTCGCTCGTTGCCCCTGTGATTCTGTGCCCATTTCTGCTTCTGTCCTCTTCGTTGCCCCTGTAAATTCTGTGCCCTTTGCCTTTTGTTCCCTCGTCGTCCCTCACCACTCCCGCTCCTGCCACTGCGTCCCCGCACCCCTGTCTGTCCATTCACTGACCCTGCCTCACGCCTCCCAGGTGCTCCTGCCTAACACCTTCCCATATATGCCGGCCGTGAAGGCGTGACTAAGGCAAGCCCGTCTGCGCCCAGTGCCAGGACCCCTGGCCCCCGCGAATGCCACGACGCCCGCTTATGCTACGACTCCAGCACCTTCCACGCACTCAACGCGGGACGATCACGCACCTGCTGCCAGGCCGCCCGAAGTGCACCCAATGACCTTTCTCCTGCCGGAACTGTAGCTTCACCAGCATCCAGCCCGCTAACCCACCTACCAAAGAACCCAACCACCTTGGATGCATCCTTCTCAACACCCGCTCCGCACGCAAACACGCCTTGGAACTCTGGGACCTACTGGACTCCAACACCCCAGATGTTGCTGTCATGACGGAGACCTGGCTGAACCCCTCCTCGGCACCCGACATCGCCATAGCCGTCCCGGAAGGCTATAAGGTCACTTGCAGGGACCGCACCAATGGACTAGGAGGAGGAAAAGCCATCGTCCACAGGAACTCTCTCAAAGTCTCAACCAACACCGACAACACCCTCAGCACCTCCGAACACCTGCATTTCCATATCAACAATGATCCCAACACTACCCTCAGAGAAACCCTCATCTACAGACCCCCCAGACCACGAGCACAGTTCAGCGACTCCATTACTGTCCTCGTCAGCACACATGCCCTCGCCTCCACGGACTACATCCTCCTCGGGGACCCGAACTTCCACCTCGAGAACAACAACAACGACACCAACTCCTCCACCCTGATCGCCAACCTCGGACTCAGACAACTCGTCACTACACCCACCCACTCCGCCGGCCACACGCTTGACCCCATTTTCTCCGCAAGCTCACACGTCTCCTTCAACCACACCACCAAGCTCCACTGGTCCGATCACCGCTGCATCCACTTCACCTTCTGGAATCCACCATGCACCACCGCACCCAACAGATGCCACGCCGCTGCTGGAGCAAAGTTACCGAAGACCAGCTTTCCACCACCCTCGCCCAGAGTCCACCCGCAGGTACGACCGACACTGCCACTCGCAACTTCAAACAGTGGATCAACGACTGCGCAAACACCCTCGCTCCGCTAACAAACACAAACACTAGCAAGAAAGCCAGCTGGCCTCCAAGCGAACCTGCCGAAAACTCGAAAAAACTGGATCCGTGAACGAACACCGGAAAGCTACACAGCCCACACGAACGCCACCCGCAGACACCACCACGTCATCAGATCTGCAAAAAAGACCTCCTTCAAAGACCGCCTAGACAACAACGCACACAACAGCAAAGAGCTCTTCAACATCATGAAGGAACTCTCCAACATCAACGACATTCCACCTCCACAAGACCTGTGCGACTCGCTGGCCACCAGACATCCACGACAGCTTCAACTCCGTCACCACCCCGGCAACCACTCTGACCACCACGACCACCACCCGCTCCAACCACCTGATCGCCTGGACCAACATCAACGATGACGACACCATCAAGATCATGAACACCGTCCACTCCGTATCCCCGGAAGACCCCTGCTCACACCACATCTTCAACAAAGCCAGCAGCACCATCGCACCCCATCTCCGGAAAACCATCAACATCTCCTTCGAGACAGCGACCTTCCCGGAGAGCTGGAAGCACGCAGAGATCAACGCCTTACTCAAGAAACCCTAGGTGGACCCAAGGACCTCAAGAATTCTGACCCATCTCCCTGCTCCTGTTCCCGGCGAAGATCATCGAAAAGGCCGTCAACAAACAACTGACGAACTTCCTAGAGGAGAACAGCATCCTGGACCCGTCCCAGTCCAGGTTCCGCAGCAACCACAGCACCAAAACTGCCCTCATCGCCGCCAACGATGACTTCAGGGCCATGCTAGACAACGGAGAAACCACGGCCCTCATCCTCATGGACCTTTCAGCCGCCTTCGACACGGTCTGCCACCGCACACTACGAACACGCCTCTACGACGCCGGAATGCAAGAGAAGGCCCTGGACTGGACCTCCTCCTTCCTCTCCGGCAGAACACAGAGCGTCCGTCTCCCCCCCTCCCCCCCCCCACTCTGAAGTCACCGAGATCATCTACGGTGTACCCCAAGGCTCATCCCTTAGCCCAACGTTGTTCAGCGTCTACATGGCACCACTCGCCCACATTGCACGACGGCACAACCTCAACATCATCCTCTCCCTCACCAAGGGCCCCCACACTGCCAAAAACAACCTCCACGAAAGAATGAAGGCCGTTGCTGACTGGATGAGGACCAGCTGACTGAAGCTGTACTCTGACAAGAGGAAGGTCCTCATCCTTGGATCCACCACCTCGGCCTGGGACAACTCCTGGTGGCCGACTGCACTAGGAACACCCCCAACCCCCACTGACCACGCACGCAACCTAGGGGTCATCCTCGACTCTACCCTCTCCATGATGAAACAGGTCTACGCCGTCTCCTCCTCCTGCTTCAACACCCTCTGCATGCTTCGCAGGATCTTCAAGTGGATCCCCACCGAAACAAGGACAGTCACCCAGGCCCTCGTCAGCAGTAGACTGGACTATGGTAACGCACTCTACGCAGGAGCCCTGCCCAAACTCCGGAAACGGCTTCAACGCATCCAGAACGCCTCCGCACTCCTGATTCTCGATATCCCTCCCCACAGCCACATCACACCCCACCTGAGAAACCTGCACTGGCTCCCTGTCAACAAGAGTGTAACCTTCAAACTCCTCACCCACTCACACAAGGCACTCCACAACACCGGACCAACGTACCTCAACAGCCGACTCAGCCTCTACACCGCCAGCTCCGCTCCGCAGACCGCGCCCTTGCCACCGTCCCCCGCATCCGAAATGTGACCGCCAGCGGCAGGTCATTCTCCCACCTCGCCGGCAAGACATGGAACTCCCTCCCTATTTGCTTGAGGCATACCGAAGACCTTCAGAAGACTCCTCAAGACCTGGCTCTTGGAACAGTAGCAGCTACCCCTTCCCCCATCCCCCCACCCCCAGCGCCTTGAGACCCTCGCGGGTATGTAGTGCGCTTTACAAATGCCATGATTGATTGATTGTGTTCTTGTCTTTGTCTGGTAGGCTGTCTTCCATGATAAGCGCAGTAGGCTGGAAGCCTTTTTTTTTTCTTTCATTTTGAGTCGATCCGTGACTTGCGGAGCTGCGTCTGACTAGCTTCCGGTATCCTCTGTTGCGCTGCAGGTTTCCACAAGAAATCATACGTGTCCCTCAAGAACACTCTTAACCAGAGCGCCAAGAGAAAATGTGGAAGGGAGATATGATGGAATGCGTTAACACTTTCCCAGCAATAGTTACAGGAACAACATTTAAGAGAAAGGAGAGCATGAGGAATCATAGTATGGATGACGAATTTAATAAATGAACAGATGATTTCATGACCTCTTCCGTATACAGACAGACAACTAACCCAGACTACTGTCGGGGTTGACAGGGACAGATGAGGCGATACTGCAGCGGTAAAAGCTCTTACTGGAGTGTTCCAGCAAAAGTTTCGGACTCAATGGCAATGGCTAGTATGAGTGGGATTGGGGCACAAGAAGGACCAGTGAAAATTATACCTGAAAAGACAGTGGTGGGGAGGCAAGATGGCCGCTGGTGGGGTGTAGAGGACAGTCGCACCCAACTCCCTCTCCTAAAACCATGTTGCTGATGGACGATTAAGCTCGGCATGCTGTGGATCTACGGGCGAATGCAGGATCAGAGAACGGCGGTTATAAGCTCAGACATGTGGATACACTGGGCGATAACAACAACGTTAAAAACTATTAAAAATCGACTGAGGAAACTAGTGAACACCTACAAGGCTTCTTGGAATATGTCTCACCGCACGAGGCAAGAGAAGGAGAAGCCGCCACCAGTTCCACCAGCTCCATCCAGCACGACAACGGTGCTTGGACACAAGGATGGTACGAAACTGCCTACCCTAAGTAAGCGATCGGCCTCGCTTGCCAGCACGACAGCAAAGATACAACAGAAGAAGAGTGATACGGAAAAGAATACGGATTTGAGATCTAAGCCCCCTGAGCCAAACATGGGTGAAGAAATGAGCGCTGCCGCGGAAATAAGAGCGCCGCAAAGTACTAATTTAACCAACAAAAATGGAGCGCTACGGCAGCCTACCTTATCAAAGGTCTTCAGCGCAAAGCCCCCCAGCCCCTCCGGAATCACAGCAGCAGCAGCGGCGGCTGGCAAGACACTAGTAAAACATCCAGTTCTAGAGGACGCCGAGCAGGGGAAAGCCGTCCTCGAGGACGCAAGCGACGCAGTTGCTAGGCAACTCCAAGGAGCAAAGCTGACCTCGGAACGCGTGGCATCCGCGGCAATCATACAGACCCTGGATGAAACGGAGAGCGTGCAACAGGTGAGCGAGGGCTCCCAGGTGGAGGAGGCTGTGGTGGGGGGCACAGACAGGCCGATTAATGAGCAAATGATGGACGCATTGCTGCAGGTCGAGGCAGGGCTGGGCAATAAGCAGATTCCTTAAACAAAGTGGGGGAGCCTGGTGAGCTTGGACTCGCAGAAAGAACCTGGAGAGACTAGTGCCCAGGATAAAGGGGCCAGAGGAGGGGGCTCCCCCGAGGGGAATACATTTTACTCAGTCAACGAGGAAACAGACTCCAACCTGTCAAGTGAAGGAGAAAGCTTCACGGGGGCAGCTCGGAATCGGAACTAAGCCCCACTGACTCAGAGGGTAAAAACACACCAAAAAAAGAAGGAAACCAAGCTCCAGACGACCACCTGGTGGCTCTCCCGCTAGTGTGAATAAAAAACTATTATGGGATTACTATGATACTTCCAGAATGTATCAAGAATGCAACTCTACGGCAGCGGCAGCTGCAGGGAGTTAGAGTGACCCCCCAACGCAGTATGCCACGATGGACCTAATGTTTAATACGCTAAAGCAAATGCAGGGGGAAGCCAGAACGGAAAGCAGGAGAGCTAGACAGGCAACTAAGAAGATTCAAGCATCACTAAGGAAAATGAATAGAAAGTACGAAGAAGTGGAGGACAGGGTGACCCAGGTAGAAGAAAGAACTGGCAGACTTGAAGATGATCTGGGGGAATGGCAGACTTTTAAAGCGGATCAAGAAAAAGTGGTGGAAGATCTTCAATGGAAGATTGAGGACTTTGAAAATCGACAGAGACGTAATAATGTTAGACTTCTTGGATTGGCAGAGGGGGTGGAAGGGCAGGATCAAAGGGGGTACGTCATTAAGCTATTGAAGGGAGCCAGAGATCCAAAGGGCGCACATATTCCCACTGACACTTAAAAAGAGAAGGGATGGCAACCAGGATAGCCTGCCTAGGGCAATGTTGGTTTTTGTTGGGAATTTCTTGGCAAGACAAGAAATTATGGATAAAGCCAGACCAGACTCAAAAAAACATACGATGGGGTCACATTTTTTGCAAGGCCTGATTTTTGCCACATGACAGTGGAGAGAAGGTGGAAACTCAGGCAGCTAATCGCACCCTTCCAAGGACAAGGCTCAGAAGCATATCTACTGTTTCCAGCTAGACTAAAGGTCATTACTAGAGGGCATGTTGGGATGTTCTTCTCAGAGATAAAGGCAAGGCAGTTTTTAGAGGAATTAGGGGAACAGGGAAGGGGACAAATGAACAGAGGAAATGGTCGACCTGCAAGTAAGGGAAGGAGAGGGAAGCGACACTACAACCTACAGCAGTCACACATAGGTCACGCCTGACCTATTTGCCTGTAGAAGGGGGGAGGGGAGTCAGTGGGAGGGGGGGCTCAGGGGGGCAGGGAGGGAAGAGGGGGGGAGGTGGAGGTATTATGGTAAGCACAGCACAAATCAACAGGACACAGAGACACACTTTTTTGATATCAATTGCACTAGGGAGGAGGAGAGGGAAGGTCAGCTCTAGAAAGGAAATACCTAGCAAATATAGATGGCGTTAAGGGTTGCTTCTATGAATATTTGCGGCCTTAATGATGGAAGGAAAAGACAGAAGGTGGCTGCTATGTTAAGAGTGTTAAAATTAGACGTAATTTGTCTCCAGGAGACTCACATTGAGGGGAACAACAAATTCATCTTAGAGCAATTAGGCTTTGAGGTACTTGCCCATACAAGACAGGGCACTAAAACAAGAGGGGTAGCCATTTTAGCCAAGAAGGGAGGGGTTAAGGTTAAAAGGAAAAAAGAAGATCAGTGGGGGAGGTGGGTAATGGTGGAGGGGAAAACGGAGGCTGGAATCTGCACAATTGTTTCTATTTACGGCTCCACAGATGATGAACCAGAGGTCTTTGAATTTCTAGATATGGAGCTACCTCTTTGGCCAGAACCAGTAATATGCTGCGGGGATTTTAATATTAATGGGTTGGTTGTACTAGGCACAATGGCGGGAAGACCGTATGATGGACGAAAAAAGAGGACATGTCAGGCTATCTGCAACTTAGCACGGCACAATGCATTAGTGGATATGTGGGCCCAGAATAATCCGCCAGGGACGGGGAGCACATATTACTCTGCCCCGCATAGGATTGTGGTTCGGTTAGATTACTTTTTTATTTCCAGCTCTTTGGTTGGTAGCAGTCAGTTGGAAAGACTCCCAAGGCTACTATCAGATCACAATCCCCTTGTTTTAACACTATCAATATGCAATAGAAGGAAGAATGAGCACACATGGACTTTTGAAGGAGGGCTCCTAAGGGAAGAAGAATATATTAAGTACATGCAGGAGTGGATCGCATTCTTCTGGGAGACTAATAGGAGGACAGCCCCCCCGGGCACTGTTTGGGATGCGTTTAAGGCTGGAATTAGGGGGGAAACTTTGAGCTATACTCTGCATAGGAATAGACAGGAGAGGATTAAGATGGAGAGAAGGCTTAAAGATCTGGCAGATCTAGAAGATCTTCTTATAGGGGCCATAGCCAAACAAGACCCATTGGATGACATATTATTAAAAATTTAAATAACTAAAGCAGAAACAACTGAAAGTATAGCAAGGATAGCGGCAAGCAACTACCTCTTCAAAAAAGAAAAATGCTACGAGTACAGTGAGCGGGTGGGACACTTGTTAGCAATTTGCACGAGACAAAATCTGGCAGCAGGGGAAATAAAATAAATCAATGACGGGATAGGAGGAGTGGTAAATAAGATAGAAGATGTGAGGGAGGTCTTTAGGAAGTTTTATTCAACCTTGTATGATCAAAGCCCTCTTAACACAGGCCCAGAAATTATGGAATACCTGACAGAAATACCACACTTAACACTAGAAGAAGAGGAGAGAGAAGAGTTAGACTCTCCACTTACCCTACTGGAAATACATTCGGCCATGAATAACCTCCCATCTGGGAAAGCCACAGGCCCGGATCAAATCCCTGCAGAATTCTACAAAACTTTTTGGGATACGCTGCACGAGATTTTTAGCCAGGCACAGTTAGGGCTCTCAGTCCCGCAATCTTGGGCAGGCGCAGACATTATAGTTATATTAAAAAAAGATAAATCTCCATTAGAACCAGGGTCCTTTAGGCCAATTACACTGATTAATGCGGATGCTAAAATTTTCTCCAAAACACTAGCACAAAGATTAGGCAAGGTTATCGAGAGCCTGGTTAGCAGTACACAGCACGGGTTTATCCCAGGTAAAGGGACCACTCAACATACGAGGCAAATGATAACCCTCCTGGATGCAGCAGAGGTTGCAGGAGATCCTGTCGCGGCCATATTCCTAGATGCGGAGAAGGCCTTCGACAGGGTCTCCTGGAACTATCTTAGGAAGGTTATGCTATGGTTCGGCATTGGTAGGGGTTACATTAAAGCAATACAGGCCCTATATATGGAACCGACTGCAAGGGTAAGGGTTAACAAAGGCTATACAAAGGCAGTACAGATAAAGCGTGGGACAAGACAAGGGTGCCGGCCTCACCTTTATTGTTTGCATTGTATTTGGATCCTATATTACGAAGGTTAGCTGGCAACAATAATATCTGTCCAGTTAACTTGCATGGTAAGGAATACAAAGTATTCGCCTACATGGATGACGTGGCTATTATTACACCGGATCTAGGGAGAGCCATTGTAGAAATAGAGCAGGAGGCAATGGAGTTTGGCACTCTCTCAGGATACTCGATTAATAAGGGGAAGACGCAGATTGTACAAAATAGAATCTCACCATATCAGGATGTTAGGGTGGTTCCTGTGGCAGTCTATCTAGGGATAAAAGTGACAGCTGATTTAGATAGATGGGTAGAGATAAACATCGAGCCTTTGTTAGCAAAAGTTAAAAAGAACACAGAAAGAATACACAATTTACATTTAACTCTGATGGGCCGCATAAACGTTATCAAAATGATTACGTTTCCTAAGTTTTTATATATTTTCAGAGCTATTCCGCTTTTGTTTTTAACATTCATGGTCTAATAAACTAGAACTAATACTTAATAGGTTTCTATGGGCGCAGGGGAAAACTATGAGAGCATATCGCCACATTACTCTCCCTAGGGAAAAAGGCGGTTGGGGGGCCCCAGACTTTGGGCTTTACTACTGGGCAGCGGCCATGCAGTACTTTCAGGGATTGATAGGGGGTGGAGGAAATGAGCAAGTGGGTAACAGACCTGCCTTCAGGAATGTATATAAGGCACTGCTGGGTGGGGAGGCTGAAAATGGGTTTTTAACTACAATTGACTTTAGCTGCTTTAGGCACACAAGGTTTAAGACTTTAAAAGCAGCATACAATATCTGGAAAGCAGTCTCAAAAAAACTAGGCCTAGGAAGATACAATAGATACACGCGATTATTCACAAACCTCTCACTACCAGAGGATATCTTTAGGGATTCAGCAACGAGGGAATGGGAGAATAAAGGCATTAAGAAAGTAGGGGATTTGTGTGATCAGGAGGCTATCTTGCAGTTTCAACAAATGCAAACAAAATTTAATTTATGTGGCAGGAGTTTTTTTTAAGTATTTGCAGGTTAGAAGTTTCTTTGCAAATAAACAGGGAGGGCCATTGGGATTTGGACAATGTCGGATAATGGATTATGTAGAGAGCAGTGGACACTGCACAATTCGACGACTATATGCAGAATTATATGTACTCAAGACTGATGACAGGGAAAAATATGCCAAAAAGTGGGTAGAGAAAGTAGGCTCCCCTCAGGAGGGACTACAGGTCTCTTTAGATCTGGGACGTACTGTTTTATGCTCAGCAACGTTACAAGCACAGCATTATAAGACACTGTATTCTTTATACCATACTCCTGCTAGAATAGCACAATGGGGCGGTACTTCGGGAACAACCTGCCCCCGCTGTGATTCGAATGACGCGGATATTATTCACATGTTTGCGGAATGCCCACAATTATACTCCCTTACAGTAGCAATCGAGAAATTTATTGAGGTATCACTGGGAGTGAGGGTGGCAATTTCATCTGAATTGATAATGCTGGGGGTGCAGGGAGGGGCAGTGGGCCATCCTACAGAGTTCCTGTTTATGGCTATGGCAGTTTACCGAATCTGCATAGCAAAGGCATGGCTGGATAGAGCTCCGCCAACATTTCAAACTTGGATTGCTAGGTTACTCTCTACCTATAATTTAGAGAAAGCAATATATGATAGGAAAGGTCGTAGAGCCAGAGCATTGGGGGTGAAGATCTGGCGACCTATAGAACAATGGAAAAAAGGAATGGATGCTGGGTTTGCGGCTAGAGTTGTACCCATACATGGTTAATGGAGGGTTAGCAATATTTGGGCTTTATGAAGTAGAAAGGGCATATGTAAAAATATAAATATATGATGGAAAGTGTGAACATTTGATATGTAATGGCTTGATTAAGTGTGCTGTAACACTGCCTGGATTATATGTAAAATATAAAAACGTTTAATAAACAAATTTAAAAAAAATGAAAAGACAGTGGTGGTAGAGCTGCAGCCGAAAGAAATTTGTATTGGGATTCTAAAGAAGAATTTGGAAAAATGTCTTGAGGAAATGTGGATTTAAACAGATTACTGACCTACAGTGCTGATGAAATTAAATATTTGGTCATAGAAGCAGCCAGACGTTCAAATGAAGCTCATGATGATTTAGAAGAATTGGCTGATAAATTAGAGGTGGACTTTAGTCAAATGAAAAATGTAAAACGAAAGCACAAAATGGATTTAACATAGGGTGAAATTAAAGAGTTTAGGTCTCATCACTTTATGGGGTAATATTAAAGACTTGATTGAGAAAATATAAGATAGGGAAGATATGAAGAAATATTGGGATAAAAGGAAAAAAGGACTGAATAAAAGAAAAAAGAAGGGCAGTGAGGGAAAAGGGGCAAGAAATATAGCAAGTGACTCAGAAGAAGGAAGAAGTGACGTTGTGGAGTTTCCTTTAAGGGAGGTGCATGGGTGGAATTTGGTGTATGCCCATTGGACAAGGGCAGACCTGTATGCTTTCATACATAATTTTCCAAAGTTGAGAGAAGATCCAAAATAATGGTGTGATGAAATTCAAAAGTTAACAAACCTTTCTCCGATGTTATGGACTGATTTAAATACGTTGCTTGAAATTGCTGTTCCAGGAGAATTGTGGTCGGAGCGTAAAGTGGCTGTTGGTTGGCCAGGACAGGAGCCAACTAAACTTGAGCCCAATAATGCATGGTCTACATGTACGAACAATAGTAATAGAGATTACCAAATAGTGATTTTTTTTTTGCAAATCGCAATTTGGTAATCTTTATTACTAATGTACAAAGGGGTTATTTAGCATCTATACCCTAAATAGCGACACGTAGTGGTTCGCAAATAAAACTACCTTATGGAAACTAATCAGGCAGATCACAATCTGTGGCCCACTACGATTTGTTGCCCTCACAGAGATGGTGGCCTGCTGGAGCCAGCAGACCAACCTCTCTGTGATTGCTTTAACCGCAGCCTGTTTTCCTTGAAGGAAAACAGGATTGATTTAAAAAGGAAAAAATGAAACATTTAAGCTTAATGTGTTGAGAGTAGGCAGTGGCCTCTAGGCCCATTCCCTGCGCTTACACAATATTTTTTCAACCATTCTCAAAGAGGAAGGGGTCCCTTGGGTATCCCTTCCTATTTGAGAATGGGTTACCACCAAGTTTGAGTTGGCAATAAAGTGCAAATGTTTTGTGACTGGATTTCAGTCGCAAAACATTCATACATACTAATTCGAATCAGCATTTGAAAGGGATGCCCTAAACACACCCCTTCCAAATACCGAATCACAAACTCAAATTGTGATTCAGTAACAGGTTACCAAATCTCAATATGGGCTTTGTACATTTGGAAATTACTTTTTGTGTTTGCAAATGTCCCTTTCTGCGAATTGGGCCGTTTGCAACTTAAAAAGGCTGTGTACATCTAACCCCATCTGTTGATATAGCTAAGAAATACAACTCAAACCATCAGAAGATTGAGAGAGAAGCAAAGAGAAGAAGGTATCCCAGTCAGCTTCCCAACATAGTATCAACAGACATCAAAAGAAGTGGGAAAATACAGTCCCATTAAGGGGTCTATCTTAAAGGATTATATGGGACCCTCAATAGATATGCTCTGTCGGTGGCATATTATCCCCACTGGCATACTAGTAACTGATAGCATCATCGGGTCTGTCCCCCACCAGGAGGATGTGTTTCAAACACCAGAGATAATGTTTTATCCATGGCATTGGTACTGTGTTCTAAAATTACCTCCTGACCCAGAAGAAATTAATATATTAACCCCTCCCATGCTCATGACGAGCTCAGTTCGTCATGAGCCACGGTGGCCGTGCGCTCATGACGAGCTGAGCTTGTCATAACGGTCAGAACGCTCGCACACGGGGCTAATTCCCCCGCTGTGCTGAACATTCTGAAGAAACGGTTGTGGCCGTGACGAGCTCAGCTCGTCATGAGCACACGGCCACCGTGGCTCATGACGAGTTGAGCTCGTCACGAGCACCGGGGCGCTGTGCGCGCCCCCAGCACAGCGGGGGAATTACCCCCGCGGCCCACAGGTTAAAAGGAGGGGCAGGGGTAAGATTCAAAGAAAAAGAGATGTGTGTACGGAAGGGCTAGATTCCGCACATTTACATAAGAGAAATTCAAGGCAGTGATTGAGCATTCAAAAAAGCTAATTCCAGAAAGGGACATTGCAATAAAAAATTGGGAATGGCACAGGAGCCTAAAGAGTCAGTACGTTCCTATTATGAGATATTTTTGCAGGTATTTAAAGTATATAACAGAGACGGATGCTGTTGGAGGTTTTGTGTCTGCTTTTGTGAATGGTCTAAGATCAGAAATAAGTAATCGTATTCAGCAGAGTGAGGTTTGTTGGTTGATAAAGGGTATTGGTCTCTTCTTGTATTTCTGGACATGTGCACTTTCAATATTCTTGACGGGGGAGGTGTTAAGCAACCTGTTTTCTGAATTTAGTTTTGTCAATTTATTGACGTGGGGGGAGTTTAACTCCGCTCACTTAGTACCTACGTTTAAGGGCAGAGCTCATAGTACGACTGTTGATTTTATCCTATCTTTTAGGCCACACTAACAGGAGAAATGGGGTGGTGCAAGCTGCTTCCTGATGAGATCCCGGCACTTATTTTTGTTACCAATTAACCACTGGTGTCAGCTAGTTTTCTCCGCTCCCACTTTAAATTTAAGAACGTTTGGGATATCTGCAGTGACCAAAACCCATCATTAGCCACTTTTAGCTGGTAGGATACCAGGAGTGCCGCAACTTCTTTACACAAGGAGCAAGTTGTAACCACGGCTCGGTCGCAGGAACAGCTGGCCTAAGGTTGTTCCCACAGATCTCCTAAAGAGTCTGGTTGCAGCATGCCACTCTCCCTCCTGCCTAAAGAAGGATACCCCTGACATGGATATTTTGGATTCCTTCCTTAATATCTGTAGTGCAATGAACTTACTATGGTGGGAACAGCCCCCATCTCGCTGGTCGTAAACAGTTTCATAAAAGCTGTTCAAAGGCCCAGAAAGTCCTGTTAACTGTGCTGCCCAGCAAGCCACAAATAAAGGAAGATATGATAAAGTCTATGGCCCTGTATAATTCTGCATGTAAGGAGCAGACAAAGTCCCTTAAAAAAAGGCCTGGGGAATTTACTTGCTGCTTGTTCTTAAAGGATAGTTCGGCTTTCTGGAAGGTGGTGAACGAGCCCTCTTTAACTGGGAGTATCTTCCCAATCGGGCACTAACAGTCCCGGCGCACGCCTGGACTACTCATTTTAAGTCTATCTACAATCATGAGGGACTTGCATCTCTTCCCACAAGCCCCCGGGAGAAGGGTGAGCCACATTTTAGATGGGAGGAGGTGAAAGAAGCCATTCTGGCTCTCCCTTCAGGGAAAGCCCTAGGCCCAGACAAGGTCCCTGGGGATATATATAAACCCTATGTTGATCTTTGGGCCCAAATAGTAACCTTGCATTTACATGCTACGGCGCGAGGTCCTATGTGCCTGTCATGGCATTAATCAGTGATTGTCCTTGTTTTTTTAAAAAGGGGAATAGAGCTGACCCAGCTTGTTAAAGGCCTATATCCTTAGTGCATGCTGAAGTTGAAACCATTAGTTGGGTTTTGCTGAATCAGTTAAGGGCCTGGGCAGACTAGCATAATATCCTTTCAGACATACACTAAGGATTCAGGCGGGGCACTGTAGAGCAGAACCTGAACTTATATTTGCTCATTAGCAAATATACGAAAGCCAAAAAGGGAGCCATTCACTTGGCCTTGATGGATTTCAGCACAGCTTTCGAAATTGTTAACAGAGCTAAGCTCTGGGCCTTGTTGGAGTCTGTTGGGGTGGAGATGTCACTTGTCACTTTTTAGGGCCTCTGTGAGGTATGTCCCTAACAGGGAGTGCACAATGCACTTTACACGGAGGAGGGGAATCCGACAGGGCTGTATCTTAGCACCTTTTCTTTTAAACTTTATATTAATCAGCTAGAGTCCTTTTTAACTGAGCAGTGTCAGGACGTCCCCAAGGTCGGGGGCAGGCCTGTGCCAACCCTGCTCTACACGGGCCACACAGTTTAGCTTGTGCATACTACTAATGGTCTGCAATATGTTGGAGCATTTGATCAACTTCATGGATAGTATGAATTTTAAAACTAAATTCACAAAATCGTATACTTTGGTGGTTGCACCATAAGTGTTTAATCCAGAAAACACACAATTAAAGACATTAGCAGAGTTGATAATTTTCGATACCTGTGTATTTTATTGGACTCTCAGCTTAATTGGCATCCTCTGATATCTATCAATCAATCAATCAATCAATCAGGGGTTTATTAAGCGCGCTACTCACCCATAAGGGTCTCAAGGCGCTTGGGCGGAGGTAGGTGCAGCTCCGGATCAGTCGAAGAGCCAGGTCTTGAGGCTCTTTCTGAAGGTGTGCAGCGTCGGGGAGCCTCTGATGTTGACTGGGAGCTCGTTCCAGGTCTTTGCTGCGACGTAGGAGAAGGCTCTTCCACCTGCTCTGCTTCTGCGGATGCGCGGGGTCTCTGCCAGGGCGAGGTCGGCAGAGCAGAGGTCCCTTTTGGGTACGTGGAAGGAGACCCTTTCGTTTAGGTATCTGGGTCCGATATCAATCTCCAATCTTTTAATCGAGTTGTGCATAGCATAGGTGATTTATCAAGACGTTTGGGACATATGCACATTAAATTGACCGTTCATATATAAAAAGTAAAATTTATCCCTTCAGTTAGCTTTGGGTGTGTTTTTAAAAGTTGCCTTAAAGTATCCCTTCCGAGCTTGTCCACAAGGGAGTACGTTTGGGATACATTCTAGTTTTGAGTCTTTCCACTGGTTATTTGCTTTCAGTTTGGTTAAAAGGTTAATTCACATTTAATAGACATATCTTAAGGGATTGTATGGGCCTGGAACGGAGGTACTATATACCCTGGTTGCATTATATTATGCGCACCATAAGTGAACTTGGCAGACCTGACTTTTTTTCTGATCCTGACAGTCTCATCAAAGCCGATATCCTGTTGGTAAAACATGAATTTTTTGCCAAAGTGTGCCCCGAAAGGTTCAGTGACCCATTATTACATGGTCGTATCTATGAGTAATATTTAATTGTATTTAACTTTTGAAAAGCCCTGTCATCCCAGAAGACTTCTGACCTATTTTAGACTGAATTTGTTTCCTCATCCTATGTTAGGGTGGCACAAGGTCCCTGAGCTCCCGGTATGTACTTCTGATTTGGCTTCTTTTGTGCATACTCTGCATATTGTTTCCATTTGCCCTAAATATAATACACTACAATGTCATTTTATTAGTCTGAATTTGTTGTCAATTCATTTTCGTCAAGTGCAGCCAGCTTGACTTTTTCTGCAATACTTATCCACTCCAAATGTATGCTTTTATTGATCATGGTTTTTATCTGGAGTTTTAATTTCAGGTCTCTGAGATGCAATGTTTTATTTGAGGTTTTAACTCTGTTTCCTGTTGTGTTATGATGATTTGTATCTACTTGTATGCTTTGCATTGCTCAAATCGAATAAAGGGAAACCTGATAATGAGTATTGATGAGATCTTGAAATCAGCAAAGAAAAGAAGTGATTATCTTGAGAAAAAACAAAAGAAATGTAAGGGGAAACTGATGCTTACTCAAACGAAACAATTTGAAAGGGGATCAGCGAATTAAATGGATTCAAATATGAATGTTTTGCAAAATGGAATGAATGGATGAAATAGGTAGCCTGAATGGAAATGATTAAATGTTGAACAAGCATTTACAATGCAACGGTCTCGCCTTTGCAAAAGTGAGAGCTATTGGCATTGTAAATGACAATTTTTTTATTTATGTGTTGGTTTTGAAAACAGATAAATAAATGGCATTGTCATTTACAATGCCAATAGCTTAATCGCTCAAATATGCTAGACCTATTGCATTTGCACACACACACACACACACACAGCCACACACACACCGAGCCCCACACACAGAGCCCCCACACACAGAGCCCCCACACACAGAGCCCCCACACACAGAGCCCCCACACACAGAGCCCCCACACACAGAGCCCCCACACACAGAGCCCCCCACACACAGAGCCACACACCAGAGCCACACACACAGAGCCACACACACACACACACACACATAGTGGTGGTGGATGTGATGGTGGTGGTGGTGGATGTGGTGGTGGTGGATGTGGTGGTGATGGATGTGGTGGTGGTGGATGAGGTGGTGGTGGATGAGGTGGTGGTGAATGTGGTGTTGGTGAATGTGGTGGTGGTGGATGAGGTAGTGGATGATGTGGTGGTGGAGGTGGTGGTGGATGTGATGGTGGTGGTGGTGGATGTGGTGGTGGTGGATGTGGTGATGTGGTGGTGGTGGTGGATTTGGATGTGGTGGTGTATGTGGTGGATGTGGATGTGGTGGTGGATGAGGTGGTGGATGAGGTGGTGGATGTGGTGGTGGTGGATGTGGTGGTGGTGGATGAGGTGGTGGTGGATGAGGTGGTGGTGGTGGTGGATGTGGTGGCAGTGGATGTCTAAGCGTTTCTGGGCAGCAGTCCTTAACATATTTTTGGCAAGGTGGGTGCGATAAAAGCATATTTTAATCAGCCCGCACAAAAAGAAGCACGTGCTGTGGAACTGCAACACAGTATACCTAATGAGAAAACAAGAACTGTACCAAGCTCACGAAAAGAATCGACTGTGCCCACTGTTATTTTTTTTTTAAAATACAGAAAGTGTGCAAGCACTAACCACCATTGCACAGAGATGCCCACAACTGTCTGCCTAAGAGAGCCGGATCCCGACGGGAGCCTGCGAACACAAGGCACACCCAGGATCGCGGAAGGGGCAGAGAGCACTTGCTGGGTGTTGCCTCAAGGAGAAAAAACAAGCATCTTCTGACCGATAACATGGAAGACGCAGCTCAAATCAACAATAAAAGAACATAGTCGGCACTAACTTGCGAGGAACACCCATGTATTCTTTAAGTCCGAACAGTTTTCAAACACGTTAATTTTGAAAAAGATTAGAACTTAAAATTACTGATAGCAGAATCGAAAGCCCTGCCTACCTGAAAACCTCATTACTATAATGAGGACGCAAACGTACAGTCACTGAGCAGAAGCTCTTCACTCTACCTATAAGTAGTCACAAGCACCGCCATCAATGCTCTATTTGTATCCCACCGCCCCTTCGGGTATTACAAATAATTGCTAACACTAACAGTTGCCTGACTCTGATATGGCTTTCACGTTGAGGGGAACGCACCAACCGGCGTTGTATCTCAACAGCAGGCGATGCACACCCAACGGCACGTACATCAAAAACGTCTCTCGCATTACGTAAAGACCCACCAGACCGGTGTTGCCAGGCAGGAACAAGCGTGTACAGCTTCGTCTAAAATTTTCAGCCGCGCAATACCCCCATGACATAGGTCTCGCGAAAGGTCGCCAGTATGGTTCTGCTCACTACTCGTTCCACCATCAGCGCTTGTGGCAGATGAACACGCTAAGGGGGAGGAGGAATCGTATGCCGCTCAAGCTTGCAGGATCTCGCGAGATGAGAACGTCGGGGAACATGTCGACGTCTAATCTGTTAAAGGTAAGGAAAGCAAAGAACTGGAGCTCCTGCCCCATGTATGCGCTGGCAATAGAGCTGTCTAGCGGAACAACTCACTATGCTATTGCCATTCTGACCCCCTCTTGACAACTGTCATCTGATGTCAAAACACCCTCTAGTTCCCGTCGAACTCCCACTGCTGCCTGACACTCAGCTGCTTATTTCTAGCTAGTCCTGTCAGTCTTGCTGCACGCTACCATCCGCGTCAGTTCTTTATTCTTCTCTGCAAGCTAGCATTACTTTAATAACCACATTGTCCGCCTCACAAACTACTGGCAACAAGCACTCGCCATTTGTCACTAAGCCCCGTCCTTTTCGGATTGGGGGCGTGTTTTTTAGTTTCTTTCTCCCCTCTTCTCCATTGGCTGGAATGTAAACAACGGGCGTGTTTTTGACTGTTGTTTACATTCCAGCCAATGGAGAAGAGGGAAGAAAGAAACTAAAAAACACGCCCACCAATCCGAAAAGGACGGGGCTTAGATCGAGAGAATGTCGTTACTGGGACCTCTTCTCCAATGGCTTGCCGCCGTTTAGGAGGCCAGCCAATGGAGAAGAGGGGCGGGGCGTAACCTGGCTACTCAGAGACATTAAATCTCGCCAGCGAGACTGCGCATGTGCGCAGCCTACGCTAGCCGATAGTTTCTTTCTCCCCTCTTCTCCATTGGCTGGAATGTAAACAGGCGTGTTTTTGACTGTTGTTTACATTCCAGCCAATGGAGAAGAGGGGAGAAAGAAACTAAAAAACACACCCCCCAATCCGAAAAGGACGGGGCTTAGATCGAGAGAAAGTCATCACTGGGACCTCTTCTCCAATGGCTGGCCGCTGTTTAGGAGGACAGCCAATGGAGAAGAGGGGCGGGGCTTAACCTCGCTACTCAGAGACATTAAATCTCGCCAGCGAGACTGCTTATGTGCGCAGCCTAAGCTAGCCGAGACCTAAAAAGCACATGACTTTCCATATCTGTGGGTAGATTGGACATGTAAGAGGGAATGTAGACAGAATTCAGAAAGAGTTCAAGACTATTTGGGGAAAGCCAAATAGTGCAGAGAAATAATATTATGTCGAATTTCCAGAATTGTGGACAGCATGTACAGAGTCAGAAAACATTTCAAATGCAAATGTACAAAGGCCGCAGTAATGCAACAAAGGCCGCAGTAATGCAACAAAGTTTGAGAAATAAAATGCCATATAATGCAGGCTATTAATAGAATATTATGATTTTTACAGATGAGGTGGCAGGAAGCACTGGACAATGACTGTACCCGAGGGGCAAATGGAGACCATCATACAGACTTTCGAAAAATACATAAAATTATGGTTCCTTGTGGTCCAGTGATGCCAAATCCAGTAGTAATACTATTTCAGATTCCAACTGAGGCAGAATTATACACCGTCATTGTCTTGTGCCATGCTTTCTTTTTTATTCCGTTGCATAAGGATTCTTAGTTTCTTTTCATATTTCACTTTTTGATTTTTTTTCCTTTACATGAACTGAGAAGTGAGTGAATACTAATTATTATCATAGATTGAAAGAAAAAAATTATTTTGCACAAAATGTTTTGTTTTTGGTCTCTAACATGAAGATAGGAAACTGCAAAACTGAATGGATGGTGCTAGTGACATGGATATTATTATTATTAGTTGTCATGTTATTGTGCTTACTGACTCCTCCTGTGGAGAATGTTTCACATCATACAACTGGTAAAACTGCAATTAGTTTTAATAATAAAGAAACTAAGCAAATAATACCTTTACATGAAAAGCATTCAGATGGAGGAAAATGTTCGACTAACTAAGAAAATGAATACTTCAAAAGACTAATGGTTGATTAATAAAGTTGTTAATTGGGTTAAATGATTATTTTAAAAATAATCAGAGGGGGAATATGTAGTAGCTTTTTCAAAACGTGCAAACGTGAGAATGTCCTGTGAAAATAATTTTTTAAGTTGATTGTTTTAATGATGCATGGCGTCGTAATTGATGAATTAATGATGTTACACTTGCAAGGAGAGTACTGGACCATTTTGAAATGTAATTAATACTGGGAAGTAGTTATGCTACATTTTCGTGGGACGCCATTTAGTTTAACATGGATGCAGTTTCTGGTGTTCTGTTCTCCCTCCTGCTCTTTCCCCTTCCCAATCAACGTCCTGCTGTAAACCATGTCTCTTCTTCTTTCTGCCAAGCATCAAGCAATGAAGTAAAAGATTCAGAAATTAACTGTCTTGTTAGGAAGTGTGTATAGTGAATGAACCTTCCATCACACACTCAAAGTATAATATTGATGGACTTCCATTGAAAGTTCAGCTTATGGCATGGTAATTCTATGACCATTGTTTGAGAAATCTTTCATTTTGTGCTGATCATCTCCAGAGTGCAGTTGCTGGGAGAGTAGGTGGAAGATTTCTCTTTATATACAAAAGGGTAGCGACAGAGGGCAATGCATCAGGGGTGCCCTCCACTCAAACCATTAAATCATAAATAAAGGTCCCGGTGTGTTTCACACACTAGGGGGCATATTTACAAGCCCCTTGCACTTTCAGTGTGTCACTTTTTGTGACGCACCAGCGGCGCAGTGTGGTGCTCCATATTTACAAGTACACATAAAGCCACTCTGCATGGATTTTGGTGTCCTTGTAAATAAGGCCCCTTTTCACGCAGCACTTTGCGTGAAAGGGGCGTTCTGTGGGTGTTGCGGTGGGTGTTCCCATGCGACACCCATGGATTCATCGCCATTCCCAGATTTACAATGTTTGATAAACCTGAAAATGCGTCGAAATCCTATGCCTCCCCACAGGAGGTGTAAGGAGGCAAAACAAGGACAAATACTTTTATTTCTCCTCACTTTTTCCTCTTTCTACGCTTCTGCATTCTGCAGCACACATAGAAGGAGGAAAACACCTCTCGTGATTGATTATGTGCAGGAAGGTGTCCCTTTCTGCTCAAAAACAATCCTCCCCGCAACGGAGGTTGCCTGCTTTGGTACGTGGCAGCCAATTGTGCGCCAGCCCAGGGGAGAGCTCAGGATACGTCCTATTGTTGTATATATGATGTATCCCTTTGATCCGAAAGCAATGCAACGTGGTGCATCCAAATGGCTTGCAGCACCACCCGTTGTATTACTTCGTTGTAAATATTGCCCTTTGTTTTTGGTACCTGGGATGTCCCCACCCCCCCTTATATCTGATTAGGGTGGCGAGCCGGTTCTAGTAACTATCTAGAAACATCCCTAGTACATGTGCTATGTTTTAAAAAACTGGTCTTGTGACGAGTAAAATCATATGTGCAAAAAGTAAGTGTAAAGATGAGCAACAAATAAGTGTAAAGATGTACATACACAATTATAGGTAGTGCCTCAAGAAAGCAACCACTATTGAGCCAATGGGTAGGTTCTCACCAATTTGCTTACTTCGTCGTCATCTGCAACTTTCATATATATATATACGGAAGAACCAGCATCCAAACAGGATCAGAAGAATGTTGTGTGTTATCTATATAACCCTATTGTGTATGTCACACATCTCAAGGAAATCCTCCCTGGGCCCTCATATAGGGAGGAGAGATTCTTCCTCAACACAAAAAAGTTCTAAAAAGGAGTTATGTGTAGGAATAGTCTTATAATTTCCTCTGCCCCCACTCATGCTTAAAAATAGCAAACCATGTTTAGACCATTTTAAGAATGATTTCTCTAACCTTAAGAAATTAGTTAGTGTTCATGATTTTTAAAACTACGTTGCTGTTTCTGATTTGCCAATGTGACACTAACCATGATCATACAATGCTGATTTTACAAAATCTATTGATAGAATGTGAGATTTGTGTATAAAAACTCTTGGTCTCTAGAACCAGGACTTCATGCTAATAAACAGCAGTCTCTAGGGCTGCTGTGAGATGTTTCATTTTTTTATGTCCATTTGACTTTCTTATAGGAATGTTGCCAGTACTATTTATGAGTTTGACCTTTGCCTAAACATTTAATTGTTCTGTAATTCTTTGATTGAGTCTTCGTGGCATTTCATGCATTGCCCTCTGTACCACATTTTCAATGATTCTGTAACAAACTTGTTTTTAATCTATTTAACCTCATGTATTCTATTTTCTCTGTTGAATGTATATTTTTGTATGAGGAGTGTAGTTTCTAACTGCTAGATCTACCGGAGATTCTTGAGCCAAATTAATTGGGAAAAAATTCAGGGTTTTCAAAATTTTAGGGTTCAGGTGATTATTGGAGACTCCCACACCGGTCCTCAATAACTTTCTTCATACATGCACAGAGTTGAATCATCTATAACTCTTGTGGCCTTGGCAATCTTGAATGACACGGTATCCAGATTGTCCATCACTAACACACCTACATCCGTAATCCTACAATCACTAATAATGGACTTTCAGCAAGCGAAATGCCAGAGGGAAACAAGAGCCGTGCACTGTAACTTTGAAGACCTCATATGTCCCAAAGAATCTGGCAATAAAACTACAGGGTCCATTGGGAATACTAGATCTCGAGTAATGAGGGCATGAGGGGATAGTTTAATCGTCTATAACCCTCTGCAGCCATAGAACAGTGACAACCTTGAATGATAGGCTCCAGATTTGACTCACCTGCATCTGTAATCTGCACACACCAGTTATGGACGATGTCTTAATCTCACGTTCTAGGACCTGCAACAACACTCAAAAGAGGAGATCCACAGTCTCAATGTAAATCCTTAAATATAAACTAAATATCTAAATGTATCAGTCCGGTGCGACCAGATTAGTACAGCTGGCGCTTTGTGCTTGTAAGCACTGTTTGTGATAAAATCTTTAAAACTGCACAACTCAAGTTCTACTGAATGGATTTTTATAGTATTGTTCTCAAGTAATTAATTAAAGTCTCTATTTTTCTAGATTGGTGTGGGATTTTTCTTGCTTTGTGTTTTCACTTTATTATTGTTTGAAGTGCTGCAAAAATACTTTGCACATTGCCGCTAAGTTAAGCCTGTCTGCTTTTGTGCCACGGTACCAGAGGATTAAGCACAGGTTAATTTAGTGACTTTCATGGTTCATCCTGACCGGGGTTTTGGCTGTTGCTTGAGAAGGCTCTTAAATCCCCTCCCTCAAAAACAATTTCCTACATCCCTCTATTTCCTGTTAAATTAGCCTGGGATGGATGTTTTGGCCTGGCATGTTCTAGCTTTTTATAATCGCGGTAGAGCTCTGGTGGGCCCATTTGATCACTATTGTTTTTTTAATCGGATTTAGGAAGCAGTCTGTTTAGGAGACGTTCATCATACTGAGATGATTGATCGTTGTACTTGTTCTGTGCTGTATTTATACAACGACTAATAGCAGTATAAGGGATTTATGGTTGGGGTAACAATAGCGATGCAATGTTGCATTTCAGTACCCCACAATGCAAGGCATTGCAAGTCCTTAAGAGCTTTTTGTCTTTGTATCATCACTAACATATATATTCCACCTCATTCATGCTGCTCCGAGAGGCACTGGGGGCCTCATTTATGAGGCTGTGCGTCACTTTTACGCCGCTGGTGCGTCACTTTTTGTGACGCACCAGTGGCGTAAAAAATGCGCCTTGTTGCGCCATATTTACAAAGTGACGCATCTAGGTAGATGCGTCACTTTGTAAACCCCTGCGCCACATTATACCTGTGCCAGGTATAATGTATGCAAGGGGGGCGTATTGACGCAAGGAAAAGTCGTAGAAGTGACACAGTGAAATCTATGAGATTTCACTGCGTCACTTTTAGGACGCTGTTGCGTCAAAATCTTGTGCCTGCCTCACAGCAAACGTAAGACTGACGAAGGCCCTTTCACATGGGGCTTGCCCCATGTGAAAGGGCGCATTGCGGGAGTTGCGTCACTTTTGTGACACACTCCAGCAATGCGTCACTTTTGCGCTTACAGATTCGTCAGAAATACTGCCGTATCTGTAACTCCTTGCGACATGATGCGTCATACATTAAATATGACGCATCAGGAATGTCGCAAGGAGTGCGCACTGAGAAGTGACGCATCGCTGCTTTCACGCAGCGATGCGTCATTTCTCATAAATGAGGCCCTGGGATTGGAGCGGTAGTCGGTACTAGGCTAGACAACCTAACATATTATAATATGGGTACAGCTCTAAACTACTTCATATACTATAGGTTGTACAAGTGCTCATATTTGGGTAGCACTAGGACCCAAGTACTCTGATCAAATAAGATGCTAGAGAAAGAAGCTTCACCTCTACTGGCTGAGTACAGTATAACATTGCAACACCCAGACTTCATCCCATTCTTTTTAAGGGATAAACACGTTAGTAGTACTTTAATGTCCACAATTTTCTGCCTGCTCTGGCCAGACATCTTAAGTTCTTTTGACTGGTTTTCTCAGTCTAAATTTTAACAGTTTATTATAAACCGGTGGGTGATATAGCTGTAGTTGTGTTTTGATAAGCGTTAAACTAGCATAATCTGAAACCTCCGGTCCTGTAATAGAATAAAAAATTAGCTAGCATTCGTGCCAAGAATTTTCAATTCTATTAAGGACACGGAGGCGAGGATTATCCCACCCAGTTGTATTACAATGTTGGTAATAATTACTCACCCACATGTACTTCATATTCTGTTTAAGCAGAAGTTATGAGTTTTCCCTGTCTCATTCCTTTCAGGTTCTGAAAAAGAAGATGGAGCAGAAGTACTTCTGGTTTAGAGGACTTTCCAGTTTGGTTATGGTTCTTCCATGTTGGAGGATGATTGTTGGGACTCATGTTCTTTATTTTGGACAGGAATTGTTAATGTTATTGACTGTCAAGGTTCGAGCAAAGAAAGAGGAGCAGAAACAGGATACGGTGGCTCTTATAGGGCTATACAGGATGTGATGTATACACGAGCATCATGGGAAATGTAGTTTTATTTGCATACAAAATTATTTTCATTGGCTGCTGTGAGTAGCAAATAAAAGAGAAGCATAATCCGAAACCTCCGGTCCTTTACTAGAATTAGACATTTGTTTGCACACATAAATATACTATTTCATTATCAGGGTATGCGGAGGAGATTAAAGGTTAAAGTAGATAATAGAAAGAGTCCAACGTGTTCCTTTTAAATCCCCATCAATTTACACTTCAATGATATCGTCCTGGCAAGATGTTGGAATCTGCACTCACATAAATGAACAGAAGTTAAGATCTTCAAACCACACCGATCACCTGTGGAGCATCTTTGATGGGGGAGGTCGTATATTTGTGATTGCGGTAAGCCACGCCGGAGTGCAGGCAATCCAGCTGTGAACATCACTCGAGTGGTCCTTTATTATTTATGGAGCTCAGACGGGAGTGGAATATCTGTCTGCCTTGACTAATATTGGATTCTGTATCTTGAGCACCTGTGCCAAAGCTCATCATTTATTGACGACAGGCAGCAAAATCTGATTTTCTCATGGCTGTCGGTGAAGAACACCTTGTGGACTGAGCTTTTCAAATGATCCTTGCTTTGTACTGAGGCACCTTGTGCAGCCAACCTGCTTAAGCAGTTTTAGCGCTTTTGCACAACTGATGTCCCCTAGCACAGGGTTCTCTGTAAAGTGCTGCATGTGTCATGTTTGCCACCTCAGAGCACCAGAAAGAAGATTGACCAGGAAGATGGAAAGGGCTATTTGACAATTTGGCGGTCCTAGGGGGAACTACTGTCATACCTCAGATTAGGTCAATGTGTGATTTTGGGATCCTTGAATACCTACCTGGAGATGAGCGGAGAGCCCAATGTGTTAGGGCTGGAGTTCAGCCAGCAGCTCTGTAAGAGCTAGCAGTGAATGGGATCTGCATTGAGGACCATGGAGGAACCATTTAAGCATAGTGTGCTCGGATCAGGTTGCAGCCGACAAGGCAATATTATCGTAGAGTCGAATAATGTATCTACATGTTTTAGATTTGTAGTCTGCTGCAATGCTCAACCAATATCAGACTGAGATTGCCACAATAAAAACGGAATTTGTGCTTCGCCAGTTGAATAGTCTTTCTTTGTCGTGCAGTGATTATGTGCATATGTATCAAATCAAGCCACAAACCAGACGGTTTATTATGCACATCAACTAATTTTCAACCTGAGATTCATTTTGCAATGTGATTGATGTACTAATAAGTTGCACCAAAAAATGCACATTCGCACAAGTTTGCAAAACCTCCTACCTCATTAATATCAATGAGGCAGGAGGGATTTCGCAGTACCCCCATAAATGCCCTTGTATGCAGAGATGGAGGCCTGAAGGGACAATCTACATCGGTCCCTCCATTCACATTACTTCAATTTCGGAATTTCCTTTTTGAAAGCAGCTCTTTTCGCTTGTGTGTTCTGATGATTCCCGCAGCCATCATTCACGATGGGACTGCTGTCTCTGCGGGGACAGCTTTCTTTTTACATTTTGACACCAACTGGTTTCAAAGGTTTTCATTGCATAAATGGTTTGCTTTTTCAAACCAGTAATGAATTTCATAATGAACTGCAAAAGAGAGGACACTTCTTTCACACTCGGTGGCAAATTTGCAGGGTCCGGGGATCCCAATTCCAGATAGTATTGCCCAGTAAAGGAATGAGTAGTTTTTGGAGGAGATCACTCGAGGCACTGGACCTCTATGGCCTCAAAAAATAGTTCATATACAACATTATGATTTGGTACTCCTTATTTGATTAGGTTTAATCAAGAAGACCATTGAGTAACTTTTTTTGAAAAATGCTTGTTTTGTTTATTTTTTAATAAGTATTCCTTGAATGAACCATCACAGAAGTTACATCCTTGTTTCTGTATGTTGTTATTCTGAGATCGTAATGGTAAGTACTAACAGCCGACACGTGTTTCGCCCAGTAGCTCGAGTAGGCCAGGGCTTTTTCAAGGCTTATTTTTCGAAGTAGTAGCACATCACTTCTTTCACACTCCGTTTATTATTCGATCCAGTATGACACACAAAGTGCATACTGTGAGTCGGAAACACTTTTTCAACTCTCAATATCACCATTAATAATAATAGTCAAACTTGTAGAGCGCCTGGTTACACGGGCTGGTGTGTCCCCGCGCTGAGAGCAGAGACTCTTCAGTAAAGGAGATAGGAGGGGACCTTAACATGGAAAAGCCATGTTTTTAGTTTCTTCCGGAAGAGAGACTCAGATGGTTCAGCATGGAGAGGGAGGGAGTGCATTCCAGTTCTTAGCTGCCAAATAACTGAAAGAACGCGCTCCCATTCTAGTCTTTTGTACTTTAGGAACCTTGACCAGGTAGGTCCAGGTCGGTCTAAGAAGGCGTGTTGGATTGTAGGAGTGAGTAGGTAGTGCAAATAGCTCGGATCTTTACCCTGCAGGCTACTGTAGCTAATCTGCAGCTCAACACTCTATTTTGGGGTCACGTTGCCTTTGATTTTGCTTATTTTAACTTTTGGAACCACATCATCGTTTCAAACTTAGAGCCCTTAGAATATGAACGAAATCTTTTAGCATTCATGTTGAAATTTAAATATGTGTATACCCCAAGCATCCCTTGATTTCTCCAGATAGCTTTTTAAGAGATTATAGGCATGTTTTGACATGGCTACATTCCTAACAACTGCATCTTGTCGACAAGAAATAAACTACTAAAAATTATGCAATCAAAACAATGCCTATGTTTATGTGAGAGCTTGAACCAAACATACAATATGGTGATATGGCTATGAACGGGCTGACATTTTGTAAAGTTCATTCTTGCAAAATATGGCATGTTATCTTTGATTGTTTATTTGTATTGTGATATATATTGCTTAAATATCTTCTCAAAACATTAGGCGGCTATGAAACTAAACATACAGGAAGGGGAGAAAAATGGAGGAGAGGAACTGAAGGAGAGTAGATGGGAGAGAGGCAGAGGCAGAATACATACCAATTGAACGGCGAATGCTGTGTATTCATGAAGATGGACATTTTTGAAAATTCAGTCTCTAGAAATGAGAGAGAAGGTCTCCTCGGCCTCTGGTAAGAGATTCTTATAGTTGTATGGATGATGATGATGGTAGATGTAGTCTGGGATGAATAAATATCAGATGTCACCTTGCTTGCCTTTAACACACATGCCTTTTCGCCGAGGGCATTAACACATTGACCTTCAAAACACTTTGTAATACCACACAGGACTCTACCACACACGCCTTGACCCCTGTATGCAGTCGTATTAGCTGAGATTCACTAGGAAGAGCATTTTAGTTTTGCTAATAACTTTAGCGCTGTTTGACAAATCTTCACAAAACGTTCCCCAAAAATGTGTGTGCACCTCTGCTAATTCCTGGAAAGTTTTGGGGTGATCCGACAAGTGGGGGCTGAGAAAATTTCAGGTGGATCCTAAAACATTGTTTTCCCATGTTAATTCTGATAGGAATTTTTGGGAAGTGATACAGAAAAAACAGCTGAACAGAATTACACCAAATTTGTCAGAATGTTATAACTTTACTCAGGAAGCATGTTTTTCATAATTTGGTGGATGCCCTATTAACCATTTTCAAGAAATTCATGTTTAAAGAGTTGCTCAGTTTGGGCTTGTAAGGCGTATAAAAAATAGGTATATCTGAAAGATTGGTCCCGCGGGAGTCCAGTTGGAGTAATCTGGTACCGTTTTCCCATTGGCCTTTTAAGTATAAATGGCTGGCTGCAACCTGAAGAAAAAGGTTGCAGCCACCATTACAAGAAACGGGGACTTGGTCCCTGTGTCCTCAACTTGTGAAGAAATAAACATATATAAGAAGCAGGTAGGTAGGGACACCCGGCCCCTTGCACTCATGGGGGGACCCAGTGGAACCCCAAGGTGCCAAAAAAAACCTGTAAACAGGACCCAGCGTGGTCCGCCTGTACTAAGGATTTGAAGTTTGATTGCGGAACCACAGGAGTACATACAGATGGACATAGGCCACGAATAATTACATAAACATATCTTTATTGCATTTAACAGAGCGATCACAATGGACAACCCCTTGCTATTATATTTGTCAGATATTTACCAATGGAAAAACATCATCTCGTGCTGTTAGCCTTGGAGTTCACAATGCAAAACTGCTATGTGTTATTATGTTTCATTTATCAGAGGTCACAATATAAAACCTGTTCCTGTTTTACTTATGAGAGAGTTCACAATATCAATTCCCTTCCTATTGAAAGTGTCAGAAAGTTAACTTTTTATTGTATTTGTCAGAGAAGAGTTGAGCCTTCCTATTGCATGTGTCAGCCCATCCTAATGTATTTGTCACAGAGGGCACAATATAAAATTGCTTCCTACAGTGTGTGTTAAGGAGTTCACAAATGGAAACTCCTTTCCATTTGTATTTATCAGAGTTCCCTATAACAAACCTCTTCCAAGTTTATTTGAGAAATTCAGTTCAGGGTGTATTAGGGCATTCTGTAATTACTGGACCGGAAGTGTGTCAATGGGGTCTTTCTCTTTTGATGTCCTTGAGCTTCCCTACCTTACGCCCTCAAACTGGAGACCAGGTACGTCTTTTAGCACTTGAATATCAGGTTGAAAAGCAGAGCAGTCGAAGGCTGACTCAGTGAAGTGATGTGGGCTAGAAAATGAACACTCATTAATGCAAGCAAATAAAGATAAATCAATAAGGGAAAGTAATGTAATGAATAGAGAATTAAATAATAGGCACAACATTACAAATATTTGAAAGATTTCAAGTGGAAATCCCACCTAAAGGTTCCTCAAAAAACCGCAGGGTGCAAATCATGTACAGCGGAGAAAAACCACAAGGGCCAAATAATCCAGTATATCTAGGGGCAGATTTACTAGTTTCTCATGAAGCGCAGTGCAGCAACCGCAAATGCTGCTTTGCGCTGCATGAGGAGAGACAAGAGACATTGACATGTAATGATAATTCCCTAAAGGGAGCAGGTACCCAGCTCATGTTTGGTGTCTTTGAATTTTTTTATGAAAAATTGTCTCTCATGGTATAGTCGGATTTTAAATTAACATTTTGAAAATGCCACTTTTAGAAAGTTGGCATTTAACTGTCTTAGCTATTTAGTGCCTGAAGCCTGTCTCTTGGACACATAACTGGATGTAGCTGTCAGTTGAGTTTTGTGTAATCCTCCTAGACAGCCACACACAATAGAGAGCTTAGGTGTGCCTGAATGGGCAATCACTGGCAGATTGGGAGGGTGGAGATGGACACAGTCCTAGTTACACTTGAATAGGCTGTGTCCTGCCTCCAGGCAACGGGCTGCATGCCCCTTTTAGTTTGTCTGGAGCCAGGACTGGGAAGGCAGGATTCTTGGGGACTTCAAAGGGAAACTTCTGGAACAAGGATTGTGGTTGCTACTTGAGTAGGGCTTCACCTTCCTCAACCAGTAACCATATTTCTCACACCCATCAAACAATGTAGGCACAGCCAAAGCATATATTGGCTTGAACATTAACTACAATTCTGGAGACACCAAACAGTTACTGTGGCTAGATCGAAAAAATGGATATATGTATCAAAACCCTTCCTGTTTCATTTGTCAAAGTGATATTGTAAAGCCAATTCCTATTGTGTTTGTCAAATACTTCAAAATGTAAAGGCTCTTTTTGTTATCTTCACAATGTAAAATCCCTTCCTATTGCATTTGTCAGAGATCACAATGTTAAGCCAGCTATTATGTTTTGTGGAAAGCAGTCAATGTAAAACAACTCCATCTTATATTTGTCAAACAGTTAAAAATATGAACCCTCGTCCTACTGTAATTTGTCCTGGTGTCTGCATTAACCTCTTCTGTGCTCAGGACGGCCCCTGGCCGTCCAACGTCACGGTGGGCAGGTGCTAAGGAGGATCGGGGGCCGTCCGAATCCCACCCAGCTATTAATTCTCCCGCACAGCGCTGAAGGGGTTAACAATGTCTCTATCAGTTATGAGCAATGGACTTCTTTGGTGGGCTAACACAACAATTTTTCAATCAAATGCTTTCAGAGAAGTAGATCAACATGGGTGAAGCCACAGCCCCTCTCCTAATCCTACTGCATACTTTTTCGTATGATCACATAAGCCCTCACAGACAGCTGCACTGTCAAGCCAAACCTAAATACCAATTAAAATTCTAAACACAAACCCATGCCACTTCGGTAATCTTTAGGAATCCGCGTTCGAAAATACTTGTCTACCAACATCAATGCAATGCAAAAATCCACCCATAAAGCGTATGCTTTTCACAATAGATAATTCAGGCATACAGCCCAGTAGTCTCTGTCTCTGCTTGGTACACTGTACTACAAACTTCTTAATTTTGAAAAAGGAGCAGAGAATAATAGACTCTTAAATGCATTAGGACTCCACATAATTAAGAATAAATATGAATTGAACAAGATCTTACCCAAGAAAGTTACATGTTTTTTGTTACAGGCTAAACACCTTATTTAGAGAGGAGCAGAACAACTGAAAAAAAGTGGCGGGTTTTCCATCTGCCATATTTATAGTGCCATCGGCATCAATGCGCTCCTAAAATGGTGAGCGGAACATCAGTCACTTTTTGCCAGATTTCTTGCGCCCATCATACTTTAAACAAGGCCCTCAATCTAAATATTGGCCACCGGGCGAAATGATAAAATTGTTGTCATATATACTGAAAGAACTGAAGAATAAAAAATTTCAGAACTCTTGTGCAAAGTTATTAAAATATTATTTGCACTACTTTTGTAAAATAATATTCTAAACAAGTGATTTGTGAATTCATAGATCATTTCCCCTAACTTGAGTGAAGACATTTTTGAATTGATTAATGAAATGATTTCCTAAACAGAAGTACCGCAAACCATTTCAGATAGTTTAATCCTTTGTAGTAGATGTTTGCAGAAGAAATTACAGCTGCATTTGCCAAAGTTTTTACCTTTATCATCTCCAGCAATATATTTCCACGTTCACTGAAAACATCGCACATAATTTTTCTTCCAAAACCTGGCAAACATGCCTCTAACAGTTACATACCTTTATTATTAATTAATTTGGAAGCACAGCGACGTAAGGAAATATTGGCATTTAGGCTCAGTTTATCAATGTATGAATTGGTGCACCCACTGGCTTTATTAAAAATAGATTTGGAATACATCGGATTATATCAGTGAAGGTAAACTGCCATGGGAAAAGAACACCCCTGAGGTGCAAATTATCCAGACCAAAACTCCCTAGTCCTTGGTTCTCCGAAGAACTTTATGAAGAAAGAAAGCTTATCAGAAAATCTTACAAAGAATGAAAACTAGCGCCCTCTTACCTGAGTATGATTATGCTTCACAAAAGCGAAAAAACAATACAAAGGACTCCAGAGGTGATTACGACCTCTGTGTAACGCGCTGAGCGGGAGCCTTTGCTTGTCCTGCTGGAATGTATTACAAGGACGCAGGCAGCATTAATCTGCGACTTTGATCATTTTTAAAAAAAATCGCCGCATATTTTAAAATCGCCGTTTTTTACCAGGCTCACATCCCCCACTTACCTGCACTTTAAAATTTGATCTGGGCACCCGCCGCTTGAGCGGGAACACTCACTCCCCCCACACAGCAGCTCCATCTTGGCTGGTGAGGCAGGCCTTACAACAGTGGCCGCCATAGGCTGGGAGGCGCTCTAGTCTTTAGGCCGGGTTTCCACCTTCTATATATTTAATTGGCCATGCTGGCACGCAGCGACGGCACGCAGCGGGCGCACCGATGGCGTGCCGGAGGTGCGCCAGAGGTAAGCCCGTTTGCGCCCGTTCGCGCACGGTCGGGCCCAGGGACCAGGACCTCTGTCCTACCAATTGCCCCCCCACAAACCTACTCCCGCTCGACACTCCTTACCCTAAAGGGGGTAATTCCATCCTCATGCAGCCATTCTGTGGACCTTGCGCTCCACCGCTTTTCATGTCAGCACTGTTCTTTTAGGGCGATGGAGGTGGTCGAAAACAAAAGGAAAATAGAGGTAGATCTGAAAATGGCATTGATAAACTGCCGTTCATTACCGAAACATGCCATAGAAATCTCCCTTTTAATTCAAGACCTGGACCTTGATATTCTTTTTATAACAGAAACGTGGCTTGGATCCAATTCTGGCCCAGATATCGTCCAGGCACTCCCGCCTGGATACCTGATCCAACATAGGGACAGAGTGTCCAAGGTTGGAGGAGGGATTGCCATCCTTTATAGGGATCATTTAATTTGCCGTATGACTGGTAGCTCTATTCCAGATTGTGAGAGTGCGCAGTTTTCTATTACATTATCTCCAGAACTGTCATTCTCAGGTCTTTTGATCTATCGTCCACCTGGCCCGATAGGACAATTTCAGGAAGGACTAATCGAAACTATTCTAGATTTAGCTAGTACGGTTTCCAATTTTATAGTGCTGGGAGACCTGAATCTCTACTTTAATAATTTCTCAGATCTCACCGCAATGGAACTGACTAAGGATTTAGCCTCCTGTGAACTGAGTTTAATAGTCTCACATCCCACTCACTCCAAAGGGAACCTTTTAGATCCCATATTTTCAAACATAGCTGAGTTAACTTCAGCTGAGCCATATCCGATCCCTTGGTCAGACCATATGGTTATTCCTTTCATATGGAAGGCATATAGACCCAGTCCAACTATACCTTCTCACAAAGCCTTAAGTAGGCGCTGGACAAAACTAGAGCTAAATGAATGGCTAGAAATATTGAAGAAGAACGAGCTTCTGGGTAATCAGGACATAGATAGGGCAAACAAAGACTTCAATCAATGGATTGAAGAGTCGTTGGATACCGTGCTCCCCCAAAAACTTATTACAAATAAGAAAGGCCCTACTAAACAACCCTGGTTTAATTCGGACCTAAGTTCCCTTAAACAGGAATGTAAACGGGAGGAGAGGCAGTGGCGGAAACATTTTGATGAGGAGAAGAAAAATAAATACAGATCCACCATAAAAAAATATAAATCTGCCCTTAACATGGCCAAATCCACTTTTTATGCAGGAAAAATGGAGGCTTCCGCAAACGCCCCGAGAGAGATGTTTAAGATAGTCAAATCTCTGCTGAAAGCCCCGGACACACCATCATCCTCTGATGAATCTGGTGTTCGTTGTGACGAATTAGCAAATTTTTTTGCCACCAAAATTCAAAAGATCCTTCTCTCCCTTCCCTCCCTACCTATGGGTGAACTAATTCCCCCTCTGGTAGGTGGGATTGACTCTATCTTGCCTCAGCTTTTTATTTACTCGCCCCTCAGTGTAGAACTTCTACCCCCTCTCATCAATTCCATAAAGGGTGGTTCTCCGCTCGATCCTGCCCCTATGACCCTCGTAAACTCGGCTTTGCCCCACATTAGTATGCCCATCATCAACTTAGTCAACACTTCGATTGAGTCAGGCACTGTGCCACGAGACTGGAAGTTGGCTATGGTCAGGGCTTTGTTAAAAAAAAAAAAAAAAAACTTGACCCTGACGATTTTTCTAACTATCGCCCCATCTCCCTTCTCCCTGGCATTAGTAAGCTGACCGAAAAATGGGTGAACAAACAGCTGGTGTTTTTTATAGAGACCCACAACTTGCTCCACCCAACTAAAACAGGGTTTTGGAGAGGGCAGGGAACCGAGACAGCACTGTTGAGGGTGGTCGAGGACTCCAGGAGGATTCTGGACGCTGGTGGCAGCGCGGCCATTATCCTCCTGGACCTCAGTGCCGCCTTTGACACGGTCAACCACCGTGTCCTCCTATCTCGCCTTCGAAGGATTGGGGTCACAGGCAAGGCCCTTATGTGGCTTGAGTCTTTTCTTAGAGACAGATCTTTTAAGGTCTTCTCGGAGAACAGTTGTTCCCTTCCAGTACCATTACAGTGTGGGGTGCCACAGGGCTCCTCCCTCAGCCCCACACTGTTTAATGTGTACATGGCGCCTTTGGCGGAAGTAGTGGCCTCCTTTGGAATTCAATTAGTAAGCTACGCTGATGACACCCAGCTAGTTGTCTCTTTGAATCAGGTAGAGCCCCTTCCGACCAACCTTTGCAACTGCCTGGAAGCAGTTGCAAAATGGATGGACCTATCCCATCTTAAGTTGAACGGGGGAAAAACTGAGCTGATGCTACTGGGGAAACGAGCCACATTTAACAACTTGACACTTTGGCCATCCTGCATGGAGCCCGGGCCCACTCCAAAGACCGAGATTAGGAGCCTCGGATTTTGGCTGGATGCGGAGCTGTCATTCAAAACCCAGGCAAGGAAGACAGTAGCTACTTGCTTTGGGTTGCTGAAGACAATCCGCAAAATCCTTCCTCAGCTACCTGAAAAAGCAAAGAAAACCATAGTCCAGTCCCTCATTCTATCTAGGCTAGACTATGGGAACGCGCTTTATTTAGGAGCCCCTGTCTCGGTTATTCGGCAACTTCAGGTTGCCCAGAACTCTGCAGCGAGGCTACTTGCTAGCTATCGCTCCTCAGATGGACCCGCGTTGAGTGTTCTGCATTGGCTTCCGGTGAGGGAGCGGGTTCACTTCAAGACCCTCTGTACGGTCCACAAAACACTATGGAAGAGGTCCCCCCCCATCCTGGATGACATGATTAGGCCTTATAAATCATCTAGGAACCTTTGTTCCAATCAGCAAAATCCATTAGCAATTCCCAGGATTAATAGGGCCCGCACAGGGGGCCGTCTTTTTTTGTATAATGCGGCTCAGTTATGGAATGCCCTTCCTCCATCCCTCCGACAAGAGCCTAACTTACTTGCATTTCGAAAGAAGCTGAAAACTGTTCTGTTTCCCAGGATCTAGAGTCTGGGCTTCCGCATTCCTTGCAATCCACTTCCCTTTGGTCAGTCCTAAGCGTTGGGATACTCCCGAGTAGCCATGCGCTATAGAAGAGCCTCTACAATACAATACAATACAATACAATCCTCCGTGCCAAATCCTCCCATATCGAACCCATTGTGAAATCTGTAAAGAACCGCCTGTTTGAGGTTTTCGGTCAGTCAATAAACCCCTGCACCGCTTCCTGGATTTGTTAAGTAAAAAAGTAGAGACATTCATATCTCACTACCCATCAGTGACTCCCTAAAAACGGTTGAGATTCTATCATGCTAGGCGCTGCAATCATGATCCTCTTTCTCCCCAATTTCCAAACGAGACCAACAGCAAAAAAGCCCAAAAGGAAAACCCTCGAACCACCTTCAGGATGCCATTCTAGGTTCAATTGGCAAATCTCTTGCCTCACAACTACTCCCGATATGGAGCAACATGGTCATCTCCTCTCTCAAACAGAGCCTATTTCCAGAATGACAAAAAATGGTTCAGATCTCTCCTCTCTTGAAAAAACAACCTCTAGAGCCAGAGAACATGAACAAAAACTGCCAAGTCTCCACGCTCCCATTTTTAGGCAAAGTCATTGAAAGTTGCATAGCGTCCCAACTCACTTAACATATTCAAACAAACAAACTCCTCAGCTCTCTCCAATCAGGTTTCTGCCAGGGCCACAGTATTAAACTGTTACCCTCCAAATAGTCGATGACTCCGGTAGAATCCTCGACTCCAGTAACTCCTGCCTCCTAGTCCACCTGGATTTTCCGCTGCATTCAAAACTGTCAACCATCTGGACCTCTTTCGCCACTCTAATACAACGAAAGGGATGTAGAAGCACAGTCCTCAACTGGTTCTCCTCATACCTAACCAGCCATTCCCAAATTGTGAAAAAGGGTAACTTGTTCCTGAGACCAGTCAGCTTACATTAAGGGGTCCCTAAAGTCTTGATCCTATTGTCAACCCTCTATAACCTCCACCTAGAACCACTATGTGTGATTCTCAGAAACTCTCATCCTCAGAAGAAGTTGTCCTGCTTTCAATCACACTCTTAAAGATTAAAACTAGATGATTAACCAACATTTAAAACTCAACCCAACAAAAACAGAATTTCCTTTGATTTCACCTGTGAAAGCAAAAACTCCAGTAAAGAAATGGATGACTAACTTTCCCGCCCTGTATGGTTGCTCAACCATTGTCCAAAGTGCCAGATCACTTGGTGTCACCCATGGCAAGGTAAAGCATGACAGGACAATGTACTGCATTGCGTTCGTGTTTTTTATTTTAAACAAATAAACACAATTTGTGTGGCACTGTAAATCCCAAAATAGATTTTGCATCAGGGCTGTACCAGAAAAGTAAGGCAACCCTGACACAAAATCTTGGCCTCAACTTATACATTTGTTTTTAATAAACTCTGCCACAAAGAAATTGGCAACAATTATAAACATGACAGTAAATCTGTTCTGCTTAATTGGTTGTAAGGTCTATATTTTAAAATATCTTATGGGGGTAAGTCACCTGCTGCAAAGATCTTTGGGTTCCCAGTAAATCGGAGGGAATAATAATAATGATAAGATAACTTTGGTGGTTAACACATTTGCTGGAAAGATCGGTGTTTTGTCTAGTGCCAGTTTTGACTCTCAAAGAAACATAGAAGGTTAATGTATCTCCTGCAAAGCACATCATAGAACATGCAGATGACCGATTTAAAATTGTATGTAGATTGGTAAGTGGGTTACTGCTTTTAACAAAGAGATACTTTTATTACTTGCATTTCATGAATTGTAATACTTCTAATATAGTGCAGTGAACTGTGAAGGATGATTTGGGACTCCTACACCTTGTAACCCTCACCGTCTTATGTAACATATGCTGATATTGATGTACAAACTGGTATGATTTACTTTAGATGTAATGAACATGCATTTTGAGGAGTAGCACCACAACAGAAATAGAAACATAGTAGGATTTAAATTGTTATTTTGTGTAACCTCTGGACATATCAAAACATTTGACATTCTTACAGTGCATGCATATCTCTTGTAAAAAAGGACTGAAAACAGTCAAAAGTGTGCCTCTTAAGTATGCGTGAAGTGCTAACAAGCTGTGTGCTTTTGTTTGTCCTCCACTGCATTTGCATTTATGTGCGAGTCTCCAGATAGCTTCCAGCCAAAGATACTCCCAAAAAAGTAGCTGTTATGGGCCCTGCTGGAGTCTGATAAGCCTAATGGTCTGCACGGTGTTGCTCGGACACTAATTAGACAAGGTGCAGGGGCTGCTGAATTCGTCCTGGTATCTAAAACGGCACCAGGACGAGTTCATAGTTTATAGTGGGGCCCAAATTCTTGACAAGGTGGACAGCGTCCACCTTGAAAAAATAGTGGGTAGTAGACGCCGTTCACCCACTTGTACCCCCAACTTGTGCCCTGTTTATATTTGAACCATTGAGAGGCAAGCTAGAGGTGGGCGAGCCACTGAAATCTCCAGCCAGGCTCGAGCCTGAAGCCTGGCTATGGCTCAGCTTGAGGTCCAGTTGGAAACTCGAGCACATAACGAGCCGAGCTTTCATGTGGCTTCTGCTTGCCTGTTTACCTTCAGTACCCTGGATGTGTCCTTACAGCCAGAGCTGTCAACTTTGGTACAAGGGAACCAGGTCTTGGCGTCGGCTCCTGTGATTCTGGGCATCACTTCATATCCCTGTGCCTACAAACAATGAAAGGTGACCATTTGTAATGTAACTGGTGCTTCGGGTCGAGGTTGCACTACTCAACATCTGCAGAAAAATGTAAAAATAGGTCAAAACAAAAGGCACGACAAACAGATGCACATTTAGTGGCTGAGAAAGAGAAACCAGAAAAACCTGGAAAAATAGCGGTTTCCCCTACTTAAACAGTGTATGTTGGACAAATATTTTCTTTCACTAAAACTCTTGACTTCGCTATTTGGTACTTTTCCCCCCCAAATTTGATGAGACATTATCATGATGTATGTGATGTTTGCTGTATGATTTACACAGGAAACATTTTCAGGGCTCGGCTCGTGCACGGGGCTCTAAGATTCGAGCCAGAGCTTTGGCTCGGCTCTCACTGTTAATCGTTGGCTCTCCCACCTCTAATAACCAGTCATGTTAGTACTGAATAGCCAACAGCTGCAGACAGCCTGCAGGGCCACCAGATTTTTTCAGAAAGCGAGCCTCCTACTGCTGAAAAACGAAAAAGAGGTGATCAATGGGACAAAACCCAAAGTCTTAGTGAAACAAATGACTTTGAAGTTAGATAATGAAAGATAGACTTTATTACTCCAAAATGGACATCAGTCTGTAGATGTATTTTTATTTATTTATTTTATGGAATAAGCTCTTTTGAAATGTACTCTTTTGTAAAGGTTTTAACTAACCATACACAATAAAATTTTACTTACTTACTTACCTCTAATAACCACATTGCTGTAGAACCGGTCCTGCATGCTGGAGCTTTCTATCAGAAAATGTATTTGGAGCACGGGCTTGTAGAGTTCTGAAATTATAGGAAAACAGACTGTAAATTACTAAGTAAGCGCAGGGGCAGCGCTCCATCTTCCAAATGTGTTTTTGCCCGGGGCACTGAAACTCCCTGCACCGTTCGTGCTGATGGAAGACGCCATTTTCTCTGCTCGCAGATGCACATTATACAGCTTCCGAATGAGGCTTCAGGGAGCAGTGGCACACTGCAGGGGAGATTTAAGAGAGGAAATATGGCTTCCTTTGTAATGTTAAAGCCCTGCTGGGACAGGCTACAAACGATAGGACAAATGCTTTGGAACGTGCAATGCCATAAACTAAGACTCTTATAGGCCCCATAAGGAAAAAACAATAATCGGAGGGCCGTAGTTCATATAAAAGAATATCTGTAATCAACAAAAGCATTATCTGCTGCAACATCATTTGTTTCTTTTATGTTGTGCGAAGTTCCTTGAAAGCGGGTGCAGTTGGCGCCGAAGAGCCTAGTGCGCAACAATAAACCTTTACTTGCATATTAGTAAATAAGTGATCTGTGGCCTAGCGTGAGAGAAGAAATCTTAATTTTTGAGACTGAAATGAGTAAGTATGCACCAGCGTTAACCTGATCATAAAGCACGCACTGCTTGTGTCCACTAGTATTTTGCACAATTGAGCTAGGGAATGGGTGGTTCAGGCAAGAAGACACAAGTATACACAACACGGGTGCCCTTTCATTGGGAGGCAATGTATATACTAACATGCCCAAAATAACATTACTAACAATGTGCCACTAATAAATCCCCGACCCATAAGCAACTCCCGGTTAGAAATCTGGTTTCTGGTTGGCAGAGGTATGCACCCTGTCCACGCAAGAACCACAATCCTAGACAGGGTAAGTGTTGTATACACTAAATGTTTACCTGTGCTCACCCTCTGGTAACTTGGCACAGAGCAGTCAGGCCATACAAAAGAGGAAATGTATACAGCATTTGTGCACACACACAAAGTAACACAGTGAAAACACCGTAGGCGAAGATTGATACCATTCTGGCGTGGGAACCGCCCAAGACCCAGACAGCGGTGAGAGCCTTCTTAGGACTCACCGGGTATTATAGACGGTTTGTCAAGGGATATGGCACCATCATTCAGACCCTCCAGCTTATCGCGATTTCGGGATTTGCAAAAAAATCGCGAAATCGGCCGATCTGTTGAAATGCCGCGATATTTGGGCAAAAGCCCGCGAAATTTGCCGTTTCCGCCGTCTCCGCCGTTTTCCGCCCGTTTCCGCCTTAAAATCCAGCCCCATGCGCACCCATTTTCCATTCCCAGGATTTCACGGCGAGAGAAGGAGCGAGAGGAGGTCGAGGACGGCAGCCGAGAGAGGGAGAAGACCAGCAAGAAGCGGCAGCGACACACACACGAAGACTCTTCCTCTTCTCCAGAGACCAGGGAAGCGGACTCGGAGCAGGAGAACAGCTGGCCGGCGAACACAGACAGGAGGTACGTCCGTCCCTGCCAGGATCCCGTTAGCAGGGAACAAGAAGCTGTTCGGAAGTCATTTCCGACCCACAGAAATACTAAAATAAAAGATTAATGCGCTTAGAGACCCCTGTGGTTATAACGCGCCATATAAATTAAATAAATAAATAAATAAATAATGTCCCCCGAGGCCCGCCGCATCCCCCGTGTGCGGCGGCTCTCGGCGGGCCTTCGGGGGACATTAATCTTTTATTTTTAGTATTTCTGTGGGTCGGAAATGACTTCCGAACAGCTTCTTGTTCCCTGATAATGGGATCCTGGCACCAGTCACAACATTTTCATTTAAGTCAATGTAATATTATATTACACCTTCTGACAGTATTGTGTGTTTGAGTGGGGTTAGTAGCAAGCAAATTGATTGAGTAAAAGGCAAATTTGCATCTTGCTTTGGAGAGGACACAGCTTACCGCCCAACTTACTGCTCGACTGTTTTCCTGGCATTTTTTAAACCCTCTTACTAAGGCACTTCGTTTTTCTTTGTCAACATTTCATATAGTCCTTGTGTGCAGCTTTTCAGAGTCAACCTGTTTATGCTGTTTTGTACTTTAACCTTGACTGACATGCGTTAAGGAACAATGTTTTGTATTCACAGCCTCATTCAGACAACAAGTCATTTTGCTTACAAGTGGGTTTATGAAATGAGTGGACTTTCCCAGGCCACAACCTTACAAATTTTGCATATTCCTTAGAAAATATAGCAGCTCTTGCATGACCTTTGCCTTAAAACATTGTGGATTGTAAAAACAACAGGTGATGGACAGAATGCAGAACAATGTCATACATTCACCCCAGTACAGAGATCTGGGCCAAAATCCATCGTTTTTTTGCTCACCATGCCATTCCAGTTTGAACCCAGCCATATGCAAATCAGTCTTGACCCTGTGCCCCATGGGTACAGTCCAGCCCGCACTGCCAAGCCAAGTCCTCCCTGGACTGGAAACAAGCATCCAAGGACAGGTTTCGGACTTTCAGCCCTCATCAGCCTGGATAGCTTGATTCCAGTGGCATTTAGAGCACGGGACTCACGTCTGAGCATACCCGTCCCACTCGCTCCGAGACCTGTCTCTGCCTCCAGCATGCCTAGTCTGAAACCTGTGGGGGCTCAGAAGAACTGAACGTACATGGCCAATATTAACATGCCTTTTAACTAAAACAAATGGGCTGAATTGTAAATAAACAAAATGTACATAGCTCCATGTTGTCAAATAACTCAAACAGTAAGATATCTGTGTTTGGTGTTGCAAAAAACCCAAAATAAAATGCCGCTAAATGCCGCTAAATTTCCATTTTTGTGCCGCTAAATTTTCATTTTTGTGCCGCTAAATTTGCCAATCCATGCCGCTAAATCCTGGGGGGTCTGATCATTGCCCCCCTGACAGAGCTGACTTCCCGGAATCAGCCCAGAAAAGTGAATTGGACCGAAGCCTGCCAGACTGCTTTTGATGCCCTGAAGGCTGCCATGTGCACAGCACCGGTGCTCAAGGCACCTGACTTCTCCAGTGAGTTCATAGTGCAGACAGATGCTTCAGAGCATGGTGTGGGAGCAGTACTCTCACAGATCAACAACGAGGGCTGGGACCAACCGGTAGCTTTCATTAGTAGGAGGCTACTCCCCAGGGAACAGAGGTGGAGTGTAATTGAAAGGGAAGCTTTTGCTGTGGTCTGGGCTCTGAAGAAGCTGAGGCCCTATCTGTTTGGGACTCACTTCCGTGTTCAGACAGACAGACCACAGGCCCCTCGGGTGGTTCATGCAGATGAGAGGTGAGAACCCAAAACTGACGAGGTGGTCCATCTCCCTACAGGGAATGGACTTTACGGTGGAACACCACCCTGGCACAGAACACGCCAATGCTGATGGTCTGTCCAGGTTTTTCCGCCTTATTGAAGAGAACTCCCAAGAGGGTGGGTAGTTCTCCCCACTTTCAGCTGGAGGGGACACGTGTTAGACCTGGAATCTTTGGCGGGGTTTCCCCCTATCTTTTTGCCTCAACCTCCTGTATTTTTGACGCTGTGCTGGATTTCATTTTTGCTGGTTTAGATGCTTTGGGCACTTTGCCACTGCTGTTCATTGTCAAATTGCAAGTGCTCTCTGTGTAAATTGTTATTGTAATTGGTTATCCATGATTGGCATATTTGTATTACTAAGAAGTCCCTAGTAAAGTGCACTGAGTGTGCTAGGGCTGGTGATAACAAATGCTACTAGTGGGCCTGCAGCACTGATTGTGCCACCCACATGAGTAGCCCTAAAATGGTGTCTCAGGCCTGCCACCCCTATGGAAGGCCCAAGGTACCCCCTTGGGCAGGGTGCAGTGTATGTGAAAGGTAGAGCATGTACTGGTGCAGGTGACATGCTCTGGTAGTGAATTACAGCCATTTTCCTTTTTTCACTATTGTAAGGCTCCCTTGCCCCATAGGCTATCATGGGGAATGCTGGCTACAGTGGCTACCAGCATATCTTCCCATAGGAGCAAGATGGGACATAAAAGTCTGGTATCCCTGAACTCAGAATCTAATAACACATATTTTAGGAAAGGTTGTTTTTAAATCCTGTGTTTGAGAACAGCACTTTCAGAAAGTGGCTGTTCTCTTGTCTGACCTTTCTGTGTGCCTTGGCCTGTTTGTGAATTGACTGTCTGGTTTGTGAGTGACAGGGGCTGGGTGGCTCCCAGAGTCTGAGTGGGCCATCCCTGGGCTGAATAGCTCCATCTGCCTCTAGAGTGGTGGGAGGGGATAGCACCTGGGCCTGAATATGGCTGTGCCTGCCTCCCACAATGCTGGCTCCACCTCCTGCTAGGCGGCTGACGACCCTGCCCCTCTCCCTGAAAGGAAAGGAGAGGCCAGGAAAACAAAGTGCTCAAGGAACACCCAGAATTGGTTCAGACCGGGCTCAGAGCCCTCCTGCACAAAGGGATCAAAGACTTTTAGGGGTATAAGTACAGGACTCCTGACTACAGAAAATTAGATCATCCTGGAATCAAGAAGGAACCTCTGCCAAGGAGAAAGCTGGAAGACTGAAGAAGGAAGACTGTCCTGCTGTTGCTTTGCTGGACTGACCTGCAGTTGATTTGCTGCCAAGGAGAGGGGAAGGACTTTGCTTTGTGCTGTGTCCCCTTGCTTGAAGGAATCTCCAAGGGCCTGAGAAGAGCTGGCTCCCTGTTAAGAAGTCCCAGGAACAAAAGAACTTCACCCCCAACTTCCCTGAACTCTTCTGCGAGAGTTCTGTCCTTCCTAGAGAGCTTGGGTCAGTTGTGGTGCCTCTGGAAGTTGTACCTGTGTTGGCAAGCTGGAAACCAAGATTTGAGAGACTTTGCTACAGAAATGTTATCGCATCGCTCGCTTGCGGAGCGCATCCTGAACAGTGCGAGGAAATTCCCGCCGCTACGGAGGTCGAGATCGTTGCAGTGCCTGTTGCCGCTGCCAAAGACGTTGCACCCTTCGTTTGCAGGAAGATTACCTTCGCTGCGAGCATTGTCGCAGAGCCTGTCGTTGCTGGGTGAGATCACCGCACCGCTTTCTTACGGACCACATCACGTCGCTGCGAGAGTCGTCGCAGAGCCATCGCATCGAGGAGCTGCGAGAGGAAGATCGCCGCTGGATCGCGCATTGTCGCCCCGGAGATCGCCGCAGCACCTACAGATCATCGCATCTTGCCTTTGCAAGAGAAAACTAACCTACGCACCAGAATCCATACAAGTCATCGCCTTCCTCCCCATACGGACCAGATTCTTCGCAATACGCCCGCTGCTGCAGCGGGGTTGTCGCATCGCCTTCCCATCGTCTCAGGAGCAACGCTTCGCTTGTTTTCCAACGCACCAGCTTCTGCTTTGGAACTTTGTCACATTTAAAAGGTACTGTTGGCAAAACGTGACGCAACTGTGAACTTTTCACGCAACTGTGGATAATTTTTTCGCAACTTTAAGAACTCTTTTGAAACCATATTCTTGAATCGGGTATGTTGGATTTTTGTCGTTTTGGTCTTGTGTAGTTTAGATTAAATACCTTTATTTTCCTAAACTGTTGTGGAGTCAGTTTGTGGTGTTTTCACTGTGTTACTGTGAGTGTTGGTACAAATACTTTACGCATTGCCTTTGATAAGCCTGACTGCTTGTGCCAAGCTACCAAGGGGGTGAGCAGAGGTTATCTAAAGAGTGTTTCCTCCTTACCCTGACTAGAAGCAAGGGTCCCTATTTGGACAGTGGTACCTACCTCTGCCAACTAGAGACCCCCAGTTCTAACATGTACCAATAACAAGATAAAAGAAAAACTTCTGACTTAAGACCCTAATTTAGAGAAAGCCATTAAATATGGATATGAAACACACTACGATGTGGTTAAACAAGATGGATCTGACAAATAATACTAAAGAGGAAAATGCAATAAACAAAAAAATAAATGTGTATGATGATAATAGAGAAAGCAATAAGAGAAGTGATATTAAAAAACATAGAGATGCCCAAAACAAAAACTGACGGAGAGGTGAAGCAAAGATGTACCAATGTTATGAGGTGAGATGTTTTCGCTGTGGTACTCCTGGATATATTGCATCCAGCACTGTGTGTGCTGCCAAAAATGCAGTTTGTAGGAACTGCGGAAGTAGAGGACATTTTGCAAAAAGATGCAGAGCGTCGACGGTGAGGCCGGCTGGAGGCCTGCCTGCCCGATTACAGTGATCGGGACCTGAGACTCGCCGGTTTTAGCCGCGGGGCCTGGTCTTGCCGTAATTGATAAAAGAATTTTTGAAAAACAGAATTATTCTAACAAGGACAGTACAATATATATATATAGACAGAACTTCTGTCTCCATATTGTACTGTCCTTGTTAGAATAATTCTGTTTCAATTTTTTTTTATGAATAACTGTTGAATTACATGAGATTTTTTTTGATTTGTCATGTTTATGTTTATATTTTGATTTGCACTTGGTGTGAAGCATGATTGTGTGTGTGTTTATTTTTCACGTGTCACTGTTGGTTTTTATGTTTTTTTGATACATGTAACCAGTGGGGGCTGGTGACATTTGAAAGTGGTGGGCGTAAACATTCATAATGAGTGCACTGTGGCGAGCGAGTGCAGCGAGCGAGCTCTACCCGTCAGCATTTTTTAAAACCAGTGGGCAAATGGTGCATTTTCAAGCATATTTAAGAAAGCAAAAAGGTTAAATCAATAAAGAGACTTCATATGATAATGACATAGTAGCTGCTTGTTCAGTATAACCACAGAACTTCAAAACAAACTTTGAGATAACAATGCTGAGTACTTCACAGAAAGTAATTCATAGTATGCTGGGAAAATCACATAAGAGTAAAAAGATTGAAGAGGCTCCTTAATTTTTCAGTGTTGGCAAATACATGTCAAGGCAAAAATAACCATGCTGGAGTTCAGGTGAATATGCAGTAAGGAGGCCTTTACTTTTTGTCTTTATCTTGTCACATGCACATGATGTGCTGGGGGTTGGAAGACAGGTGTGAAATGTCAGGCAGTGTCTTCTGACAAATTGCTGCTTTTCTCCTCTGATTGACATTGATATGAGCTCTAATTGCAAAGTAAGAGGATTTTGTAATGGGAAACAAATGTGTGACAATATCGCTGTGTGCGCTTAAGGAAGTGTGAAACTGAGGAAAAAGCTGTAATTATCAAAACACATTTGTAACAAAGTAAATGTAATAAAGGTCTTCAAATAAACTGTACATACGTTTCCAAAAAAATCAACAGTTCGAAAAAAAAAAATCCACATATTGTAAGCTTTATCATTTTATCAGTAGACACACTGCACAATATAGATCTGCTAACTACCGTCCTGGTCACAACATTAACCCCTCCCCTGCGGGGCTACTTCCCCTGCTGTGCTGGGGGGCGGGGGCGCGCGCAGCGCCCCGGTGCTCATGACGAGCTTGGCTCGTCATGCTGCCCGGTGGCGCTGTGCTCATGACGAGCTGAGCTCGTCATGACCACGCCCGTTCCAATGGAATGCTGAAGAACCGGGTTATTTAGAACCCAGCGGTGCCAGGGGCACGCCCAAAGTCTTCGGGTTCACCTGTCTTAGAATACAGAGACACGGGACGCTTCGCAATGACGTCCAAGATCAAATTTATTGACTGCAGACAGTAACAGAAGTCCTAGAAATCCTCACGGTATGAGTTCTCAGGAGACTGCTCAATTTTAGAAAGCAAGTCATCCCTTTTTATGCCAAAAATCACATTCCAGACAAACACCTAATATTTACGAACTGTCCAATCACATGTATCCACACCAAAAGTATCGCATGACGGTAAAACCCATTTTTCAATTGTCCGGCACCTGATCAATCATCGGGCAAACCCAACATTCTTCTTTAGACAGGCCGAACGAACCCATAATAAAAGAGGCCACGACCCATATCATAAATAGACCATAAAGAAAGAAACAGAAACAGGTAAGAGTAGGATAAGGCATATTTGTGTGTAGTAAAAACTTTACGATGTCCTGCGCTCTGATCTTAGTCTTGATCAGCTAGCGGGCAAGAACTGGCTCAGCAAGGTCGGCTTCAGGCAAAGAGGTCAATTCACTTCGGGTCATGTAAATGTCAGTGCAAACCACAGCTAAAGGGCACGGGTCTTAAAGACTCATTCAGCCGCAGTCATCGGCCTATGTGAGAGCAACCACAAAATGGCTGCCTTGCACTAAATGAAAACTATGGTTCGGAACGGAATCTTCAAATACACTGTGAATCCTTGTGTGTAATATGGCGAAAACACTCGTACTTGCCGAACTCATTAGTTACGGTTCATTGTTACCAAAATCGTAACGGAACCATGACATTGAAAACACGGGTTCAGAATTCACGGAACCTCAGACTCTCCTTTTGCCCTTACATAGGCAATTACTCAGTCTATATCTGAGTCGATGTCAATTTTCATCAGATCACCAAGGTGCTGTTGAAGCATTATCTTGTTTCTCTGTGCATCTCTCGAGACAGGCGGTCCCCTGACACACGTAGTAGCACAAAGGCCACATATGGCAGGACCGCACTGTACAGAAAGACAACATGAGAAAAGAACCGTTAGAGCCGCACTAATGATCATCAGAATCTTCCATCCCCAAACGGATAACAGTCCCCAAAACCATCCAGTTAACGACCAATCTCCTTCGTCCACATGTATAGACTCGGAGATCTTATGTAACCTGGAAATGGCCTTGTATACCGTTGGAGCATTATCTGGGATGAAAATGCAGCAACTCGATTGGATCACTTTACATACTCCACCTCGATCTGCGAGTATGACGTCTAAAACTATACGATTCTGTAACGTCATAAGGCGATCCGCTTGAAGCTCAGCTGTCAGATTACTAAGGGCACCAGCAGTTTCGTTTATGGTGGATTCAACCACTCTCGTCAATTGCCGTAAGCCTCTACTGTTAGCCATAGGTCCCCAAAACGATAAGAAACCCTTAAAGAAGTCTCCCACTTCCTGTCCTGCGGTATCTTCCCGATTGAAGACACCTCTAACAACTCTCGCCTTGTGGTAATCTGCAGCACCAGTATACGTAGGAGGCAACAAGTATCCAACATAACACGTTCCTGAAAAATCAGGGGGCAACCATGTATATGCTCTGTTGTAACAAACAAAATACGTGCCCTTAGCTGCCAAAAACGGCGGGGAAGATTGAGACGTAAAAACATACGTCTATGTATAAACACTCTTCCCCAGCTGAGCTTTCGGATTTTTGCCATTACCTTGCAGACAAAAATGACCTCGGTGGGGTACGATCCAAATCGGAGGTGACCTCTTTCGTTTCTGCCTTTCACTCAGACTAACACTGTATCCGGTCGTTTTCCATCCAACATAAGCCGATAACTCTTCCTTGGGAATAGTCCTGTACGTATTGATATCTCTGCTCATATTCATAACTCCCTTCACCAAGGCTTGATTACTCAAGTTATCTCTCATGGAATGCAGGGGATAGACTTCCAGGGCATAAATGAACATTGTCTGAAAAGCCCATAACGACCCATTCTGACTAAACGGTAAGATCAGATAGGGAACAGCTCTATCTGTTGTATGTGGCATAAGACCACACACCCAACAATTAATAATGTTCACTACCAACTGATGTTGATGCAGTAGCTGTACGAATGTGTTATGTACAAATTCTGACCTTCTAATCTGCTCGTGTTCGGGTAAGATATGAAATGAATGCAAAGGAGTAGTAGTAGGAAAGGTCATAGGTTGGGAAATGGGTGCAGAAGTCAATTGAGTAGAAAAAACAATCCAACCCACCAAAGTTAACGTCATGCTAAAAAACATCAGAATACAAGTAATCAGAAAATATTTGCTATGCATTATTCTACATAGTTTCATATTAAAGTTCATTTTCTCAGCAGCTCTCTCGATCTCAAAAAACTCCATCCTCTAACTGGGCTGTTCGCGGCGGTTGGTTTTCTTCTGCTAAGGAGTGCGTCTGTCAGTCCAGGGAACGCCCTAAGACCAACCAGAACCGTCGACCTTGTGTCTACATGGCTGCAATCCCGAGTCTTTACACCACGACCCTACAGCTGAACCCGGATGGCGGTTGGAAAAAAGAAAAAAAGATCAAAACAGTTTCTTGGCTGAGAGAGTGCAGTTCTAAAAATCAAAAAGGAATTATTTGTTCTTTATTAGTCCATTATCTCTAGGTCGTAAATTATAACGGTTTTTACCAAGCTCTGTCTGATTTTGAAATAACAGTTTAGGCTCGGTGGTGTCCAATCTCAAAGATGAAGGCACAGCTGCTTGTAAGACATCATCGGTCTTCTTTCTCAGTCCCTCTCCATATCAACTCAGCGTCGCTGAACGGTGTGAACTTCGGCAACCTTTCAGTCTCGGTGTCTGCAATACCTTCGAGGATCCACTGGTCGTACGGCTGAGGTAAAGGTACCCTCTTACAGTGTACGCCGTGGATCCAATTTTTCTTCCCAAAGACTTTTACAGATGATCTTGTAGACAGCAACACCTGATGAGGGCGTGTCCAGCGGGGCTGGTCGTTCTTGGTCCGTTGAAAATTTTTCACGAGGACCCAGTCACCAGGATTGATGGTGTGACCTGGGTCCACAGAGGCTGGTGGCAGGTTATCGTAAACCTGTTGATGCAAGACACGCAATTTAGCCGTCAGGTCATACAAATAGTCCACCAACACAGGATAGTCAATATCACTACATTTTGTTGGTCTCGGCACTCCCCACACATTTGCCGGTCGACCAAAAACAATTTCATACGGACTAAGTCCGATTCGGGAATGTACTGTAGTTCTAGTTGACAAAAGTGCCAACAGCAAAGCATCGGGCCATTGGAGACCAGAACTCGCCTGAATTTTGACTAACTTAAGCTTCAGAGTGCCATTGTAACATTCCACTAACCCAGCTGATTAGGGATGATTCGCAGCATGGAATTTCTGTTTTATGCCCAAACCCTCAGACACTCTCTTCATGATCTTCCCCACGAACTCACTTCGTTATCACTCCACACCATCCTTGGCAACCCAAACCTAGGGAAATATTCTTTGAGCAAGACTTTAGCTGTGGACGAGGCAGTATTATCTTTTAGGGGGTATGCCTCTACCCATCTAGAAAAGGCACAAACAACTACAAGGACGTATTTCAAATTATTGCATCTTTCCATGTGGATAAAATCCAATTGCAGAACCTCGAACGGATACGTCGGAGGCGCAAAGTGACCAGCTGGAGTTGGAGTTCCCTTACCTGGATTATACATCAAACACACCATACAATTCTTGACCACATTCTCCGCACATTTGGGAATTCCACCATTCTCCCACACTGGAGCCAACAACTTACAAATTCCTTTCGCACTAATGTGAGACAACCCATGTGCCATTGTAACCACCGCAAGCACATATGCATCCGGCAACATCCATCTTTGGTGTTCTGATAACTCAACCCAACAACCAGTCGAATCCAATCTACCCGTAGTTTCTCTCCACACACTTTTTTCATTTTCAGTAGCTTCAGCCTGGATTGATTTCACACTCTCAATCGTATCTTCAGACATTCCAGCTGCACCAATTCATCCCGCAGGGCCTGCAACGTACATTCGACTCATAACATTTCTCGCTGTTTCTTTCGCAACTTCATCCGCAAACGCATTACCACGACCAACCTCATCCGTAACCTTCCGGTGAGCACTACACTTCACAATCGCAACTTGCTTCGGCAAAGTAAGTGACTCAAGAAGCTCATTCACCAACTGCCCATGTTGGATCTTAGTCCCATGCGATGTGAGAAATCCTCTTTCTTTCCACAAGCGTCCAAAACTGTGTGCTACACCAAACGCGTACTGACTATCGGTATACACATTCACTCTCTTTCCCTCAGATAAAATACACGCTCTCGTTAATGCAATCAATTCCGCTGCTTGCGCTGAATTATAGCTCACTCGTGCAGTTTCAACAATTGTACATAATGTCGTCACGGCATATGCCGCGGTCGTATCTCCATTTGGGAGCTTGTAGCATGACCCATCAACCCATAGTGTACCATCAGGATCCGAAAGAGGAGTATCTTTCAAATCGACTCTACCCTTCGTTTCCTCCTCCGTCCTAAGAAAACAATCATGCTGTTCCTGACCATCTGTGTCCACAGAAATCGGCAGCAATGTCGCTGGATTCAATATATTACACCGCTTGATGTGCACATGACTAGCCAAAAGCGTCAACTCATAGCCCGACAACCTCGCACTAGTAAGGTGCTGAGTCTTGGTTCTATTTAATAAAGTATCCACTGCATGTGGAACCATCACGACCAACGTGTTATCCATCACCAATCCAGCAGACTGTCGGATAGAAACAGCCCCTGCTGCTGAAGCTCTCAAGCAACTTGGCAACGCTCTAGCTACAGGATCTAAAGTCGACGAGAAATACGCACATGGACGCTGCTTATCACTGAATTGTTGTGTCAAAACTGACAATGCACAACCCTCTCTCTCGTGGACGTAGAGTGTAAAAGGCTTACTGTAATCAGGAGTACCCAACACTGGAGCAGAACACAGCGCATCACGCAACTCAGAAAAACTTTTCTGACAATCGTCAGATCAAGGAAGAGGGTTCGGTATATCCTTACAAGTCAATGCCAACAGAGGTTTTGCCAACAAAGAAAAGTTCGGAATCCACTGTCTACAATACGACGTGATACCCAGAAAAGCACGTACCTCTTTCTGTGTACTTGGCACAGTCATTTGAGCAATCGCTTGAATTCGTTCTGGGGTCAACCTTCTTCCCTCCTTCGATAAGAGATGACCTAAGTAGGTCACCTCTTGGCGACAATACTGCAACTTTGAAGGTGACACTTTATGATGCAAGTCAGACAAATGTCGTAACAAAGAAAGAGTAGCTTCTTTACAAGTTTCCTCATCATCAGCAGTCACTAATAAATCGTCAACATACTGAATAAGAGCAGTACCAGCAGGCAACACAAGAGTATCAAGCTGAGTTTTCAAAGTCTGGCTATAAATGGAAGGACTTTCGCAATAGCCTTGAGGAGCATGCTTAAACCGGAAGCTTCGGCCTCCTAAAGAGAAGCCAAAAATATCTCTACTCTCCTCGGCAATTGGAATACTGAAGATAGCATTCTTCAGATCTATAACCGAAAACCAGGCAGCTGAAGCAGGAATCATAGTCAGCAAAGCAGTAATGTCCGGAACAACAGGAAACTGTGGCACAACAATCTTATTAACCGCTCGAAGGTCGATCACAAACCTGTAGACAGGTGGCTGAGTAGAGTCAGTGTGCTTCAGGACAGGCAAAACAGGACAGTTACACACATTACCTCTCGTTTCTTCAATCACACCTTTCTCAATCAAATCATAAATGATTGCTAAAAGCGCTCTTTCACCATCGCTAGAAATCCTATATTGGGGAATGCGTGGCAATTTAACATTCGCTTTAAGCGTTACAACATAAGGTGGAATCTCCAAAAGACCCACATCATTAGGACCAGTAGCCCAAAGAGTATCGGGGAGAGAACGCAATTCCGGTGGAAGCCGATCTTTAGACAAATACATCGGAGAGATCACTTTCTTACCCAATGTAAGCTGTACTCCCAAAGGAGAACAATGCAATGTCGCATTCAACCTTTTCAACAAATCCAGACCCAACAAATTCTCACCACAACCTGTCGTTAAAATGAGAGGTGTTTCCAACTCACGAGGCCCTATAGAAAGAGACAAGGGACTAAAAACTGGATTACGAACTGGGGCGCCAGAGAATCCTACCGATACATTCGTTAAGCCAGACAAAGGTGCGCCAGGGAGTTTAGAGTGCATGATAGAACTCTTCGCTGCACCGGTAAGAAAAGGTGCTACCACACCTGATGTAACTACTGCAACATAAGGTCCACTCTGATCTACTGGAACCGACACTACTCCCTCTCTTTGTCCATGGCTGTTCTAGCAATCATTATAGTCAGCATTCTCACTCTCAACATAATAGTCATCAGCATAGTACTGAGTCGACTGACCAGACGCAATTTTCTGTTGATCAAAACAATTCATAGAATTCTGTGGGGGAAAAGAACGTTCGTTCTGAGGAAACGCACCACGTCTTCTACCCCTAAACACTTGCTGGAAACCACCACGACCTCTCGGGGCTGGCATACCACTCGCGCGCTGTCGTAAAACAGGGCACTCATTTTTATAATGACCTTCCTCCCTACAATACGCACACTGATTCAAGCCCAAAGGTGGTCTTGGAGGAAAATACCCAGCCTTCTGTTGCGGTCTCTGAAACGATGGACGTTGCTGAAACTGTGGGCGTTGCTGTGACTCTTGCTGATTCGAGCAAAGCGGATACGCCTGCTGCAAAAGAACCTTTGTCTTTAAGTCTTTTGTCTTTTTCTCTACTCTTTCTTTCTCGTCCTTATCCCTATTCTCGTAGTACAGTCGCCAATATCTGGGCCGACAAGGAAACAACCCAAGAACTCTCAGAATCTTTAAACTTGTTACACAGTTCAGGAAGTAAGTTAAAGACAAACTTATCTACGAACAATCTTTGTCCACCTTCCGTACTCATATCTTGACCACTATGATCTATAAATGTCTCTTCAAACCTAGTGAAGAAATCAGATACACTTTCGTCCTTCTTCTGCTTACATGCTGCTAACTTGTCCCAATTTACTCGTAACGCTGGCATCATCGTTTTCATAAGATCTATAATTCTGCCAGGTAGATCTGCCACTAGAGGCTCAGGCTTAGAACCACCAACTTGTCTAGCGTCCGCAGCAGCAATATTGGCCCATGAGTCACCTAATTCAATCGCATGATCCTCATGACGAATCTTTGCCCATAGAGGTTGAGGTACTACGTTACCCAACAGCATATCTATGTCGGCTAAATTCATGATGCATGCGTCAACTGTCTGGGACAATTCTTTGTAATAGCCAGCTGGATTCTTACGGGGATCAGGTAAAGACTGTTTAAGGGCCAAAACTTCTACTCTCTTCCATGGCACATGTACCCATACTCTCTGAAAATGAGTCAGAACAGGCGGAACAGCGGTTGCGTCCCCTTCTCTCCAAACTGGGGGAACCTCTCTCATTGGATATTGTCGTACCTTTCTCCTAACTGCGGAATCAGGCTCAAACAGTCGCTGAGAAGGGAAGTCGCTCCTAAACGCAAGTACCATCGCAACTGCTTCCTCAATTCCGGGACCCACTATCGTCCCTTTCGCAAACTCAGACTGGACATTTAGCAACTCTACCGGGACCGAACCCAAGTCATTATCTGCCCATTCCTCACGGAGGAAAGTACACATTACATCAAACACATACCTTTGCTTGGGTGCTTCCCACTGCAGGAAGACAACCATAACTGACTCTAAATTATACCTCGAAACATTTGAAATCCACCTGCGAACCAGGAGATCCAACACTGTCCGCTCTTCGGGACTAGGTAACTGACTACGCAGTTGTTTACGCACAGAAACGGGGGTCATACTCGACGACCCAAAGAAAGGAGACAAAAGACCAGTAACAGTTTCGGCCATCCGTTGTCGAGCAGAAGGAGAAGCCGTCATAAGGACAGAAGATAAAGTATTTTGAGGCAAAGTAGCAGAAGTCAAAGGTAAAGGAGAGTAAGGCAAAGAAGGTCCAGGCAAAACTGATAGCAAAGTCTGCGGCCCCAGAGGAGGCGGGCCGTAGGAGGAAGGACCAGCTGAAGAGGAGCCGGTGGTTGAGCAGGACCAGGAAGTGGAACAACTGGAGGTGGAGGAGGTGCCGTAGCGTTCTGTGCATAAGGGGGTGGTAATCACAATAGATGTGACATTAAAGGGTCCTTTTCAGGGTCCTTTGTCGCCCTCTCAAGAAGAGGTGGCAATGCTGGATAACATTTATCAATAGCCATATTATGTTGCCTATCTGATGCCTCAATTGCTTTATCTTCTTCGTCTTCTTTAAACAGTTTGGCAGCCTGCATTATCGACAACCCCTTTTCTCTCTTATCTCTTAGCTTGTTTGATTTCTCGTTGTCTGGCTTCTTTACGCCAATAGCGAAAGGAGTCAAACATTGCTGGCCGGGCTTTCTTTCTAAACAATTTTGTTTCTAAATTATCTAAAATCTCAGTATCAAAACTACCATATTGGGGCCATCGTAAAACCCCATCTTTCCTAGTATAGCGGACCCACACTTCATTGAACGTAATGGGGCCCACGCCGTGTTTAGAATAGAGTTCATACGTCGGTGTTCCAACTGGAGGTATCGGACACGAATCCTCTAATCGGGAATCCCTGTTACAACCACAACAGAATATCCTCCTAATTTTGCTAAGACTAGGCATCTTCGCTCACTAATCTAGCTTCAAACTTCAAGGGATTATCTACAACGATAGTCTCGCAAATATACGAGTCCCTCGGCTTTGGAAATTGCAATACCCAAATCAAAGAACCAAAAACTAAGTATTCAAAGAACCAGAAAACAAAGAACTGGGAGCGACCCACGTATACTTAACTAAGGTATCAGTCACGTCACCAGAAGACCCGTCTATCATCTCGCCTTACAAAGCTGCACAAAGGGGGGTCCAAGACAGGGCGGCAGTCAGGGCAGCGGTCCTTCGTAGCCGTCTAGAAAGCGGGGAACCTCGCAGCAAAGACCTTCAGTCCACGTTCAACATACCGGGGTCGATGGAGTGGGTGCCCTTCATCCGGAATTTCCTCACAAAGCTCCTCACGATCTTCAGGCTTGGACCGGTACCGCTTGATGTCGCCCCGCGTTGGGAGCCAACTGAAGAACCGGGTTATTTAGAACGCAGCAGCGCCACGGGCACGCCCAAAGTCTTCGGGTTCACCTGTCTTAGAATACAGAGACACAGGACTCTTCGTGGTGACGTCAAAGATCGAATTTATTGACTGCAGCCAGTAACAGAAGTCCTAGAAATCATCACGGTATGAGTTCTCAGGATACTGCTCAATTTTACAAAGCAAGTCATCCCTTTTTATGCCAAACATCACATTCCAGACAAACACCTAATATTTACAAACTGTCCAATCACATGAATCCACACCAAAAGTATCGCATGACGGTAAAACCCATTTTTCAATTGTCCGGCTCCTGATCAATCATGGGGCAAACCCAACATTCTTCTTTAGACAGGCCAAACGAACCCATAATAAAAGAGGCCACGACCCATATCATAAATAGACCATAAAGAAAGAAACAGAAACAGGTAAGAGTAGGATAAGGCATATTTGTGTGTAGTAAAAACTTTACGATGTCCTGCGCTCTGATCTTAGTCTTGATCAGCTAGCGGGCAAGAACTGGCTCAGCAAGGTCGGCTTCAGGCAACGAGGTCAATTCACTTCGGGTCATGTAAAAGTCAGTGCAAACCCCAGCTAAAGGGCACGGGTCTTAAAGACTCATTCAGCCGCAGTCATCGGCCTATGTGAGGGCAACCACAAAATGGCTGCCTTGCACAAAATAAAAACTATGGTTCGGAACGGAATCTTCAAATACACTGTGAATCCTTGTGTGTAATATGGCGAAAACACTCGTACTTGCCAAACTCATTAGTTACGGTTCATTGTTACCAAAATCGTAACGGAACCATGACATTGAAACACGGGTTCAGAATTCACGGAACCTCAATGCCCAGCACAGTAGGGGAATTATCCCCGTGTGGGCGCGGCGCAATGGTCATGACGAGATCAGCTCGTCATGAGCACAGCGCGACCGTGCCTCATGACGAGCTGAGCTCGTCATGAGCACGCAACGGGTTAAAGGCAAGGCTGGAATTTCCTTCCCCAATGTTGACACCACAACACAGACTACAGCCTGAGGCCACACTAGTCGTGCCATCTGTTACAAACCCCGTCCCTTGTCCAGACAAATGTTTTGTTTTATTGCTTCGCCTGCATTTGGAAGGAGCATAAGTGTCTGCTATTGGCAGTTTCATTTGGCTCAATCCATTTCTCAGGACATAAACATAAGGTTGTAAACTTGCTGAAGGAAACAATCTATGACAATGCTCCTGTGGGTTTCAGGGGATGCTTGTCATTTACACTGGTCATTTTAGAAATTGCATATTTATTTTAAGGACAGTACCAAGACACCTGTCTATCTGCAGAAAAGAAACACACCTGGGCTTAAATCTGGAGGTCCACAAAAAACATGTCCTGGGCTTTGCAAATGGACTGATAAATCTGCCAATTTATAAGTTTGGCTGAAAACCAGCATGTCAGAAGATATCTACTCATTTGGTTGGGCTATGCTAGAGGGCATTGATGAAATCTGTTCAGCTGATTAAACCCCTTATTCAGCTTGCATCATTTATTTGTTTGAACTTTTCTTTCAAATTTGCCTTTTTGTGAGGTTTAAGTTATGTGTGTACTGGTCATAAATGCTCGGCACGATAAAAAGAGAGCAGTTTGTTTTCATTAGGGAGCCTGGTCAGAGCAAGTTCTATTCATTCTAAAATGCCACAAAAGACACACACACACAACCACTGTTACGTTGGGATTATGTACCCACAAACACCTGCACTACTGTAGCACTACCTCGTTGTTAACCTTAACATTAAGTCCTGAATGATGCCATTTTGTCACTCACTTGTGTTAAGCAATAAGAGCTGAGGATGGTGTACATTAAACAACAAAGGCTATTAAGGCCATGCATTAGAAAAGCTTCACTCCAGTACTGAAATTGAGAGTGAAACATATACTGCTGGTACAGACTGCGGTGCACTTCCCTAGTTGCAGACCAAAACACGGTATCAGCGGAATCTTTAAACCGACCGATACGCTTTGCCTAAAGTTTGTTTAATCACGACATCAATTTAATAAAAAATGTGTTACACATTATACCTACGTGACTCAGCGAGAGTGCCGGCACCGCCTCTGCTCAAGACTCCAGTTCAGCCACCACCACCACGTCTTCTCCCCCAGTGGTTCTGCCCTGAAAGTGAGGAAACCAGACTGAGGGAAAAAGCAGAGGGACAGAATGCCCAATCACAACAAGCTTGATAATAAAGTCATGCAGTGATTGGCCATATGTCCATGGACGGGAACCACCACACCCCAGCGTGCCTCGTGTGCAGGGCCACTCAACCAGAGGCGTATCCTGCCCAATCCAGACGCTGCTCCATTGCTGAGCACAGTGCTATGATTGGACAGGGCAGGTGGCCGGAGCTCTCATTTTAAGCACAGAATGCTGTGGCTGTGATCCCGCCCCACCTCACAATTTCACTGGCAGCGAGACTAGGATGCCTACAGAGCGCATGTTGGGTTGGCCCCCTACAGGCAGTCGGCCGACCCGACATGCGCACTTCTTTAGGAGTGAGAGTCAGTGTTGACAACCAGGTATGTGCCATGAAAATTACTTTGAAGCCCCCCCTGCAGAACTACCCGGCTCCGGCTAATACCCAAAATCCGATGTTGTAATCCCTCACAGCTGAGGGAAAAAATAAATAATTTATTTTGGGGGCAACGTCCCTACACCCTCAAAGAAGAACCGCCCCTGTATGTAACCAATTGTTTCTTCTTTAGTGTCTGTGGAACTCACAAAATCTCTGTATATAATGAACATATTACGATCATGAGATTCTCTTATATATTAAACAAAATACTTACTATGGACGATGAATAAATCGCTTAATGAACTGATCTGACTTATGGTCTCTGACGTATGGTATTATAGACATGCTGCTTTGTTAGTAAACTATTAGAGACGTTTGCTGTCTTTACTTTTTGTTAAGTATCCTTCCCGGGATTCTTCTCCATAAAGTTGTTTTTTGAGGGACCCTCTCCTTTTTATTGTTTATTTGTGATCATCTCAGTGTATTACATTACAGTTTCAGCAAAGGATGAGTTGACTTCAGGAGTAAAATACCGAAGACCAACCTGCACTCATCTCAGTCAAATTTCTTACAGCACATTATCTGTGCTGGTAGTTACTGACAATATCAAAACTTCACGGGGGGTCCTGTGTGGGCTCTGCGGCCTGGGTGGGCACTCTCGCTACGACAAGGGCACGGATACACCTATACTGCTACGCAGGTCATCCACCGAAAGCCTTTGTCAATTCCTGTGAGGCATGGGCAAAACAGACAAACAGCAGTCTTGCCTCACCTATGAGGCCAAGCAAGCGGCCAAACCCAGCAGGGAGGCTTTGTTGAATTCAGAGCAGGACGTTCAGATCCACGGCTCTGCGGCATTGACTTCTATGCTGGTGACAATGCGGCAGAGCTTTCAGTCTATAGATGGCAAAATTGACACGCTCAACCTGTGCATTGACCACATGGTTAAGCTAGATAAACAAGCTCCCAGAATAACGGAGGCAGAGCAACGCATATCCACAGCGGAAGATCCGCTGCATGGCACTCAAAAGAAATGCCTGAATATGGAGAGGGTTTTGGAGGTAATCCAAGCCAAGAATGAAGATCTCGAAGCGAGATCCAGCTGGAACAACCTGCAGATATGGGGGCTCCCGAAACCATCAACACAGGAAATATGGAGCTCTATGTGGAGAGCTTGTTGAAGGAGATCATTGATGCCATGTAATTTTCAGATGTGCTGGTGGTCGAAAGAGCACATAGATCACTGATGGCGAGGCCACCCCCTGGCGCCCCTCCACGTCCCATTATTGCATGCCTCCTAAACTATCGAGACCGGGACAGGGTACTGCTCCAATCCAGAGAACGGAAGGAGATCAACTACCAGGGTAATGCTCTCTCCACCTTTCCGGAATTTACGGCGTCAGTAGAGGCAGCTCGTAGGGAATACTTCCAAGTAAAAAAAAATTAAACTGCAAAAGGAGGGCATCAAGTATGCTACGTTGTATCCAGCCAAACTTAGGATCAACTACAAGGATACCCAAAAGATATGCACCACTCCTGAAGTGGCGATGGAATATGTGAAGAAGATCACAGTGATCCTTCTGTCCTCCCAGGACCAGGATTACTAAGCCGCCTGCTACGGAGTGCCTCAGCGGTTGGGCTCCTTGACTGGGCAATCTGCCCGCTGGCTGACTTGACTAGAGATGGTTTAACCTGGCACAAGATCCTGCTGGGATAGGGGCCTCACCAAATGAGACCAAAAGATTTGTAAGTAATATACTGAACTTTCGCGCCATTGCTGCATTTTATTTACAGGTTTATAAAGCGCTATGAATAAACTCCCGTAGGAGTATCTCCGCGCTGCAGACAACCGGTACAAAAACTGATAAAAGAAGCAGAGAATTAAAAATGCTGTACAGCTCCTAAAGCCTACAGAAGTACTAGTTAGAGTAAACCAAACAGAAAAGTTTTCAGATATTTTCTGAATTGAAGATGGTCATTGCATTGCCTCAATGAGAGCGGGAGTGAGTTCCACAGGTTGGGACCTACAACAGACAGAGCCCTGCCACCTAGCCTAGATTTGGTTATCTTAGGGACACTTAATAACAACTGGTCGCTGGATCTAAGAGCACGGGTGGGAACATAAGGAACAAATTTGTTCGCCAAATACTCTGGTCCTAATTGATTGAGGCCTTTATGGATAATGCAGCAGGTCTTAAACTTCACTCGTTGGCGTATTGGTAACCAGTGAAGTTTATGAAGTAACGGTTTGGAGGGGGATCTGGGGGGTGCATTTAGCACCAACCTGGCTGCTGTATTCTGCACCACCTGTAGACGATCCAGAACTTCCTCACTTGCACCTGCCAGGAGACCATTACAATAATCAAGCCGGCTGATAACCAGAGCCTGAACTAAGGTTTTCCTATGGGAGTCAGGGAGGAAAGGGAAGATTTTACGGAGGAGACCAATCACATGGAAGCAAGATCCCACAGTAGTATTGACGTTTTGCTTCATGGTCAGCTCCGGCTCCAATCTAACTCCCAAGTTCTTGACTATTGTTTTAGGCTCAGGAGCTGGGCCCAAATCAGGAGGCCACCAATCAGGGGACCATTGGATCCTGGCTTCACCAAAGAGCATCACCTCTGTCTTTCCAACATTACATTGAAGAAGGTTGGAAGACATCCACCTTGCAACTGCCTTCATCCCATCGGAAAAAGATTGTAAAATTTCCGGGGTAAGATGTTTAAAAGGGAAGAGCAGCTGCGTATCGTCAGCGTAGGACACTGGGCAGAATCCAAAAGCTCTAGTAACATCTGCCAAGGGAGCCACATAGGTGTTAAATAAGGTTGGGCTCAGACAGGAACCCTGCGGGACCCCCTTGGTAATGCTAACTTCCTCCGACTTGAACTCACCCATGGTGACAGATTGGGTGCGGTTGGAAAGAAAGCTTTTGATCCAGTCCAGTGCCCTACCGCCAATTCCACTCACAGACAGTCGTTCGATCAGGATGGTATGGGAAATCGTATCGAACGCTGCCGATAAATCCAGCAGCACCAGGACAACAGAGTAACCCCTGTCCTGGTACAGCCGTAGATCGTCTGTTATCGACAGTAAGGCTGTTTCAGTACTGAATTTAGGCCTAAAACCTGACTGCGAGGGATCGAGGCTACCAGATTGTTCTAAGTAGGTGGATAGGTGCCTGTTGGTGTGCTTTTCGATGATTTTCCCTAGAAATGGTAAAAGGGAAATAGGCCTCAGGTTAGACATGTTGGACCAAGGAATAGATGTATTCTTCCTAATGGGTCTAACTAGGGCTTTTTTCCAGCACAAAGGAACAACTCCAGATGCAAGTGATAAGTTCACCATTCTTTGAACTTCAGGACCTAGTATACTCCCCAGCGGACCCATGAGTCTGGCTGGGAGCAGGTCTGCTGGGCTTCCACTTTTGATATCAGAAAACAGTTTCTGAACCTCTATCAACGATATTTCGGGAAAATCATTAAAAGCGCAGAAATTAATAGGTGCTGTCTGTATCAAAGTGTGGTTATCTAGGCTAATTATATCAGGGCCAAGTGCCTTTATTTTGTTATAGATGGCATCAATTTTTTCTGAGAAGAAACAGGAAATACTATCACAGAGATGGGTGAGGAGACACTGGAGGAGGTCTTGAGGCAGGTGAGATACTATGGACGGGCACCAGGCAGATCTCGGCCAAGCCTGCCTTGCTGCTGGTCTCATGAACTTATAACGGCGGGCTAGCTCCCCAGTCACCTCTCTCCACCAGGAGGTTACCCAGGTGACTAGCTGCCCCCCTTGGGTGTTCCCCACTCGATTTGTGTTCCACGTATAACTTTTGTTTCGATTATGGTTTTGATTTTTGATGCACTGCATTTGGGAAGTTCAGTTAACTAGGGATGCTGCCTTTAGCATAGTTGGGATGCTGAAGTGGGAGAGAGTGGGAGTTCTGTTTGTTTTGTATTAAATTCCTACAAATGTATGCTTATGCAGAGGCAGAGCTGCGGAAATTACTGGTGCAAGATGGGTGGGATATAGAGTGGCCTCTTCTTACTCTAACTATGTAAGGGGGATCAAATTATTGATCAGGAAGGGGGTCCCATTTGAGGCAAAATACTCAGAGATCAATGAAAATGACTGGTATGCGATAGTACATGGCACAATGCTGACTATCATTAATACCTATGGCCCCAACGTGGTCGACTCAGACTTCTATAAATATATCTGGTGCCGGCTGTGGGCCCTGCAGCTCTCGGCGACTATATGGAGCAGGGACCTGAACCTATACATGGACCCGATCTGCTAAAGGACATTGGCGGGGAAACAATTGGCGCAGGTGATGTGCAATGAAATGGACGACTTCGGCCTCATTGATATTTGGAGACTCAGACATCCGAGTGGGAGGGAGAGAACCTATATCTCATTGGTTCATGGTTCCTGGTCTCACTTAGATTACTGGCTAGGAACAAAGGAGGTGAACACTTGGGTGCAAAATCTACGACAATTGGCCAAAACACTATCAGATCACGCACCTGTGTTGCTGGTGCTGTCTAATCTAACGTACGTCCCTCGACAGTTCCATTGGCGCCTACACCCCACTGAGCTATTAGACCTAGTTTTCCTGGACACAGTGAGGAAAGCTATAGTGGAATACTTTGCCATAAATACAGATTCGGTTAATAGTGCTGGGGTCCTCTGGGAAGCATTCAAAGCCACCATTCTGGGGGTATACATGGTAACGCGCACAGGAATATTGAGGGACATCCGCACCCAGTTACAGAAACTGGAGGACAACTTGCAGAAGGTAAAGCAGGTGTATGAGAGCAATCAAAGGCAAGCACCCTGGCACACATAAGGGACCAAATCTCCAAGTATGAGACTGTAGTAGAGCAGGAGTTGCGCCACCTCTCCTGAAGGCATGTGGCTCAAGCATATGGGGAAGGCAGCAGACCAGGGTGCCACCTGGCCATGTCATTGAGAACTCAGTGGGCATAGTCACTTGTAACCCAGATTGACAGACCCAATGGTATATCCTGCTACGACACCCTGTCCATTGTTTCGGAATTCTCTGCTTTTTATGCCCACTTATATCCTGCAAGGGAGCGTCAGAGATCTCAGGATATCTGGAAGATATTGCACTGGTGTGGTTATCAAGGGGCCAGAGAGAATACTTAACCTGTTACGGTGGAGGAAATTAAGAAAATTCTAAGTGCGCTGCCTATCAACAAGGCCCCATACCTAGATGACCTGTCAGGTGAATTCTATAAGGAATACGCGGATCTCCTGGCCCCAAACTTGCTTAAGATGTTTGAAGAAGCCTATGATAAGCAAATGCTACCCCTGTCACTTAAGGAAGCCCGATAAGCCCCTAGACCAATGCTCCTCATATCGACCGTTGTCATTAATTAACATAGACATGAAAATAATGGCCAAAATATTAGCGACCAGACTGCAGCCACTGCTCACCAACATCATTCTACCAGACCAGTCTAGTTTCATCCCTACCTACTCAACAGTTCAGAACCAACGCACCATCTTTGCACTATTTCATCAGCTCGACCCCTCTTTGAAAGCTGCAGCAGTCTTGGTAGACGCAGCGAAAGCATTTGATCCAATTAAATGGTCTTACATGTTCACTATCTTACTCCAGATGGGTGTGCCACTAGGCTTTCTCCGCTGGGTCCGCTTACTATATACCGCCCCTGTGGCTTGTCTCATGGTGAATGGGGTTACATTTGAGCTAATACACATACACAGGGGTATGAGACAGGGCTGCCCACTGTCGCGGATCCTCTTCAGTCTGTCACTGGAACCTCTGGCATGTGTTATAGGCCAGCAACATGCAGCAGCTGCAATACGTTTTAGACTCCTACCACTAGCGATTTTGATGCACGCAGACAACATGGCCATTTATGTTTGGGAAGCAAAGATTTATGTGGACACGATCATTTGGAAAAACGCTTGCTTAGAGCAGATGTCAGGCCTGAGAATAACCTGGTTGAAGTCCTTTGTTGTGCCATCTCACTACTTGCACGATTCCTTGCGAGCCGGAGCTCCCTCTGGTGTGGCACAGAGATCCAGTAAAGTATCTGCGGGTCTGGATTCACAGGGACCCTGAAGTGGTGGTTAGCTATAACTACGGTAGAGCGATCTCCTAACTGGAGGAACGGGTCCGCAGATGGTTGCATCTGCCACTCTCCCTTGCTGTTCGAGTTGCCATCATGAAAGTGATAGTATTGCCAACATTTCTCTATTTATACGATTCCAATTACTCTTACACAGAGGTTCTGCAAAACACTCAACTCCCTTTTAACATCTTTGACCTGGGCAGGTAAACAGCCAGGGATTGCATGGAGGTTACCCTCCCATTCGAGCAGGAGGTTTCACAGCCCCGGATATGTGTTTATACTACTTATGCACTCAGGCTCAGTAAGCACATTATTGGGTCTCAACCCCAGCCTTTACACCACACCTAGGAGTTGAACACGTTGCTGTACACCCAGTGCCACTCAGAGCCTTGATCCCATACGTTAGGAGACCGATAGATCCACAGAAATCTCCACTATACACTGCACCACTGGGGTATGGCAGAAGCTGGGACACAGAGGTCGCAGAATTCCGCTGTATGCAAAGGCACTACCGTTAACTCCCCACCCAGCAATGGCGGAACCCTTGGCGCGAAGCCTCCGAGCTAAGGTAAAGCTGCATACAATGGGCGACGTGTTCCCAGAGGAGAAATTTATCGAATGGATTGCCATGTCCTAAGGAGGACATTGCTCTCGATCGACTACTACATTCCACGTACCTGCGGCTCCATGCATCCATGCGCGAACTGTACCCACAGTTCCCGGAGGGGCCCCCGGCATTGTCAGCACTCCAGTTACTTCTGACCACTTCAACTAGAGAGAAACTCGTCACCAGGCTATATAACGCATCACATCTGGACGAAGTTCAGTCCAGAAACTCCACAGTGGACAAATAGAATGACATCCAATTATTTATGTTCAAGAGGATATAAGTGGGATATGTGAGGAGATATCATTAGAAGAAGGTGGAGGGAATGTAGAATGTAGAGGGTAGAATGTGACATCAGAGAAGAAGGAGAAGCATGAGAGAAGCCGAGGAGCTGACAGGTCGATAGGAACGGCAGCTACAGATGTGTATTTATTTATTTGTGTAGTTTATAAAGCGACCAGCTACCCCAACGGGGTGTCCCGGCGCTAGTGGACAGACAGTAATTGGCACAAAACCTAATCCTGTATCTTTAAATCTTCAATTAAAAGTACATTTTGACAGAATTTAAAGACCTCATCTTTGCAAAAATGGATTAATTCTTGGTTGTCATTCTTTTCTGCACATGCTCCACAGTTTGGTTATTCATCACAAAGGCCGTTTTCTTGTTGAGCAATTCGTGGCCCCAGAGCCGCAACGCAAGCAGGACTGGGGAAAACCTTTAAGAAGACAATGCAAGGATGCTTCATTGACCACTCTTTGAGCAATCTTTCAGTGCACCTGTTCCCCCTTTAATGCACACCAAAGCTGCTGGGGTCAGAAGCATCTGAAAACCTCTTTAACAACCATGTCAATGGGTCATCATCAAACCATAACGTCATACCATTGTAGTAGTCCAAAAACTGCATCAACATTCTCAAATTCTGCTTTATTCTTCCCGTAATTCACACTCTATGGTGTGGTTTCATGACTCGTCTCATGACAAACACCACTTGCCCAGTGCCAACACCCTGCACTCAAAGGTCAAGTGACCCAACACTTATTGCAGCTGGCGCAGCTCACATTTTCTCCTCCACATTGTGTCCTCTAGTATGAGCCACAAAGCATTGAGTTTCTCATCTGCCAGGTGTGACACCTTCGCAACAGAGTCCAGCTGTATTCCCAGGAATGTCAGTTTAGTGGCCAGTCTTTAGTCTTTTCAGCAGCCAGTGCTATGCCAAATGCATCTGTTAACTTCTCCAATGTCTTCATCAGGCGCTGGCATTCAGCAGTCACACCTTTCCTGCCAACCATTACAAATTATCACGCTGGTGCAGCACCTGCTCAGACCTTGCCACCTGCTATACCACCCACTCTACCAAAAAGGTGCTAAACGTTTCAAACAATATACAAGTCACTGAGCACCCCACGGGCATCACTTTGTCTGTGTAATACACTCCTTGGAACTAAATTCCCAAAAGATGTAAATCCCCAGGTTGTACTGGCAACAGCAGAAACACTGAGTTGATGTCTGCCTTGCCCATCTTCGTGCCCTTACCACATTGTCTCACCACGGCAATGGCTGAATCAATATTAGAGGAAGTCACTGTGCATTCTAACTATTCTATAAAGTTGTTCACTAAGGGACCTTAACGTCTCAAGAGGGGACGGATTAACTGCAACTTACCCTTCATGTTCTTCAGAACTACTCCTAGTGGTGATCTAGTCAAATTTCAAAATGAGGGCTTTTTAATCTGCCACTTGCATGTCCAAATCCAGCACCAAGGGTTCTCCCTTGCATGATCTTAAATTCTTTGCTCACCTGCCTGTACAGTTCACTTGTAGTTGTAGGGTATTCAGAAGCCTTTTATAAATCCCTACCACGGCAATCTAACCACCACCCTAGCTGGGTACTTCTACAACCAGGATATCACGCCTTTCAGTTTAACCGGTGCAACTGCACTTCCCCACAACTCCTCTGTTTTTTGTAAACACATTTTAATTGATATTTCTGATAACCAATACAGTACATTAGTAGTGCAAAATTACTTTCATTTGCCCCCCTTTTACTGTGGTTTACAGTTAGATACCATACTGCTGCGAAGTATCCGGTTGTGGAGCCCTGCATCTTTGGTTCCAAATACCCACTACGAGGGCATTCTTAATTGGTGTGATATCAAAATTACCCACAATTCCTCTGTTGTCACTCCTGACCCTCCCACCATTTGGCTGACCCACATTCCCAGTACCTTGCACAACCCAATGCCTCCTCCCCCCACATTTGGAGCAATCGTCTCTAAATCGGCTGGGGAGCCTGTGGTAGGCAAAGTTCACTGAACCGTACCTGCTCTATCCAGACACCCCTCTCCCATTCTCCTGGAGTGAGATGCCTGTGAAAGGGCACATACGTTAGAGCAACCCACTCACTGTTTGTAATAGCCAGGTAGGATCCATGTATTTTAACCACAATTCAATATCTATATCCCCCCACAATTTAGTGGTTGACACATTCTCCCCCTCCCCACAATTTAGCAGTTGACACACTTTTCCTGGATCGTCATACCAAAGCCATGCCAAGCCACCAAAGCTGATGGCATTTACCCTAATCGCACCCATATACTTTCACAGCACCATGCGGTGCTGCAGGGCTCTTTTGTATATGATGATGGCATATATAGTAAGGGCCTCGGTCCATGTATTAATATTGGTCGGGACTTTCAGCTATCGGGCGAAGTGACGTAATAAACCAGGCCATGTTGAAGTAAAAGACTGCTTTATTTGGATAGGTATGCAGTGCTGAAACTCATTAAAACATTTTACAATACCTCGCAAGAGATATATGTCATCATAACGCATGCTTTTACTATGCATACCTTTACAACGCAGGTTTTACAACGCAAGTTGTTACAACAACTTGCGTTAGGGGGTGCTGGATAGTGGAATAGTTTAATTTACTATTCCAACTCCAGTCCCCGTGGATAGTAGGGAAGGTTTTGGATAGTAAATTAAACTATTCCCTATCCTACAGCGCCCTCCAGCGCAATTCGTTGTAATGACTTGCGTTTTAAAACCTGCGTTGTAAAGGTACTGCGTAGTGAAAGTTGCGTCGTAAAGGATGTACCCCCCTCGCAAGCTCCTCCTGTTCTGCCACCTGTCCTAAAGCAACAACCTAAAGCCTCAGACCCCCGAAAAGCAAAAATAGAAATAACCAACATTTTTAGGGAGGGAAAGAAGGACCAGGACAAAAATGCCTACCCAGACCACAGCGTTGCAATGGCGTAGAAGGTGAGGAAAAAATGTGAGGACATCATCACCGCACCCCGCGCGCAAAAGGGGACCAATAAAAAACTACCCTGGGGCCTGGGCTACACCATTTGCCCGAAGCCGCCCCGGGATGGAGGTCCTGAGGACACCACCCTGGGAGCCCCATCGGGCGAAATGGCATAATAAACCAGGCCAAGTAATAGTAAGAGGCCACTTAATTGGACAGGTATACAGTTCTGAAACTCATTAAAACATTTTACAATACTCAAAATGTATCACCTCACGAATGCAAGAATCAAATCCTTACCACATCACCCTTAACCCCTTCCTTGCTGCCGTCGGCCATTGGCCGACGGCAGCACTACCTCGCTGGTGCTGCCGTCGGCCAATGGCCGACGTGGCCCCGCCCATTTTGCAGAAGTGCCGCAAAACGGGCGGCGCAGCCGAGGGGTTAAACCTCCTCCCCCAACAAGAAAAATACCCAAACCATTATAAAAACTTTCAATCTTCACCATCCCCTTTCTTTCATCCACTGACCTTCACACATAACTCAACCCTCGCTCCCCTGTTTTCCCTCTGTGAAGCCTACTCTGCAATGCCCCCAAACCTTCTTGCCTGCCGCGAGCTCCTTAATTAAAAAACCCTGTCAAGGCTTTTTTTCTGCCCCCCTCCCCCAAGTTGTTTACCTAGAAGAAGAAAAATCCCTCATTACCTACAAAAACTGTTGCCACAACAACTAGCACTGATAATTGATTTAGGAGCTAGAAAAAGTGGCTGTCGCCAAAACAGCCTGACAATTGTAACACTACCCTTTAAGAGCCAATGTCAAGGCCATTTTTTTCTTCATTTCAAGTAAATACAATTTATTGTCCAAAATTGAAAGTTGCACACCTGGCAACTGCACAAGATCGTTTTCACCTAAATGCAAAAGTAAAACGTCTTGGTACACTCTCATGGAGACAAGCAAGGGAACAGTGGGCCCCATTTCATGACTCCCCTCCCCCACCCCTCTATGTTATCACTGTGAAAACCCAGGTTCTTTCCAAAAGGATGAGACTCCACCTGCTGTGCAGGCCATTTAATAAAAGAGTGTCTTACAATCCAAATAGAGAAGAAAGCCACCGCCGGTCCTGCCACTCAACCTGAAAAGAGAAAGAAGTGTTATCAACAAAATACAAGCTAAGCATCCTCTATCTCCCTGATATAGCGAAGACAGCAATCAGATGACCAAAGTCCTAATCTTTTTACTTCATTGAACATGAAACCTAACTTTGCTGCTTTAGATGCGGCGCCAGTTTGGAAAGACTGGGTGAACAGCCTTTACAACGAAACTTTTACAACGCACTACCATTACGACGCAACTTTTACAACGCAAACTATTACAACGCATTGCGCTTGGGGGCGCTCTAGGATAGGGAATAGGTTTAATGTACTATCCAACACCTTCCCTACTATCCACGAGGACTGGAGTTGGAATAGTAAATTGAACTATTCACTATCCAGCGCCCAAAAGCATTATGCGTTGTAATGGTATGCGTTGTAAAAAAATGCGATGTAAAGGTAGGCGTTGTAAAAGTATGCGTTGTAACGTCATACATCCGAAAGACTGAGTACAAAAAGGAAAGGGATCCTCTCCCACATGACATAGAACCTTTCTCATGACCCCTAGAACCTGTGACGCTAGCAGCCTAGAGCCATCTCGATGAACAAAAAGTAGCTCTTTTTAGCCCCTCCTGCTGCGTCGAAATCCTGCCTCATGACCACTACCCCAACTATTTCATTGTGTAAAACCTTTTTTGATCTTTTTATAACTGCTGAAAATAAGATTTTGACTGCACCCCCTGCTTCCGTTATATGCTCCACTCTCACACCCCCTGAATGGCCTTTCCTCAGGAGATCTGATATACCAACTGACCTCAAAACTACCAAGACATGCATAACCTGAATAGCAAAGTTTCAAAAAGGATAAATATGTGGAAGGAAGTCCTTTCACTGTATTGCAGCTCAACTTTCATGGAAACTGGATTCCTGGTATAAATGACTTTTCTGGTTTTCTCTAGCCCAGCCTTGCAACCTTCTCTGGCCCATCTCACCAGCTGAAGGTTCTTAGCCCCAGAAAAACTTGCCATATAAACTCAAACCAGATAACTTGCCAGCAATCGTGGTAGCTGAAATTTTCTCTGCTCAGTAAGAAACCTTGCTCGTCCTGACTTTTACGAATTGCCCCCATATTCAGAAATTCCTCCAATGCTCTCCTGTAAGCGGTTCTAGTGCTCACTGCCAGAGATTTTTCAATGACTTCAAGCATTCTCAGTCCGCTGGCACCCTTTCTTCCTGCGGCACCTGTGTTTTCTGCAAATCTGCTCCCGGCGCCAAACCACAGAATCTGCCACTGTGAACGAGACAAAGCGTCTTTGATATTATTGACCACACCTGGAACATGCTTGGCTGTAAAAATAATGTTATACATCAAACAGCCTAGCATAAATCTTTGCAGTAACCCTAACAGATGCTTGCCTTTCACTTTCTGATGGTTTACCAGGTCCACCACAGTTTTTTCCCCACACCACCAATGCCACCAGTAAAGGAAAAAAGGTTTTTAAACAAATGCTCCTACTTTCTTCGACCCACTTCAATGGCCACTTTTCTGCACACCACCTACCTAACCAAAACAAACCGAAACCACTAGCAACAGCTGCATCTGAAAATATCTGAACCATCCAACAGGAATCCAAATCCCAAGACCACATGGTGATGCCTTTGAAACATTCAAGAACATTAACCAAACTTCAAAATGCGCTCGCAGTGCTGCAGAGATTCTAATCCTGTGGTGCGGTAACTGACCTACTGACATAGCAAAAGCAAGCTGATGACAAAACATCCTGCCTGCTCTCACAACACGAAAAGCAAAATTGAGATGACCAATCAAAAGTTGAATTTGTCTCAGTTGCAGCTTAGCAGCCGCCATTGCTTCTTCAAGCACAGCACCAATCTCCCTAGCCTTCTGCTCAGGTAGCCTCGCCTCCATTTTAACTGTGTCCAATTCAATACCGAGAAAAACTGGACATGTACAAGTGTATCTGCAGTAGCAGCATGATTGTTCTTGGAAGTTTTCCTCTATACCAGTTTCCTTATGAACCAAGGGCAGCATAAAGTTCAGAGAAGGTGCCCCAGGATGCATCTAAGGGTGATTGTAAATGAGGGGTAGAGCAGCTGAGAGTAGATTGTGTATTTTAAATGAGTTATTTTTATTTATAATTTTATAAAATAAGTGATTTGGATGGCTCACAGGCTATTTCATTAAGATTGAGCAGGAGCCTAACCTATATTGTTAAAGTTTCTCCAACATTATAGAAAGGGGAAAACACAGCCTCACCATGCATGCTTGTAAGTCGATGCAGAAAAGACATTCTACCTACGATTTGGGCTCAGCTGCTCCTTGTACTTCTGGTTGGGATTTGCACATGACATTTACTCCCTTTTCAAAGACCAATTAAAGCTAAAACGATGAACTCCTACTATGGATTAATAAAAGCAAAAGTCGCTGGAGTTACGTCTGTAATTAAGTATTTTTATCATATTTTGATCACTATTTGTTCAAAGTCTTTGCAAAAGAGAAAAGAATAAATTCAGCTGCATGTGCTTTGACAAAGCATGTTGTTATGCTGTGTCGAGTCAATAAGGCCAGCCCTGTGTTAGTCACACACAGTCCACGAGGCTGCTCATTCACCAAGCTCATAGGCCATTTGTAATGTTCTGTTGGGGCAGTTGGGATAACTGAGCATTGACTTTGTCATTTGAAACAATACACCGGACCACTGAACGTGAAGCACCACTGCAAAAAGGTACCAAATGACTCAAACAAACTGGAAGAGATGGCACAGCCCATCAGCAAAACTTTTATCAACATACAACTAGTTTTCAAAATGAATACCTAACAGAGAAAAGTCCACAGGATGAACTACAAGTAATCGAAAAGCTCACTTTATGGCACATTTTGCCAACTCAGCACCTGGGCTCACTGATATTACTAGAGCTATAGCAACATCTTCTGAAGCAAACTGTACTGTTGCGTCCTCCCTTGCTTTGTAATCATTAACTGGCAAACCTGAGACCACGAGAGATGGTGAATCATGCACATTTCTCCTGCAGCTTTCTTAGGTACTACCCCAAGTAGAGAGATCATAAGAAACAGCAAAGGCCAACATGAAAATGGACCTGCCGTTCTTCCTTCTGCTGCCTCTTTATCCAGCTTTTGTCTCGCCACTTGGCGCTGTTCTTTTGCTGACTTTAAATTCTCTGCAAACCTCCATGACCTAGGGCGCTGATATCCAAGTCTGAAACCTTCTCTAAACTAACCCTGGGCGAAGCACTACGCTACGCTCGCGGAGTTTGCGAAGTTTGCGCAACTTCGCAGTACGCGAGCTGCACGTAGCACAGTGCGAACACGCGTAGTGCAGCGTAGCGGTCATTTTTTGCTTGTTCGCGGTCCTGAACGTCATGTTCGCGACCGCGAGCAAGCAAAATGACATCCTGGCGAGATTCTCAACGCAGGGAGGTCAGGTTTCTCATTGTGAGTGGTTGCGCATGCTCGCGACCGCTCTCAATGAGAAACTACCTGTTCGTGTTGAGAAAGCTGCCGCTCGAGTAATAATCTACTCGAGCAGCAGAAAACTACAGCTCGCACTGTGCAAGATGCTGTTTTCAATGATTGCACAGTGCCGGATGCTTGTTCGCACTGTGCAATCATTGAAAACGCATCTTGCACAGTGCGAACATGCTACTATGCAGCTCGCGTAGTGCTACGTGAAGTTCGCGTAGTGCGAAGTGCACTTCGCGTAGGTTCGCGTAGCGCTACTTCGCGAACTACGCCCCATTCCAATCTAATTGCGACATCTGTTAGGATAAAACTGTAGCCAATAACTCAAGCAATCAACCTTAATAGGCGTTAAAGCCCCAGTACCTGTACCCCTGCTTTGCCTGCAGCCCCCAAATTTGCTTGTTTCCCAAAAACACTGCAGGACTGTGTGTTTGCCCCCACATTTGGAACACTCATGCTTATATTTGCATGGATTTCTCGGGAAGTACCTCCTGACAGCCCTGGGGAGCAAGGGCCCTCAGAGAAATCGCTCATTTTTTCCTGTTTCTTACGTCTATGTAAAACCAGGCAGTAAGTAACAATAATAACATTTTAATGCTCCCCCGCCATGGTGGAAGCCTCCCATGGTGAGGGGAGCATTACTTTTTTTATTTACAAAACGAAAATCGAGTTTCAGGATTTTGTTTTTTTAAAAGAAAAAGAATTACTGTTTGTCACATAGCTGCGTCCTTCCAATGCAGCCATGTACACAAACAGTAAAATGCATTGATAGGAACCACCATGACAGCGGCGATCCTGCCAATGCCTTTATAAATTACCGCCTTTTTGGCGGTCATTTAAAAATCTGGCGGGCGGAGTATTCATGGCCTGGCGCACGTGAAGTCCTCCGCCAAGCCAATGGTTAATACTCCGTCCACCAGAATATAAGTCTTGCCCAAGGTCTAGTGGTTCACTATTTGTGAAATGGTGTACTTAAAGCTACTCAGTCTAGTGAGATATGCAAGCAACCTTTCTCCTTACAGGAGTGTAGTTGGGAATGGGAAAGGCTCCAGCTGTGGAAAGGCGGTGATGTGCTCCTTCCCTGGAGTCACCTTCTATCCTCATAGATACTTCCTCTGCCCCCATAAAATCTTCTTCTGCATCCATAGTTCTTATTATGAAAAAGGTGGGACCTTCTGCTAGGCAGAAGCCTCCCTTAAACACTAGATTAAACAACAAGAGAGTATGTACAACAACAACAATTCCATTAAGGAAAATAGCAATAACAAGTGGCTACCGGCGTATACCAGTGCTACATGCAAAGAAATCTACTGTGTCAAACAAAGGAGCAATGATGTGCAGCCCAGATGGAAAGTAGAACCCTCAGGCACCCTCCGCAGATGGGTAGCCGTTTATCTTCATTGGGTTCACAAGTTACCATACCATACCAAAAGAAATGTGCAGATTAAAATGAGTATATACCACTCCCTCAACCAACATTTTTAATAGAGGGGTGATTCGAACTCAGTTAAAAACAATGTGCAAAAAAAGGACATCGAGAGTTAAGCAAATTTGAACTCCCTGTCCTAAAATACGGTCAACATGTTTCAGCTCTCTGGTCTATTTCGACCCAGCATTCCTCAGGACCAGAAAAAATAATAATAAACTCACCCAACCGGGCAGTACACGCCCTAAAGTGCCTACTCACGGTCGGTGGATATTGGCAAGAGAAACATTGATACCCACTAGAGGATCTATGTCTTGTGCAAACCTCTATTCATCGAGGTGTATGGAATTTAAACATAATGCCATGGTAATCTCACATATACTGAGGTATGAGACTCTTCTTTGCGAGTTCAAATCTCCCAAATGAAGATTCCATAAGTCCGTGGAGATGGATATCTTCACGGCGGCACTGTCAAGCTGGCGACTCCCCGTATTTCCACCTAGGAAATGTCTCATCCACGGCTCGGAAAACGTTGTGAACCCAATGAAGATAAACGGCTACCCATCTGCGGAGGGTGCCTGAGGGTTCTACTTTCCATCTGGGCTGCACATCATTGCTCCTTTGTTTGACACAGTAGATTTCTTTGCATGTAGCACTGGTATACGCCGGTAGCCACTTGTTATTGCTATTTTCCTTAATGGAATTGTTGTTGTTGTACATACTCTCTTGTTGTTTAATCTAGTTCTACCCTGGGGGTGGGAGAGTAATTGATTTAGCCCTCTCTCTCTAGTTGTTGATACATCCCTTAAACACTAGCCAGAAGGTTTGTTTTACAGAAAGTGCATTCCTAATTGAAGGAGGCGCTTACTGAAAGTGAACCAGAGCCTAGCAGGATCCCCACCAGGCTCTACTGTTAGGAAATTGGGGACTGATCTGCCTCAGAGAGTAAAGTAATCGATTCATGGAAATCAGGACCCCACCTCTCCACCATTCCTGTTGAATATTCTGGAGCCAGTACTGAAAGGTCCTCTGTTGTTTGCACTTAGACAATTATTTTTCCTGGTCTGCTTGTGGATGTTACATCCAGGCTACCAATGGGTGTTTGAGTCCTACTGATGTGTTGGAGCATACCTGAGGACCCCTTTCACCACCAGGGCATGCAGACCTCTTCTCCATGTGTGTGCACAGTAACACGCAACGAGTTTATGAAAGCTTAAGTTGATGGAAGGCTTAAATTAATCTGAGCCATTGGCAATCACTCGGGTAAGATTCCTGTCCACTGGTTCCTCTCTGAGGTGGCATCCCAAGCAGAAAAATAAAGGACTGGATTGCAGCCTAGACTATTTACCAGTGGCTGAGATCAGTTCAGGCAATCCTTCCATCGCTTCTTCGTTTTCCTCTGTCACGACCCAGGAGGGTCACCTAAAAGGTGAAATGAAGGGGCTTCAATGCGAACCCGCCACTCTCCACCAAATGAAAGCTGTTGGCTGAGTGGTGGAAACCTCAAGCCTACAGATTCTTGTGAGGGGGATATGGGGATAGGGAAGAGATGAAAAGCACACATGAGGTGTGTAGATTTTATCACAGTGGTTCACCTCTCTCTCTGTCTCTCTCTCTCTCACTCTATTTGTATCTCTCATACTCATTTTTGTCTCATAGATATTAGGTTTGCAAATGGTACAGCTAGTCTGGCTTAACAGTAAAGGCATATCATTAAACAGGTCAATGGATACCAGTGCACAATAGCATAGCACCATCCCCGTTCCAGGTTAACTCACCTGATGCTCTGCAGAAGACGGGGGTTAACAAACCCAGGAGGTACCCAGAAACCTTTCAAGAGCACCGGGAGATGCTGAGTGGAAGTTTCATCGAGTTGGTTTCAGGATGAAGGTTCAAATTAACAGGAGGAGCCTTCTACAGAGTACAAGCCAAAGAGGGGAAGGAACCCCTTGGGGAAACAAAATAAAGACCGAAGTAACACACAACACTGTGAGCAAGCAGACTGTAACTGAACCATCCAACCAAGCAGTTACAAGGTAACTGGTTCCCGCTACTTGGCTGCTAAAGTTGTCTTGGGTGCAGTTCTTCTGGTGCTATGGTTGGTCAGTGGTTTGTGCATGAAATGGAAGGCCTTGCTTCAGTTTCCCAGCCCCCGCCGGCAGTATCTTGTCTTCCACAGTCTCCATGCTTTTGACCTCTTCTTGCTTGTACTGTTGGCTTTTCCCATTAGTTTGTGCTGTCCTAGAATATTACCCTGACGAATCATGATATCCTATTCTGATCGGTGGCGCTACTTAATTTGTGAAAAAAATAATTGCAGGGTTACTAAGTATGCCATAGGAGGCCACTGTGGTGCTGTCAAATGCTGGGGATGGCAGTTATCAAATCCCCCTAGGCTTTATTGTAGCTCATGTCTCTTTCTTCTACTCCCCTACACTTCCTCTCTCTTTAACTCACTCTTGTAATTTCAGGAATAGTAATATTGGTTTTATTCACCTGCTATGAAACCTGTCCTGATCCCTTAGACAACCTGTGGATCCACTGCCTCTCTAGAATGAAGTGTCCATCTAAACCTTGCAGGCCCAGATAATCTCTTCCGGTGATCCTGGTTGGAAGTGAGTTGGGCACAGATCATTGGGCAAGTCATGGGACGTAATGCTTACAAAAAGTACCAGTTCACCGTGAATGCAATTTAGATAGCAGAAAAGATTGGAGGCCTGTATCCCAGAACCCACTAGTTGTGGTCAAGAAAGCACTGAGAAGTATGGTGGCACGTAACATTAGGCACAGGACGACGTAGAGGACAGAGCTGGGGATCCGGGTACGAGTCTCTGCATCGGCACAACATCCGGTGTTTCCCGGCAAATCATATAATCTCCCCGTGCCCATGGACAGCACCTGGATACCCTCATGGGTGATAAGCTGCCTAAATAAATCTACAAACTACTACAATGAAAAATCTGAATAATAGGCAAGTTCTTGGATACTGTCCAGGGGTTCAAATATTAATTTCTCTGGGGCTGCTAGGGTTAGAAATTAAATGAAAACTGCCTCAGGGCACATATTTCCACATATGTTGACTATAAACATAATCTTTGTGACTCAGACCCATTGCCACGTCAGATACATGTATGTGTCCATCAGAAACCCCCGTGTCCAACATGCTAAGAAATGCCCAAAATACATTATTTACATGAAATAATAACAGACGCTTTAAACCCTGAGCGTGCAAGGGAGAACTTTTTCCGGGAAAGAAGAGGATGTAGAAATGAGGGATTCATCATTTAAATAATTAGATTAAATGCATCATAACTTAAGGGGTGCCTGCTGGCCACACGACTTGCCACTCTCCCCTGTCACAACTGGCGCAGTATTGACAGTGGTGTATACAGTGTGTCATGGGTCCTAGTGCAAGGAAGGAACTGGACCCTCGTCTGCTGTTTGACCTGTGAAATACAGCAATAATCCGGGTTCAGTGGGCTCCTCAGGCCTCTGGGCCCCAGTGCCACTGCACCAATGTATTGATACCAGCGTAAGCTACAGCTACACGATTTGCTGCTGCATTTTTCCTACTTGGCGCTGCAACGTTTCTGAACACCTACTGAGCAGTGATTTTCACAGAAGTACTCTACACTATACCTGACAATTTGCACGGCTCTGGTGTCTGTGGCTGGTTTAGATATGCTCAGCTCCTCTGCACCGAACCTGAGGATTTGCAGTGCTCTGGTGTCCACACTTAATTTAGACAAGCTCTGCTCCTTTACACCATACTTAAAGATTTGCACTGCTCTGTGTCTGGTTTAGACATGCTCTTTCTTCACCTGAGGATTTGCACAGCTCTGGTGTCTGCACCTGGTTTAGATATGCTCTGCTCTTTACCTTGGTATTTGCACTACTCTAGTGTCTGCACCTGGTTTAGATATGCTCTGCTACTCACCTGGAGATCTGCACTACTCTGGTGCCAGCACATGATTTAGATATGCTCTGCTTCTCACCTGAGGATTTGCACTGCTCTGGTGTCTGCACCTGGTTTAGGCAAGCTCTGCGCCTCTTCACCACACCTGAGGAGTTGCACTGCTGTGGTGTCTATGCTTGATTTAGACAAGTTCTGCTCCTCTGCACCACACTTGAAGATTTGCACTGCTCTAGTGGCTGCACCTGGTTTAGACAAGCTCTGCTCCTCACCTGAGGATTTGCACAGCTCTGGTGTCTGCATCTGGTTTAGACAAGCACTGATCCTCCACACCACAACTGAGGGTTTGCACTGCTCTGGTGTCTGCACCTGGGATAGACAAGCTCTGCTCCTCCACACCACAACTGAGGGTTTGCACTGCTCTGGGGTTTGCACCTGGGTTAGCTATGCTCTGCTCCCCACCTGAGGTTTTGCACTGCTCTAGTGTCTGCACCTGGTTTAGCTATGTTGAGGATTTGCACTGTTCTGGTGTCTGCACCTGGGTTAGATGTGCTGTGCTCCTCATCTGAGGATTTGCACTGGTCTAGATATGCTCTGCTCTTCACCTATGGATTTGCACTGCTCTGGTGCCTGCACCTAGTTTAGATATGCTCTGCTCCTCGCCTGGGATCTGCACTGCTCTGGTGCCAGCACATGATTTAGATATGCTCTGCTTCTCATCTGAGGATTAGCACTGCTCTGGGGTCTGCACCTGGTTTAGACAAGCTCTGCTCCTCTTCACCACCCTTTAGGATTTGCACTGCTCTTCATCTGTAGCTGGTTTAGATATGGTCTGCTCCTCAAATGAGGATATGCACTGCTATCAAACCTGCACCTGGTTTAGATATGCTCTGCTCCTCACCTGAGGATTTGCACTGCTATGGTGTCTGCACCTGGTTTAGGCAAGATCTGCCCCTCTGCACCATGCCTAAGGATTTTCACTGCTCTAGTGTCTGTACCTGGTTTAGATATGTTTTGCTCCTCACCTGAGAATTTGCACTGCTCTGGTGTCTGCACCTGATTTAAACAAGCTCTGCTCCTCTACACCACACCCGAGGGTTTGCACTGCTCTGGGTTCTGCACCTGGTTTAGGCAAGCTCTGCTCCTCTTTACCACACCGGAGAATTTGCACTGCTCTGGTGTCTGCACTTGATTTAGACAAGCTCTCCTCCTCTGCACCACACTTGAGGATTTGCACTGCTCTGCGTCTGTACCTTAGATATACTCTGCTCCTCACTCGGGGATATGCACTGTTCTGGTGTCTGCACCTGGTTTAGATATGTTCTGCTCCTCATCTGAGATTTTGCACTGCTCTGGTGTCTGCACCTGATTTAAACAAGCTCTGCTCCTCCACACCACACCTGAGGGTTTGCATTGCTCTGGGTTCTGCACATGGTTTAGACAAGCTTTGCTCTTCACCTGAGGATTTGCACTGCTCTGGTGTCTGCATCTGGTTTAAACAAGCTCTGCTCCTCTTCACCGCACTTGAGGATTTGCACTGCTCTGGTGTCTGCATCTGGTTTAAACAAGCTCTGCTCCTCTTCACCGCACTTGAGGATTTGCACTGCTCTGGTGTCTGCACTTGATTTAGACAAGCTCTTCGCCTCTGCACCGCACTTGAGGATTTGCACTGCTTTGCGTCTGTACCCTAGATATACTCTGCTCCTCACCTGAGGATTTGCACTGCTCTGGAGCCTGCACCTGGTTTAGATATGCTCTGCTCCTCACCTGAGGATTTGCACTGCTCTAGTGTCTGCACCTGGTTTAGATATGCTCTGCTCTTCACCTGGGGATTTGCACTGCTCTGGAGCCTGCACCTGGTGCAGATATGCTCTGCTCCTCGCCTGAGGATTTGCACTGCTCTGTGCCCTGCACAGGTTTTAGATATGTTCTACACCTCTACAGCGCACCTGTTGCTGCACATGGATAAGACTTGCTCTGCTGTATGCCTTTCACCTGGGCTGCAGATTTGCTTCTGTTCTGAGCCCTGCACATAGACGGAAGATTTGCTTTTCTGCTGCTCCATGCACAAAGGCTATTGATTTTCTATATATCTTTGTCCTCCGCCTGGACTGAATATTTACTGCTGTACTGCACTATGAATCTTGACAAAATACGACACTGATTTGTGCACAGCACATGCTTTTAATTAGCTTGTGCTCTGAATCCTACACGTGGGTGGGAGGATTTGCTACTGTTTTGTTCCCTATTCCTGGGAAGAGGAATTCCTACTGTTCTGCGGCCTTCATCTGGACTGAATATTTGAAGCTAGTCTGCACCCTGCACCTAGACTGAAGCTTTCCTTCTGTTCCAGGTCCTGCACCTAGGCTGAAGCTTTGCCTCCGATCCATGCCCTGCACTTAGGCTGAAGCTTTACTTTCGATCCGTGCCCTGCACCTAGGCTGAAGCTTTGCTTCCGATCCGTGCCCTGCACCTAGACTGAAGCTTTGCTTCCGATCCGTGCCCTGCACCTAGACTGAAGCTTTGCTTCCGATCCGTACCCTGAGCCTAGGCTGAAGCTTTGCTTCCGATCCGTGCCCTGCACCTAGACTGAAGCTTTGCTTCCGATCCGTGCCCTGCACCTAGGCTGAAGCTTTGCTTCCGATCCGTGCCCTGGAGCTAGGCTGAAGCTTTGCTTTCGATCTGTGCCCTGCACCTAGACTGAAGCTTTACTTTCGATCCGTGCCCTGCACCTAGACTGAAGCTTTGCTTCCGATCCGTGCCCTGCACCTAGGCTGAAGCTTTGGTTCTGATTCGTGCCCTGGAGCTAGGCTGAAGGTTTGCTTCTGATCCGTGCCCTGCACCTAGGCTGGAGCTTTGCCACTGCCCTGCGCCCTGCACGAAGGCTGATGCTTTGCTTCTGATCCATACTCTTCACCTAGGCTGAAGCTTGCTTCCAATCTGCGCCCAGCGCCTAAACTGAAGCTTTGCCACTGACCTGCACCCTGCGCCTAGGCTGAAGCTTTACTTCCGATCCGTGCCCTACACCTAGGCTGAAGCTTTACTTCCGATCCGTGCCCTGCACCTAGGCTGAAGCTTTGCTTTTGATCCGTGCCCTGCACCTAGGCTGAAGCTTTGCTTCTGATCCATACCCTGCGCCTAGGCTGAAGCTTTGCTTCTGATCCGTACCCTGAGCCTAGACTGAAGCTTTGCTTTTGATCTGTGCCCTGCACCTAGGCTGAAGCATTACTTCCGATCCGTGCCCTGCACCTAGACTGAAGCTTTGCTTTTGATCCGTGCCCTGCACCTAGGCTGAAGCTTTGCTTCTGATCCGTACCCTGAGCCTAGGCTGAAGCTTTGCTTTTGATCCGTGCCCTGCACCTAGACTGAAGCTTTGCTTTTGATCCGTGCCCTGGAGCTAGGCTGAAGCTTTGCCTCCGATCAATGCCCTGGAGCTAGGCTGAAGCTTTGCTTCTGATCCATGTCCCGCATGAAGGCTGAAGCTTTGCTTCTGATCCATGTCCTGCACCTAGACTGAAGCTTTACTTCCGATCCGTGCCCTGCACCTAGGCTGAAGCTTTGCTTTTGATTCGTGCCCTGCACCTAGGCTGAAGCTTTGCCTCCGATCCATGCCCTGCACTTAGGCTGAAGCTTTGCCTCCGATCCATGCCCTGGAGCTAGACTGAAGCTTTGCTTCCGATCCGTGCCCTGGAGCTAGGCTGAAGGTTTGCTTCTGATCCGTGCCCTGGAGCTAGGCTGAAGCTTTGCTTCTGATCCGTACCCTGCGCCTAGGCTGAAGCTTTGCTTCCGATCCGTGCCCTGGAGCTAGGCTGAAGGTTTGCCTCCAATCCATGCCTGCACCTAGGCTGGAGCTTTGCCACTGCCCTGCACCCTGCACGAAGGCTGATGCTTTGCTTTTGATCCATACTCTTCACCTAGGCTGAAGCTTTGCTTCCAATCTGCGCCCAGCGCCTAAACTGAAGCTTTGCCACTGACCTGCACCCTGCGCCTAGGATGAAGCTTTACTTCCGATCCGTGTCCTGCACCTAGACTGAAGCTTTGCTTCTGATCGATGCCCTGCACCTAGGCTGAAGCTTTGCTTTTGATCCATGCCCTGCACCTAGTCTGAAGCTTTGCTTCTGATCCGTACCCTGCGCCTAGGCTGAAGCTTTGCTTCCGATCCGTTCCCTGCACCTAGGCTGAAGCTTTGCTTTTGATCCGTGCCCTGCACCTAGGCTGAAGCTTTGCCTTTGATCCGTGCCCTGCACCTAGGCTGAAGCTTTGCTTTTGATCCGTGCCCTGCACCTAGACTGAAGCTTTACTTCCGATCCGAGCCCTGGAGCTAGTCTGAAGGTTTGCTTCCGATCCATGCCCTGCACCTAGACTGAAGCTTTGCTTCCGATCCGTGCCCTGGAGCCAGGCTGAAGCTTTGCTTCTGTTCCAGGTCCTGCACCTAGACTGAAGCTTTGCTTCCGATCCGTGCCCTGGAGCTAGTCTGAAGGTTTGCTTCCGATCCATGCCCTGCACCTAGACTGAAGCTTTGCTTCTGATCCGTGCCCTGGAGCTAGGCTGAAGCTTTGCTTCTGTTCCAGGTCCTGCACCTAGGCTAAAGCTTTGCTTCCGATCCGTGCCCTGGAGCTAGTCTGAAGGTTTGCTTCCGATCCGTGCCCTGGAGCTAGTCTGAAGGTTTGCTTCCGATCCGTGCCCTGGAGCTAGTCTGAAGCTTTGCTTCTGATCCGTGCCCTGCACCTAGACTGAAGCTTTGCTTCTGATCCGTGCCCTGGAGCTAGGCTGAAGCTTTGCTTCTGTTCCAGGTCCTGCACCTAGGCTGAAGCTTTGCTTCTCATCCACGCCCTGCACATAGGCTAAAGTTTTGCTTCTGATCTGTTCCCTGCAACGAGTCTGAAGATTTGCTATTTCTCTGCGCCTTTCACATGGACTGATGATTTGCTCCTGATTCTTGCCCTGCACCTGGGCTAACTAAAGATTTGCCACTTCTCTGTGCCCTGCACATGAGCTCATGATTTCTTTTGTGCAGCTCCTGCATCTGGACTGAACGTTGCTTCTGCTCTGTGCCTTGCATGAAGGCTGAATGAAGGTTTGCTGTTTTTCCTGGTCCCTTCACGTGGACTGGTGATTTGATTCTTATCTGTACCTTTCATCTAGGCTGAGGTTTTGCTACTTCCCTGAACCCTGCGCATGGGCTGCAGATGTGCTGCTTCTCTGCACCCTCCACCATGGACGTCAAATCACCAAAATGCCTGGGGTAGCGGGTTCGACATCACATGCCATTTGACGATTACTTCCACTCACACACACAGGCTTACACATACACACATACAACACTGTCTTATTTATAAACGCATTCTCACCTGCAAACATGCACACAATATACATTTAAAATCATTTTTTGCTTACCTCACCTGACAGGGAGATGCATCTTCCAGCTAACTGTGCATCATATTTTATTACACTAAGAATGAATAACATAATATTATTCACTATTAGTGTAATACAAATGGCAGAAAATAACGAAAGTGGAGCCCAACTGACGTCCACAAGACGATCTGCTCCTGTACTCTTGTCACAGATTTTGCCACCTCTGAGGCCAGGGGTTGCAAAGGTAGTACCAGGGGTTTCAAGAGGCAAGCCAGGGGTTGCAGCTGCGACCCGTGACGACCCCTAAATGACGTCCATGCCATCCACCTACTCTGAATAGTCACTGCATTTTGGCTAAAGGTAGACTTCGGGGCTGCGGATGGCACCTTATGCCTGCAGTGACGATATGCTGAAGCTGGACATCAAGGAAGACCTTATTTTAATGCAGTCTCTTATATTCTTGTGTCAGTCTGCAGCAGCCTGGCACAAATTAATGAATAAATGAATCAATGAATGAAGATAAAAGTATAGAGCATGCAACAACCTCTGTGAGATTCCCTGGCGCTGGATGATTGTGGGGGTCATCTCTGAGAGAAGAACTAGTGAGATCCTGGAATATCCTGCTCTTCAGCAGTTTGTAGAATTTGGAATGTTCCAGGACAAATTTTAAGAAGGATTTGAGCATGTTCCATCTATTTTCTGCTGGTCATGAGAAGAAACGACCACCCAGCCTTACGTGCCCTTAGCTTGGGACGGCTGGTGGATCACCAAAACTCCACCATAAGGATCGAGAAGGAGAATAATGAACAAAGCGACAATGACATTTAGGACCCGAGCAAAGCTTGACTTTCTGGGTTTTGAAAAGAGCACATTTGCATACAGGCAGCCAATGGTAAGCAGCAAGGTGCTCTGAAATATGAGCCCAGGAGGAAATCCAAAAACTAAACATGCTTCTGGATTCCTGGAGCCCTATTTTGAGTTTGGAGAGTGGGATACTCAATCAAAACTTGAAGGATATCCCGTCTGTCGTATTACAAGTGCTATAGACCATAATCCATTTGTGATATGGTGGACAGGATATCCACCGGTTTGCAATGGAGTATCCCGTCTGTGAAACTCTAAATAGGGCCCTTAATTACCTGCATTCAATGATGGAGGGTCGAGTGCTTAATTTGAGCTGGTGGTTTCCAGTGCTCAGCCCCACCAGCACTTAATCATCAACACCAGCGCTTTTCATGAACACTTGTTAAAGACACATTGATTTATTGATTTATGGTAGGCACGGGGAGTTTAAGTGATTTACCCTGAATCACAGGATGTTGAGCCGATGCTGAGACTAAAACCTGGTTCTCCAGCTCTGACGTTAGCAGCTATGGCCATCATGTCACATTCTCTACCCACTTTCATAGTTAGTAGTTGCTTCTGTTTTAGGCAGCGCTTGCAGGAGAAATGGGCAGGTGGAAGCTGCCTCCTGAGTCAAGCTATCCAGGCAGATGAAGGCTGATAGCCAGAAACCGGTCCTTGGATGCTTGATTCCGGTCTGGGAAAGACATGGCTTGGTGGTTCGGACTGGACTGTTCCCATGAGGCACAGGGTCAGAGCTGATTTGCATATAGCCAGTGTCTAAACCAGGGTGGTGTGGAGTGCAAAAAAACGATGGATGTAGGCCCAGATCCTTGTACTGGGGTGAATGTATGACATTGTTCTACATTCTGTCCATCAACTGTGTTTTTTGCAATTTTCACCCCGAGTGTGCTGGGTATGCTCAGACGTGAGTCCCAGGCTCTCCACACCACTGGAGTCAAGCTATCCAGGCTGATGAAGGCTGATAGCCAGAAACCGGTCCTTGGATGCTTGATTCCGGTCTGGGAAAGACATGGCTTGGCAGTTCGGACTGGACTGTTCCCATGAGGCACAGGGTCAGAGCTGATTTGCATATAGCCAGTGTCTAACCCAGGGTGGTGTGGAGTGCAAAAAAACGATGGATTTAGGCCCAGATCCTTGTACTGGGGTGAATGTATGACATTGTTCTACATTCTGTCCATCAACTGTGTTTTTTGCAATTTTCACCCCGAGTGTGCTGGGTATGCTCAGACGTGAGTCCCAGGCTCTCCACACCACTGGAGTCAAACTATCCAGGCTGATGAAGGCTGATAGCCAGAAAGCGGTCCTTGGATGCTTGATTCCGGTCTGGGAAAGACATGGCTTGGTAGTTCGGACTGGACTGTTCCCATGAGGCACAGGGTCAGAGCTGATTTGCATATAGCCAGTGTCTAACCCAGGGTGGTGTGGAGTGCAAAAAAACGATGGATTTGGGCCCAGATCTTTTGACTGGGGGAGTGTGTGACATTGATCCACATTCAGTCCATCACTTGTTGTTTTTTTTACAAATTAACCACTGGAGGTAGCTAGGGAAGCCAATGTAAACCAACTTGCCCAACACAGCCCAAGTGTACTGAAGGCCTGAGTCACTGCTTTGCAAGAAGAAGAATATCAAAGAGGCAAGACGTTCCTAAGAAATCTCTTCGATAACAAGAGACCAGCTTGACTAACTATGGTTGAAACGAGAACTAATCAGCAATCGGAACCCCAGTTTTACTCCTGTGGTGCGGGTTCCAGGGGAGACCTTTGAGGGCGTTCACCTGGCATGTCCTGCAGAATTCCCATGTTGGAGTAATGAAAATGCAAGATACGTTGTATACCATCTGAGCAACAATGGAACTGAAAACCAAAACAAAACTTATAGCAAGTGCAAGGGAGGGACTTGTGGTCACTTTCCTCGTGAAAACCCCCACTTTGGCAGCTAAAGTGGAAGTTACCACTGGAACAAATGATCTGATAATCTGGGCCCCACAAAACATCTGTTTTGTGTATATTAGACCATTCTTTCCGCATGCAAAAAGCTAATAAGAATGATCAAAGGGAATCCAATGTCAGACCCGAGGGGTGGAGGTCAGGGGTTGCAAAGTAAATCAAGTTCACTGACAAAGAAAAGATGAAAGATGGAAAAGATGACAGAGAGCATAAAAGAGTGAGTGGGAGCGACTAGTGTGAGTAAGAAAAACGTGAGGAAAGAATGAATGATAGGTCAATACCGTGAACTAGGAAAATGAGGAAGTAAGTAGGAAGCAGCAGTGAAAGGAAGAAACAGCGAAAGGTAGAAGGAAGGAAGGAAAGTTGAAAGGAAGGGTAAAAAGAATAAAGGAAGAAACGGTGCAAAGTTGAATCATGGATGGAAAGGTGAAAGATTTCATTGGTGAAATGATAAATGGTGGAAAAGGTGGATGGGGGAATGGCCGGATAGAAAGATTAATGAAGGATGAAAGGATGAATGGATGAGTGAAAGGATGGATTAGTGGGTGAACGGATTGGTCACTTGATGGATGGAATACTGAAAAATGGAAGGATGGAAAGGTGAAAGATGGGTGGAGGAACGTAGGAACAGAAAGATAAATGGATGGTAACTGGATGGATAGAATTGTAAAGAAAGGAGGGCGAGATGAAAGGATGGATGAAAGAACTGATAGAAGGATGAGAAGGTGAAAGTGTAAGGTGGATGGCTAGATGGGTGAATGTAAGGGTCAAGTAAAATATTGTAGGATGAGTTGTGCATACTTACTTTGCTTACTCGGTGTTATTAGAGGTTTGGTTCAAAGTGGGGGGTATTTTTATTTTCTGGCTACTCCCTTGCCTGTAGTCATTAAATAAGGTATGCATCAACGAAAAATGGTCTGTTTCACCAAGGACCCTTGCAAGAATACACAAATGTGCATAAAAAGCATGCCTGAAAATGCATACCTTCCATCTCCATGACATGTTTACATCCTGATCTGCGGATCAGAAAATGCTTTGACTGCCTGTGCCTGCAAGATACATGCCTCTGATTGCTCTGGCAATTTCAACAAATTCCACAAAGAGCATTCCTGCAGTGAACGACAAGCTATAAAATATCTTTATTGAGGATCCACCACTGTGAATATATTACCAGTGATATATATTTCCAGTGATATTTTATCGAGCCATTCCATTAAAATGACTGTTTCTTCTAAAAATGAGGATAGAGCAGTAAAACATGCTCCTTTAGCCTCTTCAAGCATGTTTGATATATTAGTCTGATAAAGGAAAATATTTCTGTATGATCACCCCAGATTCTTTGGCCCACATGCATCAAGCATTTTTGGAGTCGCAAACGGTGCGATTCCTTAAAATCGGCCGTTTGCGATTCCAAAAATGCTGTTTGGGATGCATCATGTCATTTTAGAAGTCGCATCTTTTTTACGATTTCTAAAATTGCGTTAGCATATAAGAAATCGCAATTGTGCGATTTCTTACATGCTATGCATCATTTCAGAAAAATGTGCGATTTTTAAAATTGGAAGTGCAAATTACCACGAAGTTCAACCTCGTGGTAATTTGCGAAATTGTTTAAAAATGCACAAAAATGCATTTTTTAAACTGTTAAGTTACAGACACACATGTCCTTAGGACATGTGTGTATGTAACTTATACTTAAAAGTACATTTCATGGGTGCAGGGGGGGTCATTTGGACCCCCCTCTCCACCCTTGAAATGCATTGATGAATTGCAATTGCACATTGTGAATTCGCAATTCCCATTCATTCCTATGGGCATTTTGGCCCATAGGAATGAATGGGAATTGTGAATTCGCAATTGAAAATTCGCATTTTTAATGCATTTCGGTAAAAATAGCGATTTTTACCGAATTGCAAAAAAAATTCGAAAATATTCATGCATAGGCTTTCACGATTTCTAAATTGCGAATCGTTATTTTTCGCAATTTAGAACTCGCAAAAGCAGATATTGATGCATGTGGGCCTTTGCCTTTTGCTGGACCGTATAGCTTTGCTGGCCTTAGAACTCTGTGCATGTTACCTCCTGCTAACCAGTAGGAAGGTGCATGTTCTCCCCCTTTAACATGGTCGAATTGGCATACTCCTAATTGGTATGTTTAACTTATGTTTGAGTACCTAGCAAATGGTAGGTACAAAATGTACCTAGGGCCTGGAAGTTAAATACCACTAGTGGACTGCAACACTTTTTGTGCTCTCCACTATATTGGTAGTGCAAACATGGCTTCCAGCCTACCGTTGTAGCCTGACTGTAACAGTGGGAAACATGCACTTCGATCTGTCAAAATATACCCTTCTGACAGGTAATACCTTCATTTTAAATATGAATAAGTCACTTTGTGTTAGTTTTGTAGACCACAAGGTAAGGTGCATGGTTATTAAAAGTGGCACATGTAAAAACGGAATATTACTCTGTCCCTACAGTGACAAGGCCCTAAAAGCTATTCTCACAGTGGAAGGCGTAACTGTCCTATGTAGAACCCTGTAATACAGATTACAATATTATTACTGCATCTTAAGAATAGGGCTAGCTAGAAAAATAATGAAACCACTATGTTTAATAGTGATTAAAATCCTATTCAATGGTGAAGTTGGAATTTTAATAAATATTAAGGAAAGGTAACTTTTAGAAAGTTATCATTTAACACAGCATATGCTGGGTGGGGGCTGTGGGCATAATTTTTTACACTACAGTGTCTAATACTGCTGGACAGGTCTGTTGAGTCACATATAACCCCTGGGGGGACATTTGAAAGGGAGGGAGCAGAGTGCTGAGACATTTATTGTATATCCACTGTCTACTTGCTGGAGCACCCTCGTTTTGCCCTACCAGACTTCTGTCTCTAGGTTTGTTGTGGTACATTGCCTGCCTCAAACGAATTAGTGTTAGTGTTCGATGTGAGCGGACACTAGGATTACTAAAGTGCACTCCCCACACACACAGCCCAGCCCTCGGAGCCCAAGTTTATTGTGGCCGAAGATGTTCGCCATCTCAAAACTGCCCTGACATGTTGTATTTTGGGCCTTTTTTCAGTCAGGGAAGAAGGGAACTGCTGCAGGGAGCTTTTACCCTATTGTTCAGGAAATGCCCAGGATTCATTCCCACCCATTAGCTAATGACAAGCATAAATGTGACACCTGCAGGCAGTAACTTCAGAACACTTTCTGGAACTGCAGAAAATCAGAATAGGACTGGACCTGCAGTAAGTGTCCTGAAAGAAGCCCTGAAGGACTGGACCTGCTCCCTCTCGTACCCAGGATAAGGACGTGGACTCCAAAGGGTATAAGGCTGACTTCCTGTGTGGGTACAGGGACACAAGAAGCTGCAAGAGGCCTTTTCCTGGAAGTACCCAGCTGATCAGTGGCAACTGGAGCAGGACTGGACTTTGTCTTTGGCCTCTGCTTGACACTCTATGAATCTCTAAGTGCCCCCGGAGGTTCCGGGGGCCTTATGGGTATACTCCTTTTAGTTGGTTGGTACTTAAATGATTGAGTTTAAATGTGAAATCTTTTAACAGGACGAACCTGGTTGGTATATCTGACCCTTGCTCCATCATGGTCAGGCTCAAGTTGTGCCTAGGTCCTGGTCAATTGATTATCATTGGTGCTTTTTGGTGGTATTTTCCCTTAAATATTTAGAAATCCACAGCTCTGGTTCCCCTTATTCCATTCTTGTCATTGTGGTGTCTCATGTAGTTTATTAAGTTGACTCTATTTTTATAAATCAATTTAGGTATGTTATTGGTTTGGGTTTTGCATTTATTACTGTTTTGTTACGGTATACATATTTTACACGTTGCCCATAGTTACCAGGGGGCAACAGGAGTAGCTATGCTACGGTGCAGACAAGCTTAACTTAGGGCAATGTTTAAAGTATGTATGCATCACTTCAAACAGTAATAAAGTCAAAATGCAAAACACTTCAAGTTGAATTCAGGTAACTATGTTGACTTTGAGGATTCACCCATACAAGAGTTGTGATTATTCCTTAAAGTGGTACTCATCAACCCCAAATAATAATCACATTTCTTACAAATTACAAGATGTACGTTTAATAGTATTTGTTTTCACATTTTTGTCTGTATTAATCCGTATTTATTTTCGCTCAATTTATGTGTATTCATCATCTATTAATTATGTATTCTGGGAATGGAGAAAAACACATATGTAACATTTCCACATATATTTAAATAATAAATGTTTACTCAGACTTGCATGATTGTAAGTTTTTAGTGCTATAAATAGGCGTGTGTAAATTACAATACATAGGCATTTAAACATTAACAATGTAGTACACAATAAATGTGCACATTTACAGCTACTTAGGCTTCATCAGAAAATGTTGTTCACATTTTAACTGCATGTTCATGTTGTCAGTCTGTACAGCTGTTGCACTGAAAGTCATAACTGACAGCTCTGAGCTTTACAATAAGAAAGACCAAAATTCGATATTTGCAGTTTTTAAAAATACAAATACATTTATTTAGCTGTAAATCTCTGCAAATGTAGAAAAATAGCATCCTTAATTGTGTTGTGTTATTCTTTTGTAATGTACTTTTGAAGCTGTTGAGGTCTTCTAGCCTGTTAAGCCTCAGAAAATGTATTTATCTAACCCTTGTAGGATCACCATACCTCGTCTGTGGCGGCAAAAAACATTAACAGCTTTTAACCCCTTGCGCGTGTCCCGAAATTTCACGCTGTGCGGGCATAATAGAGAGTGGGCGGAGTTCGGCCAGCCCGGCCGTCCGTAGCTCACGCCCACCGTAACGCACGGCGGCTGGGGGCCGTCCTGAGCACCGAAGGGGTTAAAGGAGAAAAAGACAATGGTCTTTCACTCTGTCATATTAGATGTATTGTGTACAGTGTGCAGCAGTATACCACTACAGGACAACAACATTCAGCGTTGACAGATTTGACACACTGTCCTTCTTGGTGTCGAACACAACCAGTGATGACCTTTGTCAACATCTTTTCCTGCACAGCTGTATCATCAACATTCTTAAACATTATTGTCCATCTACCTTGGGGTAGATTCCTTTTTGCTTAGCGTTGTAGGTCTCATCGCCATCTTGGGTGAGTCAGCCAAGTTAGAATAGATTATTATCTGCATCAAAATCATAATTAAATGCAAAGCATTCATACTAGATGTAATATGGGAGCAGGAAGGGATACACACCTACCTGTGTTGCAGCTTCCTTTTAGTGATTCCTGCTGCAGTGGCAGGAAATAGAACTAGAAAGAGAAGTAGGTGGTGCACTGCAGGTGTAGACAAAAGTTCATAAGAAATTATTCGGCTTTGGGTGCACTCGTGGGTGGTGTTTCCGTCAAAACACCGATAATCATAGAAAATGGTAGTGTACGCATGTAGATGCTAATACATCCCCAGGTGAGGCACTCCGTAGGTGATCATGGAATGATTCCAAAAGTTGTGGTTCAAATGTTATTTATTGTTCAGTAGTTTTCATAGTAATTTTTTCAATGATATTAACAGCATATCAATCCAGTGTATTTTACGGTCCCTTCAGGGTAGAAAATAAATGCGAACTCCTCCTATGCATTTCGGACTGGGGGCCCTTTGTCACGGAGTGTTCATGTCGGACGTAGCGGGGTCCGCTACTCAAAAGGTGCTGGGAAAATCCTCTGGACAAAGGGCCCCCAGCCCGAAATGCATAGGAGGAGTTCGCATTTATTTTCTACCCTAAAGGGACCATAAAATACACTGGATTGATATGCTGTTAATATCATTGAAAAAATTACTATGAAAACTACTGAACAATAAATAACATTTGAACCACAACTTTTGGAATCATTCCATGATCACCTACGGAGTGCCTCACCTGGGGATGTATTAGCATCTACATGCGTACACTACCATTTTCTAGGAAATAGAACTAAACACTGCTAATTCCAAGATGGCCGCTGTAATAACCAGGCACATGCACAGATGCCCTCATTTGATGGCAGCACAGGAAGAGGGACACTCACAGAACGCAATTCTTAACAACATCTGTACATCTGGGTGTGGATTTATGAATATCTGGAATTTACAAAGGTTTCCTAGAGTATATCTAAAATGATGCAACAGTTGAAGGTGTCCCGAGATAATCCAGGAAAACGTTTGTAAATCCCTATTTTGTTACAGGGTGTGCGAATACGCATGAGAAAAATGCCCAACAGAAGGCCTTTCACAATTGGTGAAATGTTGATCCATAGTGAATGATCTCTTCCTCAATCATCACCCGCACCAATTTAGGCGGTGGTTACTGCCTATTTATAGCTTGAAAATATATTTACTCCTGCCATAGACGATTTTGAGTATGTGAAAGGGCTGAGAAAACAGTATGTTTATATGGGTTCCCAAACTTTCAGGCCATACTTTTTTTTCTCTTCATTTAATTGATATACAACCTTCAGAGGCAATATATTAACATAGCACTCACCAGAGCCTTTTTAGACATAACAATTAATACATCCACAGTGTGCTTCCAGTAAAGTATATGCATCCGTAAATATATAACATAGTGATGCACCCAGAACCCAAGGGGGATTTCCCCTTACGGCTCATCCAGGATAGTCAACAGGTATTACGTAAGTGGGCCCCAAATGTCTTCAGGTCTCGAGGCATGTGGCAACTCTTCAACGTACAGTTGCAATTGGGACCTACAGTAGACAAAGCCCGACACCCATTTCTTCTTGTTGGGGACAGCACGTTTACCCCAGTCCATTGGTACTCTCCTCATTGCTAACAGCAAAGCTACAGCCACAAATATATGGTTTAAGGCTTGCAAGCTCTTTACCCACCCCAGTAGGCACACTTTAGGATCACCGCCCACTGGCTCTAGCACCATTGGCAAATAATGCCTCTGTGACTTCAGTCCAGTATCGTCTTATTGAGTCAGAGTCCAGGCCAAATGCAGAAAATCAGCATCTGCCGATCTATAAAGTACATAGTTTGCATCCTCTCTCAAACCAATTTTACATAATATAGAAGGTTATAGTACATTTGATGTAAATGTTTGAAGTGTACAATGCACAGGTTGCAATTAGAGGTGAGGATGTGTAGTTGTGTGCAGCAGAATTTCGAGTCTATCACCTATATTGGTCTATCAAGCACAGCATTTTAACTCTCTAGATCCTTGTCAAGTGCCTATGGTCGGTCCGTGTGCGCTGGATTGGATAATTTTGTGATCAAATGTTGCAATGTGTTGCTAATGAGAAGTGTCTGCAGTGCATTGAGTGAGGGGTTCTTGTGGGAACTGTGGGTTATATTCTTGTAGTGCCTCTAAAAGATGGTGGTAGGAAAATGTCAGCAACAGGATTTGCTTTTGTGCATGGGATATATCCTATGGGTGTCTCAAAGATACCACTAGGATAGCCATCTTCCATAATTTGTAGGCCTACTCGCTCAAGCATTCACAGCACCTAGAGATCAAGGCTGCAGGGTGGTATCTTATAAGTAGCACCGCTGCATAAAGAGGACGTTTCCCTCCACTACCTCCCAGTGCGCGCCACGCCCTTGTGCTAGAGTGTACTGTGCTGATTTCGGTGTGTGCTATCCCTCTCTCTTATGTGGCGGAATAACCTGGAGTGGTATGAGATAGGCATCATCATGCTCCAATGCAAGGTGTGGCATATACTCATGTGGCACTTACCAGTAATATGCAAAATGAGCCTGTGCAAATAGATAATATAAATGGAGGTCATGTGCATTGAAACACCTTGGATAAGTAGGGGATTGTGAGTGTATTCCAACTGATCCTCAGCTGTTTCTGAGCCATGTTAGTGTCAGTAAGTGTGCCCTAAGTTTGTTTTAAAACTGTAGTGGTAAAACAATGGTCACATTTATGAAGAGGTATAAAAATGTATTTGAGTAGGACCACCAGTTTCATAATGGCTATTTTATCAGCTAAGGATAATGGTAGTCGGTACCACCTGTAAACCTGCTCTTCAAATTTTGAGATAGCCCTTCCATAATTGTATTTAAGTACCAAGTCTGGATCGCTGCGTATCCATATGCCGAGGTATAGAACCAGGTCGGGGCTTCACACCAAAGGGAACTCTAGGGATTACTCCAGAGTTTTGAGTGTTACCAGGAATATAACCGATTTCATGATGACGCAGGCTGGTGGTCCCAGCATTATCGCAAATAATTATTGTGACAAGGGGCAGTCCTGTCGCTTGTCCCTGCATATAGGGGACTACTCTGAGGTGTGACCATTAATGCACCACCGGGCTACCGTTCCTGTGTAGTTATCGTACCCAGCACATATATGGAGTCAGAATCCCCACCCTGACCATGACGCTGAACATATAGTGCCATTCAATGGAGTCAAAGGCTTTGGCGGCGTTCAGTCGGACCACAAATGCCTGCAGGAAGGGGTTTAGTTGATGCAACAAGTCGAAGATGGTGCACGTTATGCGCAGTGGATCTAGCCTGTATAAACCCCAACTGGTCAGGCAGGATCAAGTTAGGGAGTAAGAACTGTATGTGTGTCGCCATTACCTTGGCTAAGATGTTTGTGTTAATATTAATTAACAATAGTGGTCGGTACGGCTCACAAAATTCTGGTGCTTTGGTTTATGCCCAGTTGTAAAGTAAAAACAAGGGAACCCTACTTACAAGGGAACCTGGGTGATTAAGTATTTTAAGAAAAAACAGTGGCTCCAGAGGGAAAAATACTTAAATTGAAGAACCGGGTTATTTAAGACCCAGCCGTGCCAGGGGCACGCCCAAAGTCTTCGGGTTCATCTGTCCTAGAGTACAGAGACACGGGACTCTTCGTGGTGACGTCAAAGATCGAATTTATTGACTGCAGCCAGTAACAGAAGTCCTAGAAATCATCACGGTATGAGTTCTCAGGAGACTGCTCAATTTTACAAAGCAAGTCATCCCTTTTTATGCCAAAAGATCACATTCCAGACAAGTACCTAACATTTACAAACTGTCCAATCACATGTATCCACACCAGAGGTATCGCATGACGGTAAAACCCACTTTTCAATTACCCGGCCCATGATCAATCATCGGACAAACCCAACATTCTTCTTTAGACAGGTCGAACAAACCCATAATAGAAAGGACCACAACCCATATCATAAATAAGCCATAAAGGAAGAAACAGAAACAGGTGGGAGAAAGATAAGACATATTTGTGTGTAGTAAAACTATACGATCTCCGGTGCTTTGATCCTCAATCTTGATCAGCTACTGGGCAAGAACTGGCTCAGCAAGGTCGGCCTCAGGCAACAGGGTCAGTTCACTCAGGTCATTCAGGAGTCAGCTAAAGTGTACGTGTACTTAAAGACTCGTTCGGCCGTAGTCATCGGCCTATGTGAGGGCAACCACAAAATGGCTGCCATGCACAAAATGGAGACCAAGGTTCAGAACGAAATCTTCAAATACATAGTGAATCCTTGTGTGTAACATGGCGAAAACACTTGTACTTGCCGAACTCATCGGTTACGGTTCCTCGTTACCCAAATCGTAACGGAACCATGACATTTGAAACATGGGTTCAGAACTCACGGAACCTCAGACCCTCCTTTTGCCCTTACATAGGCAATCACTCAGTCTATATCGGAGTCGATGTCAATTCTCATCAGATCACCAAGGTGCTGTTGAAGCATTATCTTGTTCCTCTGTGTATCTCTCGAGGCAGGCGATCCCCTGACACACATAGTAGCACAAAGGCCACATATGGCAGGACCGCACTGTATACAAAGACAACACGAGAAAAAAATTGCTAAAGCCACACCAATGACCATCAGAATCTTCCATCCCCAAATGGATATCAGTCCCCAGAACCATCCAGTTAACGACCAATCTCCTTTGTCCACATGTATAGACTTGGAGATCTTATGTAACTTAGAAATGGCCTCGTAAACTGTTGGAGCATTATCTGGGATAAAGACGCAGCAACTCGATTGGATCACTTTACATACTCCACCTCGATCTGCGAGTATGACATCTAAAACCATACGATTCTGTAACGTCATAAGGCGATCCGCTTGAAGCTCAGCTGTCAGATTACTAAGGGCACCGGCAGTTTCGTTTATGGTGGATTGAACCACTCTCGTCAATTGCCGTAAGCCTCTACTGTTAGCCATAGGTCCCCAAAACGGTAAGAAACCCTTAAAGAAGTCTCCCACTTCCTGTCCAGCAGTATCTTCCCGATCGAAGACACCTCTAACAACTCTCGTCTTGGGGTAATCTGCAGCAGCAGTATACATAGGAGGCAACAAGTATCCAACATAACACGATCCCGAAAAATCAGGGGGCAACCATGTATATGCTCTGTTGTAACAAACAAAATACGTGCCTTTAGCTGCCAAAAACGGCGGGGAAGATTGAGACGTAAAAACGTACGTGTGAGTACAAACAGTCTTCCCCAGCTGAGCTTTTGGATTTTTGCCATTACCTTGCAGACATAATTGACCTCGGTGGGGTACGACCCAAATCGGAGGTGACCTCTTTCGTTTCTGCTTTTCACTCAGACTAATACTGTATCCAGTTGCATTCCAACCGACATATGCCATTAGCTCATCTCTGGGAATAGTTCTATAAGTGTCAATCTCTCTACTCATATTCAGAACTCCTTTCACCAAAGCTTGATTACTCGTGTTTTCTCTTACAGAACGCGGAGGATAAACCTCAAGGGCATAAAGGAACAAAGTCTGAAAAGCCCACAAAGAACCATTCTGACTAAATGGTAAAATGAAATAGGGAACACCTCTATCCGTAGTATGCGGCATAAGACCAAACACCCAGCAATTAGTGATGTTCACCATCAACTGATGTTGATGCAGTAACTGTATGAATGAGTTGTTTACAAATTCTGACCTTCTAATCTGTGCGTGTTCAGGTAAGACATGAAAAGAGTGCAAAGAAGTAGTAGTAGGAAAAGACATAGGTTGGGAGGTGGGTGCAGAAGTCAATTGGGTAGTGAAAACAATCCCACCCACCAATGCTAACGTCATGCTTAAAAACATCAGAACACATGTAATCAGGAAACATTTGCTATACATTAATTTACACAGTTTCTTCTTAAAGTTCGTTTTCTCAACAGTTCTCTCAATCTCAAAAAACTCCATCCTCTAACCGATGCTGTTCACGGCGGTTGGTTTTCTTCGGCTAAAGAATGCTTCTGCCAGCCCAGGGAACTCCCTTACACCATCGACCTTGCGTCTTCGGCTGCACTCCCTAGTCTTTACACCGTGACCCTACAGCTGAACCCGGATGGTGGTTCACAAAAATATACCAAAAAAGTTTCTTGGCTGAGAGAGTGCAGTTCTCCAAAAACAAAAGGAAAAAATTACGCTTTTATTTGTTCATTGTTTCTCGGTCGTAAATTATAACGGCCTTTACCAGGCACTGTGTGATCTGTAAATAAAAGTTCAGGCTCAGTGGTGTCCAATCTCAAATGTGGAGGTACGGCTGCTTGCAGAATGTCGTCGTCCTCTCATTCAGAATTTGTCCATACTAGATGTGCGTCGCTAAACGGCATGAACTTCGGCACTCGTTCTGTCTCTGAATCACCAATACCATCACGGACCCACTGGTCGTACGGCAGAGGTAAAGTCACCCTCTTACAATGTACGCCGTGGATCCAGTTTCGCTTCCCGAAGACCTTCAGCGAAGTTCTCGTTGACAGAAGCACTTGGTGAGGGCCGGTTCAGCGGGGCTGCTCGTTTTTGGTCCGCTGAAAATTCTTCACCAGGACCCAGTCACCGGGATTGATGGTGTGACCTGGATCCACAGATGCTGGTGGCAAGTTATCATGAACCTGTGGATGCAAGACACGCAATTTAGCCGTCAGATCATACAAATAGTCCACCAACACAGGATATTCGATGTCACTAAACTTCACTGGCCTCGGCACTCCCCACACATTCGCCGGACGGCCAAAAACTATTTCATAAGGACTAAGGCCAATCCGGGAATGTACTGTAGTTCTAGTTGACAAAAGTGCCAACGGCAAAGCATCTGGCCATTGAAGACCAGAACTCGCCTGAATTTTGGATAACTTTAACTTCAAAGTGCCATTGTAACATTCCACTAGTCCAGCTGATTGGGGATGATTTGCAGCGTGAAATTTCTGTCGGATCGCCAACCCTTCACACACTCTCTTCATAACCTTCCCCACGAATTCACTCCCATTATCACTCCATACCATCCTTGGCAACCCGAACCTTGAGAAATATTCTTTGATCAAGACTCTAGCTGTGGACAAGGCCGAATTGTCTTTTAGGGGGTATGCCTCTACCCATCTAGAAAAGGCACAAACAACTACAAGGACGTATTTCAGGTTGTTACACCTTTCCATGTGGATAAAATCCAATTGCAGAACCTCGAACGGATACGTCGGAGGCGCAAAGTGACCAGCTGGAGTTGGAGTTCCCTTGCCAGGATTATACATCAGACACACCATACAATTCTTGACCACATTCTCAGCACATTTGGGAATTCCAGCATTCTGCCATACTGGAGCCAACAACTTACAAATTCCTTTCACACTAATGAGGGACAAACCATGTGCCATCGTAACCACCGCAAGCACATATGCATCCGGCAACATCCATCTTTGGTGTTCTGATAATTTAACCCAACAACCAGTCGAATCCAATCTACCCGTAGTTTCTCTCCACACGCTCTTTTCACTTTCAGTAGCTTCAGCTTGGATTGATTTCACACTCTCAATCGTATCTTCACACATTCCCGCTGCACCAATCCATCTCGCAGGGCCTGCAACGTACATTCGACTCATCACATCTCTCGCTGTTTCTTTCGCAACTTCATCCGCAAACGCATTACCACGACCAACATCATCCGTAACCTTCCGGTGAGCACTACACTTCACAATCGCAACTTGCTTCGGCAAAGTAAGTGACTCCAGAAGCTCATTCACCAACTGTCCATGTTGAATCTTAGTCCCATGCGACGTCAGAAATCCCCTTTCTCTCCACAAGCGTCCAAAACTATGGGCAACACCAAACGCATACTGACTATCAGTGTACACATTCAAACATACACACAGTGCACACATTTCCCTCAGATAAAACACACGCTCTCGTTAATGCAATCAATTCCGCTGCTTGCGCCAAATTATGGCTCACTCGTGCAGTTTCAACAATTGTGCATAATGTCGTGACGGCATATGCTGCGGTCGTATCACCATTCGGGAGCTTGTAGCATGAACCATCAACCCATAGCGTACCATCAGGATCCGGAAGAGGAGAATCTTTCAAGTCGATCCTACCCTTCGTCTCCTCTTCCGTCCTCAAAAGACAATCATGCTGTTCCTGACCATCTGTATCCACTGACGTCGGCAACAACGTAGCTAGATTCAACACATTGCACCGCTTGATGTGTACATGACTAGCCAAAAGCGTCAACTCATAACCCGACAACCTCGCACTAGTAAGGTGCTGAGTCTTGGTTCGATTTAACAAAGTGTCCACAGCATGTAGAACCATCACAACCAACGTATTGTCCATCACCAATCCAGCAGACTGTCGGATAGAAACAGCCGCTGCCGCTGTAGCTCTTAAGCAACTTGGCAACGCTCTAGCTACCGGATCTAAAGTCGACGAGAAATACGCATATGGACGCTGCTTAGCACCAAATCGTTGAGTCAAAACTGACAATGCACAACCCTCTCTCTTGTGGACGTACAGTGTAAAAGGCTTACTGTAGTCGGGAGTACCCAACACTGGAGCTAAGCACAATGCATCACGCAATTCAGAAAAACTCTTCTGGCAATCGTCAGACCAAGGAAAAGGATTCGGTATATCCTTACAAGTCAATGCCAACAGAGGTTTCGCCAGCAAAGAAAGATTTGAATCCATTGCCTACAGTATGATGTGATACCCAGAAAAGCACGTACCTCTCTCTGCGTATTTGGCACAGTCATTCGGGCAATAGCTTGAATTCGTTCTGGGGTCAACCTTCTTCCCTCCTTCGACAAGAGATGACCTAAGTAGGTCAATTCTTGGCGACAATACTGCAACTTTGAAGGTGACACTTTATGATGCAAGTCAGACAAATGTCGTAACAAAGAAAGAGTAGCTTCTTTACAAGTTTCCTCATCATCAGCAGCCACTAACAAATCGTCAACATACTGAATAAGAGCAGTACCAGCAGGCATCGCAAGAGTGTCAAGCTGAGTTTTCAAAGCCTGGCTATAAATGGAAGGACTTTCACAATAGCCTCGGGGAGCGCGTTTAAACTGGAAGCTTCGTCCTCCTAAACAGAAGCCAAAAATATCTCTACTCTCTTCTGCAATTGGAATACTGAAGAAAGCATTCTTCAGATCTATACCCGAAAACCAGGCACCTGAAGCAGGAATCATGGTCAGTAAAGCAGTAATGTCCGGAACAACTGGGAACTGTGGCTCGACAATTTTGTTAACCTCTCTAAGATCGATCACAAACCTGTAAACAGGTGGCTGAGAAGAGTCAGTGCGCTTCAAGATAGGCAAAACCGGACTGTTACACACATTACCTCTCATTTCTTCAATCACATCTTTCTCAATGAAATCATAAATGATTGCTAAAAGCGCTCTTTCACCATCGCTAGAAATCCTATATTGGGGAACACGTGGCAATTTGACATTCGCTTTAAGCGTTACAACGTAAGGTGGAATCTCCAAAAGACCCACATCATTAGGACCAGTAGCCCAAAGAGTATCAGGGAGAGAACGCAATTCTGGTGGAAGCCGATCTTTAGACAAATACATCGGAGAGATCACTTTCTTACCCAATGTAAGCTGTAATCCCGAAGGAGAACAATGCAATGTCGCATTCAACCTTTTCAACAAATCCAAGCCTAACAAATTATCACCACAACCTGTCGTTAAAACGAGAGGTGCTTCCAATTCACAAGGCCCTATAGAAAGAGACAAAGGACTAGAAACTGGATTACGAACTGGGGCGCCAGAGAATCCTACCGAAACATTCGTTAAGCCAGACAAAGGTGCGCCAGGGAGTCTAGAGTGCATGATAGAACTCTTCGCTGCACCAGTATCCAAAAGAAAAGGCTCTACCACACCCGATGTGGCTACTGCAACATAAGGCCCACTCGGATCTACTGGAACCGACACTACTCCCTCTCTTTGTCTATGGGTGTCCAAGCAATCATTATAGTCAACATTCTCACTCTCAACATAATAGTCATCAGCATAGTACTGAGTCGACCGATGCAATTTTCTGTTGATCAAAGCAATTCATAGAATTTTGCGGGGGAAAGGATCGTTCGTTCTGAGGAAATGCACCACGGCCTCTACCCCTTGACACTTGCTGAAAACCACCACGACCTCTCGGGCCGTCATACCACTCGCACGCTGTCGCAATACAGGGCACTCATTTTTATAATGACCTTCCTCCTTACAATACGCACACGGATTCAAACCCAAGGGTGATCTTGGAGGAAAATACTCCGCGTTCTGTTGCGGTCTCTGAAAAGGCTGAGGTTGCTGAAACTGTGGACGTTGCTGCGATTCTTGTTGATTCGAGCGAGGCGGATACGCCTGCTGCAAAAGAACCTTTGTCTTTAAGTCTTTTGTCTTTTTCTCTGCTTTTTCTTTCTCATCCTTATCCCTATTCTCATTGTACTGTGCAGTCGCCAATATCTGGGCCGACGATGAAACAGACCAAGAACTTTCAGAATCTTTCAACTTATTACACAGTTCAGGAAGTAAGTTAAAGACAAACTTATCTACGAACAATCTCTGCCCACCTTTCGTACTCATATCCTGACCACTATGATCTATAAATGTCTCTTCAAACCTAGTGAAGAAATCAGATACACTTTCGTCCTTCTTCTGCTTACATGCTGCTAACTTGTCCCAATTTACTCGTAAAGCTGGCATCATCGTTTTCATAAGATTTATAATTCTGCCAGGTAGTTCTGCCACTAGAGCCTCAGGCTTAGAACCACCAACTTGTCTGTCGTCCGCAGCAGCAATATTGAGCCATGAGTCACCTAATTCAACTGCAGGATCCTCATGACGAATCTTTGCCCATAGAGGTTGAGGTACTACGTTACCCAACAGCATATCTATGTCGGCTAAATTCATGATGCATGCGTCAACTGTCTGAGACAATTCTTTGTAATAGCCAGCTGGATTCTTACGAGGATCAGGTAAAGACTGTTTAAGGCCAAAACTTCTACTCTCTTCCATGGCACATGTACCCATACTCTTTGAAAATGTGCTGCTATAGCTGGGGGAACGTTATTCAGACCAGCAGCTACCGCATCGTGCCATACTGGGGGAACTTCTCTCATCGAATACTGTCTCACTTTCCTCCTAACTGCGGAATCAGGCTCAAACAGTCGCTGAGAAGGGAAATCGTTTCTAAACGCAAGTACCATCGCAACCGCTTCCTCAATTCCGGGACCCACTATCGTCCCTTTTGCAAACTCAGACTGGACATTTAGCAATTCTACAGGGACTGAACCCAAATCATTATCTTCCCATTCCTCACGAAGGAAAGTACACATAACTTCAAAAACATACCTTTGTTTCGGTGCCTCCCACTGTTGGAAGACATCCATAACTGACTCCAAGTAATACCTCAAAACATTCGAAACCCATCTGCGAGCCAAGAGATCTAACACTGCCCGTTCTTCGGGACCAGGTAGCTGACTATGCATTTGTTTACGTCCAGAAACAGGGGTCATACTCAATGACCCAAAGAAAGGAGACAAAAGACCAGTAACAGTATCAGTTATTCGTTGTCGAGCAGAAGGAGAAGCTGTCATAAGGACAGGAGACAAAGTATTCTGAGGTGATAGAAGCGTAGGGTTAGTAGCAAGAGAAGTTGAAGGTACAGGAGAATAAGATTAGCAAAAAATGGTTAGGGGTTCTGCCCACTTAACCCTCCCGTACCTGAGCAGGAGACATCCAAGGATGAGAAAGTAACAACAGAGGGTACTGAAGGGATCAATCCTTTTTTAATTTTCAAACAAGAAACATCTAATTATCTTGTGAATCACAAATTAAACATTGGAGAAATATATAGGTTCATTCATATACACACATATGAGCGGACATCTAGGGAGGCACAACAACCAACAATCTATATACAAAATATCACATATACATCATATACAAATTGAGGAATTTTAGTTCGTGAACTGAACATCATCTACGCCATCTTGCAGAATAACGTATGAACATACACGACAGCCATTTTAGGTACCATGGTCTCCCTGTTCACGATCGCCCGTCAGCACACTTCCCTGAACCTTGCAAGCCTCCCCCACGCACCCTGGCTGTCCCCGCTCTCACATGCACAAGTCATGAGCCCTCTCCTCCCGCATGACTCTGTCTCTGAGAATCACACCCCGTGCCTGACTAACACCTTCTTTCCGTCCATGAATACCCCTCCTTTGATGACCCCTTCCTCTGAGCCCGATTGCCTGTACGAACCGCTGGTCATCCCTTAGCCTGAGGATACAGTTTATTGCCCACTACTGTATGCACTCGCCTCTCTTGAAAGGAGCCACTATTGATCATGACCTCCCCACCCCCTGAGATTCGATCAGGCGCACACATTCCAAAGGAATCGGCAGAACACTCGGCTGCGTGATAGCCCCCTCCCAATCATATGAGGGGAAAGGGCCTCTACTGTTGTCATGTGTTGGAATGGGCCGGAACTGGGGGGGTACCGGGGATGTCATCCTCATGCTTCACAATGTCTTTGTTGTAATAAAGAGCGTTCACATGTCTTAAACCTGGGTATAAAAGACCAGGTCTCAGAGAGGCTGAGAGAGCACCTCGAGACGATACCTTGTTGTCCGATCTGATGTGTTCTACTCCGTCGGAATAAAACTTGTTTCCTATCTTCCTGTCTCCAGCGCCTGCCTCTTTATTGGATAACTTCGTATGGTATTAGAGGCGTTTAACGCCGGGAAAATTTAACTTAGGAAACATCAACTAAATCGCCTGACCATTTTGAATTGATCTTTATCAATTGGCGTCCCAAACGCGGGGCCCATCAGCGACACGTGGATCCAGTGGGAGAGGTCCCGACGACAGAGTGAACGACTGCAACGATCGGGAGAGCTCCTGTCCGATAGACCCTCGTCTGACAGCCGATCATCTGAACTTCACTGATTCCGAGCAGACCTCTCCCGAGTGATCTACGGTCCTGACTGGGAACCACCAGGAGTGCTGCGATAGCAACAGAGAATAGAGGACGATTGGGCGCTGGAAGCGGAAGACGAGAAACTGTCCGTGCGGTCCGGGTAAGGTCGTGACACACGACAAATTGCGAAATTGATTGATTGATTGTTTGAAAATACTAGTATTACTTATTGACTGTTTCTGAGAGATTCTCTATTTGCAAACAAGCACAGAGTCGCCATACTCTGTTTAGTCTTTGCAGATAGTGAAGGATAGGTAACGCGGACTTTTGTCCCCCATTGTAATCTGCCGTGCCTATTTTTCTCCCCATTGATTGATTGATTGAATCGAGCATTGAATTGTTCGAAGTTGGTTCTCTTAAGGATCTTCTCTGCCTGCAAACGGGGAAGAATAGGAATATTCTCTCTCCCTTTGCAGATAGTGAAGGGTAGGTAACGCAGGCTTTTGCCCCCAATTGTAACCCGTCGTGCCTATTTCATTCCTCATTGATTGATTGTTTGTCCAAACATTGACTGTTTGGAATTGGTTCTTTCTGGAGGTATTCTCTGTTTGCAAACAGCGTAGAATAGAATATTCTGTCCAGTCTTTGCAAGTAGTGAAAAGATAGGTAGTGCAGGCTTTTGCCCCCCATTGTAATCCGTCATGCCTATCTTCTCCCCATTGGTTAATAGTTGGGTCAAACCGGACCGCTTATTAGAGATGAACCATCCAGCTCCACTGGAAGGCACCCCTAATAAGGACATGTTTACTAAGCAAGGACTAGTCGCTATAGCTTATAGTAAGTTATGGCATAAATATACAAAAAAGGATCCTGAAAGTCAGTGGCCACTGATAGGTTCTTTTGATGAAAATAAAATAAAAACACTAGAAGCAGCTGTAAAAATACATAAGGCAACGCCCACTATGCTCGATAGTATTGGCATGTGGCGCAAAGAAGCAGAACATCGCAGGAAAAGAGAGGAAGCAAAAATAGTGAAAGAGTTACGAAAAGCCGCCCATCTGGCCGCAAAAGAACTAGATGAAGAAATAAGAAGAAAAGAGGAAGTTAACCAAACGCAAGAATCAGGACTGGCAGGCCAATGCCCTGTCAGGACCCCCTCTGCGCTCTACCCGGAGATGCCCTCCAAACAGCGGGCAAATGACAAGTTACTGCTTGGTCCTCCAATTATCTACATGCCTCCTCCTTATGCTCCCTGCCAACCTCTACCACAACACTCACCAGTTCAAAATGCAGGCGAGGGTGACCCTAGCGCTAGTGCCCCGGCTCTTACGGCCTTCGCACCGGCCGCATTGGTAACAACATCAGATGAACTCGAGACTAGCAGGCAGCTAACAGCCAGACCAAATAGGTTGAGCAAAGACGAGCGGGATGGAATCGACCAGATAGCAAAGACCCTGGTAGAACGGAAGGAGAGCGAAGAATATACGATGAATATGCACAATTCACATGCCGGTAGTCACAGACGGCATTTCATTTTACGGTTCAGCTACCACACCCTGAACGCCTATGAGGATAGGTACCAGAATAAGGGTCCTGCTAAACTGACGGCTCTATATAGAAGGGTCGATGTTGGAGATAGGACTGAGAGCGATGTGACGGACCTCTTCATGCAAACGCTTGAGGTTTTCCGCCACCTCGCGGAACAGAAACCAGAGGTCAAGTCCCTGAGACGACTGAACCCCCATTAGAAGCAGCCAACACTATGATGCCTATCAGAGAAGCCGCCCCCTACTGGGTTCCCCCAAGAGGTCAGGGAACAAACGATGATATCAACCACGCAGATGCAAAAGGGAGGGTTGTGTACAACTGGGTTTACCAACCATGGGATCGGCAAGATATTTTAACTTTTAGGCAAACCCTGCCCGATTTAAGAAAGAACCCTACAGCATTTTATACCGAACTAGGCACAGCCTTGGGCTCAACCATAATGACTCTATCGGACATTGATTTGTTTTTCGGGTTGTGTCTGCCGGCCGATGTGTGGAAGCAAATCCGGAAAGCCGACCACACAGATCTGTTCGGACATACCTGGAAACAACTCACTGAACTAGATGGGCAGCGAGAGCCCGGAAAGAAACCTGTAAAAGACATACTGGAACTCCCCGACAAAATAGTGCAGAAGCTAAAGACGTTGATCCCAGAAAAGAAGGTAGACTGGTCGGTAGTCACGGCTTGCCGCCAGAAACCTCAGGAGGACGTATCAGAATACTTCTCCCGATTTGAGACGGTTTTCTCCGACTACAGTGGCCAAGATATGACCACCGCAACCGGACAACACCTATTCGTGCAAAACTACGTAAAGGGGCTATCGCAAGAGGTCTCCCAAAAGTTACAGACGAGCGAGTGTAGTTGGGGAGCCTCCAAACCTGCAGCTATCCTTCAGATGGCTCAGTATTACGAACACGAAAAGAACGAGAACGAGAGGGCAACTGAGAAAAAGAAAAAGGACTTAAAGGAACAAGTAATGATTGCTCAATTGCAGGGAGTGACTACAGGAAGGGAACGGTATAGGGGAAACTACCAGTCGAATGCCCCTAGGAATTCGCCCCCTAGAGACCGCAACCCCACACCTGGCGCTCCACGAACCGACCTCGATGAGAACCAGTGTGCATTTTGAAAAGAATTTGGACATTGGAAGTCTCAATGCCTGGCCCTTCGGGAACTGATTAAAAACAAAGAGACAAGGGACATGACAAATGGCCCCAGAACTGGAGGGCAGGGACGAGGGCAGACCCACGACACCACCAATGACCGACCTGGCAGACCAAACACATTTGACCGCCCCCGACAGAATCAGTGCCAACAGTCCGACTGCAACAATGTTCACGACTCTGCATAGGACTGCCAGGGGCAAGGGAGGGATCCAGTCGAGCTCTGTGTTGACCAGCAAGGTCCTTACGTCACTGCTAAGGTCCTGGGTACAAAGTCTCCATTTTTGGTAGACACTGGAGCGACACGTAGTGTATTATCAAAACGACTGATTCCAAGGGCACCCTTGTCTGGCTCACACATTACATCGATAGGTTTCGATGGAACGCCCTCCACCAATCCCCTGTCTGTACCTATCTCCTTTGACCTAGGAAACAATCCCACTGACACAACATTTCTGCTCTCCTCCAACTCCCCTGACGCCATTATGGGCATTGATTTACTGAAACATTTCCGAGCTACTATTAGGTGTTCCCCGGATGGAGTCCGAGTCATCCTGTACGACAACCCGAGCATGTCCAGACCCTACCCCGCACGACATATGTACACCATAACAGATGCTGACCTATCCTTGCTCGATACCCTACCCCTGTACCTATGGGCCAGAAACGACTCGGATGTAGGACGAATGATGATCGACCCTGTACACATAACTGTTCGACCAGATGCAATACTCCCGAAACTCCCACAGTACCGGATATCGCCCGAAGGCGAGAAGGCATTGGTAGCGATTATTCAGTCCTTGGTAGATGCAGGAGTGGTAGAGGAAGTGGTTAGTAATGTCTGCAATAGCCCTATCCTACCCATTGTTAAGAAGCAAGGTGAGGGAGATGAGAAAGCGTACCGCTTCATCATCGACGTGCGAGAAGTCAACAAAGTGGTGGTGCCACAGTACCCCGTAGTCTCAGACATCGCCACCATTCTAACTCTCATCCCGTCCACTGCCACCACCTTCACCGTTATTGATCTTAAAAATGCATTTTTCTCTATCCCCATCCATCCAGACAGCCGTTATCTCTTCGGCTTCACTTTAAAAAACCGTTTATACCGATTTTGTAGAGCTCCCCAGGGCTACACTGAAAGTCCCAGCATTTACAGCCAGGCCCTCAAAAGACAGCTGGACGCCGTCCAGCTACCAGATGGAGTGGTGTTGATCCAATATGTCGATGATATCCTTTTGGCGGCCGACACCACTCCACTTGCAATCACGGCCACTATCCAACTCTTGCACTTTCTTGCGGAGAACGGCCACAAAGTCTCCAAAAAGAAACTGCAGTTCTGCCAGCCTCAAGTGACTTACTTAGGCCATCTCCTGTCCAAAGAAGGGAGGAAACTTACGCCCGACCGAATCCAAACCATCCTAGACACCCCCATTCCAAAAACACAGAAGCAAGTCCGTTCATTAGTGGGCCTTACCTCTTTCTGCCGACAATGGTTACCAAATTTCAGTCTCATTATAAAACCCCTACTTTCCCTGTTGGCCAAAGATGTTCCGTTCCCACTCCCTTGGACTCCCGAATGCCAAGCATCCTTTAAGGAATTGCGGGATGCCCTTTGCTCGGCACCCGTTCTAGGAACACCAGATTACTCCAAGCCCTTCTCCCTCTTCACGCACGAAAGGGAAGGATGCGCATTGTCTGTTCTAACTCAGCCCATCGGCGCCAAACAACGCCCTTGTGCCTACTTCTCTGCCACACTTGACCCAGTCGCCAGAGCTTTACCTGCCTGCCTTCGAGCGGTAGCCGCTGCTGCTGTCTCTATCCGCCAGAGTGAGGGACTTGTACTTTCAAACTCTCTCACGGTATTAGTACCCCATGCAGTTGACACCCTTTTGAACCAGACCAAGACTCAACACCTGACTAGTGCACGACTGACAGGATACGAATTGACTTTACTTGCGCCCCACATCACTCTGAAGATATGCACGACATTGAATCCTGCTACACTGTTACCCTTGCCCGAAAATGACCCCGATGTGCCCCCTATACACGACTGTGTGACCCTCACGGACGAACAGACCAGGAGTAGAATTGACCTCCGAGACGTTGCTTTTACAGACCCTGATGGAGAACTATGGGTAGATGGCTCTTGTATCAAACTCCCAGATGGCACCACTTCTGCTGCCTATGCGGTGACGACAGCTCGAACAGTAGTTGAAACAGCTCGCATCACACAACGATCCGCACAGGCAGCAGAGCTAATCGCCCTCACACGAGCATGTATCATAGCAGCAGGGACCACGGCGAACATTTACACAGACAGCCAGTATGCCTTCGGGGTGGTTCATCATTTTGGGCTCCTGTGGAGGGAAAGGGGATTCCTGACGTCGCACGGCACGCCCATCCTTCACGGAGATCTAGTCTCCGCCCTAATTGAAGCAGTTCTTCTCCCCAAACAATTAGCAGTGATCAAATGCCAGGCACACAAGAAGGTGACAGATTTAGTTGGACAGGGAAACGCACTAGCCGACATCACTGCCCGAACCACATCTGAGAATAGAACAACGACACGCATGTATGTGACCAGGCACACCTCTCGAACTGACTGAATGGGCACGGGTGGGTCTAAGGGACGATGAAGGCTGCTGGCGGACACAAGACACAAACAAATGGTTGCTGCCCGACTCATATTTGATCCCCATACTGACAATGGCACACTCCCCTGCACACATAGGCTCTGCCCCCATGATTGAAATCATTTCCAAAGTCTGGCACAACAACAAGATCCCCGACTTAGCAAAACGTCTGGTCCAGCAGTGCCTTATCTGCCTACAACACAACCCCGGAAAAGGAACTGTGGTACCCCGGGGAGGGTTTGGGATCCCCGACCACCCCTTTGAGGTCCTCCAGATGGATTACATCCAACTGGAGAGGTGCCAAGGCTTGAAGTACGTATTAGTCATTGTATGTGCCTTCAGCAAATGGGTGGAAGCCTATCCGACCCGTGATAACACTGCCATGACTACTGCCAAAGTACTACTGAAAGAGTTTTTCCCTCGCTACGGCCTTTGTCGAATTTTATGGAGCGACAATGGCCCCCACTTCATAGCTGAAGTTATCCAACTAATCCTGAAGGGGTTGGGGGTAAAACAGAGGTTCCACGCAGTCTTCCACCCCCAATCCGCTGGCCTGGTTGAACAACACAACGCTACACTGAAACTGAAACTGTCAAAAATAGTGGCCACCACAGGACTTAAGTGGCCAGATGCCCTTCCACTGGCATTACTATCGATGCGCTCCACTCCCACTAAGCACCACTTGACCCCCTACGAAGTTGTGTTTGGTCGACCAATGAACCTCTGGACTGCCCCCAAACCGACCTCCATTCACGACGTCCCCGACGTCCTGCTGTCAGATTATTTATACAAGTTAACTAAAACGTTGTCTGTCATTCATCAACAGGTGCAGCAGGCCATCCCCGATGCTTCCAGGGGTCCCGGTCACGATATCCAACCGGGAGAGTACGTCCTAGTCCGGAACTTTCAACGGGCAAAGAGTCTGGAACCCCGGTGGACGGGCCCCTGGCAAGTACTGATCACCACTCGGACGGCTCTTCGAGTAGAGGGGAAGAAGCACTGGCTGCACGCCCACCACTGCAAGAAGGTCTCCTCGACCCTGGCCACGACAGACAACGTCAGCACCCAAGAAGAGCTCCTGAACAAAGACCGACCATCACTGAACTGCTATCCTGATACCGAGGCACTTGAACTTGCAAAACACTCTGATCCCACTGTGCCATCCCGAGAAGGGTATTTCCTGCGTCGAAAGGAGGGAGCTTCGGCTAAGTAGGCCACTGACTAAGTTAAAAATCTCAGAACGGTGACCCAAAGCAACCAAGGGTTACCCGGAGAGAAGCTAAACAAAGTCTGTGGTTCTGCCCACTACCGAGCACCTTGAAGATGAAGATGATGGAAGCGCCAGATAAGAAGATGATGGAAGCGCCAGATAAGAAGACGTCGGAAGCAACAGGAAATACCCACTACAGGAACCCAAAGACTGATAATTTGCACAAATCAAAGACAATCGCTTTCTTCATTGTCTTCCTCTTTTGCCTCCTCCTCATGACTTCCTTCTGGATCTTGGAGGAAAGCACACCCGCTCACCAGATGTTGCCAACCACTGTCCAGCCAACCACCATGAAAGAGCACCACCTGATCACCCTTTCACCTCAGCTCCGAGAAAGGCGTAAGGAGTTCTGGAACAATTCCTTCGTACAGCTGTTGCACCATCACAACCTTGCTGCAAATGCCACGAACTGCTGGATCTGTGGGTTGCTCCCACATGCCACCGGACACTCCATCCCCTTCATCCCTTCTCCTTTCTCAGTTCACGGCTCCTGCCTCGCCTGGTTGATCCTCATGCAGGAAAGCCACAAGGACAACGCCGCTTCCGGTCAAACAGTGTCACACTTCTACTATGGGTTCTGGCTGAACAAAACAGGAAAGACGTCTGCCCCCTTTTGTCCTGCAATTTCAGGTTCAACCTTCCTTACGAACATCCCTGCCAAAGAAAGGGTCGAAAGGCAAGTGCTCCACAATCCAGCCAGACCCACCTTCTCCCACCTGCGGAAACAAACGGCTGCCACCCTGACTGTGGCCCTGTCTGTCATCAATGTCACAGGACTCGTATGCCTCGAAGGACAGGGAATGCAGCTGGTGGGTCACAGTTCTTGTCGCATCACCAAAACATTGGTCTCAGCTGACCCCCCCTCCTTTGTTGCTTCCCCGAATATGTACTTTATTTGTGGCACCAAAGCTTACACTTGGCTCCCAAAAGGCTGGAGGGGTACGTGCTACATCGCCTTCATTCTTCCTCCCACGTATGTGGCTCCAGCCTACCATCACCGGCAAAAGCGCGCCGGAGACATTGGACAAGCCGACTCCACCGGAGCACAGTTCCTGGATGCGGCAAAGGGACTTGTTCCTCTGTGGGGCCCAATGGCAAATAGCCGCGCTATCCGACACCTGACCCAGGCAGTGGAAACAACCATTAACATCACGGCTGGCATCCTTGCTAACAACACGGCTGAGCTTCAGGCAGTCCGCCTGGTGGCTCTTCAAAACCGCCTTGTTCTAGATGTGGTTCTGGCCGACCGGGGAGGTGCATGCCGCATCATCGGCTCCAGCTGTTGCACCTACGTGCCAGATAACTCACCTTCAGTCTACAAAGCAATCGAACACCTCCACAGACTGTCTTCAGAGGTTCACCAGGAGCAGGAAGGATGGTCGCTTGGAGGCTGGTTCTGGGACACTTTGAAGAACTGGGGATGGAGATTGTTCACGTTTATATTGATACCAATCATGATACTGTGTGGGTGTTGCTTAGGTATTCAATGTTTACCACCTTTATGTGCACTCATTTCCAACTGTATGTGCCCTAAGACTTTGGACTTTAAACCTGAGCACATGAGTCCCCTATACGAGATAGAGGTGCGTGGTCTCATGGGGATCAATCCGAACTGACAAGCTGGCGAGACATGTTAAAGGGAGGACTGTGGAATTTTAGTTCGTGTACTGAACATCATCTACGCCATCTTGCAGAATAACGTATGAACATACACGACAGCCATTTTAGGTACCATGGTCTCCCTGTTCACGATCGCCCGTCAGCACACTTCCCTGAACCTTGCAAGCCTCCCCCACGCACCCTGGCTGTCCCCGCTCTCGCATGCACAAGTCATGAGCCCTCTCCTCCCGCATGACTCTGTCTCTGAGAATCACACCCCGTGCCTGACTAACACCTTCTTTCTGTCCATGAATACCCCTCCTTTGATGACCCCTTCCTCTGAGCCCGATTGCCTGTACGAACCGCTGGTCATCCCTTAGCCTGAGGATACAGTTTATTGCCCACTACTGTATGCACTCGCCTCTCTTGAAAGGAGCCACTATTGATCATGACCTCCCCACCCCCTGAGATTCGATCAGGCGCACACATTCCAAAGGAATCGGCAGAACACTCGGCTGCATGATACCCCCCTCCCAATCATATGAGGGGAAAGGGCCTCTACTGTTGTCATGTGTTGGAATGGGCCGGAACTGGGGGGGTACCGGGGATGTCATCCTCATGCTTCACAATGTCTTTGTTGTAATAAAGAGCGTTCACATGTCTTAAACCAGGGTATAAAAGACCAGGTCTCAGAGAGGCTGAGAGAGCACCTCGAGACGATACCTTGTTGTCCGATCTGATGTGTTCTACTCCGTCGGAATAAAACTTGTTTCCTGTCTTCCTGTCTCCAGCGCCTGCCTCTTTATTGGATAACTTCGTATGGTATTAGAGGCGTTTAACGCCGGGCAAATTTAACTTAGGAAACATCAACTAAATCGCCTGACCATTTTGAATTGATCTTTATCAAATACCTCAAAACATTTGAAACCCATCTGCGAGCCAAGAGATCTAACACTGTCCGTTCTTCGGGACCAGGTAGCTGACTATGCATTTGTTTACGTCCAGAAACAGGGGTCATACTCAATGACCCAAAGAAAGGAGACAAAAGACCAGTAACAGTATCAGTTATTCGTTGTCGAGCAGAAGGAGAAGCTGTCATAAGGACAGGAGACAAAGTATTCTGAGGTGATAGAAGCGTAGGGTTAGTAGCAAGAGAAGTTGAAGGTACAGGAGAATAAGATTAGCAAAAAATGGTTAGGGGTTCTGCCCACTTAACCCTCCCGTACCTGAGCAGGAGACATCCAAGGATGAGAAAGTAACAACAGAGGGTACTGAAGGGATCAATCCTTTTTTAATTTTCAAACAAGAAACATCTAATTATCTTGTGAATCACAAATTAAACATTGGAGAAATATATAGGTTCATTCATATACACACATATGAGCAGACATCTAGGGAGGCACAACAACCAACAATCTATATACAAAATATCACATATACATCATATACAAATTGTGGAATTTTAGTTCGTGAACTGAACATCATCTGCGCCATCTTGCCCATTCTTCAGACTCACGTATGAACATACACGACAGCCATTTTAGGTACGATGGTCTCCATGTTCATGATCGATCGTCAGCGCACTTCCCTGACCCTGCAAGCATCCCCCATGCACCCTGGCTGCCCCCGCTCTCACATGCACAAGTCATGAACCCTCCCCTTCCGCATGACTCTGTCTCTGGGAATCACACCCCGCGCCCGACCAACACCTCCTTTTCTTCCATGAATACCCCTCTTTTGATAAACCCTTCCTCTACGCTCGATTGTCCACACCGATCCTTCCTTTCATGAATATCTCTCCTTTGATGACCCTTCCTCTGAGCCCGATTGTCTGCACGGACCGCTGGTCATCCCTTAGCCTGAGGATACAGTTTATTGCCCACTACTGTATGCACTCACCCCTCTTCAAAGGAGTTACTATTGATCATGACCTCCCCACCCCCTGAGATTCGATCAGGCGCACACATTCCAAAGGAATCGGCGGAACACTCAGCTGCGTGATAGCCCCCCTCCTATTGTATGGGGGGTGAGGACCTCTACTGTAGCCACGTGTTGGAATGAGCCGGAACTGGGGGGTACCGGGGATGTCTTTTTCCTTACTTCACAAAGTCTTTATTGTAATAAAGAGCGGTCACATGTCGTAAACCAGTGTATAAAAGGCCAGGCCTCAGAGAGGCTCGAGAGAGCACCTCGAGACGATACCTTGTTGTCCGATCTGATGTGTTCTGCTCCGTCGGAATAAAACTTGTTTCCTGTCTTCCTGTTTCCAGCGCCTGCCTCTTTATTTGATAAACTTCGTATGGTATTAGAGGCGTTTAACGCCGGGCAAAATTACTTAAGAAACATCGACTAAATCGCCTGACCATTTTTTTTCTGACTTTCCTCAATTGGCGCCCAACGTGGGGCCCATCAGCGACACGTGGATCCAGTGGGAGAGGTCCCGACGACAGAGTGAACGACTGCAACGATCGGGAGAGCTCCTGTCCGATAGACCCTCGTCTGACAGCCGATCATCTGAACTTCACTGATTCCGAGCAGACCTCTCCCGAGTGATCTACGGTCCTGACTGGGAACCATCAGGAGTGCCGCGGTAGCAGCAGAGAGTAGAGGACGATCGGGCGCTGGAAGCGGAAGACGAGAAACTGTCCATGCGGTCCGGGTAAGGTCGTGACACACGACGAATTGCGAATTGATTGAATGTTTGATTGATTGAAATACTAGTATTTGCTTTGTCGCTCTTTGAGATATTCGCTGCCTGCAAACGGGGAGGAATAGGAATATTCTATCTCCCTTTGCGGATAGTGAAGGGTAGGTAACGCTGACTTTTGTCCCCCATTGTAATCTGCCGTACCTATTTTTCTCCCCACTGATTGATTATCCGAACATAGATTGTTTGGAGTATAGTTCTTTTGAGGTTCTCTGCTTGCAAATAACGTAGAATAGCAATATTCTGTCTAGTCTTTGCAAATAGTGAAAGATAGGTAGTGCGGACCCTTGTCCCCCGTTGTAATCTGTCATGCCTGTCTTCTCCCCACTGATTGGTAGTTGGTACAACCCAGACCGCTTATTAGAGATGAACCATCCAGCTCCATTGGAAGGCACCCCTAATAAGGACATGTTCACTAAGCAAGGACTAGTCGCTATAGCTTATAGTAAGTTATGGCATAAATATACAAAAAAGGACCCCGAAAGTCAGTGGCCACTGATAGGTTCCTTTGATGATCATAAAATAAAAACGTTAGAAGCAGCTGTTAGAACAAATAAGGCAACGCCCACCATGCTCGATAGTATCGGCATGTGGCGCAAAGAAGCAGAGCAACGAAGGAAAAGAGAAGAAGCAAAAATAGGAAAAGAGAAGAAGCAAAAATAGGGAAAGAGTTACGGAAGGCAGCCCACCTGGCCGCTAAGGAACTAGATGAAGAAATAAGAAGGAGAGAGGAAGTTAGACAAACGCAAGAATCAGGGTCGGCAGGCCAATGCCCTGTTAGGACCCCCTCTACGCTCTACCCAGAGATGCCCTCCAAATAACGGGCAAACGACGAGTTACTGCTAGGTCCTCCGATTATCTACATGCCCCCTCCTTATGCCCCCTGCCAGCCTCTAGCACAGCACCTACCAGTTCTGAGTGCGGGCGAGGGTGACCCTAGCGCTAGTGGCCCGGCTCTTACGGCCTTCGCACCGGCCACATTGGTAACAACATCAGATGAACTCGAGACTAGCAAGCAGCCAACAGCCAGACCAAATAGGTTGAGCAAAGACGAGCGGGATGGGATTGACAAGATAGCAAAGACACTGGTAGAACGGAAGGAGAGCGAAGAATATACGATGGATATGCACAATTCACATGCCGGTAGCCACAGACGGCATTTCATTTTACGGTTCAGCTACCACACCCTGAACACATATGAGGATAGGTATCAAAATAAGGGTCCTGCTAAGCTGACGGCTCTATATAGAAAGGTCGATGTTGGAGATGGGACTGAGCGCGATGTGACGGACCTCTTCATGCAAACGCTTGAAGTCTTCCGCCACCTCACGGAACAGAAACCAGAGGTCAAGATCACAGTCCCTGAAACGACTGAGTCCCCATTAGAAGTAGCCAACACTATGATGCCTATCAGAGAAGCCGCCCCCTACTGGGTTCCCCCAAGAGGTCAGGGAACAAACGACGATATCAACCACGCAGATGCAAAAGGGAGGGTTGTGTACAATTGGGTTTACCAACCATGGGATCGACAAGATATTTTAACCTTTAGGCAAACCCTGCCTGATTTAAGGAAGAACCCGACAGCATTTTACACTGAATTAGGCACAGCCTTGGGCTCAACGATAATGACTCTAGCAGACATTGATTTGTTTTTCGGGTTATGTCTGCCGGCTGACGTGTGGAAGCAAATCCGGAAAGCCGATCACACAGATCTGTTCGGACATACCTGGAATCAACTCAGTGAGCTAGATAGACGACGAGAGCCCGGGAGGAAACCGATAAAAGACATACTGGAACTTCCGGACAAAATAGTCCAGAAGCTAAAAACCTTGATCCCAGAGAAAAAGGTAGATTGGTCAATAGTCACAGCTTGCCGTCAGAAACCCCAGGAAGACGTATCGGAATACTTCTCCCGATTTGAAACGGTGTTCTCCGACCACAGTGGCCAAGACATGACCACCGCAACCGGACAACACCTATTTGTGCAAAACTACGTAAAGGGTCTGTCACAAGAGGTTTACCAAAAGTTACAAACGAGCGAGAGTAGTTGGGGGGCCTCCAAACCCGCCGCTATCCTCCAAATGGCTCAGTACTACGAACACCAAAAGAATGAGAATGATAGGGCAACCGAGAGAAAGAAGAAAGATTTGAAAGAAAGGGTGATGATAGCCCAGATACAAGGGGTGGCAGTCGGGAAAGAACTACACAGGGGGAGCTACCATTCAATCACCCCTAGAAATCCACCCCCAAAGGACCGCACACCCACTCCCTACTCTGGACGTAGGGACATAGAAGATAATCAGTGTGCATTTTGCAAAGGATTCGGGCATTGGAAGTCTCAATGTCCGGTTCTTCTGGAACTAATTAAAAATAAAGAAACGAGGGACATGACGAATGGCCCCAGGACTAGAGGGCAGGGGCGGGGGTACACAAACGACACCAACAGCGACAGACCAGGAAGATCGAACACATTTGACCGTCCCCGACAGAACCAGTACCAACTATCTGACAGTGAGAACACTCCCGACTTCGCATAGGACTGCCAGGGGCAAGGGAGGGATCCAGTCAAGCTCAGTGTTGACCAGCAAGGTCCTTACGTCACCGCTAAGGTCCTGGGTACAAAGTCTCCATTCTTGGTAGACACTGGAGCGACACGTAGTGTATTATCAAAGCGACTGATTCCAAGGGAACCCTTGTCTGGCTCACACATTACATCGATAGGTTTCGATGGAACGCCCTCCACTAATCCCCTGTCTGTACCTATCTCCTTTGACCTAGGAAACAACCCCACTGACACAACATTTCTGCTCTCCTCCAACTCCCCTGACGCCATTATGGGTATTGATTTACTAAAACATTTCCGAGCTACTATTAGGTGTTCCCCAGATGGAGTCCGAGTCATCCTGTACGACAACCCGAGCATGTCCAGATCCAGCCCCGCACGACATATGTACACTATAACTGATGCTGACCTATCCTTGCTCGACACCCTACCCCTGTACCTATGGGCCAGAAACGACTCGGATGTAGGACGAATGATGATCGACCCTGTGCACATAACTGTTCGACCAGATGCAATACTCCCGAAACTCCCACAGTACCGGATATCGCCCGAAGGCGAGAAGGCATTGGTAGCGATTATTCAGTCCCTGGTAGATGCAGGAGTGGTAGAGGAAGTGGTTAGTAATGTCTGCAACAGCCCTATCCTACCCATTGTTAAGAAGCAAGGTGAGGGAGATGAGAAAGCGTACCGCTTCATCATCGACCTGCGAGAAGTCAACAAAGTGGTGGTGCCACAGTACCCCGTAGTCTCAGACATCACCACCATTCTGACCCTCATCCCGTCCACTGCCACCACCTTCACTGTTATTGATCTCAAGAATGCATTTTTCTCTATCCCCATCCATCCAGACAGCCGTTATCTCTTCGGCTTCACCTTGAAAAACCGTTCGTACCGATTTTGTAGAGCTCCCCAGGGCTACACTGAAAGTCCCAGCATTTACAGCCAGGCCCTCAAAAGACAGCTGGACGCCGTCCAGCTACCAGATGGAGTGGTGTTGATCCAATATGTCGATGATATCCTTTTGGCGGCCGACACCACTCCACTTGCAATCACGGCCACTATCCAACTCTTGCACTTTCTTGCGGAGAATGGCCACAAAGTCTCCAAAAAGAAACTGCAGTTCTGCCAGCCTCAAGTGACATACCTAGGCCATCTCCTGTCCAAAGAAGGGAGGAAACTTACGCCCGACCGAATCCAAACCATCCTAGACACCCCCATCCCAAAAACACAGAAGCAAGTCCGTTCATTGGTGGGCCTTACCTCTTTTTGCCTACAATGGTTACCAAATTTCAGTCTCATTATAAAACCCCTACTTTCCCTGTTGGCCAAAGATGTTCCCTTCCCACTCCCTTGGACCCCCGAATGCCAAGCGTCCTTTAAGGAGTTGCGGGATGCCCTTTGCTCGGCACCCGTCCTAGGAACACTAGATTACTCCAAGCCCTTCTCCCTCTTCACTCACGAAAGGGAGGGATGCGCAGTGTCTGTTCTAACTCAGCCCATCGGCTCCAAACAACGCCCTTGTGCCTACTTCTCTGCCACTCTTGACCCAGTCGCCAGAGCTTTACCTGCCTGCCTTCGAGCAGTAGCCGCCGCTGCTGTCTCTATCCGTCAGAGTGAGGGAATTGTACTTTCGAACTCTCTCAAGGTGTTAGTACCCCACGCAGTTGACACCCTCTTGAACCAGACCAAGACTCAACACCTGACTAGTGCACGACTGACGGGGTACGAATTGACTCTACTTGCACCCCACATCACTCTGAAGAGATGCACGACTTTGAATCCTGCTACACTGTTGCCCTTGCCTGAAAATGACCCCGATGTGCCCCCTATACACGACTGTGTGACCCTCACGGACGAACAGACCAGGAGTAGAATTGACCTCCAAGACATTGCTTTTACAGACCCTGATGGAGAACTATGGGTAGACGGCTCTTGTATCAAACTCCCAGACGGCACCACTTCAGCTGCCTATGCGGTGACGACAGCCCGAACAGTAGTTGAAACAGCCCGCATCACGCAACGATCCGCACAGGCGGCAGAGCTAATTGCCCTCACACGAGCATGTATCATAGCAGCAGGAACCACGGCGAACATTTACACGGACAGCCAGTATGCCTTCGGGGTGGTTCATCATTTTGGGCTCTTGTGGAGGGAAAGGGGATTCCTGACGTCCCACGGCACGCCCATCCTTCACGGAGATCTAGTCTCCGCCCTGATTGAAGCAGTTCTCCTCCCCAAACGATTAGCAGTGATCAAATGCCAGGCACACAAGAAGGTGACGGACTTAGTTGGGCAGGGAAACGCACTGGCCGACATCACTGCCCGAACCACAGCTGAGAATAGGACGACGACACGCATGTATGTGACCAGGTCACAAGCAGAAAAATGGACTGACGCTAGGGAAACGATTAGGGACATCCAGTCGGCCAGCACACCTCACGAACTGACTGAGTGGGCACGGGTGGGTCTAAAGGACGATGAAGGCTGCTGGCGGACAAAAGACACAAACAAATGGTTGCTGCCTGACTCATACTTGATTCCCATACTGACTATGGCACACTCCCCTGCACACATAGGTTCTGCCCCCATGATTGAACTCATTTCCAAAGTCTGGCACAACAACAAAATCCCCGACTCAGCCAAACGCCTGTTCCAGCAGTGCCTTATCTGCCTACAACACAACCCCGGGAAAGGAACTGTGGTACCCCGGGGAGGGTTTGGGATCCCGACCACCCCTTTGAGGCCCTCCAGATGGATTACATCCAGCTGGAGAGATGCCAAGGCTTGAAGTACGTATTAGTCATTGTATGTGCCTTCAGCAAATGGGTGGAAGCCTATCCAACCCGTGATAACACTGCCATGACTACTGCCAAAGTACTACTGAAAGAGTTTTTCCCTCGCTACGGCCTTTGTCGAATTTTATGGAGCGACAATGGCCTCCACTTCATAGCTGAAGTTATCCAACTAATCTTGAAGGGGCTGGGGGTAAAGCAGAGGTTTCATGCGGTCTTCCACCCCCAATCCGCTGGCCTAGTTGAACGACACAATGCTACACTGAAACTGAAACTGTCAAAAATAGTGGCCACCACAGGACTTAAGTGGCCAGATGCCCTCCCACTGGCATTGCTATCGATGCGCTCCACTCCCACTAAGCACCACTTGACCCCCTACGAGGTTGTGTTTGGGCGACGAATGAACCTCTGGACTGCCCCCAAACCGACCTCCATTCACGACGTCCCCGACGTCCTGCTGTCAGATTATTTATACAAATTAACTAAAACGTTGTCTGTCATTCATCAACAGGTGCAGCAGGCCATCCCCGATGCTTCCAGGGGTCCTGGTCACGATGTCCAACCGGGAGACTATGTTTTAGTCCGGAATTTTCAACGGGCAAAGAGTCTGGAACCCCGGTGGACGGGCCCCTGGCAAGTACTGACCACCACTCGGACGGCTCTTCGAGTGGAGGGAAAAAGGCACTGGCTGCACGCACACCACTGCAGGAAGGACTCCTCGACCCTGGCCACGACAGAAAACGTCGACACCCAAGAAGAGCTCCTGAACAAAGACCGGCCATCACTGAACTGCTATCCTGATACTGAGGCACTTGAACTTGCAAAATTCTCTGATCTCACTGTGCCATCCCGGGAAGGGTATTTCCTGCGTCAAAAAGGAGGGAGCTTCGGCTAAGTAGACCACGGACTAAGTTAAAATCTCAGAACGGTTGCCTAAAACAACCAAGGGTTACCCGGAGAGAAGCTAAACAAAGTCTGTGGTTCTGCCCATTACCGAGCACCTTGAAGATGATGGAAGCGCCAGATAAGAAGATGATGGAAGCGCCAGATAAGAAGATGATGGAAGCAACCGGAAATACCCACTACAGGAACCCAAAGGCTGACAATTTGCACAAATCAAAGACAATCGCCTTCTTCATTGTCTTCCTCCTTTGCCTCCTCCTCATGACTTCCTTCTGGATCTTGGAGGAAAGCACACCCGCTCATCAGATATTGCCGACCACTGCACAGCCAACCACCATGAAAGAGCACCACCTGATCTCTCTTTCGCCTCAGCTCCGAGAAAGGCGTAAGGAGTTCTGGAACAATTCCTTCGTGCAACTATTGCACCAGCACAACCTTGCTGCAAATGCCACGAACTGCTGGATCTGCGGGTTGCTCCCGCATGCCACTGGACACTCCATCCCCTTCATCCCTTCTCCTTTCTCAGTTCACGGCTCCTGCCTCGCCTGGTTGATCCTCTTGCAGGAAAGCCACAAGGACAACGCCGCTTCTGGTCAAACAGTGTCACACTTCTACTATGGGTTCTGGCTGAACAAAACAGGAAGGACGTCTGCCCCCTTCTGTCCTGTGACCTCAGGTTCCGCCTTCCATATAAACATCCCTGCCAAAGAGCGAGTTGAAATGCAAGTGCTCCACAATCCAGCTAGACCCACCTTCTCCTACCTGCGGAAGCGAACGGCTGCCACTCTGACTGTGGCCCTGTCTGTCATCAATGTCACAGGTCTCGTGTGCCTCGAAGGCCAGGGAACACAGCTGGTGGGTCACAGTTCCTGCCACATCACCAGAACATTGGTCTCAGTTGATCCCCCCTCCTTTGTTGCTTCTCCGAATATGTACTTTGTTTGTGGCACCAAAGCTTACACTTGGCTCCCGAAAGGTTGGAGGAGTACGTGCTACATCGCCTTCATTCTCCCCCCCACGTATGTGGCCCCAGCCTACCATCACCGGCAAAAGCGCGCCGGAGACATTGAACAAGCCGACTCCACCGGAGCACAGTTCCTGGATGCGGTGAAGGGACTTGTTCCTCTGTGGGGCCCAATGGCAAATAGCCGCGCTATCTGACACCTGACTCAGGCAGTAGAAACAACCATTAACATCACGGCTGGCATCCTCGCTAACAACACGGCTGAGCTTCAGGCAGTCCGCCTGGTGGCTCTTCAAAACCGCCTTGTTCTAGATGTGGTTCTGGCCGACCGTGGAGGAGCATGCCGCATCATCGGCTCCAGCTGTTGCACCTACGTGCCAGATAACTTGCCTTCAGTCTACAAAGCAATCGAACACCTCCACAGACTATCCTCAGAGGTTCACCAGGAACAAGAAGGATGGTCGCTTGGAAGCTGGTTTTGGGACACTTTGAAGGACTGGGGATGGAGGTTGTTTACATTTATACTGATACTGATACCAGTCGTGGTACTGTGTGGGTGTTGCTTAGGTATTCAATGTTTGCCACCTTTGTGTTCACTCATTTCTAACTGTATGTGCCCTAAGACTTTGGACTTTAGAACTGAGCACATGAGTCCCCTCTATGAGATAGAGATACGTGGTCTTATGGGGATAGATCCGAATTGACAAGCTGGCGAGACATGTTAAAAGGGAGGACTGTGGAATTTTAGTTCGTGAACTGAACATCATCTGCGCCATCTTGCCCATTCTTCAGACTCACGTATGAACATACACGACAGCCATTTTAGGTACCATGGTCTCCCTGTTCATGATCGATCGTCAGCGCACTTCCCTGACCCTGCAAGCATCCCCCATGCACCCTGGCTGCCCCCGCTCTCACATGCACAAGTCATGAACCCTCCCCTTCCGCATGACTCTGTCTCTGGGAATCACACCCCGCGCCTGACCAACACCTCCTTTTCTTCCATGAATACCCCTCTTTTGATAAACCCTTCCTCTACGCTCGATTGTCCACACCGATCCTTCCTTTCATGAATATCTCTCCTTTGATGACCCTTCCTCTGAGCCCGATTGTCTGCACGGACCGCTGGTCATCCCTTAGCCTGAGGATACAGTTTATTGCCCACTACTGTATGCACTCGCCCCTCTTCAAAGGAGTTACTATTGATCATGACCTCCCCACCCCCTGAGATTCGATCAGGCGCACACATTCCAAAGGAATCGGCGGAACACTCAGCTGCGTGATAGCCCCCTCCTATTGTATGGGGGGTGAGGACCTCTACTGTAGCCACGTGTTGGAATGAGCCGGAACTGGGGGGTACCGGGGATGTCTTTTTCCTTACTTCACAAAGTCTTTATTGTAATAAAGAGCGGTCACATGTCGTAAACCAGTGTATAAAAGGCCAGGCCTCAGAGAGGCTCGAGAGAGCACCTCGAGACGATACCTTGTTGTCCGATCTGATGTGTTCTGCTCCGTCGGAATAAAACTTGTTTCCTGTCTTCCTGTTTCCAGCGCCTGCCTCTTTATTTGATAAACTTCGTATGGTATTAGAGGCGTTTAACGCCGGGCAAAATTACTTAAGAAACATCGACTAAATCGCCTGACCATTTTTTTCTGACTTTCCTCACAAATATACAAAACATTTACAATATCAACAAACATTTATCTGTACCCTAAATTCAAAAGATGTATAAGAATATATATACACCAATTAGAGTAAGTGCCTCCTCTTAATTTACAATGGAGTGCACAACAAAGTGGTAGTCCCAAGAGCAAAGCACTAGGGGGTTAGAACATCAACCCAATCTATATTTGTATAGGTGCATATCAGACAAAAATTAAATCTTTCTTAAGTTGTAACAGGGGACTCCATTCAAAACAAAAGGTGTCGACGCAGTCGCGGTCGCGTTTCAGCCAGATGATGTAGGCTTCATCAGGACATGGGTACTCTAATCTTGAGGGCCCTGGCCAAGCCTAGGGCCGGTATAGCCGGCTAGTCCACAGGACCACCCACAAGGGTGGGGTGGGAATCACTTTCTTAGCCCAGGTACTGGAAGTAATACCTTATATATACAATGTGTCCGCTCGAATAAGGGTAGTCTCCAAAAACGCGTGGCTTGAATCACACGGTCTTTCTAAATTCTTCGGGTGACACGAACAAGAAGTGTTCACCTCAGCGATGGTGTGATTATCGCTGAGGTGAACACTGTTTGTTCGTGTCACCCGAAGAATTTAGAAAGACCGTGTGATTCAAGCCACGCGTTTTTGGAGACTACCCTTATTCGAGCGGACACATTGTATATATAAGGTATTACTTCCAGTACCTGGTCTAAGAAAGTGATTCCCACCCCACCCTTGTGGGTGGTCCTGTGGACTAGCCGGCTATACCGGCCCTAGGCCTGGCCAGGGCCCTCAAGATTAGAGTACCCATGTCCTGATGAAGCCTACATCATCTCGCTGAAACGCGACAGCGACTGCGTCGACACCTTTTGTTTTGAATGGAGTCCCCTGTTACAACTTAAGAAAGATTTGATTTTTGTCTGATATGCACCTATACAAATAGAGATTGGGTTGATGTTCTAACCCCCTGGTGCTTTGCTCTTGGGACTACCACTTTGTTGTGCACTCCATTGTAAATTAAGAGGAGGCACTTACTCTAATTGGTGTATATATATTCTTATATATCTTTTGAATTTAGGGTACAGATAAATGTTTGTTGATATTGTAAATGTTTTGTATATTTGTATATGATGTATATGTGATATTTTGTAAATAGATTGTTGGTTGTTGTGCCTCCCTAGATGTCCGCTCATATGTGTGTATATGAATTAACCTATATATTTCTCCAATGTTTAATTTGTGATTCACAAGATAATTAGATGTTTCTTGTTTGAAAATTAAAAAAGGATTGGTAAATGGAGAATAATGCAAAGTAGTTCCAGACAAAACCAATAGCAAAATCGGCAGCCCCAGAGGAGGCTGCGCCGTAGGAGGAAAAACCAGCTGAAGAGGAGCCGGTGGTTGAGCTGCAACAAGAGATTGTGCAACTGGAGGTTGCGGAGGTGCCGTAGCATTCTGTGCATAAGGGGGTGGTAATCTCAACAAATGTGACATTAAAGGGTCCTTTTCAGGATCCTTTGTCGCCTTCTCAAAGAGAGGTGGCAATGCTGGATAACATTTATCAATAGCCATATTATGTTGCCTGTCTGACACCTCAATTGCTTTATCTTCTTCGTCTTCTTTAAACTGCCTAGCAGCTTGCATTATCGACAACCCCTTTTCTCTCTTATCTCTTTTAGCTTGTTTTATTTCTCGTTGTCTGGCTTCTTTACGCCAAAGGCGAAAGGAGTCAAACATTGCCGGCCGGGCTTTCTTCCTAAACAATTTTGTTTCTAGATTATCTAAAATCTCAGTATCAAAACTACCATGTTGGGGCCATCGTAAACCACCGTCTTTCCTAGTGTAACGGACCCATACTTCATTAAACGTAATGGGGCCCACTCCGTGTTTAGAACAGAGCTCATAAGTCGGAGTTCCAACCGGAGGTATCAGACATGAATCCTCCAATCGGGAATCCCTGTTGCAACCACAACCAAACCAAGTACCAAATTTGCACGACTAGGCATCTTCGCTCACTAATCGAGCTTCAAACTTCAAGGGATTATCTCTACCGATACACTCGTAAATATACGAGACCCTCGGCTTTGGAAGTTGCAATTTTCAAATCAAAACTAAGGACCAAACAAACTAAGAGCCAAGAACCAAAAACTAAGGACTGGGAGCGACCCACTTATACTTAACTGAGGTATCAGTCACGTCACCAGAAGACCCGTCTATCGTCTCGCCTTACAAAGCTTCACAAAGGGGGGTCCAAGACAGGGCGACAGTCAGGGCAGCAGTCCTTCGTAGCCGTCTAGAAAGCAGGAAGCCTCGCAGCAAAGACCTTCAGTCCACGTTCGACATGCCGGGGTCGATGAAGTGGGGGCCCTCTTCCGGAATTTCCTCACAAAGATCCTCACGATCTTCAGGCTTGGACCGGTACCGCTTGATGTCTGTCGCCCCACGTTGGGCGCCAACTGAAGAACCGGGTTATTTAAGACCCAACGGCGCCAGGGGCACGCCCAAAGTCTTCGGGTTCACCTGTCCTAGAGTACAGAGACACAGGACTCTTCGTGGTGACGTCAAAGATCGAATTTATTGACTGCAGCCAGTAACAGAAGTCCTAGAAATCATCACGGTATGAGTTCTCGGGAGACTGCTCAATTTTACAAAGCAAGTCATCCCTTTTTATGCTAAAAGATCACATTCCAGACAAATACCTAACATTTACAAACTGTCCAATCACATGTATCCAATCGCATGACGGTAAAACCCACTTTTCAATTACCCGGCCCATGATCAATCATCGGACAAACCCAACATTCTTCTTTAGGCAGGTCGAACGAACCCATAATGGAAAGGACCACAACCCATATCATAAATAAGCCATAAAGGAAGAAACAGAAACAGGTGGGAGAAAGATAAGACATATTTGTGTGTAGTAAAACTATACGATCTCCTGTGCTTTGATCCTCAATCTTGATCAGCTACTGGGCAAGAACTGGCTCAGCAAGGTCAGCATCAGGCAACAGGGTCAGTTCACTCAGGTCATTCAGGAGTCAGCTAAAGTGTACGTGTACTTAAAGACTCGTTCGGCCGTAGTCATCGGCCTATTTGAGGGCAACCACAAAATGGCTGCCATGCACAAAATGGAGACAAAGGTTCAGAACGAAATCTTCAAATACATAGTGAATCCTTGTGTGTAACATGGCGAAAACACTTGATCTTGCCGAACTCATCGGTTACGGTTCCTCGTTAACCAAATCGTAACTGAACCATGAAATTTGAAACATGGGTTCAGAATTCACGAAACCTCAAAATGCTGACTCAAGAATTGGCGAAAGGTTCGCGTATATATGCAGGGATTGAGGTGAGATGTCAGATAGAGAGAGACACAGACACACTGATTCAGTTCTTCAATATTTGTATTGAAAATACATTTTTCGTGAAAACATTTAACGAATTACAAGAAATATTTACAGTTGTGTAATGTGTCCCAAGTGAAATTATGAACCAAAAACATAAGAATAACTTTTATATAGCAATATGTGTGAGGTTTCAGATACATTTTGTGGTTTACAGAAAGCGACCACTATCTTTTTTTCATTTTTCAAGTACATAACATCTATATGATGATAGAATGCCAGTTGCAATGTTTCGCTTTTTCTCAATTGTCGACAGCGTTTCAACCCTAATATGGATGTAGGGTCTCTTCAGGACCTATGGTGTGGGGGACATCTGATTTTGAATTTGCTAGAGTATTCGTTTTGCATGTGATAACCGTGTGCAGGTGGAGTAAAATACTTACTAGGAAACCCAGCCGGGTTCCCTAATAAGCGTGTGAGTTGTAGCAATTCTGGGATGCACAATGGCTGTCCTTTAGATTCTCTGGCTTGCGTGAAGATTCAAAAGCCTGATATTAATATCTCATTCAACGCGGGTGCTTGTTTGCATTCTCTGCGGAAAGGGTTAATTTCTTTTCCTGTCTTTCAGCAGAAGGACCGCCAGCGTCAGTCTTCCCAAGGTGCAATGACCAGACATGGGTCCCTTGCTCACTTTGCAACTGGATTCAAGCTAGCCTGGCTGATGAGGGCTGTTAGCCCAAAACCGGTCCCAGGATGCTTGTTTCCAGTCCAGTGAAGACATAGCTTGGCAGTTCGGGCTGGACTGTTTCCATGAGGCACAGGTCAAAACTGATTTGCATATAGCTGTGTCTGAACTGGGGTGGTGAAGTGAGATAAAAAACGATGATGGATTCAACCCAGATCTGTGACTGGGGGTGAGTGTCTGAAAAGTTTCAGCACTCCGTCCATCATCTCCTTGTGTTTGCTTTGTTCGCCCTAAGTTGGCAGGGTATGCCCAAATGTGGGTCTCTTGCTCACTTTGCCACTGGATTCAAGCAAGCCTGGCTGATGAGGGCTGTTACCCCGAAACCGGTCCAGGATGCATGTTTCTGGTCCAGAGAAGACATAGCTTGGCAGTTCGGGCTGGACTGTTCCCATGAGGCACAGGGTCAAGACTGATTTGCATATAGCTGTGTCTGAACTGGGGTGGCGAAGTGAGCTAAAGAACAATTATGGATTCAACCCAGATTTGTGACTGGGGGTGAGTGTCTGAAAGGTTTCAGCGCTCCGTCCATCATCTCCTTTTGTTTGCTTTGGTTTAAGTAGAGCCACCAATAATGCTTCACGCAGGGAGGAAGGCAATTTCTGCTTCTGATATGCCTCCTAGTGCATCGCATGTAGATGTGATGCCAAAAGATCCGTATACTCCTTGTAAAAGTGGAGAAGCGTGGCTCAATGGTTAGAGCGGCAGACCCTGATGCAGAGGTCTGGCCCGGGACCAGTGTTGAATTCCCGCCTCGGCGGCTCTTGGACTCAATTTCCCTGGACCTGATAATTCTCGCCTCGGTGCCTAGTCTAATCATGGGTCCCACTCTGTGACTCTGGGCAATAGCTTGCTTAATCTCCACAACGGCCCCATCAGCGTTTGGATGCCTGGCTTCACCTTGGGGGTGCCCAGGAGTGGACATTTCACAGGAAAGCCAGGATGGGTTCCACAGCGGTATGAATACAGCGCTAATGAGGAAAATTGAATTTTGCCTTGTCATGTGTCCCTACGTGTTCCCCATCATATGTTATATGTGCATGATTAATATGCATATTTCCCCCTTGACCGGATAAAGACGCAATTACAGTTGTGTACAACGTTAGTATGTCAGTTATCAAACCCCCGTAAAAGCAACGTGAATTAGGCTTCTAGGCCTATGTTGCCAACGTCTTTACATTGTGCACGATAAATCATCGAGTTGCACCCGTTTCTAGGCCTCACAGGGCCCGGACACCAGATTCAAGCCTCAAGTCTCCTGAACCACTCCGAGGAGAGATGCAGCCCCGCCCGCATCCCTGACCCTTCACTTACTTCCTGCCAAGCAGCGCGGTGCCCGGCCTGGCCTGCCTGCCTGTCTGCCAAGGATATGTTATGCTTACAGTTATCAGTTCAGCTCCCCGGTTTCACATTCCTAGCTAACGAACCGCATAAACATCTTCATCTATAGTCTAGTCTTCCTGTCTCCATGCAAGAGAATTACTGAATTAGTACCCATAGAAAATCCATAGCACACGCAATACACTAAGAAATATATACATGCACTAGCTTTAGTGACAAGTAGCCTTTGCCCTGATGACTTTTAGATTCGAGCAACATGTACTCCAAACACGAGATATCAGATATGCTATAGGTACAGGTCGTTCTGACATCCCAGACTTTAGTCTCCTCTTCTAGTGCTAGAAGTCAGAGCCCCCAGCTCTCCCCAGTTACACGTCATGGCCCGTTTGCGCGCACCAGTAGGTTAAAGGTTCCAGCTGCCCAGGTAGCCCCCTCCATGTATCCACCCATTTATGACACTTCTGTGACGTTTACATCACATGTCTCCGTGCACGCCCTGTGCACGCCTTCTTTTTACGCCCATATGTTCTTATCTTCCGTTTGTCACTTGTTACGCCTACTGTATTCAATACAATTGTACTGTTTTACTATATATACTGTATGATGTTAATGTGATAGGCGCGACTTCCTTTGTCCTGTGTCTGTCCCTTCCTGAACCTTAGCAGGTGATGGAACCCGATGGTCCATTGGCTCGAGCCATCTGATTAAAGCCCGTATGACTCAGATACCACGGATTCTGCCTCTTATTTATTGAGCTATCCTTTTTCAGTTAATGCATAGAAAAATAGTACCGGTAATTATTTATTTATTTACCACATAAATGGCGCCCGAACAGGGACGAGCCCCTTCCCCACGCGCCGGCGATGTAACGCAGGCCCCCTGACCCTTCTACAGCCGTGACGGACCCCTACTGTGCACCTGCAGATATTTCTGCTTCAAGTCTCCCTCAGGCCCACGGAGGAGACGGAGACTGCGGTCCGGCATCCAGACGAGGCGGTGAGGAAGGCGGATCGTCCCGACCAGAGCCCAAGCCGAGAGAGCAAGGTCCGAGGTATCCGGAGGCCCACCTGTTTCCGAAGCCCAAGGCGCATGCGTAGTGCGTAGCAGTAACCAGACGTCGTAGCAGTCCAGTCCAGTCCGAGGCCTTCAGTTTTGCTTCCCGGTGAGTACCGTTGCTGGGAACGTATCTAGACGGGTTCATTAATTTGTGCCCGGTCCGACGGGTTTGGGTACACAGATCCGGTCCGACGTGTTCACCTAGGTGGATACGGTATGACGTGACTCTTTAGGAGACCGGTATGTTCTGTACTGTTTTAGCAGTGCATCCAGTAATTCTAGTAAGTCTGTTCTCTGGTATAGTTTCTCGAGAAGTTCCAGTATTCTGTTTTCGAAGTATTGTGTTTTCAATGTATTCTGTTCGAACTGTTATCAATGTGTTTTTTGATGTCGTGGTATGAGTGATTTGTTTGCTGTTCATTACTGTGTTCATTGTGTATTGTGTTCAAGTTCAAGTAAGGTTCAAATATGCCTCTGTTATCAAAGTTACGTCAGATAGGAACCAGAAAAGCATTACTCGAAGAATCAGTTCCTGTCCCTCCTAGGGACAGTCCTGGATATTTCATGTATCATAAACATGGCTTAGATGCCATACTGTATCTAGACTTATGGGTGGACTACACCAAGGATCTCGAAGAAAAATATAGATGGCCTGTTTCAGGAACATGGGATGCCGAGTGCATCATGAGAGTAGAGGAAGCATTATGGAAAAAGAAAGCCAGACAATCCCAGAAAGATGCCATAGAATTGTGGCGTAAAGAATCGCATAAAAGAACAGAAAAGGAATTCAGAAAAGCAGAACTAAGTAGGGAATTCTCAGAAAAAGCCCAAGAAAGGGAACTACTAGAAGAAGGTGAACGAGTTAGAGCAGAACAGTCAGACAGACAAAGAAATGCCCTTATTAAAGGTATGTATCCCCTTCTCGCCGAGGGTTTGCCGAAGGCAACCCCGGAAACACCCTGTAATTTACCGCCACCATTGGTCCCGACTAAGCTATGTCATAAACCGACTGCAGCTGAAATCTTCCTTTCTTCCTATTTAGACGACACTGTCCCAGAATATGCTAATACGAATCCTACTCCGCCTGTTCAACTTCAACACCCTGTTAATAACGTAATTACTGTGCCTCCAGCCGTTGGTCCCGGGAATCCTGTTAATGTGCCAGTACCCCAGGACCAACCCACATTACGTACGCCTACTTTACCAGTTACATTACCAGCAGCCGCACATTCAGTATTAATTGACGATTCTAGTTCAGGAGGAGCAGGGGGAGGTATTCCTATCACCCCGCCTCAAACAAAACGCCTGACGCTGAGAGACGCAGCATTACAGCGCACGCCAAAGGTGGCCACATACGAAGCCCTCAAAAAGTACCTTACTGATTGTAGATATGACCCAGTGCCAGGCGAAGATCACATGATATTATATTCCGTACGTTTACGACGAGTTGCAAACTTTTTGATTACCATATCAGACATGAAAGAACATTTAGACAGAATATATCATTTCATCCGAACAGGGGAGAAACCAGAAAGTATTCACGAAGCTATGACACACAGGAAAGTCGAGATTCAAAGCATGATTTTGCAATTTTTAATAAATTGTTTAATAAGAGAACAGGATCATCCTGATAAGGATAAAGAAGAGATGAAAGTCCTGATAAGATGGAGCGACAATATAGCAGACGGAAAACACAAGACACAAAATAGTATAGAAACCATGTATAGAAAGATTCGTAAAGAAATTATAAGCATACACGAGAGGGAGAAAGCAAGGAGAGTAGCCGAGAAAGAGAATGACTCTTCAGACGAAGAGGTAGACAACGAGAATCCCACCAGAATAGCATATGTAGGTAGGACGAGACCTTTTGACAGACACACACGCTCAGACTACAAGAAAGTTTTTCCTCCTCCTGTATCAGAACAATGTTCTCTTGAACATTTATTCCAGGCTACCGATAAAGTTTTGAAACTACGAATAGGTTATAGTGAGCTTAGTACCATGCATGAACAAGAACTAGCCCGATCAGCAGTTCGATGGATTAGTGATTCTACCGCGTTTTCAGACGAAATAGTGGCCCAAATGTTTCTGAAGCTTCCGCCAGGCGAACAGCGACTGGTGGGTATGTACATGATCCAGCACCTCATTACACTGTATGAGGATCAGCATTCTGATCCAGGTCCTTTATATAATGTATTGAACGAGTTACTCCTAAACAGATGGAAAGGTCTAGGTACCGATTTAATTAGTGTTATTTTAGAACAGCGCCATAAATACAGAAGGTTCCTGACTCCGCATTTTGTTCCTGTTCCACCCCCATTCTACATAGATAGACAGAATCCTTTGCGAGAAGTGCATCCTGTTAATGGAACGGGGGGTGAGCTTGAACGAGTATTTGTTTACACCCCTATAACGAAAATAGAACTACTAGAAATGAAAAAGTTAGTGCCCTGTCACGATAAAGATCCAGCAGGGTTCCACCGTGAATTAAAAGACATGCTCCGTATGGGAGAATACACGTATCCCGATATCATCAAAATGTTAAAGGTCCTGCTGCCTGCGGGCATATATGAAAAACTCAAAGAGAAAGAATGGGAGGTGGGAGAGAAAAAGATTGACTGGACAGCGTTAGAGAACGAAGATAACACACGAGTTCCAGGTACTGGTCTCGGGGGAAAAGCCAAAGAATTGCCCGAGTTGTTAATACAAGTCTTGCCAAGATTACTAGCCACGAAAAAGGAAGACTGGGATGCCATCTCAGCCTGTAAACAGAAACAAGACGAAGACACTAGTGATTTTTATTCCAGATTTGAGAAATGTTTCATTATTAATAGCGGCTTGAAAACAAGTAGTGAATCGTATCCACATCTCTTTGTTACCAAACTAGTTGAGAATTCTTTACCACAAGTTAAAAATCGAGTATTGAAAGTCGAGAGTACATGGCAAGCTAATACCCCGTCCCAAATGCTACAGATGTTACAGTATCACCAGAATTGAATCAGGGAAGAGCAAGAACACGAAAGAAGACGTATGAAAGATACGAAAATGAAAGTACTAGTTGCACAGTCTGTTCCAGCAGATAGTCAGAAGAGGGGTACGAATCAGACTAGTCATTCTGCAGCTCCTGTTAAGGGGACATGCAATTACTGTAAACAGCCAGGTCATTATATAAACAAATGTGCCGTTCTGAAACACAACATAGCTACAGGTAAGACGAAAGAGAGACCGCGTCCTCCTAGACAGGAACATGTTCCGCAGAATTCGCAACCACCGCAGAACGCACAACAGACAGTTGCAGTACCGCAGCCTATAGCTGCCACACAACACGTTACACAGCAGATGTACCAGTACGCACAGTCAGATTACCCAGAATATCAGCAGTATTCATGAAACAGCCTAGAGAGGGAGGTTGGCTTGCCTCTCATCGAGGTTCCTGTAGATCAAGAGGGTCCCTATGTACACAGTCAAGTATTAGGGAAAGACAGAAAGTTTCTGATTGATACAGGGGCAAGTAGGACTACCATCAGTCATGACGAGGTTCCAGGGGCTCCACTCTCAGGCTCAAGAAATGTTTCCCTGGGATTTTCAGGAAAGCCGATTGTTAATGAAATATCGAAACCAGTTTCCCTAAAAGTTGGTCCATTGTCCCGAACCACAGACTTGTTACTTACGAAATCATGTCCTGAGAATTTACTTGGTATTAAAACATTGAAAGAGTTAGGTGCTGTTATATGCTGTTCTCCGGAAGGAGTGAGATTGTTTTTACGTGATTTTAAAGGACATTATGTGTTACGAGATTTTGATCCAAGATTATTGAATGTACCACAGCATTTATGGGCGCAAGGCCCAACTGATGTAGGTTGTATGCACATTACACCCTATCGTGTCACTTTGAAACAAGGAGTTGTGTTACCACGAATCCGACAGTACAAGTTACCCCCCGAGGCTGTATCAGCCTTATCGAAAATCATTGACGAGCTCATTGCTCAAGGAGTAGTTGTAGAAACTGACTCCAATGTATGCAATTCTCCTATCATTCCGATTCTTAAACGCACGGACCCAAATGCACCTCCAGTTTATCGATTAGTGATTGACCTTCGAGAACTTAATAAATGTATCATACCCCAGTACCCAGTGGTTCCAGATATCTCTTCCCTATTGACTGCCATTGATTCCGAAGCTACGTTCTTTACTGTTATTGATCTCAAGAACGCATTCTTTAGTGTCCCCATTCATCCAGACAGCCAGTTCCTTTTCGGATTCTGTTTAAATGGAAGAACCTATAAATTCACACGTGCACCTCAAGGTTTTACAGAAAGTCCTAGTATTTACAGTCAAGCACTTAAAAGACAACTAGACAGTATTCACATGCCAACTGACACTGCCCTGCTCCAGTATGTTGACGATCTATTGATCACAGCCCGTACAGAACGTGACTGCGAACGTGCATCACTGACCGTCTTGTATTTTCTGGCAGAAATGGGGCACAAGGTGTCCCCTTCGAAACTGCAATTCTGTGTCCAGCAAGTGGTATATCTTGGACACTTGCTGTCCAAGAGGGGTAGACAGTTGACACCTGACCGTATCCAGTTAATAGCACATCTTCCACAGCCCAAGACACAGAAGGAGGTACGAGCTTTTATTGGCCTCACTTCTTACTGCAGACAATGGATCCCTCAGTATGCATATCTAGCCAAGCCACTGATACAGTTGACAACACAGGAGGCAGCCACATCGACTGTCCTCCCTTGGACCCAGGAACATACACTTGTTTTCAATGAGTTAAAGAAAGCTTTATGTAACGCACCTGTGTTAGCGACACCAAACTACAGTAAGCCTTTTACACTTTTTGTCACTGAACGTGATGGTACAGCATTATCTGTTCTCACGCAAGATCAAGCAGGACAACACAAGCCTTGTGCTTATTTTTCTAGCACATTAGATCCGGTAGCCCAGGCTTTGCCTGCGTGCCTCAAGTCAGTTGCAGCCACAGCTCTAGCTATCAGACAAAGTGATTCCATAGTGTTAGGACACTCCCTGACAGTACAAGTTCCACATTCCGTGGAAGTTCTTTTAAACCGAACACAGACTCAGCATTTGACAATTGCACGATTAACAGGGTATGAACTGACACTGTTTCAGCCACACATAGAAATCAGACGCTGCAACATTTTAAATCCTGCTACACTGTTACCCTCGATTACATCAAACCCTACCACACATGACTGTGTGGAAGTTATTACCACCATGACAAAGCCAAGACAAGACTTGACGGACATTGCATTACCTGATCCAGACCTGACACTTTACGTGGATAGTTCATGTATGAGAACGAGTACAGGAGAGTTAGTAGCCGCATATGCAGTGACTACTGAAACTGAAGTTATAGAAACACATCGTATTGATACCTTGTCTGCTCAAGCAGCAGAGCTCATCGCTCTGACCCAAGCCTGCATACGAGCCAAGAACCTGAAAGTAAATATATATACAGATTCACGTTATGCATTCGGAGTCGTTCACGACTTTGGAGTCCTCTGGCAAGAAAGAGGTTTCATGACCTCTCATGGAGCCAAGATTCAGCATGGCCCCCTCATTCAAGCTCTTTTAGAAGCCATACATTTACCTACAGCTATTGCTATTATGAAGTGCAAAGCACATACGAAAGCCACTGACGCCATTTCCCAGGGTAACGATCTAGCAGATCGAACAGCCAAGCTTACAGCTCAGACTCCAGACATTCCAGTTAACACAACAAAGACAGATGTTCCAGATCAGACGACTTGTATGACAGTTAAGGATCCTACACAAGATGTACTAGACATACAGACACATGCTACCCCAGACGAAATCAAGAAATGGTCTGAACAAGGAGGGGTCCAGACAGATCAGGGATGGTTGACGAAGGGAAAAGCCACATGGTTTCTCCCCGACTCTATGGTTCAAGTCATTATTAACACCGCACATAGTCCAGCACATTTAGGAGAAAAAGCCATGTTAGACAGCATCCAGAACGTTTGGTTTAACAAGCATTTACGAGCAGCAGCGAAGCAGAAAGTGCGTACCTGCATGATCTGTTGTCAGTTCAATCCAGGAAAAGGTGTTCCGGTGGAACAAGGTGGATTCCATCCTCCTGACCACCCTTTTGAAGTCCTCCAGATGGATTATATTCAGATGGATCGATGCCGAGGTTTCAAGTATGTCCTCGTAGTTGTATGCGCTTTGTCCAGATGGACAGAAGCATATCCAGTCCCAGATTACACTGCCGCGACCACTGCCAGGCAGTTGGTTCGTGAGGTTTTCCCACGCTATGGTTTGCCCAGGGTCGTGTATTCAGACAACGGACAGCCATTCTCATCCGAACTTATGAAACAAGTATCACTTCTGTTAGGGTACCAGTGGAAGTTCCACTGTGTGCGACATCCCGAGGCAGCTGGCCTCGTCGAGAGACACAATCAAACTCTGAAAATCCGTATTGCAAAGGTCTGTGCAGAGAAAGGTGTAGATTGGATGGTAGCCCTGCCGGTTGCCCTTTTCTACATGAGAATGGTCGCTCACTCCCGTTCTGGTCTGTCACCTTTTGAAGTAGTGTTTGGTCGTCCCCCAAACATGTGGGGTACACCTATGCCACGTAAAATCACCGATGTTGACAGTAATATGCTGACAGATTACCTAGCTTCCTTGATGTCTGCACTACTCTCTTGTCGTTCACAGGTCGCGGCTGCCTTTCCAGACAACACCCAGGTGAAACCGCACGAGGTCGTTCCAGGCGACCTAGCCCTCGTTAGGAATTTTGATCGTTCAAGCCCTCTGGAGCCCCGCTGGAAGGAGCCGAAACTTGTTCTGATGACCACAAGGACTGCCGTGAAGCTGGAAGGCAGAAAGGGCTGGCTACACTCCAGCCACATCAAGCGTTTCCATGGACTGCGTCCAAAGACTTTTTTCAAGGACTGCCCCGATACTGACTCTAAACTTCCCCTGTTAGAGAAAACTCCGCAGCAGGAGTATAAACTCAAGTTAAGGTCTAGCAAGTCAGACAGCGTTTAATTGTTTAAGTCCTTCTCGGGTGAAGCGGTTAGACAGGTTCCTGACATGTATGAGATAGACCCACATAGTGAGAGAGATAGACGAAACTCCAAGATAACCAAATACTGTAAGAGTCTGCGAAGCAGATGTGTTGTTACATTATTGTTTATGTTATTTCTGAGTCTTACGATCACATGTATAAGTCATATGCTACATGTATTTTTTCCTCCTCTTGATTCGCATGTACATCTTTCCTCTAATGATACAGTAGAGCACACTTTTAGTGAACTACCCCCTCACGAGTTATCCTACCGACTTGCAATGCGCAACAATACTTTTATTCGAATGTTACACTATTCACACCAGACCAGCAATGCCACTAATTGTTGGGTGTGTGGTCGACTCCCCCCTTACCAGACACCGAAGGGAGTTCTGCCACTCTTTCCCTATCCGTTTTCACACAATGGTTCGTGTGGAGCATGGTTTACGTTAATATCATCCTTAGACGATAAATCCCTTCTTAATAGAACATGTTTTCCAGACAAGGAAGGTCTTTCCCATAGGACAGGGTTAGATCTAGAAAATGAAGTATATGATCTAGGTAATTTTTCCTCCAACTTCATGGTTTTGAATGTTCAGTCCGAGACTACTCCAGACTTGCCTGCTATTACAGTTCTCCCAGTGAAAGGCGAATTATGTGTTAGAAAGAATGGTTCAGTACATCTAGGACACAGTGATTGTAATACTGTGATCAAGTATAGTGACAGTGGGAAATCTACTTTCAAAGCCTCACGTCATTCATATTTTATATGTGGTCAGACCGCATATGTACGTCTGCCCCTAGATTGGGATGGAACATGTTACATTGCCTTCCTACTGCCACCAGTTTTTCTAGCCCCATCCGATTATCACAGAAATACACATCTAGTACACGTCAGACATAGAAGGGAGATCGAGTCCCCAATTGTCGATCAAACTGAAACTGCCTTAGAACAGTATACAGATTTCAATAAAGGTTTCTTTTTCTTCATAGGACCTATCCAGAATAGTAAGCTAATACGTAGGTTAACCAGAACCCTTGAAGCAGTAGTGAATGAGACTACTTCTGCTCTAGGTAACTTAACAGAAGAGCAATCTGCTATGAGATTTGTTGTTCTTCAGAACCGCCTTGTTCTTGACGTCATACTGGCCGATAGGGGCGGAGCTTGTAGAGTCATCGGATCTAGTTGTTGCATTTTCATTCCTAATAACGCACCGTCTGTATATTCAGCAATAACAAGACTTCATAAAATAGCCCATCAGCTACACCAGAGTCCAGGCACCTGGACATGGTCCGGTTGGCTCTGGAGTATAATATCTGCCTGGGGATGGAAAGTACTGTCATTCCTGGGAGTAGTAGTAAAGATCATATTCAGTTGTTGTCTCTGTTTACAATGTGGCCCTGCGATTTGCGGCTTGTGCGCTACCTCTTGTATTCCACGTCCAAAGTCCTATTCCCAAAAGATAAAAGACGAGCAAATGATGCTCTATGAACAGATAGATGGTCTCATGAATATTGATGTTTCCTGAAGGAAACGTAGGGAACAAGGAGGGAATGAGGAAAATTGAATTTTGCCTTGTCATGTGTCCCTACGTGTTCCCCATCATATGTTATATGTGCATGATTAATATGCATATTTCCCCCTTGACCGGATAAAGACGCAATTACAGTTGTGTCCAACGTTAGTATGTCAGTTATCAAACCCCCGTAAAAGCAACGTGAATTAGGCTTCTAGGCCTATGTTGCCAACGTCTTTACATTGTGCACGATAAATCATCGAGTTGCACCCGTTTCTAGGCCTCACAGGGCCCGGACACCAGATTCAAGCCTCAAGTCTCCTGAACCACTCCGAGGAGAGATGCAGCCCCGCCCGCATCCCTGACCCTTCACTTACTTCCTGCCAAGCAGCGCGGTGCCCGGCCTGGCCTGCCTGCCTGTCTGCCAAGAATATGTTATGCTTACAGTTATCAGTTCAGCTCCCCGGTTTCACATTCCTAGCTAACGAACCGCATAAACATCTTCATCTATAGTCTAGTCTTCCTGTCTCCATGCAAGAGAATTACTGAATTAGTACCCATAGAAGATCCATAGCACACGCAATACACTAAGAAATATATACATGCACTAGCTTTAGTGACAAGTAGCCTTTGCCCTGATGACTTTTAGATTCGAGCAACATGTACTCCAAACACGAGATATCAGATATGCTATAGGTACAGGTCGTTCTGACATCCCAGACTTTAGTCTCCTCTTCTAGTGCTAGAAGTCAGAGCCCCCAGCTCTCCCCAGTTACACGTCATGGCCCGTTTGCGCGCACCAGTAGGTTAAAGGTTCCAGCTGCCCAGGTAGCCCCCTCCATGTATCCACCCATTTATGACACTTCTGTGACGTTTACATCACATGTCTCCGTGCACGCCCTGTGCACGCCTTCTTTTTACGCCCATATGTTCTTATCTTCCGTTTGTCACTTGTTACGCCTACTGTATTCAATGCAATTGTACTGTTTTACTATATATACTGTATGATGTTAATGTGATAGGCGCGACTTCCTTTGTCCTGTGTCTGTCCCTTCCTGAACCTTAGCAGGTGATGGAACCCGATGGTCCATTGGCTCGAGCCATCTGATTAAAGCCCGTATGACTCAGATACCACGGATTCTGCCTCTTATTTATTGAGCTATCCTTTTTCAGTTAATGCATAGAAAAATAGTACCGGTAATTATTTATTTATTTACCACACTATGAGGCCTCTGGGTAGAAGTGCGCTATATAAATACTACACATTTATTTACAAAATTCCCCAGTAGCCCATTAAGTCCTGGGGCCTTTCCATTTGAAATTGTACGTATAGGTTCCTTAAACTCATCTAGCGTCACTGGTTGCCCTAGATATTCACTGTGTCCAGAGGACAGCCATGCACGTGTCATGTCTTCTAGACAGGCACCTACTTCGTCCACTGTGGCTGCTGAGCCGGTATTGTACAAGTCGATGTAAAAGCATGTGAAGTCAGTGAGGATGAAGGGCATGTCATAATGTAGCCTCCTGGGTGACTGCCTTCACTATATGTTTGCAGCTTTGTGATGCTTGCAGTTTTGCAGACAGACTGTCCGGGTCTACCTCCCTCCCCATATATCCGAGTTATGTGTCATTTGGATAGGTACTGCAGCTCTTGTGTTGCGAAGTGACTAAATGTGGTGATGTGTTCTCCGATAGCGGTGAGGGTGGCATGTCTAGGGGTGGATCCATAGTCACGTCCAAAGGAGCGCAAAGAGTCTTCAATTCTTTTTTTAATGCATGGGAAACGCCTTTAACACTCCTACCTGTGTACTTATGCATATTCCACTAATGGTGACATTGAATGCCTCCCATAATGTATCCTTCTCGTCCACAAAGCAGACATTCTTATTGTAGTATTCAGCTATTGTGCAATGGAGTCCATCCCGGAACACAGGGTCAAGCAGCACCATTGCCCGAAACAGCCACATGAATCGATCAGGAATCACAGCAGGAATTGCTATGTCCAACTTAACTGGTGCATGGTCTTATAGTGTCTTGAGCATGTGTGTAACCTCTTCTACCAATGCGTACATCTTCTCAAGACACTAACCAGTAATCAAGTTGAGTGTCGCAGCTACCAAATGCCCACTAGGCCATACTCATCAAGGCCCGCCTGGAATCATCTTGTTGTACTGCTTGTCATACCAGTCCGTCGCAACTGATCGCTCCACGTCGGGATCCAATTAAGGTTGTGGTCCCACCCCATACAATATTCTTTAGTATCAATTTGTGTATATATTGCCAAATGATGCCAACAAAGTCTGTGTTGAGGCCATAAGTATTTATTAATATGACAGGAGATCCACATTAGCTTCCCTGTGCTATCGCCAAGAGCCCCTCTTTATCTACTACGGTGAGGGTAACTGTCAATGGTACTCGCCGTTTCCCCAGTATCATAACCCCTCTAGCCTATGAGAAGAAGGACGATGACAGTCGGTATACCGCCCAGTGGTTCTCAATAGCACATTCTGTGCTACGGGTCAGATGTGTCTCTTGTAATAGGGTTATGTATTTTGTGTCGGTCAAAATAGGCAAGCACCAGTCTGGTTTTTCAAGGGTAGTTTAGTCTCGCACATTTCACGTCAGTAGGGTTACATGACCCCGGGTCTGGGTCAGATTGCTATTATGTGTGTGATTGCAGCATGATGTTGAGGGTCGCAGCTACCAAATGTCCATTAGGCCATACTCGCCAAGTCCTGCCTCCACTTTGGGGTCTAATTAAGGTTGAGGCCCCCCCCCCATACAATATTCTTTGGTGTCAATTTGTGTATATATCATCAAAGTAGCCCAGGTCGTCTGTGTTGAGGCCATAAGTATTTACTAAAATGACAGGAGATCCACATTAGCTGCCCTGTGCTATCGCCAAGTGCCCCTTTTCAACTACTACGGTGTGGGTAACTGTCAATGGTACTCCCCATTTTGCCAGTATCATAACCGCTCATGCCTATGGGTCAGATGTGTCTCTTATAATAGGGCTATCTGCATTTTGTGTCGATTTAAGTAAGCAAGCACCAGTCTGATTATTCAAGGGTTGTTTAGTACCCGCTCATTCCATTTCAGTAGGGTTACATGACGCCGGGTCTGGGTTAGATCGCTATTATGAGTGTGATTACAGCATGATAAAACTGTAGGATCAATGTGCAGCGCACTGTGTAATAATGTTGTGGGAAGCACTCAGATGTTGTGTAACATAATTAGCAAAAATCCCACCCACTTCAGCATCCCAACTTTGCTAAAGGCATCCCTTTCGCCAATAAGTTCCGAAAACAAATGCATAACAGTGCTCAACAAATCATATTTAACAGTTCTACTTAATGTAACTATTCAGCTGCACCCTCCTCTGGAGGGCAGTCAGATTCCAAGTTCTTCTCCTCTCAAATTTGCAGGTGATGTGAGGGCCTCGCAGCTCACGAGTGCTCGCATTTCAGATGCCTTCCTTGTCATTGTCCTCCATGTATCACTCTCATGGGTGTATATTCAATGTTTTGAGGAAGTGGCCTAACGATAATTGAGGGGGGCTCCCCTTCAAGGTACGTGGAGGGGCCCCCTCTGGACTCCGGCCGAAATGCAGTGCTGAGGAGGGGGGGGCCTGGAGTTTGGGGGCCCCCCACACTGCGGGGGCTGCGGGGGCCTGTGCTACGCCCCTGGTTTAGCAAAAATCTTTTGCGTTCAACCATAATCCATTTGGAGTCGCGCCTGGTATAGCATGGCATACAACATCTCAGCCTTTTGCAGTTTGCATTTGATGGAGAGCTCATACTGTCATTGTGAACTCCTGGTAGAAAACGACTTGGTTGCCTTGATAGTTAAGGTCTTTTTTCTCTCGCGCCATACTTCGTACAGTGTCTCTGTCTCTGTCTTGGTAGTTTAACAATGTCTCTATAACTGAGTGCAGTGGCATTCCAGGGGGCATCCTCGCCATGAGCTAGTGGTGTGCTCTTTCTACTTTAAGTAGGTGAGACTGGTTTCCTGATCCAAAGAGCACAGTGAGTACTGGTTCTACCTAAGTCCCCATCTTGCCCATGTTAGTTTATTCTGGGACTCCGGTGATGCGCAAATTATTGCGTCGCCCTAACAGGCCTCAAGGTCTTCATTTTTAGCTTCAATTACCGGAAAGGCATTTCTCATGTTCAGTCACTTTGTGCTTTCAGATTGTAGAGCGTCTTTAGCTGTTGGGATCCTCTGTTCCACTGCATTGAGGTACATCGATTGTTTATCTGGTTTTACTGACATGGGGTCCAGTTGTAAATTCTGGGAGTCATTTTCCCATTGATTCATCTGGAGACTGTGCTGCATCTCTATCAGCGTGGACTCCAGCGCCGTCGCTCCCTTTGAGCCCAGTTCTTGGTGCTGGTCCATCTGGTGATCTTGTGATGTTTTAGCAGAGTGTCATGGGTCAAAGTTCAAGGGTGTTTGGCTGTGCACTGTTTTCCCCATATAACCAACAGGGCTCTCTCTGCACGTTTCAAGGGGATCCCAGCAGCTGCAATTGGAGAACTCTGTGACGACACCAGCCTTGGTCCACAGTCAAGCTATATGGTCTTACTAGGTGTTAGGTGAGTGGTCCCCTTACACCGTTGTTATCTTCTCTGCTCCCAGGTCATAGTGTGCTCTGGAGCGTCAGACTGTCCACAGGTGCAGCATGGGCAAGGCCATTAGGCGGCAGTAGGCTCACACAATGTTCTAAACTAATATGAATGCAAGCAGGCGGCACCCTCCTACTGTGGCCTGGTCAGTACTGGACTGCAGAGCATGCCTTATACACTCCAGGTATTGTCCTTTAGGCCACCACGTCATGCAGTAACTTAGAAAAAGATGGGATACACACTGTAAAAGGGTGCCAAGATCATCTGGATGTTTAACGCTCAGCCCGATCCGCTGTAGTTAGGCCCAGGTCATGCATCAAGCCCTCTGACTACTAATTTTCTTTTACTTAGGGAGTCTGATGCCAGGAGTCGTTTTCTCTTGTTAAGGCTATTATTGCGGTACAAGGTTGCTAGTTGCCATGCATTGAGTCGCTTCTTGCTCAGTTACCTTGCGCGCAGTTCCTTCAATGGACCTCTGGGCCTCAAGTTGCTCCGGTCCATGCACTCTTAGTGGGGAGGTGGCAGACAGGGCCCCTTGCACAGTGCGCTCACCAACGAGTCCTCACTGCAGCTTGCCCCCAGGTAGACAAGCACCCAACATGGTTCACGCATCTCGTGCAGTCCGCTGTGATGTATGTGCACGGCAGCTTGCTGTAACATCTCAGTGGTACTAGAGATTCCGCTAGGGTTTGGGTCGGGTTGCTGGGCCCTGAGCGTCAATGCACCGCTTGCTGCCTCACCTCTGGTTCTCTTCCCAGTGTGATTTGTAGCTGCTGTTGCATGTACTACCTGCCTGGTAGCAGTCGCGTGTCTCCTCCGTGTTCCAGAGGGGCCACGTTCAGCCACAGCAGCGCTCCGGCCGATGTTCTCTTCTGTAGCGGGCAGGCCGTTACACTGAGTCCCCTGCGGTACACTGCCACGCCACCCGTCAGTTGCTGGTCAACCCCCCCCCAGCACCCTTACTGCCTCTTTGCCGAGGCAGCCATGCGCTTTACAAGTATTTTAATATAATCTAATGTAATCTTGAGTCAGCGAATAGTTGCGTTAAATTGTCCGGGTGTCAGGCATTGCCCGCCTCTATGCCGCTCATTCACGAGGCAGGGCAGGCTCCACTCGCTAGTCTCTGCTCAGTCCGCGTAGTCAGCAAGTGTGGGCCGTTATCTCTGTTGGGGAGTGCAGTGGACCCAAGATACGAGGCTGTATAAGTCTTCCCCGTTGCCTCAGCATTTGGAGATCAAGTTTCTCGCATGTAGGATGGTGGAGGGCAGGTTAAATGTCAGATGTTAGAACCCAGCCGACAGAACTGCACTATAGTGCGGCCGTCTTGCCGTGGGCTTTCTGGCGCCCCCTTTCAGGACATACTTGCACAGGGGTGCCCACTCTCCACCACTTGCAGAAGATATACCAGTGAGTAATTTCTTTCTTAGTATAAAACCACATTTTGTTAATGGCAGAAGTGGCTTTACACTTATTACCAAAAGGATTGTTGTCTGTGTAAGTTCAACATACATGAACAAACTACTTTGAGAATTGTTCCTGTAGCATACATCAATTTACTGTTCTACAATGGAAGCTCTGTAAGGAACAGAGTAGTAAAACCATTTAATGATCACATAACATACACTGAACATGAGTGCATTATAGGTGTCACCTCCTGTAAAGCTCAAGAGAGAAGAAGGTTCACACTTCCATGTTTAATGCAAGGCAGGTAAGAGTATTCTATACATGCTAAAGTGTACAATGCAGTGTGACTAAACTAAAAACTCAGCTACTCCAAAATGGCTTGTAAACAAACCTTGTTTTAATTGTGCATCTTAACATCATGTATTTACTGCACTTAGAAATGGCTGTAGGGCAAGTTGAAGCACTACAAAAAAACAAGCTATTCTTATAATAATGCTAATTATTATTATTATGGAAGCAGGCATAAAGGCATATGCTTGCGGCTCAGGCAGCCAACAGGAGGCAAGTCTAATGTTTTTAAATAAAAGTAATTAAATATAAAGTACCGCCGGACAAGACCGCCCTTATTGTAACAGATGCACATTTTCTGTTAATTTAATAAAACCCGCGCAAATATTGGTAGGTTCTGCGTCAGTGCAGTAGAAAGGTTGTTTTGCTTTCGATATGAGAAAGGCGCACATGCATAGTGTGGTGTTCAATACCCTGACATTTGCACGTGTTTAGCTCACTGAGCAATATTACTAGCGCATGATACTAACTCATGCTGTAATTTGTGACAGAATCCGGGTTCTTTATTTCTTTGGCATTTGTAACTATCTTATTATCTTCATAAGATAAATGGGTCTAGAAAAAGCAGAAGCAATCAGGTTTATTGTAGGAATTAGAGTCACCAGCCCCTTGTCACAGGACTGGGTCAGAGCAGCTGAGGTATTATTACATGTTCAAAGACATACAGCATCCTGAAGGAGATAGGGCTATAAGAGGGGACAAGGACAAGAGAAGATAAAGAAGAGGGGGCTTCTGAAAGGAGGATGGTGGCTAGTAACGTGAAATCACATCTCCTAGTGCAAAAAATGAACAAATGCATTAAAAAAATGCGGTACACAACCTATTCCTGCCCTGAGTGGGTCGATTTATCCAGTTATTCCACAGTACACCTCACACATCCCATCTTTTGGGGGTTCCAAAGAGATACATTTTCCCTCTTTGAGATTCTGGTCTCTTGGCAAGAGCCCACCTGCCGCTTGATGTTTTGTATACCTTGGAACTAATTATATATCTTTTGTGGTTTTCTTGGCTGGCGCCCAAGCTCTTTATGCATGATTCTCTCTCAACCCAAACAGGGTTACTTCGACTCTACCATTCGAAGAGGCCATCTAGTGCCAGGGTGTCTGCCCTTGAGGGATACAAAAATGGAAACCCCTGTCACACTGTTAGGAGTGGTACAGTAAGACCAAATCATATCAGAAAGTGCTTTTCTACATTCACTCCGGATTAACAAGATAGTTGAAGACACTCTTTAATCATTTGATTTATCCTCTCCACTAACCCATTCTCGCTTGGGTAGTAGAGCAGGACACTGCTCACTGGGAACGTCTCATGCAATCTGCACTCAACTGCGCTCCATCATTAGTCAGAAGGTCCTCTGGCATCCCTTCAATTATAAAAGCTCCTCTAAGGAAACCAATTAGTATCTTTGTGAAGATGGGTTACACTGTTTCTGCAGTCACCAATTCAGAGTGATAACCCTCAATGAATAAAACAAACTTTCCCTCAAAACCCAAATGATTCACAGGTCCAATAATGTCTTACACTAATCTTATGGTTAGGTAGAAAGTAGACAGGTGACAAACTGCGGAAATAATTTCTGACTTTAGATTCCACAATGGAATCTTGCCCAGGTCACCATTACCGTGACGCGACTTTAATCTTCGTTAAGCTTTCTCGAAAATGGCCTTTAGGACGAGCTTCTCTGCTTTGATCCCTTTACTACCTAACAAACATAGTCCATCCCTAACTTCCCATAAAGCTCTAATTCATCTGATGGATCCTCACATCTACTGGGCCACCCTAGCAATATCATCTCCCTTACTTGCATATGTAGACTATATTCTTCCTCCGAATTATCCCGTACAACTCATTCTAGCCACTCCGTATCTAAAGCTAACACAACCTGTTTTCCCCTGATCACCTAGTCTCCCATATTTTTTATTCCCTAGTAGGTATTCAACTTTGAAAGTGTACCCTTCTAGGCTAAGGATCTATCATGCTATTTTGGGGGTAGTATAATTTATTCCTGTTTAAGTCAAGACATGAAAGAGGTGTTTGCAGTCTGTTCAAACCACAAAAAGACATTCCCCATAAATAATTTTTTTTAAGTAGATGATTGCTCAAAAACAGGCGAGAGCCTCTCTCTCAACTACACAGTAATTAATTTCGTAACATTGCATGGGAAGTGAATGCAACAACTCACAGTTTTTATGAGGGTAGACCCCATGCATTTTGTGCTAATGAAGGTGATTTACTATAGTGAACATACACACATCAAAGTGTCCTAAGGATGGTGCTCTAGAAATCTCAGCTTTAGAGAACTATTTGTACAAATCATTGCTCCACTCTTACAACTTTTGTTTAAATATTGCACCTGGGAGATCCAGATTTGATGGAAAGAGCGTGAGAAGTAATGGCATCTAACGAAAGAGGAAAAAAAAGTTAGAAAGCACTGACCGATGGCCAGAAGCATCCTCCGTAAGCCTGACCGGATCCTGTTGGCTAGCGACAGTGGAGTCATAGGTATGAAAGATTTCCATAAGTTTTTCCTCATAGGACGTTGATAGAGAAATACAGCGATCCTCCGAGGGGGAAATAGTGGTAGAGAGTGGTAAGAGTAAGAAGAGCCTCTTGCTCTGTTGTTCTGCTAGATCCTGGTCTTGAGGATAAACAAAGACATTTCTTAGGATTTGGAGAGATCAGAATTCTCACCAGTCCTTACTGGGCTAATAAAGACCTCCCGGCACAGCCTCATAAGTTCAATAGATTGCAGTTTGGACATGCACTCTGTTCTTGTAGCAATATCTACATTGATGTGCTACATAGCATATCTGAAGGTGAGAGACTCTAAAAAGTGATCTTACTCAGTCAGTATTCTCTCAGATCCTGTAGTGTCAGTTTTTACAATGCCTGTAGTAGTAGGTTTAACTCATCTCTCACCGTGTCCACAAGCGCCGGGACACCCCCGTTGGGGGTAGCTGAGCGCTATACAAGCTTAAATACATACATACATGTTCTACCTAAACAGCACTCATGACTTGCACACCTGAGTTCACTGGTCAAAGAACATTTTCATGAAGTACTGACCGATTATAAAGTTGAGTCACATGATAGTTACTTTTTGTATTTTTGATAGTATTGCCTCTGCCATAGAATGAATGTGGACAAGTTGGGACACTTGTGTGAGGCAACTGGTCTGAAAACAGTGAGGTTATACAGCTTTGGTTCAGACCACTGGGTGCTATTTGACTGTTTTCACCTAGCCAAGGTTTTCTACACCCTGTTAGCCTTCATAAATAGAGTGTTGAGTCACATATGTGCCTAGAAAAACCTAGCACCTAGAAGAGGCATGTTGAGAAAGTATTTAGAGGGTATGAGTCACCTTGAATGACCTTGCTAGCCTTAGGCATGCTGGGAAAATTTCCTCAGCCTAGCAGTCTATGTTTCTGATGAGATGTGGCAGAGATTTACACATAGATGGACCCCAGCACTCTAGCGATGGCCTCATGATAGACCCCAATAGAAACAGAAGAAGCATGACCCAGTGCTACAGTGGTGAGTGAGGAGTCTGACTGCTTCAGTAAACAAGAGAAGCTTAACATAAGGATCAAGCGCTATCAACACATTCAAAGCTGCCTTGGAGGGGGAGGGGATTGCGGCACAGCACATAACGGTGAATACGTCGGCTTTGGAGCTGGGAGTTGTGTGATCTAGTCCGTGTTCCACTATTCTGCACACGTACCGCATTTTTTCCTCTCTTTGTGCTACACTGGTCTTGGCTGCAGCAGGAGATTCCACTAAAGCTCCCCATCACGTGAATCATGTGAGATCTACAGATCCGCAGACTGCTTCTCCCCAAGTACTGTAGCCAAGGACGGGAACCATGGCTGAGAAGGAACAAGCATTGCCAAACCACAGAAGAAACTGATACATCTGCAGCAGACTCCTCTAGGCTTATCCTTTTCATGAGCACACCAATAACCACTAAAACAAAGACCACTCTGAGCATGATATTTTTGCTGACACCACAGAAAAATAACATTTCCTTCAAAATGTAGCAGGGTTATTTCTCCTTTAGTCTTAATTTTTGCTTTGGAGCTGAAATGAGAACCACTGCCACTGCTGTTGTGGAGACTGGAAAACCTGCAGGAGGCACATAGCCAGAACTGAATATAGTAAGAAGTTAGAGTGGAAAAGGACACAGATCCGCAAGGCATTCTGCAGATCACACGTAGATAAGAAAGAGAATAACAGTAGGGAGGTGCTTGTGCTCTCTCATTTAAACATGGTGAAATTGAATTGCACCCAATTCTCACATTTAATTTACTTGTAAGTCCCTAGTAAAGTAGTACTACAGATACTCAAGGCCTGTAAATTAAATGCTAGTACTGGGCCTGCCGCACTGATTGTGCCATACACTTCGATATCCGTTAAAAACTTGCTTCAGGCCTGCCAATTACAGCCTGTGGGCAGTTTTAAAATACCATTTCGAACTAGCAAAATACACTTTTTGCCATCCCTAAACCTTCCTTTTTAATACTGTGAGAATGCAAACGTCCTCTGCAGGGTAAGAGGCATGTGCCCCTGCCCGGAGTGCCCAAATATACTGTTGTCTGGATCCCTAATGCTCATTTTTGTTACAGGCGAACACGGATCATGCATGTGCGCCATGAAATAGGCCTGTCTTACGGATTGCAGTCTTGTTGGACTGGAGGGGCATCCAAAGCGCTACCTTCACAGTGGAGGAAGGCTGTCGCCTTTACCAGGAGTTAAGCAACACAAGTGCGGTGGTGGCAGCATACTGTGTAGTGATCAATAGGAGTAAACATGACCTTTCAACCCTGTGTCAATGAAGTGAGGCCTACAGGTTTACTCACTTTTTTAAAAAGTTCTGCTACTGTGTGTTTAACTCTCCCTTGCCCCACATCAGGTAGATGTGGAGTTCTGTGTAGCACAGGAGTACTTTAGTTGTATGTGTGCCTGAGAAGGGTACATTACAAAGATGGAGCAGTACCATTCAGTGCTTGTGTGGTTAGTACATGTGCCAGGGATATGTATGCCTGAGAGGAATACATTACATAAGAAATGTAGTGCGGTGCAGTGCATGTGTAGATAAAATGTGCTGAGCGTATGTGTGCTTGCATAGAGTACAATACCTGAAGGGTGAATTGTGGTAAAGTGCGCACATAGTGAATGTGCGTGCTGGCTGTGCGTGTTTTGAAATGATACACCCTGGCTAAAGTTAGAAAAACTTTAGTACTGAACAGTACATTGTGTGTGCTGAATGGATGCGTGCATGTAAAGATACAATGCATAGAGGTATTAGTGCTGGACAGTAAAGTGTGCTGATAGTGTACACTGAGTAAATGAACCTGCAAGGGTAACTTGTTTGGAGTACCCTGGGCTTCATCTTGGGAAGCCCAGGCCTACCTGGTGAAGACATGAGGGGAATGTGAATTCCCCCAGACAGATTTGTCAATTGCTGCATTCGTGTGAGCTGGGTGGGGACACCCTTTTGAGAGGATACAACCTTTACAATTCAACAACTGCTCTTTGATTCCATAATAGATCACAAAGAAGTGGCCTGGACATACCTCAGGAAGGGAGATGGTGTTGATAAGAGAATCATAAAGAGTAGGGCGGGGGTATGGAATTAACCAGTTGATGCACATATCACTGTGGCTGACATTAGGGTGTAAACTCTGGTCACTCCTGTGAATTATGTTGTGGACAATCAGGTTCGGAGTCGTACCTGCTGTGGTAGACCTCTTCCATGAAGAAAGATGAAAAGGAGAAGTGCCAATTTCAAAAGAACCAGAACCCCAACATAAAACTTCAAAGTCCCAGACTCTAAATCCCTTTTGGTGTATGGCAAAAGACTATAAGTAGGAGAGGTTGTATCCCCAAAAATGGTTGGCTGCCAAGCAGCCAGACGGACTGTGTGAGAAGGGGAAACTGTGCAACGCTTTTGTGTGTGAGCAGGACTGGGGGCCAAGACATGTTAATCTCCCTGCGGAATGAAGGGACATCACCCAGGGAAACCAAGACCACCTGCCCTGGAGCCTGGAGCATCAGAACCTGCCTGCTTGACATGACCAGTGTGCCCTGTGGGGAAGGAGAGAGCACTGGATGGAGTGAGGTCAAGTTAGGAGCCCTACCGTGAGGGACTCCCAGTGCGAGGTGTGAGGATTCGGCTGAGCACAGATTGGGCCGTAGCCAGTGTGCAATTCTTTTTTCGGTGACACCTGTATACGAGGTAGGGCCACCGTAGACTGTGCCAAGTATTAAGCACTGGGTGGAGGACACCAAGCCCACACAGCCTTGTTCAGATGACCCGGTATGCCAGAGGGGGTCACTGATGAAGAAGTTGTTTGACCAGCGTGCCATGACTAGTGAACGCCTGAACCCCATGTGCCAGGAGAGGCCACTGTGGCGCAGGCACCTGCATCTGAGGATTCTGCGTTGCGTCCAGAAGGTACGGTGGCAACCCTGTGGGTCAGGAGGGGCTGCCAGCATCATCCAAAACTTCAAGCCGTTGCCCGGGACTGAAGTGAGGCTGTGACCAGTGGGATCTAGCCGCACTGAAGGATCTGCCTTGACTGACCCCCATGGAACAGGAGGACACCGAGAAGGACGACTGGCACTCACAGTACTCCAGTCAGGAGCCAAAGAACTGAATTCCCTCCACTGAGGAAAACTTGACTTAGGACTGGGAGCTGGACACTGCTCCAGCTGCTGGAGATTCAGCCTGCATCTGCCTGGTGCCGCTGCATGCACATCAAGCAGCTGAACATCTTCGAACAGGATCTGATCCCATGGTATGCCCAGCGGGGGATTTACTGCTGAAGGTGCTGCAGGACCATAAACATTTTTGACTGAGATCCTGAAGAGTCACAAGGGAGCTCTTGAGTGCGGCCTAATAGTTTGGATAGCCTGATGCAGCCACCAGTGAATGGGAAGAACCCTGTGCACATTACATGAAGGAGGGTGAGACAGGGATTTGCGTAACAACGACTGGTGGCTCCACCGCTAAGCCAGAGTAGCATCACCCCACTACTTTGCAGCAATGAAATAAAGGAAAAATAAAATGATAATAACTCAAGGTTATTATAATTTTATTTCTTCCCTGCTGTGGTAGCTTTGTTGACAGGGCGGGGCTGCCCTGCTGACAGAGATGGGGATGAATGGTTTGCACACCCAAAGTGTGCATGAATGTTTGGCCAGCTGTCTCGGGCCGGCCAAACGTTCATGAGCACTTTGCATGCTCTCCACCAAGGCTGCATTACAGCCTGGGTGAAGAACATGTCCAGGCTCCCATTCCCTGGCTGAGCACCGAACAACGGCCCTCAGACTAATCACAACGCTGCATTGCAGCATTTTGATTGGCTCAGGAGAGCCTCAGCCTGGGTGCTTCCTGTTCCTAGAACACCGGCCAAGAGAGATGACGGCGGGACGACGGAGGAGAGGCGGCGCTGCAAGGGGGTATGTTATTTTTTCTTAATTTTTATTGTTTATACTGTTGTCACTTTGATTTATGAGCCATGCTTAATGACCACTATCTACAAACCCCTGCACCAACCCAGAGCCTTGATTGCTCAACCACAGTTACCATTGAGAGTCAAGGGCAGAAGAGGTACTTGCTCCAGTTGCTCAGAACCTATAGTTGGTCAAGCCCTGGGACATCGGGAGTGAAAGGCCTCAACCACCATGGTTGGGCCCAGTAGTCCTTGCGTGCCGTACCGCATTGCCACTGAAAAGGGTTCTAACAAATACATATAAGTCACACCTAGAGTAGGTAAACAGCCTATTTAGCCGGGTGCAGTGTATCTCAAAAGTTGGGACAAGTACTTTTAAGTTTTGTATGTTCTGGTGGTGAAAAACTCTTACATTTGTTTTTCCCTACGGAAAGGCCTACCTCTCCCATTGGATAACATTGGGTCCCCTTATGAAAGTGATAACTTTTGATTGTAAGGAATTTTGAGTTTGGTCTCTAAAGAATTGTAGGTTAAACCCCCCCTTAATGGTAATGTTGGATTTTAAGTCACAATTCTGAAAATACACATTTTTAGAAAGTTGGAATTCTCTTGCCCTAACCATTTGGTGCCTGCAGCCAGCCCATGGGTCACATGACTAGGTGGGAGTGCTAAAAAGAAGCTAATCATTACTATATATACCGATTTGGCATTGATTCTCACGGGTGGGTAGCGTGCTTAACAAATCCCTGATTGGTTGAATTGACAATGCATTGGAAGTCTGTGCGTGGACCTCGATTCATTAGATGAAGGAAAGAACCAGTTAAATGGGCTGGACTGGAGAGAGCTGTGTTGTTTCGGAAATTAAAGACAAGGGGGGGAGATTGAAAGTGCACAAGCATTGGAACACCTTGCGGACTGTTTGCTGACCACCAGACTCAGACTTAGATACATCGAATAGCTGCTTGATCTCTGATATCTCAGGAAGATTTTGAGGATAGAATTAACTGTCCTTGCATGGGTTGTCAGGGGTGGGACTTTGTAATACTGAGATAAACTTAGGAGGATTTTGGGCTACTGTGGTGTATATTGAAATACTGGCCATTGAGGCGTCCTTTATTTGGCCTCTTGACAAGGGGCAACTACAGATAGTGGTGTAAGTTATTGGTTGCTAGTTGAAGGCTGGAATGATCTAAAGGGATGTTGCAATATATTTAATACCATGATTGTATTTATAGTATGTACTTGTTTTTAATCTATTTGTTTCTGCAGATGTGTACTTGTCTATTTTTCTAAAATAGAGTGGGATTTTTCATGTGTCGTGTTTTCACTTTATTACTGTTTCAGTGCTACATAAAAAACTTTACACATTGTGTGTAAGTTAAGCCTGACTGCTTTTGTGCCAAGCTACCAGATGGTCAAGTACAGGCTAATTTAGTGACTTTTTATGGTTCACCCTGACAAGGATTCTGGCTGTGGCTTGAGTAGGGCTTCACCCCATCAACCAACAACCCACTTTCTTGCACTGTTTATATGGTGCTTACAGTCACAGACTTGTAGCTTCTAAGCCGAGAAAATAGCATGTGATTATCCCGTCAAATGGCGCCTGGACTTTAATAGATATCAGAAAGCTCTGAGCGCCATCTCTGACTGCACACTAATCCGCTGTTAGAAATTGGTAAAAAGTACTGGAGGGAGCTGAAGATAGAATAGCACTGTTGTGCCAGGAGCAGCAAAGACAGAAGCTATTAGGGCTGTTTGAAGCTAGCGAAACCAGCCCTCCATTATCTGCTGCGCTTCAGAGAGTGGCGTAATGAGGTCCGATGGCGCAGAAGCACAGCATGTACAGCCTGCCCGAAATTTACGTGTTCAAAACTATCATGCTAAATCCATGGCTGCTCATTTACAATATTTTGACGCTGAGCAAGCCTTCCTGCTGCGCTTCCGTGTATCAAAATAAAAGAGAAGGAATGCGACTTATCTACAAGATACTGTACATTCCTGTCCTTCTCCCCTGCACCGGCGCACAAACATTTTGCAAGGATCCTGCGCTGAGGAGATGATTGTTTTGTGCAGGAAGGGACACCTTCCTGCACAAAAACAATCATTAAAGGCGCTTTCCCCTTTCTATGCATGCAGCACGCATAGAAAAAGGAAAATACGAGGAGAAATAAAAGTATTTCTCCTCGTTGTGCCTCCCCTGGGGAGGCGTAGGATTCTGATGCATTCCTAGGTTTAAAAATTCTTGTAAATCTGTGAATGCATAAAGTTCCATGAATGTTGTGTGGCAACACCCATGGAACGCCCCTTTCATGCAGAGTTATGTGTGAAAGGGAAACATATTTACAAGGCCATAAAAAGTCATGCCCGGTGCCGTTATATGGCCTTGTTAACATGGTCGGGAACACTGCGTCCCCAGTGCATCATAAAAAGTGATGCACCAGCGGCGCAATGGGCTTGTAAATACGTTCCAAGGTGTTTAGAATCTCTGTGGGAACAGAGCCTCAATTTGAGACCTATAATACTCTTGTGTAAAACACACATTTATCATTCCACTGCAATCCCAATGCAAGCTCTCTCCCAACCTGACTGGGTGGAGATGTAAACCGTCGCCCCTCCCCCACCCGAAATATTCTACAGGGGATGCTAAAATCTGCGGATGCCGACGGTGGAATTTCCCCATTCTCACGCCTCTTCTCTGTCAAGACAGCTGCTGGAGAATATGTGCTATACCAACAATTAGCTGCACTATAAGGACTGCTCTCACTTTCTGGGTAGATGATGTGGCGTAACGGCGAGAGCTGCCGACTTTGAAGTTGCTGACCCAGGTTCGAGTCTTGGCGTCGGCGCAAATTTTGAACAGGTCACTTAGGGGCCTATTTAGGAGCCCCTTGTGCCGTCGGTGCATCGGGTTGCATGATGCATCAGCAGCGCAACCTGCTGCGTATTATTTACAAGCACACGTAAAACCACTGTGCGTGGCTTTACATGTGCTTGAAAATATCGACCCCTTTCACGCAACACTTGCCCTGTTAGGGACGTGACATGGGTGTTGCTGTGGGTGTTCCTACGTGTTGCTGTGGGTGTTCCTACGCAACACCCATGTCCACTGATTTAAGAGCAATCGTAAACCTGGAAATGCATCAGAATACTACGCCACTCACAGGGGTGGCATAGAGAGGCGCAACGAGGAGAAATGATTTCATTTAATTTATCCTCATTTATTTCCTCTTTCAATGCGTGCTGCATTCTACAGCAGCCATTGGAAGAGGAATTTACCTCAATTGATTGTTTTTGTGCAGGAAGGGAACTCTTCCTGCACAGAAATAATCATCCCTGTGACACAGGCATCCTTGCACTATGGTGTAAGGGTGCCTGCGTCTGCAGCAGTTTGTGTGCCAGCGCAGGGAAAGGAGCAGAGATGCAACATATTGTTGTAAATATATCCTAGCCCTGTGCCTCGAACTAACACAGAGCGGTGCAGAAAAATGACTTGCGGCACCACGCTGCGTTAGTTTCTCGTAACTAGAGCCCTTAATCTCCTCCTGACTAAAAAATAAATGCATCCTTGTGTAATGTTCACGCTCATTTAAAGTGTTCCACAGCTTCGGGTCGAGTTGAAGCTGTATAAAAACTACAAAAAAAGAAGAAAAAAAACGAAATATCACGCCAATACGCATTTGAGAACGCGAAGAAGCAAAAAAATTCGCAAAGTCGCGGAATGCAAAATTTTGGGCAATTTCGCGTTCTCTGTGGAACACGAAATTACCCAAATTCCACAAATTCCGCAAGCGGAATGGAATTTACCGCCCAGGCCTAATATTAACAACGGCTTTATCTTTCACCCTATTTACAAGAGGGTGCTAACATACATAATCGCATGTTAGCACCCTTTTTCCCGATGCCTCCCTTTGCATCTCTGATGAGATGCAAAGTGGGCATCACTGGGTGTACCCCAATGGACTACCTTGTAAAATATCGCTGATGTTCACATTGCGATATTTACAAGGCAGCCCACAGGATTTAAGCAGACGTTAGATTTTGGCAAAAATGGCGGTTTTCGTCAAAATCTAACACCTGCTAAAATCCTGATTTAGCTATCCCTAACATAGGGGGTGGAATATGCTGATACGACCACAGGGTCGTATCGGCAAAGTTATTGCCGTTTTGCAGGGAATGCTGTTCCCTGCAAAACGACGATTTCCCCGGTATCGCAAGAATTGTTGTCGCCTTGGAGATACGCGTTGCTAATAACGCGATATCTCCACGATAAAAACCTGCGATAGCTGGCATTAGAAAAATGAGCGATAAGCGCGCTTTGCGATAGTTATTGCGAAGAGTTGCTAATATGCCCCTAGGTACTCACAATTGAAATACGCTCAGTCTTTCAGTTATCTTACCCCCCTCCTTGGGGTATGTGATATCTTTCAAGTCCTTTCAACACTGCCTTGTACCTGAGAAGCAATGCTGCGCACACAAGTAGAGCCACGGAGAACATCTAGGGGCACATTTACAGTGGAATGGCGGAGAGTGGCATTAAGCACAAAATGCTAACGCCATGCCCGCCATTCTGGAAATGCAGGGATGAGCCATATTTCCCTAGAGCTGGTGCTAAATTATGCTGCCTAGCGCCAACGCAGGCACCCTTGCACCATAGTGCAAGGGTGCCTAATTTAGGGAATGATTGTTTACGTGCAGGAAGGTGTCCAATGACGATTTGAAACTTCTATGTGTGTTGCTTTGTGCAGCACACATAGAAGTTGCAAATCGTCATTTTTGTAATGATGGTTGATGTGCAGGAAGGAACACCTTTAAGTACTCCGTGGAGCACTACCATCATTGGTCATACAGGACTTGGGGCTACAACAAAGTGGGCGGTTTGGGTTCAACCTTTAGACACAGCTTCTAGAAAGGAGATGTAGATCCACCATCTGAAACTGTAGAACTAGTGTGAGGTGGGGAAATTCCCATCCCAACATTACCCAATTAAATCATACTTATTTGATTGACCTTGGAAGGATGAAAGGCAGAGTGAATCGACCAGGATTCTAGTCTGTGACCATGATGTCAAAAAGAGAGAATGCATTAGTCCACTGAGCCATGAGAACCATTACAATTGTGTGAGGAGTATGTGATGTGTGAATACTTATAAGAAAAGCAGTATGAAAGGTTAATTTTTTATACATCCCACATACATTCCAAGCATGAAAACATTTCTCAGTCCATTTCTCAGCACCCCCTTGCTCCTCTGGCCCCATTCAGATCCCTAACTCTTTGAGAGATACAGATGAGAAACCAGCCTGGACACAATAAAGCATGAGGAAAGTGTTAGTTTTGTCTGAGCATGTTTTACAGATTTATCTTATTCCCAAACGTCCCATGAAAATAAGATATATATATATAGGGCTGGAAAAAGACCAGCAGACTCAAACCTGAGCTTCAACCTCAATTTTTAATATCAAAACCTTACTCGGAATACAACAATCGTTTTCTTATTCTGAGCTTAAAAGATGGATTGTAGTGGAGGTGTCCGTCCCAGCCAGACATACTACTGCAAAGCCAAATTTTCAAAGAAATGCGTTTTTCAACTTAAGATCCACAAAACCTCACCCTGGAAGCCCTCGTTTCGGGTATGCAAAATGTCAGCACTCACTAGATCTTGTCTGAGAGACAAAGCCAGCTACAAACTTTAACTCGACTTTTCAAACTCACTTAATTCTTCCTTATACATTATAAAATTCTCAGTCTTTTTCAATTCATATTGCATTCTCATGTCAACAATAACGACGGGTCACCATTAAATGGAAGCACAGACAAATGTCGACCTCAGAAAGAAGCGGGAAAAATCAGAACAAACTAAAAGCTAAGCAAGTCGCTGAAAAGCATCATGGGGGAGACTTGTGAACTCCCAGTTGAGTTGGATTCTACCTATCAAGATGTGTGTGCGATTTCAAGCCCCCAAAAGAACCCAGGCTGGAAATTTCCCGTAAATTCCTTTTATGCCAGTTTCATTGTTGTAACTGCAAAAAGAAAAGATGATGGCCGGAATGCTGAACAATGCAGACATTCACCCCCAGTCAGCAGACCTGGCTTTAATCCATCATATTTTTTTTGCCCACTTCGCCACCTCAGGCCCAACTATATGCAAATCAGTCTTGACCCTGTACCTCATGGGAACAGTCCAGCCCGAACTGCCAAGCCAGGTCCTCCCTGGACCGGAAACAAGCATCCTGTGACTGGTTTTGGGGTATCACCCATCTTCAGCAATCGACAATAGCAGATTCTTGAACATCTGATGATGCCAGTAGTGAAATGGAGTCACGTGTTACCCACAGAGAACCTGATACTAGAACAAACACTGGTTGATGCCACCCCTTTAGATGAAGTTTTCCAATAAATAAGAGACCGCAGCCCAGAGCACCTTTAACCCCTTGATCCTGCCACACAAACTGTTGCTTCTCTGACCAGTGATGAGACAATAATGCTGCTCCGCTATTAACCGAAGTGATGCTTTCTCCGCCACTGATCTTGACTTAAAAACAGTCAACTGCACAGAAGAAGCTCCATGGGTAACTCACACAGCAAGAGACGTCACGGCTGTATTCTGCTTCCAAACATTCGGAACGATAAAATGAATTTTACAACTACATTCTTGTCTGGCCCAACAGTGGATATCTGCACTTACATTTTGCATCAAAGATACTGATGAGTCCTCTACCATCTACATCAACCCTGCTTCTCTTAGTTGACTTTCACTTCACCACATTCAACTTCTGTGGATTGACGGCTCCATCATCAGTATAGACCCATCTGGAGCATCTCTCCAGAGATCAATGCTTTGGTGAACCATGGCTGGTGGCACCTCAAGGGCCCCAGGGCTGGGCAGGGAGCTGGATGCTCTGCCCCAGTAATCCCAAAGAGATCAAGGACCTTTTGTCTTCTCCTCCTCCACTGTTTTTGAGCACTGATTTGAGGTTCGTTCAGTGATCTTCTACTCAGCTGACTGTATTCCAGCAGTGGTCCAACTGTGCCAGAGGAAACAGACAATGCCAATGATTCCCTTTGTATGTATTTATTGTATACAGGCAATAAGTGCTGAGCACCATGTATGTGTTTATCAGGTTGTGATCGGAGGAGTTGTTGAGGCACCCCTGTCTGTTGGTCCCTGGGTGAGTGTGCAGTTCCAAACTAGAGGGTTGCCACTAAAGGCAGTCTTTCTTTCTTCTGTCCTGCATGTCCCTGATGATGCTCTCTTCCCAGTGGCGGTACCTCCCAGGTTGTTTGGGTTGGATGCACCATTATTTGACTTGTTTGCGTTTGGAGTGTTTGCTGTCAGATGACCAGTTTTACCAAGTCGTTTGCACACCTAGGTTGAATTTTGCAGCCTAAATGCCTCCTGTTAAGAGTATAAACATAAAGTGTAAATAGAGTGTAAATTCTCGTCTGGTAATCAGCCTGCATACATTTAAACACTCAATGTGATTTGCTTGCACGTAATATCACATCAGTATGGTTTGCAATTACTTGTAAGAAAATCTATACAACAGAGCTGATGAGAATAGTTTTCCAAGGGCGGAAATACTCTGGAAATTTGATGAACATCCACAGACGTGTTAGTTTGTGGTTCTTAACGTTTTTTAAAGCATATCGATTCTGATTAAAAGTAGATAAACTATTTCTGAGAAGGATTAGAAAAATATGTATCCAGGTTGGTAATGGTCCAGGAAATCCTCCAAAATTGGTAGGGGAAGAAGTTTCTTCACGTGGAAAAGGAGAGAAAAAAGGTTTTCTGGGATCACTGTCACGGTTTTCATCTCACTGAGAGTGGATTTTTTCTGAGCTCAGCCCCAATAATAACATTTCCACAGTGAATGATGTGACATGCTTTTTTTTGTTTGTTACATAGGCGGCAGTCAGGCACAAAATATTGTTAATTATACTTTAACAAATTAAACAAAATAACATGTTTAAACTGTGTACAAACAGACACACTGAGTATGATCACAGGGGTGAATTAATCAGCAACCCTTCAAGAGAGAAAAACATGCAGGAAAGTAAAAATGATGCCAAATTATACCGTTACCTACAGCACCATTTTCTCAGGGTAATTATAACCTCATTGACAGATCTGCCAGGAAAACCACAGATTTAAGACCCTGTAAACAAGACGGATGATAACTGGAGGTGGAAATACCAGGTAAGAATTACCGAATCCGACAGGTATCTCCCACAGCACGTTTTAGGGCTGGAATTGGGAGTAACATATGGTACTTTGGAATTACCATCTCCATTCCCACGTCATTCCACTTGCTCTGCCACACTTTTCCAACCAAACACACATTAACCTCATAAGTTCAAATGTCTTAGATGTCACTTCATTTTTCTCCACCACATTCACAAGTGGTGGCACATCATATCCCTCAAAAAGGGCACACCCATGTTCAGCATGCATGACCCTAATCAGCCATCATGTCTTGAGCACTCCCTACCATCACCTCTCAGGGAGAGAATGAGGGCAGAGAACCCCAAATATTGGAGAAAAATCTGCCAGTAAAGACATCCATTTGTGAAATTTCTGCCAAAATGTTCTCCGTCATTTACTCATCCAATGGAAGCTTCAGCCATTTTGTTTAAAACCACCATCACAACCGCCCCCGGACGTGGAAAGTTACATTTGGAGGATTTTCCTCACTGCTCCAGAGAAGGAAGAACGTTTCCTACAAAGGAAGAAGGATATTTAACCACTTGCCCAAGTGATAAAGAAGGCTATGACAGGAAACTGCTGTCCTGTGAATATGTCCCATTCAGGCCACTTGTCAATGCTATGCTCAGAGATTTAGAACTTTTCATGCAGGTGCAACCTAGTTATTAAATGCTGTCTTCAGAAGGACTTTTGCCCATGAGCACATCTGCTGAATGTGACCATGTGTAGCGAAGGTGCAGCTTGTGCCCTGTGCAGGTGACCTGTACATAAGCCAAATTACATTACATTAGAAAGTGGTTACAGTGATGGTAGCATCAGCAAGTTATGCAGGATATAACTGATAAGAATAGATTGTGTTATGCAATGGTTCATATAGCACTTCTGGCATTGCTAAGAGCTGTGAACAGTAGGTGCTATGTTACTCAGTGTAACTGTGCTAAACGTACCGAGCTCAGAAGGATGGAAGGCTGAGATGGTCGTGCCAGGATATCACTTATAACTTGTGCCCATTTTAGTAGCTAATAACCACGTTTGTCAATGTATGCGTCAGTGCAAAAGTAAAAAAGTAAAATTGGCATTAACAGATGGTGCCCTACAATATTCCTAGAATAGAGAAGCACTTTCTGAGTGATATCTATTCTTTCTGAATACCATAGTGGGCAGACGCCTTGTATGGTGAAGTCACTGTAGTAAATTAGTGCACTTCCGGTGCTGCTAAAGTGTTGTAAATCACCAAAAACAGAACTGGTGCAAGGGTTTCCAAAGGCTCCGCCAAAATGATAGTTTGCCATTTGGGCCTTAATGTAGCACTAGACCTCAGGTGTCTGTTGTGGGACATGGACACACCTGCAACCAGGGAGCTGTAATGTATTGAACCATACTGAAGGACTCTTCACAGGTAAATGATGCCCAGGTAGATTCACACCCCTCCAGGGATGCAAAGTGAACATAAACTCACAACCTTGAAACAGACCCACTGAATGGCTGAGAGGTGGCAGTTGTACCAAGATCTGCTGCCCTTGCACCTGGGTACCACAAGAACACTGTGTAAGTGAATATCTTGTTAGTCATCAGCACCTTTCAGCTACCATCAGGAATGATGCAGTGCAAATAACCACAACACTCGGTGAAAAGTGCTGGGATCTCACATCTCTAAAGTACCTCAATACTGACTCCTACCTTTACCAGGTCCACCATCAGAAGATGGACTTGAAACTGGCACCAACGCTGTGGCAGCCTGGCATGATGTTCAGTTCTCTAGACCTTCACAGGCAACCCTAGCAGATGGTGGCACCACAGCACACTCACTACCTTTCCACCAGGATCCAGGATACCAGGTGTTCGAGCTTTAGCGGCATGGGAACCAGAAGTGTCCACGGTTATACCCACAAGAAGTCTGAGTGATAAACCCACCACCCTTTGCCACGGAGCCTGCGCACACACAGTCACCATCAATAACACACCCTATGCCTGCTACTACTATGCCCTTCTGGTGGCACAAGACAGCACTTACCTACATGTCCAACACCATTTGTTGCAGCTAGAGTGCTAAGTCGTAGTGAACCAGTGGTGGTGTGAAATATCTTGAATGACACAGAGCACGGCCTGATCACCGTGACCAGCACTCAGTGCCTAAGCAAGTGCCAAGCGTCACCCACAATTATATCTGAGCTTGTTTTTTGGTACATCTGGTGGCCAGACTGGTCAGTGATGCCCCCTTTGGCATCATTTGCAAAATAAAAGCTAATCCCAAGACAGCATCCTGATGGGATGTTATGCTGCGTGAGGAGGCATAAGTAGAGTGACATACGGTTCGAGTTCTAGGTTGTTCTTCTGTCACTTATAACATGAACAATAAAACAAAAAGTATGTATATATCACAGCCTGCCTAATTTCCTATGATTGTGAGTGTTACACAGATACAATGGTTGGTTCACAAAAATCCTATTGGACGTCTTGTGCAAGCACGCTGTTCACCGTTTAGGTGCCATCTAGGCTGGATAATAGTAACTCAGTGGGTTCGGGCGCAGGCTAACTTAGCACCAAATAAGGAAGATCTAATTGCCCATTGAAGCCACATAAAGCGGTGGTGACTGATCATTAACTAGAGAAACCCGAGCAGCAGTGCGCTGATCCTGAACTTGGCCTTCAGCGTTCCAGGGAAACAGTTTCTTCCCTCCGCTGCCCCTGAGCTCGCCTCGGCCGCAGGCACCGCGTCTAGCCGGCTCTGGCGTCACTTCCCTGGCTGCCCGGCAGGTCCTCAGAGGCCTGCGAAAGAAATGTACGAACACAGATGACAAAGTTCCCTCTCTGACTGCGATACGGGAAACGACCTCTCTCCGGGAAGAGAGAAACAGCATAGCGTGTTAGAATTGGCTCTCCACCCGCGCAACTCCTGGAGCCAACGTGTGTGTCATTTATTTATGTCTTTTGGGGTTATTTTAGTTCTACCCCTATGAGCAAAACGTTCACTTTGTAGTGGCTTGGCGGGCACACTGCAGAAAAATGCAGATTTGAGAATGAACTAATGCGGCAAGCTACCAGTATTGCCAGATTTTTTAATCATTCTCTAGCCCAAAGCCAACCAAAAAGTAGCCCAAAGTAGCCTAATATTGCTACTGTAAGGAAGGAGGGGCAGGCACAGCGTCAAGCAGGCGGTGAATACATTGGAATTGATGTTGCAGCAGGCTGCCAAGTAAATATTTGTCTAATAAAGCGCTTTAACATACTACTTTGCTGGAGAGCTGTTTATGTATTTATTATCGGGCAACTAGCACAAACCAAAATTTTACCGCACAACTGGGAAAAATATAACCCAATTGTGCGTGATCTATCCCAATCTGGCAACACTGCAAGCTACTACATACAGTGCCACCTATTCCTAGGAATGACAAACTATCTTCACTGGCACACCGCACGTCACGCGCCGACGTCATCAAGGACCCCTGGGACGTTGTAGAGTTGACCCTTGAGTATGATGAATCCGGGCCTGGCCACTAAAATGATGGGCCTAGAAATAATCTGAGAGCACAAAGTGTTTAAATTGCTCAGTGGCTACACGACTGACCAGCAGCCTCGCCTCCGTTTTATTTATATGGGTCCCAACGTCACACGGGACCCTAACAAAACCCTCACATTGACGGGTGTTTCTACTTGGGTCTCCAAACCACTGGGGTAAGATGGCACATTACAGAAGTAAATACCCTACATTTTATTGATATAATAGCTTCCCCCTAACCTGTCCACCCCCCAAAAAGGCTGCTTAAAACTACCTCACTTTTCCCGTTTGTTGCAGGGGTGTTTTTCTAATCTCAAAAACAGAAGAGGCACCCAGCATCTAAGAAGACTCCTTCTCAATTTGTGTTCTGTATATCCACCTTCTAGATATTTTCCAAGCAATCCTTGGAAGGCCAGAAGAAGCTGGTCTTTATGGAGTTCAAGGCCATCCAGTATGCCGGAAGTTTGTTTCCTTTCTTCTGGTAAAGATTCCCATTCCCAGGGGTGTCTAAGGTCATCCCCTATGCTGGAAGCATGCATACCTATTCATCTGGTGAACATTTCCCTTCCCAGCGGTCTCTAAAGTCATTCCATATGCTGGAAGCATGCAATCCCATTCTTTTAGTGAAAACTCCCATTCATGGGGAGTCCAAATCCATCCTGTATGCTGTGAGCATGCTTTCCCATAATTCTAGTGAACATTCCCAGCAGTCTCTAAAGTCATCCCGTATGCTGGAAGCATGCATTCTCATTCTTCTGGTGAACATTCCCATTCCCAGCGGTCTCTAAAGTCATCCCATATGCTGGAAGCATGCAATCCCATTCTTTTGGTGAAATCTCCCATTCCTGGGGAGTCCAAATCTATCTCGTATGCTCTGTGAAAGCTTTCCCATAATTCTAGTGATCATTCCCAGCAGTCTCTAAAGTCATCCCGTATGCTGGAAGCATGCATTTTCATTCTTCTGGTGAACATTCCCATTCCCAACGGTCTCTAAAGTCATCCCATATGCTGGAAGCATGCAATCCCATTCTTTTAGAGAAAACTCCCATTCATGGGGAATCCAAATCCATCCTGTATGCTGTGAGCATGCTTTCCCATAATTCTAGTGAACATTCCCAGCAGTCTCTAAAGTCATCCCGTATGCGGGAAGCATGCATTCTCATTCTTCTGGTGAACATTCCCATTTCCAGGGGTCTTCAAAGTCCTCCTATATGCTTGAAACATGCAATCATATTCTTATGGTGAACATTTCCATTCCCAGGGAAGTCTAAATCCATCTTGTAAGCTGTAAACATGCATGCCCATAATTCTAGTGAACATTCCCATTTTCAGTGGTGTCTAAAGTCAGCCCATATGCTGGAAGCATGCAATCCCATTCTTTTGACTGAAATTCTCATTGGCTTCCACTTCTTTCTTTAGCAGCAGCCCTTGATTCTAAAGTTATATTTTCTACCTTAAATTTCTAATTTACGCACCGCCTTCAAAATATTATAATTCACGCACTTCCATACACATTGTAGTGAACCTGGTAGCCACACTACATTAGCTATGACTTGTAGAGCTCATACCCTTTCATATTATGTCACTTTTATAATCATAGCACTCATAACAACAATTTTAACAACGTAAATCAAATTGGTTGTTGTGCATGCAGAGCTGCAAACTTTACCATCTCACCACCTTCAAGGAGATCTTTTACACAAGGGATCCACAATAGATTCCATCCTCCAAACCCTCTTAGTTTGCCGATCTCCTTCAATCACACACCCCAGAGTGGAGTCTTTCATGTAAACTTACAAACCCTATATATTCGTCCGGTGGCCTTTCGCCAGAACTCAATTGCCACCTGAGTAACCAGCAGCAATTGTCGTACTCCCTTCTACCCATAGTGGAGACAGGAGCGGCCAGAAAACTAGTTGCGTTCCAACCAATAGGCTACATGATCAAAGGTGTGACAAGTCAACCGTTTACCGCCACCAGGTGTGTTGCCCAGTAGTAGGACCTAACGCCTGAGAGCATTACAGCTCTGTTATTAGGGTTATGCTGAAGGGTGGAGAGGGCTATCCTTGGGTGTTTTCCGCACCACTGCAGTGAACATATATCGCTCTCCAGCTTGGCGAACACGGCCTCGGGGAGCGGGTTAGTATGTATTCTGCATGGCATATAGTAATTTTGGAAGAGTAATCATTTTGAAGACAGCAGCTCTTTCCAACAACGTTAGGGGTGACACACACCTCCGTACCACTTCATCCCTGAAAGTGGATCACTCTTTCAAAAGTTCTAGTGAAACAAGTGTCCTGGTGGGGTGCCACATATATGCCCAAGTATTGAAAACCGTCAGTCATTATGTGTAGCACCCGAGGGAGACTGGTAGGGTTCAAAGGGGTATTGAGATGGCATAGCATGGACTTATTCCAGTTAATACAGTAGCCCAAATGCACCCCATAGGACTCAATGGTAGAAAGGATCAACGTTACAGTAGTTACCGGATCAGTGACATACAACAGGATGTCGTCTGCATAAAGTGAGACATACCTCCTCTCTATCCCACTCTGAGATCCTGAATCCCCAGATATATTGGTGGTGGCAAATCATCACCACCAGTGGTTTAATCGTGAGAGCGAATAACGAAGGAGACAGGGGAATCACTGTTGGGTGCCACGTTGTATCGAAAATACCTAGAGGGGCTTGGTATAACAAAGAGATCTATTGCTGGAAGCAATGCCCGAAACAAAATGTATGGAGCTTCAGGTGGAGAAAGGGCCAATTATTAGCATCAGGCACCTTTTCTGCGTCTAATGCCAAGAAGATGTGGGGGTCTACCCTCAAAGCAACTGTCGACATCCAATTATGGAGGAGTTGAAGGTTGAGCCTCATCGACCGAGCCAGCATAAATCTGGAATGGTACCTATGGATGAGCGGGACAATCACCGACAGGAGTCTTGTGGCAAGGATGGTAGCCAGCACCTTCACCTCAATATTTAATAAAGAGATGGGGCGGTAGAAGCCTCAGTCAGTCTCTGGGTTACTCTGTTTGCGGATCACAACAATGGGTACACATTTGAGATCTGGCGGTAGTGCCCCAGGATCTCTTGACTCTCTAAATAGGTCAAGCATGTGGGGGGGAGGGGGGCAACAAACCCAAGTAGCTTTTAAAGAATTCTGCTGGGAGACCGTTTGGTCCCGGCGTCTTTCCCAGTTTCAATTTGAATAATGGCTGTCATGACCTCCTCCATGGTGATCTCACCACCCAGCGCCCTCCGATCTTTGGGGGGCACCACCGGCAGATCCTCTCCAGCCAAGTACTCCGCTATGCGAGGGGCATCTGCCAGTGGGCAGGCCCAATAGAACAAGGCATAATAGCCACAATGGCCTCAGCAATGGCACTAGTGGTCGAATGGGGTTACCTGCCCCACCTATAATGCTATGGATCCAGCGGGACGCCATTTCCTGCCTACTAAGCCAGGCCAGCAATTTGCCCGCCTTGTCTCCTGCATCTTAGAGACAATCTTGCGTGCACAGTAACTGTTTATGGACCGCAAAATCAAATAAGAATTTATTGTTATTAGTTAATAAAAACCATCACAATATACATATAAAAACAATCCTTTTTTTTAAAATAGTCTCTTATCTTAGAAACATGAATTAATATTGTTACAGCTCAGGAAAATCTTGTTGTCACGTTAAAAAACATTACCATTGTAAAATGTATTCAGTCATTAATACGGATACTCTTCATCGTTGCTATAAATTGACGTATGCCTTGCTATAAAATTCTACACGGACCTCACCCACAGCCAGGGCCCAGTACTCCTGCCCGAGCACCTTAAGGGCTATGATCTGCTGCTCTATGCTCTCTATTCTTGCAGCCTCCCTTCGCTTTTTGTGAACCAGAATATTTTGTTTCTTATTCCTCAACACCATCTTATAGGCCTCCCTCGGGATCATCGCCTACTCAACCGACCCCTGGTTTTCCTGGAATTATAACTCTGTGTCTATTCTGATTTCATTTGAAACCTCTGCGTCTCTGGGTACCACACATTTAGGTGCAAACTCACACCTTAAGAACAACCTGTACCTTCCATAGTGATCTTGAGGGGGTAGTGATCTGACAGGCCTCGAGCTAGGTAGTCTGCTCGTATGATCAAGTCCGCCTCGCACACAGGGACAAAGATGTAGTCCTGCTGAGAAAACACTTTATGTACCCCAGAGAAGTAAGAGAAATCTCTGAGTGTAGTATGATGCTGCCTTCATATATCGCTGAGGCCCTGGGAGTGTGCACATTTTCCAAAAGGCGTGGATCTCGTCAGGGTTGCCATCATGTTTAAATGATCTAGGGCAGCGAGCATTACATTGTTGAAGTCCCCTCCTACATAATGGACATACAAAGTAGCCTCCAGAAGTATCGCCGTCACCTGAACAAATACTGGCTGCTGGAGGTGAGGTGGTGCATAGACACTGAGTAGAGTTATTGTCGTCCTACCCCAACAACCCTAGACTCCCACATACATGTTCTGGATACCACAAATGGGGGATGTTTTTTGGCAAGTATTGCTACGCCCCCGAACCAGAGGTGTATTCCCCATTTACCAGGACCTTGTTGGCCCCCTTCCCAGAAAAATAAATTGAGTCCCCTTTAGGTGGGTCTCTTGGAGCAAAATGATATCGGGCTGCTGACGTCATCTATAACGTCATATATAACGTATGAACAGACCTTGCCTCATCTTGCTGCTCAACCCTGACATTACATGACATTATGGTGTAGCATGAGGTGTCTGACAACCTTTCCTGCATTGTACTGTGGACACTGCACAGCGTCTGCAGCCCGGTCGACTATACCAAAAGGTGTGGCAGAACTATGCTCCTCCCCACTCAAAATTGAAATAGAAAAAATGAAGTCCCCCCAAACAACACTCCAAACTCACATCCCTTCCACCCTCCTCCTCACCCTGATGGCCCACAACGAATATAGGAATGCATGTCAACTGGAGAACTGTTCATGTGCAAGGCAAGAGAGGTTTGTCGCCCACCCACAAACCCCTGACACTCAGTTAGTGTCTTTAACAATTGCAGCAACGTAACGGGAACCAGGCATTTCCTCAGTGGGCCACCAGGGTGGGGGCTGGTTTTGGGCCCCTGGGAGGCCATGTTGCCGGCAATATCTGCCCCCTGTAACAAAATCAGATGAAACCAGCCATAGGAAACAGCTCAGCCGCACTTCCCCTGAGGGCCACCTGAGCAGTTTGCGTGGGCTGGTTTCGGTTTCCAGTTTGGCCTTGGCCGCAAGGAATGCAAAATACTCATACCCCCACAACATTGCGGATACATTTACCAATGCCGCAACTCCAGCAGTCTTGGCAGTGTCTATACCAGATCACCTCTCTCCCCCATTCAAAAAACATAGGCAGGCCATGGACTATCTGGGTCATCTCTCACTGAGCTATAGTTAGCCAAGTATATAATGCATTGAAGTGGTGACCAATTCTGAGTCAAACACATTGAAAAAGCCATTTATGTTCCAAGTCTGGTCTGCCTTCTGCCACATCCGATCCGCTGTCTGCTGACGTTGCCGGGGTGAACATCTCCTCAAGTGCTCTGGCCTATTGTCTTTTCTCTCTCTTGTCTCCGGGCCTCTATGTCCAGGGTTCCGTTCTGTCACACCACCACTCGGGCCTCCGAGGCCGATCTCCTCCATCTCCCGGACCTCGTATGTTGCGAGGCCCCTTGTCGGCATCCCCTCGAGATCCCCACTATCGCTGCCTCTGGACCTCGATCAACGGGGTAGCCCTGTCCACGGACCTCTATCCAGTCCTACATATCCTCCAGGGCTGGAAAGAAGTGTGAACACCCATTCTGCAGCACCATCAGTTTTTTCGGATAGGGCAGAATTTATGTAAAGCTCATGCCTTTCAATTTTTGCTTGACCCCAGCTAACGTCTGCTGCTGCTGCTGCACCAGCTGGGTGTAATGGGGGAAGCTTACGTGATTTTTAAACCTCGGGTATCCGTGCTGTCTGACCTTGCGGAGTATGGCATCTCTGTCCCTGTAGTTAAGAAGTTTCACTATCATTGTCCGGGGAGGACCCCCTGCAGGAGATGCGGCGCCAAAGACAGTGAGTCCTTTCTACCTCAAACATAGAGAGGACAGGGCAGACTCCTTGATCTTTTCCCTGATCTATCGTTTCAGGAACAGCTCAGGCGCAGTGCCCTCAGCCTGCTCGGGGAGCCCTGTAAATCATAGATTGCACCAACTGGATCGACCCTCAGCATCCTCCGCATGCACCTCCAATCTCTGCGTCTGCATCTTGTGGGTCACCACTGTGACCCTAAGGGATGACAATTCCTCCTGCATTCAGACATGCTGTTCTGTTGCCTTAGATCTGTCTGCAACCTTACGGAGGTCTACTCTTAGGAAGTTTACTTCCTGAGTGGTAGAGTCGATCTTGGCCTGAACACTAGCACTGGATGTCTCAATAGCCGCCAATATTTGGGCATTGGTAGGACCCTGGGGCACCTGAATGTCCTCATCTAAGTTGTTTGATTGTCTCCCGGTCAGGCCAGTGACAGTAAATTGGTCCATTTTGTTTTGTTGGGGTCCGTGGGCAGGAACTCTTAAGGATGGGGCCCCAGTCACGCCATTCAAAGCCCCACACCGTATTTACAGGGTGTCTTAGTCTACTCCAACTGCAGGTACTCCAACTGCAGGTACTCTGACCCCAGATACAGCAGAGCTCTGCAGAGTGAGGCCATCAGTGCTTAGAATGCCTCAAGGACGGGATATCTTGTGTTCGTCCCATGCAGCTAGCCCGTGCCTCCTCCTCAGTTTGCTGCCTTTGGTGACCTCCAAGGCAATTTGGATCCCGATTCAGGCACCCCTAGCACTTATCAAGCACCACATGGGGGCCTGGGATCTGTAGGGAGGGGAGCAACATGGGCAATTGCCACCACTTGCACTCCAAGTGTCACCAACATCACAGCAGCCCACCAGGTAGAAGGAAAGCATGGGGGGATAGAGGCCTCAAAACATCCTTGTACATGTGGGTGAGGTATTTCATCAAGCGCACGGCCCGTCAGGCCACTGCTGGGGGGGCCAATGCGACTTCTTTTTTAAAGGGCTCCAACAGCCCGGAGGTCACCCTAGAGCAGACCGTGACTCGCCTGGCCGCTGCAGTCAAACAGCTCCGCAGGCCACCGTCTTCCACAGGGTAGGCACAAGTTGTGGGGGTGTGGGCAAGGAATAAGGGGACTCGGCACCATCTTCACCAACAGTCTGTTGGGCAAACCATATTTCCCAGCAGGCTAGAAGCAGGGACCAGATGCCATCTCCACGTCTCCCCCACCGCTGCGGTTAAAGCCAACGTTACTTCAAGCACTCGGTTGCGGAGCAGGATCCGCTTCTTCGTGGCAGGTCCGGGCCTTTCAGGCAGAACCTGCGGCACTGCGTGGCAGCAGTGCTCTGGTCTATTTCTCTGCTTCAGGGCACAGTTTCAGTAGCCCTTTTGCCTGTATGCCAAATTTCACCACCAGTGTGGGGGCATTGCAGAGGTTTTGGACATCGGTGGGCAGGAGGAAGCTTCAGGATAGCATGGGCGAACCGGTTGGTCAAATTCAGCACACCCGGTTGGCCATTTTGCCAGCTACGCCCCCCATGTGTTAGTACCCTTAAATGGTGCACTAGAGACAAAGACATCCATGATTACCATGTGTTTCACAACAGAGAATAAGAGCCATAGGTGCTGGAAGTAGTGGTGTTGGGGGCTGCTGTAGCACCCCCAACATAAACATGCTAGATGTTAAAAGGTGAATGAGCAATAAAGATGCTTTTATATTTTGTTTTCAACTTGGCACATTTGCTGTGCTTCAAAGACAGCTGTCAGGCTATGTCTTCTATCAAAGTGCTGCATATTCTTTTAAGGTGTAAAATGGTGTGTGCTGTCTTTTACTCTGACTGCCAATTGAGGTTTTTTTTTTAATGAACTAGCTGACAGTCTTGTGTAGTGAAATGAAAGGCCGTAGGATGTCAGTTTTTCTGTAACACACATCAATATTACAATATTTGTAAATGAACTGTAAAAATATATCAGTTAGGAAAGCAAAATGAAGCACATGTTTTAGTAATTTCGAAGTGTGATGGAAACAAATATTTTAAAAGGATCAAAACAAACAAAGACACTTTACTTGCTGATCTACAAATGACATATATTTGCTGAAACCAAACATTATCGTCTGTGCTCCGTGTAGTTTTATTAGTAAAAATGCATGTCAGTGTATTGTGTTATTAATTGAAAGGGAACTATGATGTCTGTAAATTACAGTGCACTCCCACACCATGCATTAGTAATATATTTGCACCAGTGTGCTCCAAAACCCTTACTTCTTTCCTGATGAAGGGGTGTGACTCATTTGCTCTATTCATTCTTTGTGTGGTGCTTGGATTTTTCACAATCCCTATGATTTTCGCACTGTTACAGTGATGGCCGCATCCCCACTCAAAACATTGTTCCAGAGTCACTGATGAGAGTTGCCTCCAGCTCCTTCTGGGTGGCCATAAACAAGCTTGGCAACTCTCATTCTTTCAATATGAATCACACCTTGGCAGTACTTCAAGAGGCCTCAGGCACCCCTCTTTCACTAACCTTTGAATCTGGTTACTAATCTGAGTCATTCTCCACCTGCAGCATCAGTCTTGCTCAAGGAAGATGTATTAACTGCACCCCAGCTAAGATATGACTGAGAGGTATCCACTTTGTTTCAACAAGTTCCAAAAACAGCACCTCACCCAGATTTGAATCCATTATAAACCAGTACACCTAGTGCACTTATCATGGCTGTCACCAAAAAGGTTGTTAATACTTTTCTCCCATGCAGCCACGATCGATGGCCCCTGCCTTAAAGCATCAATGTTTCTTCCATGGCCTTATAGCCCGCTGCCGAGGGTTAAAGGCCCTGAACCTGAGTTATTGTGGTTCAGGCCTATAACAAGGGTGATGACCTTTAACAACCGGTATAGCCCGAGGCAGAAGGGCTATACTGCAATAAGAACATTCCACCTACTACGGGTAGAATGCTCTAAATTAAAAAGGGAGACACATGAAGACCGACATTAAAATGTTGGAGCTCCGGCCTTATACCAGCCATTATAAACCAGAGCAAAGCCATTGTCTTCAATGGAGCTCTGAATATTCCGATGTTCTAATTACCTATAAACTGCACTGTGCCTACAGCTCCCCCTGGAGTGCTTGGCAGCATGATGTATTTATTATACATTTTCACTGCCTTTCTTGGGGACTATTGCCCGGCTGGCTTTCCTTTGATCAACTCTACAGATGTTTTGATGTCCACGCTGAAATGCACTGTCCTGTTTAACTTATCACCCACAACTCTCCACAGGGTCATTGCGTTACTACTATGAAAAATACTCCACCCTTGTAACTTCATCTACTGAATGCATTCATGACTTTATAAACCAAAACAGCCCTATTACTTGGTCATCCAATTACAGCGTCCTGACGATGGTTCGTCTTTGTTGCTTACAGCCATGGACTCAGCTGTGGTGGCCCTCCAGAACTGATTCACAGCACCCCTCCAGAAATAGGATGGTGAAAAGCCTGAGGCCCTTGTTGCACTATTGTCGTAGTAGATCTCTTCTGTTGATTCACTGTGCAGTGACCGTTTGGTTGATTTGAGAACTTGGCAGTAGGAACCGGGACACCATTTGATTGGTAAGAGCCGTTTTGCCTTGCATTGGTAAGGTAGTTTTAGAAACACTTACTGTGACATATGAATATGGAATTGGCCAAATATTTAGTTCTATGAATATGAAAATTATATATGTCTTGCAATACATATAGGCAGGTAATGAGATTTTTCTCTACTTCTAAGAAATTTGAACGGTGCAACATACGAAGAGTACTTTAAGCGCTACTTAGACTATAATACTGCATATTTTGCACTATTTTCGGCATGCCTGTTTCCAGCATACTTTGTAAGATGTGTTGCTTTAGTAGTGGCACCAATTTGAGAATAGATGAAGCACAACCGGCCCCCCCGGATGGGACGCCTAATAGGGACATGTATGTTAAATATGGTATTTCGTCCATAATGTACAGCACGTTGTGGAACAAATATACCCGTAAGGATGCTGTGTTGCGTTGGTCTATGCATGGGTCATTTGATTTGCGAAAGATTCTGTATGTGGAGCAACGGATGTTTAAGCGAAAGGCTAGGCAAGACATGTTTGACTGTGTGCGAAAATGGGAGAAAGAAGTGCGTGAGCGAATGAAGCGTGAACAGGCCTTGATTGAAAAAGAACAGCGTAACAGTGTGCATGCGAAAGCATTGGAAATGAGAAATAAAGAAATTAGAGAAATTAAAGAAAGGGAAGATAGGGAGCGTCAGTTACAGGTAAATGGCCAATACACTATTCGTAGGCCTCTTTATCCTATTCTTAATAAACCCCAAGATAATTCTCTCTTATTAGATCGTTGTCCACCTCCGTATACTCATCCCTCTGCTCAAGATGAGTCAGATGAGGACTCTCCTACGGATTAGGATAAAGCTTGAAATACTCGCTCAATGTTAAATACCGAACGTTCCTCTCAGATTAGATCTGCGGTGCGTAAAGCCGATCGTAGTACTAATTCTGCTTCTGAAATTTTAGATACTATTCAGAATTGGTCAGAAAGGGAACAAAAATATTTTACAGAGATATTTGCTGGAGAGGTTCTTGAGCGATTTAGGAAATATTCGGTGGAAGTAGAGCCAGATAATATAGCAGCGGATTGGAAGCAATTACGTGAAGGTTCTTTTGTTTTCTCCCAGGTGCCTGACACAATCAGACGCTTGGTTAAACTACGTGATGACGCAGTCCGTTTGCGGGAGGAGAAAAAGGCAGCAGACGCAGCTGCGCCAACATCTCGGATCAACATGGCACGAGCTCTGACTCTCGAAACAGATAAGAATGTTGTAAATGTGAAACCTATGCGGGAAGCCGCGCCTTTATATGTTTCTCCAAAAGGAACAGGCACAAGTGATGATAAGACTTCTATTGACGCGAAAGGGTATTTTATTTATAATTGGGTTTACACTCCTTGGAATAGAGCAGATGTCATGGCTCTTAAAATTGCATTGCCTGATCCACGAAAGAATCAGACAGCTTTTTATGAAGAAATTGAGGGTGCCATTAGTTCTTGTACCATGACTTTGTCTGACATTGATTTGTTTTTTGGATTAATATTACCGCCTGATGTGTGGAGAACTGTGTGTAAAGTTGACGATTGTGCGGTATTTGGGGCATTGTGGTCAGATATAGAATAATTAGATAAAGATAGAGAACCTGCACAAAAACCATGTCAGCTAATTTTAGGTCTCCCAGCAGCTATATTGGTTAAATTAAAGACGATTATTCCCCCTAAAAAGATAGATTGGACTATGTTAGCGTCTTGTTAGCAAAAAGTAGATAAATCAGTTTCAGATTTTTTCACACGCTTTGAAGAAGCATTCCACGATTTTAGTGGCCAGTCATTGACAGATGACACGGGTAGGCATCTGTTTGTCGATAAATATGTCACAAACCTTTTGCCAGGAATAGCTAGTCGCCTAAAGGCCAGCGAAAGTTCATGGACTACCTCCTCTCCGGTTTCTCTCCTAACTATGGCTCAGTATTATGAATGACAAGAATTAGAAGCAAAAAGTAAGGACAGTAAAACATCTAAAGAGTTAAAAACAAAGGTTATGATGGCTCAAGCTTATGGCCCACCTTCTAGAGGTAATAGAAGAGGTGGACGTGGATCTTATGGTTCGTCTTTTCCTCCCTATCCTCGTGTAGAATTGTCTGTTGATCAGTGTGCGTATTGCAGACAATTCAGACATTGGATTTCTAATTGTCCAGTGCTACGTGCTCAGCAGGGTTCACGTGGTCGGGGGCAAAAGAGAAATCGTTCAGGATATTCAGGGCCTAGAGGAAACACGAATGATCATGCTAGGTTTGATGCTAATACACGTGGACAAGAGGGGGCTAATACTTTTGACAGACGGAATCAATATCAAATGTCCGACTATGAGCCGTCTAATTTGCAAGATTCTGTTTATGCATAGGATTGCCTAGGATGGGGTAAGGAATCAGTTGAAGTTCCAGTAGATCAGAAGGGTCCCTATGTTACAGCACATGTTTTGGGTTCTACTGATCAGTTTTTGGTTGATACAGGAGCTACTCGTAGCGCCTTGTCTAAACCCTTAATTCCTAGGGCTCCCCTGTCTGGCGTAACTATTACATCAATAGGTTTCGATGAAACATCCACCCGTAGCCCATTATCACAGCCACTTGCACTCCATGTTGATAAGTTTACTGCTCCATGTACATTTTTGCTTTCTCCAAATACACCAGACAATATTGTGGGTCATGACATGCTCAAATATTTCAGGGCCTCTATACGATGTTGTCCGGAAGGAGCATGGGTTATTTTAAATGACAACCACCCCATGCTTGAGAGATCCTGTATTGTTAAAGAGGATATTGCACTAGCTTCACTCCCTAGTACTTTGTGGGCTACTTCATTCAGACACTGACGTAGGGCAAATGATTATTCCACCAGTATATATTACAGTCAAGGAGGGTGATATACTGCCGAGATTGCCTCAGTATAAAATTTCTCGAGAAGGAGAAGAAGCACTTACACGTATTGTGCAAGATCTGATTGAAGTGGGGGTGGTGGAAGAAGTTCCTTATAATGTTTGCAATAGTCCGATTCTTCCCATTTTGAAAAAAGATGCTGACACTAAGATTTATAGATTTATCATTGATTTGAGAGAGGTCAACAAGATTGTAGTACCACAGTATCCTGTAAATGTAAATGTATTTGAGCTTGTAAAGCACACTGCTACCCGTCCGTAGGTTTCCTGGCGCTGTATAACTCTGGGGAACCCGTCCTGGCTTTCCCTGTGGGATGATCCCTGCTGGGAGTCCCCAAGGTGGAGCCTGGCATCCCCGGAATTGATGGGGCCGTTGTGGAGATTAGGCAAGCTAATGCCCAGAGTTGCCGAGTGGAACCACTGATTAGAGTTAGCACCGAAGCGAGAATTATCGAGTCCGCTGACCCAAGTCCACGACCCTGCCGCGTCAGGAATTGAACCCTGGTCCCGGGCCGACTTCTGCTCCCGGGTCTGCCGCCTCTAACCAGTGAGCCACACCACTCCACTATCTGACATAACGACACTGCTTACCTTGTTCCTCCAACTGCAACTACATTTTCAGTAGTGGATCTGAAGAATGCTTTCTTCTCGATTCCTATTCATCCTGATAGCCGATATTTGTTCGGTTTCACTTTGAATAATAGATCATATAGATTTTGTAGAGCTCCCCAAGGGTATACTGAGAGTCCGAGTATCTATAGTCAAGTCTTAAAAAGACAACTCGATTCTTTTATTTTGCCTGAAGGAGTGGCTCTCATACAATATGTCGATGACATCTTGTTGGCAGCTGATACACCTGAACAGTGTGAAAAATGTACTTTGTCCTTACTTTCTTTTCTTGCAACACATCACCATAAAGTATCACGAAAGAAGTTGCAATATTGTAGACACAAGGTAACCTATATAGGTCATCTTCTGTCTAAGGAGGGACGTGCACTGACATCAGATCGCATTCAAGCAATTTTGGACACTCCAGTACCTTCCACACAGAAAGATGTTCGTGCATTCATTGGGTTAACTTCATTTTGTAGGCAATGGATATTGGGTTTTTCACACATTGTTAAACCATTGCTAGCACTTTTGACTAAGAACACTCCGATTCCTCTTCCTTGGACAGATGAATGTCAAAATGCTTTTCGCCAGTTGAAGCAAGCTCTTTGCTCTGCACCAGTGTTAGGTACACCAGATTATGCGAAGGCCTTTACACTCTATGTACAGGAGAAAGATGGATGTGCATTGTCAGTTTTAGTCCCTGTGCATATTTTCCTGCAGTACTTGATCCTGTTGCTCGTGCGTTGCCTGGATGTTTCCGTTCAGTTGCAGCGACAGCCATGTCTATATGTCAGAGTGAAGGGATAGTTTTGTTACACAAACTGTTGGTGCTAGTACCCCATGCAGTAGATGTCCTTTTGAATCAGACTAAAACTCAGCATTTAACCAGTACTTGCTTGACAGGATATGAATTGACACTGTTAGCACCCCATATTACATAGAAGAGGTGTGCTACATTAAACTTAGCCACTTTGTTGCCATATCCTGCGACTCAGTCTCGGTCAAAGGAGCTTCACGATTGTATATTCCTTGCTGAGGAACAGACAAAGGGTTGCATTGATCTGCAAGATACGCCCCTTCCAGATGTCGATGGGGAGCTGTGGGTTGATGGGTCCTGTTTGAAGTTACCAGATGGCACAACCTCAGCCGCATACGCAATCACGACACTTGAAACAGTAGTGGAAACAGCTCGCATACCACAGAAGTCAGCTCAAGCAGCTGAACTAATAGCTTTCACACGAGCGTGTGAGCTTAGTGCTGACTTATGTGTGAACATTTACACGGATAGCAGCTATGCTTTTGGAGTGGTTCATGATTTTGGCCTACTTTGGAAGGAAAGAGGTTTTCTTACATCCCATGGGATGCAGATAATGCATGGAGAACTAGTACATAATCTTTTGACTGCACTTACATATCCGAAGAAAGTTGCCATTATGAAGTGTAGCGCACACAAGAAGATCACTGACAAAATAGGACAAGGAAATGCCTTTGCAGATCGTGTAGCTCGCGAAACTGCAGTACAGCGAACCATTACACCTATGTACGTAGTAAAATCACAAGCTGAGCATTGGCATGATGCTAAGAGAGGAAGTATTGGATATACAGAGATCTGCCTCTGTGGAAGAACTTGAACAGTGGTCCAAAGACGTAATGTTGGACGATGAGGGTTGTTGGCGTAACAAAGATATGAACAAGTGGAAACTGCCTGCAGCCTATTTACAACCTATGGTTCAAATGGCACATGGGCTGGCACATGTTGGAGCTCTAGCAATAACTAAATTGCTTACACAAGTCTGGGAGCATCCTGAAATTGCCAGCACAGCTAAAAGGGTGGTACAGTCCTATTTGATCTGTATAATCCTGTATAATCCTGGAAAAGGGACACAAACTCCTACAGGAGGGTTTGCTACACCAACCGCACCTTTTGAAGTTTTGCAGATGGATTACATCCAACTTGAACGCTGCAATAATCTAAAATATGTCCTAGTGGTGGTATGTGCCTTCAGTAATGGATAGAGGCGTACCCTACAAAGGATAATACTGCTCTTACCACAGCAAAGGTGCTTCTGAATGAATTTTTCCCTAGATATGGTGTTTGTAAAACTTTATGGAGTGACAACGGACCCCGTTTTATTGGGCAAGTTGTTGATTATGTCCTGAAAGGATTAGGGATAAAACAGAAATTCCATGCAGTCTTCCACCCACAATCAGCAGGATTGGTGGAAAGGTATAATGCTACCTTAAAATTGAAGCTGGCGAAAATACTGGCTTCCACGTCCCTAAAGTGGCCAGATGCAATGCCTTTGGCACTATTGTCCATAAGATCAGTACCACACTCACGATCAGGTCTCACACCGTATGAGGAGGTATTTGGAAGACCGATGAACATTTGGGGAGTTCCTAAGCCAGGCCCCATACATGATGTACTTTGTGTTCTGTTGAATGATTGTTTGGCACAGTTAACCGACAGTTTGATCTCTATTCATCAACAGCTCCGATAAGCTCTTCCTGATAGATCTGCAGGTGAGGCCCATGATCTCCGTCCTGGTGACCATATATTGGTCAAGGCCTTCAACAGATCGAACAGCTTGGAGCCGAGGTGGCGAGGTCGGAAGCAGGTGCTGTTGGCTACAAGGACAGCGGTTCGATTGACGAACATAAAGAACTGGATCCATACCACGCACACTGCAAGCGCGTATCGCCCGCCTTGGTGGAACCTGCTGTGCTGATTGACCATCGAGAGATTCTGGAAACGGAGAAGGGTCAAGCTATCTCATCTGAGGAGTCTACTGAAGCCTTCCAGGACCCACGATTCCTGGAACAGCGCGATATAATTTGAGACCGAGGAAAGAATCTGCAGTTTTGAACGAGACTGGTTGAGCTACCGCCCTGGGTTTGTGAAACGGAGAGCCAATGAGGCAAGGGGGGGGATCAGCCCTGCATTAGTGTAGTGACACCCGTCTTGGCCCGTGGTGAGGAAATCAGCGGCTACCCAAGGGATAAGAGCTCCAACGATTGTTTTCAACAGGTTCTTAGAAAGATCGAGCACCGTTGTCAATTGAAATGAATAAGAAAATAATTTGTGCTGTAGGATTTGTTGTTGATACCTAAGTAAGTGAAAAGACCAAGACCCTCATTATGTGTGGCACATTAGATCCCATCTCTGGAATTACTAGGAACCCAGTAATAGTAAAGAAAACGAGGTGGAATAAGCAGTGCTTGATTTGTAATCAAATGAGTTGGGAGTTGGTGGAGGATGTGACGTAATGGCAGCGGTGGTTGCTCCTCTAGGGCAGAAGCATGTCGCCCCACCTGCTGCGAGAGATGCTGCAGAAGAAAACATACTTTTAATAAAATGGTCAGTGGCCACATGACCATTTGAAGCGCAAGTGCAATGACTCAGGGGTGATTACTTAAACATAAAGTGCGCATGTCAAATTGTGTCAAGAAGGGGCTGCTTTCTATCAACACGCTCCGTGACCTCTGTCCACATCATCGGCATAAGTAGGTTGCAGCGGCAGCCGCCATAAACAAAGGGTGGTGGAGCGGGTGGGGGGGTCGCACGCGGGCAGGGAGTTTAAAAATGTAATATTATTTAGTGCTGTCCTGTACACTTGCTTCTCCTACATTGAGCAGTATGTACATTTGTATGTGTTGGAATGATTTGCTTTGAAATATTTTACTTACTCACTTCATTCTGGGCATTTCCTTCATTCTGGGCATTTCCTGCCTCCCTGGTCGGCCATGAGCCATATAACACAATTGCTATGGAGGGAGGCAGGCAGTGGAGCACTTCCGGGGAAGGGAGAAGATGTGCTACTGAAAATTCTGGACCAGTGTCATGAAACATCGTCGTATCATGACGAATTTGGTATCAGCAGACTGGAAATGACGAGTATACTATACACAATCATTTTCGTTGCATTCGGGTGAAGAAAGCACCCTGAAATCAGAGTTTCCATCTTGAACCCTCGGGTTCCATTTTGTGAATAGCAGCCATTTTGTGGATTGCCCTTACAGTAGGCCTTCACTGTGACAGAACAAGTATTTAAGGACATAACCTTAGCATGGGTTTCTCTGTCTCTGAATGAATTACAGAGAGTAACCCTTTTCACCTGGAACTGACCTTTCTGTAAAACTAGTTTCACTAGCTGATGGTTGTCTACGTTTTTCGATTACTGATTAGGACCTTGTTAACCATTAAGTTTCCTTGTGCATGTGTTATCTTAAACAACATCTAAATGTATTCTTTCCTTAAAGACTTTCTTTTCTGAAACTTGGGTTTTTGTTATGTGTCGTGACTGCCATCTAGTGTTACTTTTTATGTAGGCTTCAGAAGTTAGTTTGTGAGCCAAACAGTCGAATCATATATACATATTAACCAGGGATTTCTTCGTGCACTGGAGTTAATTTTAGAAGCTGGCCTTTCCTTGCCAAACCAGTTCCTGCCCTTTAGTTGATCAAGATTATAGATCAGAGCATAGGACATTGTAAAGATTTATTACACACAAACGTGCCTATCTTACTTTCATCTGTTCTTGTTCCTGCCTCCACGAGCTATTTATGACATGGGCTGTGACCTTACTGTTTTGGGTTTATCCGGCCTTGTCAGCTAGAGAATGTATGCATTATGTGGACATTGTTTATGGCCTGGACTTATCTTGAAAGTGGGTTTTGCATCTGTGTGCACGTTCTGGGAATGTACTTCAAATGTGTGCCTAGGGCACAATGCATGGTATAAAGGATCTGTGCTCAGACCATTCAGCAGACTGCCTCATTCAATTGCTAAGGCAGTTGGGTGACGTAGCCTCACAATTAATTGTAATAAAGATGTCTTTTCATATTTCAGATTCTCTGTTGATTTCTTTGCTGCATTTGAATGGATTACTTATTGGTAAGACCCCTGAGAAGGAGTTTGTGGATTTTTGGAACCACAAATGGCGCGACCAACCTGGGGCTCATCAAGAAGTGACTATCTGAAGGGGTAATCTTGTCAGAGGACAGAAATCTACTGGGGAAGGCAAGACAGAAATCTACTAAAAGAGGTACTGTGCACAGAGGTTCTGGGGGATTCTCTGTCTTTGCGGCCCAGTGTATTTTTGATTTTTCTGACTTAAACTCTCCAAAAGATGTCACTCCTGACTGAGGAACCTTTTTGGCGTAAGTTTTTTTTAAGAAAAGAGACTGTTAGTGCAGTTAGACCTTGGCAGTTAGAATTTGGACAACTATTTGTTTGGTATAGCTTTGATAGGTTTGTATAGGTTTGTATATGCGAATTGCAATTTGTATAGGCAGGTAATGAAGGGATTTTTTCTCCATCTGCTTTAGTTGAGGTATAAGTGGGTCGCTCCCAGTCCTTTGTTCTTTGGTTCTGTGGTTCTTTGCTTAGATTGTTTGGTCCTTAGTTTATTTGAAGATTGCAATTTTCAATAACCAAGGGTTTTGTATATTTACAAGTGTATCGATAGAGATAGCCCCTTGAAGTTGGAGGCTAGATTAGTGAGCTATAAGATGCCTGATCTTAGCGAATTTGGAGATTTGTGTTGGCCAACTTTGTATACATTTGGATTCGCCGGTTTCCCCTGAAGGGGATATCTAAATAGGTTTAGATATACAAACATATTTCTTCCTTGGTGACTTTGTATCCCCAGGGAATTAAAATATGACATAATGCAAAACAAGGATCCTTTGCTCTGTGCAATTTTACATGCAAAACAATTTTTGGTGTTCTGCCACCTAAAGCTAGTGTATTGAGTGTATTTTTGGTTTCCTGCACATACAGTGGTCTGTTGAGCTGTTTATGCAGTCTTTTTGAACACTATTGAGAAGTGTTTCTTGTAAATATGGTTACAGCTACAATGGTTGGGTTTTGAGTACAGTCTGGGCTGTCCTGTTTTCGCCCTGAGTGTTGATTTGTGGGTTTGATGTATGTTTAAATGTTTATGTGGCTTTTTCTCATTAGTGTAACTTCGGTATATGAGTGGTGTTTGCGCAATTCATGAAACAGATGCCTGAAAGCACTGTATTGTGTGTCCTCAATGTTTTAACACTTTCTGTTTATGTCTGCAATGAGCTCAATGTGTGTGTGTGTGGATCATGTACAATAGATATAAATAAGGCCCCAAAAAGAAAAAAAAGAAATTGTCTATTTTTGCAAAAATAAATAAACAGCATTTTTTTTTCCTTAGTTGCACTGTATTAGATGTTCACAGGCAAGCCTTTCAGCTGCAGTATATTTGATAGGAATGTTCATTTAGCCAGCACTTTTCCAGTTAAACATGGGTGGAATTTTGCATAACCGTCCTTTTAAATAGATCTGACGCAGGAATGTGACGCGTTTTAAGTTAGGCACATGCGCTCAGGTTTGTGAGTTAATGCATCCAAAATGATAGGCAAGGGATGCAGTGGGCTCTTATATGTAGAACAATCACAAAAAGGAATAATTGGTTTTATTTGAAGAGAAAAATTATTAATTATTAAAAATTATTATTAAAAAATAAGTGCTACAAAAATCGTTTTTTAATATTTATAAAGCTTAACACTCATACTATGACCCCCTAGCATTAAAATTCGATTTAAGCTATGTTGCATCACTAAAATGACAAGCATTCGTGTGTATAAATTTCCCTTGGCATAGGCGCAAGCAAGCTCATTTTTGTAAAATATAAGTTATTATTTTCAAATGCCTGACTCTTGGGATTTGTAATAGACATTCTAGTAAATTATGCAAGAAAATTGTAGGATATTCATTTTTTAATGCCCAAAATATGAAAGTCGATTTTGAGTAAAAGCACTGTTTAAACTGCATTTTGCTTTCATTCAGAGTACTTTTAAAGTGTCTCAGGCTTAAGTAAATGCATACATTTAGGTTTTGATATATATATATTTGCAGGTTGTGCCTTCTTATGAGTCAGTGGGTTAATGTGCCAGTACAAAGGCTTGTTTTAAATATCAGAGTTGAAGGTTCTAGCTTCAGCTAGGCCTACGGAGAAGTCTGTTCATTTAAGATTGATGAAGTGTGTACCATAGGATTGCAACAAGCATTTACTCTAAAAAAACTGGTCTGTGTGTCTTTAGGTTTTGAGAAACATTGACAGTAAATGTAGTTTAATGATCTGGGAATAGAGATAGTTTTAGCGCCTAAAAAAAAAAAAAAAGGAGAATTTATTTTTCAAAATAGAGTGAATTATTGCAGGTTAGGCCTTCTGGCTTTGACAACGTCAGTGTGGCAGAGGCTGAGGGCTGAGGTTATGCAGAGGCTGGCTGAGCCGCGCTGCTGAGATGTAATCTTTTAGTTTTCCTGTCGGGCAATGGAGAAGGCCGTCGTGTTGACATTTATGACCCTTTTAATTAGGACTTTGCCTCTGAGGAATGCAGAATGAACTCTGAACGGGCCTCAAAGGTAGGGTTTCTGGTTTCTCCGTGAGAACATCAATAAAATAAAAAAACTCAAATTAATAGGGAAAATAAAAGGGGTTTCTTTTCCAAATGTGTGTTAAATGCTCTGCAGAACTGATACATTTGTGTCTCCACGCTAAGAAAATTAATGTTTGCCAGCTGCGTTTATTTGACAGAAAAAGAAGTGTTGCATTAAGTCTTAGATAGAAAATAAGATGCAGCCCTTTTCCAAAATTCTGAAGGCTACAGGCCTGAGTGGAAAATAAGATTTGCCAAAAGGGATTATTTTTCACCATGGAAATTATAGGTGCCAAATTAATATGGAATGTCAGTGTAACAAGAGGGCTTCATGTTGCAAGGTGATTGACAAGATGGTAACAGTTAAGTGATGGAAACTTATTTTTGTGTTTTCTTAATGTGTACCATGTTTTGTCTCCTGATTAAAAGTTATAATTGATATTCGTTTGTGGGCAAAAATTGTCTCCCTTGTGTGTTGTGTATTTTTTCTGTTGCTTCTGCCTACAGACCATTCATGGATTGTTCTGGGTGATTTAAAGCAGACAAGACACGTGAGTTTGGTTAATTGAAAGGAAATGTGTTTTTTGCGTGATTATCCTGCATGTTAGAAGAGATACAGTACATTTGACAGTGGACTCCAACTGCGTTGTGTTCTACTGTCAAAAGGAGGGTACAGGCCTACAGGTCCAAATATTGGGTTTTTGGGCTGCAGGTTTACAGTGCATAAAGTACATGTGCCATGGTGCTGTGTGTCACCGCTTTATTTTTTGTATGTTTTGTTTTATGTTGTTACTATTATAAGTTCCCCAGTGTTGTGAAAGGATCCGTATAACGATACGTATTGTTGCACAACAGTTGGATGGATTTGGTATAAATGATACATTTCACAGATATGATTTTTTCATATTGTGAACCAGACAGGCAGCACTTTTACCAGTGCATGCCTAAATTTGGCTATAATGATATTGAAGAAAACAAAAAGGTATACAGGTTCAAAGCGTATCACCTGATGTTAGTCACTTACTGCACATTCCCTTAAAGGAATAGGCAGCCCTACATTTTCATGCATCCTTGATTGGACCTAAGGATACAATTATAGATCTGTGACTCAAGGTGGCCTAATTTCTATATTGCATTACTTAATCATGTTCTGTTTCCCAAATAGCATATGGCTTTGTCCCTTGAAAGGAAACCAGGTTTCATTTTTCCCTGAAGAAGGAACTGGAACATTAGTTAGGATTACTGTATATGGTGTAGTTGCCAGTACTCTTGGTGCTGTGTCACAGGCCTGAGGCACCCAAGCAAACTCTTGTTCTTCCTATAGATTTTTCTTTTGTTGCTTCTTCCCTGACCGATGTTGCATCATGCTTAGTTATTGGGGATTTTAGTTGTGTCCTACTTCCATTTCCCTTTTCCATATTTCTTTCACCAGTCAGCCCATTTATTATTATGGGTGTATTATTTATGCGCACACTTTTAGACTAGAGTGATGTATCAGGGACCACCCATGTTATGTAAAATGTTTTTTTCAGACTGACTGTCGGGTTTAGTGACAGGCTGGTTAACTGACCCAATATTATAGTAAGACACGTTTTCCATCTCAATAGGAGATATCTTAAGTTTACCTTTTGAACACGACGAATTGTCAATGTCTTTTTTAATTTTTTCTCAAGTTCCCTTTTGTTCCTGCTGCTCTAATTTTTGGTGGGATCAGATGTGTTCTAATCATGCAAATACCAGGACTTTCTAGTGTTTGTCCTTTGTCTGCACATTTGATCATTAGCCTTCGTATTGCATAGTGCACTTAATGCGCAATTTTTTAAGGGACCTTTCTTCATGTTCTTGACAATCTGTATTATGTAATTTCTCTTTTGAGATGTTCTAGATAAGGAAGTTAGGAACACCTAGGCTTAATCATTGAGGAAAATATGTATTTACCCCATTAGAAAATGCCACCATATGTGAAGACATCCATTTAGATAGAATTTTTGTGTAGTTATTTACCCTTAGATGATGAAGGATATGCTCTCAGACGGAAACCTAATTGAAAAACCTAGAGACACTGTTTTGCCTACTGCCTTTATGTTTGAATTGCTTTTTGAAAATGACAGTGCATTCTAGACCAACATTGTCCCATGGCGTGTGGCCACTCCCTTGCAGATTGCAGGCCACCTGCTTGCAGTCCCCTTGTTAAAACCCATGAACTATTTTTGTGCTTGATTTGAAGGAAACTAACAATTGTGTTACATTTCCTATATCACTAGGTTCTGCGGGATCTTCCAGAGTCAAAGGAAGAGTGATACCCTGCAGACCTGTGATCAAGAAAGCCCACTCCCCTACAGATGAATGCAGGTTTCTTGGCTCTACAATTTCTGCAACCAGAAAGTCGCGAGGCTGAACAGCGATCATCAGCATGCCGTCAATGGTACCTCCCAAGCAAGGCGTTTGCTTCTTTGGAAGGCGTTGCAGAGAAAAAGAGGAGCTGGTTCCTTGTTGGCCACAGAATGACAGTTTTGTTTGTGCTCTGTACCTGTTACGTGCTGGAAACCTCTGTCAGTGTACAGTCCCTTGAGCTCTTGGCCCGAGTTTTGGCCACACACACACCTCTTTTCCCTTTGCTCCGGTGGAAAGGCAGTGCACCCAAGGATCCACGTTTGGAAAAAGGCACTACATTCTGGTGCCCATGAGAGAGCAGCTTGAGCGTCCTCTGACACTAAATGATGAGTGTTGGAGTCTGGAAGTGCTGCTGATCTTGAGAGGTTGTTTCTCAGTAGTGCTTGGATCTGCACGAGATGTTTTGTGCCCATGATCAATGAAGCGCACATCATTTGTAGTGTCTGCCCCAAAGAAGAGACACTGGTGCACTGCCTTGAGACATTGAGACTTTTGAATGAGCTATGAGTGTTTGCCAGGAGGGCACTCCAACGGATACTGAGTAACATCATTTTCATGAAAAGCCTGAATGAAGAGGCCCAACGCGAAGAAGACACTGGAAGCGGATTTGATGGACAATAGAAGCCTGCCAGGAGAGGCTTTGACGGACTCTGGGTATTTTCTGTGAGCTTGTATAGAATTGGAGTTTGGAAACTGATTTTTTTTGCTGCTTTGCTGGCATTGTTTTAAAGTACTATTCTGTTTAGTAAAAGCAGAATAAAGTCCACTCTCTGTGGAAGAGTATCCCTTTTCATCTGAGAGCATTGATAAGGAACACCACTGTTTCACTTGACATAATAAATTACTGAAATGCATAGGAAGCTATATAAAATGTACAAGATAATTTTAGGAATTACTTTTTGCTTAGGGTTGTGGAAAATTATGATTCATTTGTAATAGCGGTCACTATTTTGTCTATATGTTCTTAATGACGTGTTTTCTAGTGTTTTTTAAACATGGCATTGCTTTTATGGGTGGGATTGTTTTTGCTGCCCAATTCACACCTGTACCCACCTCCCAACCTATGTCTCTTCCTACTTCTACTTCTTTGCATCCTGTCCAGATTTTACCTGAACATGGACAGTTAGGAGATCAGAGTTTACTGATAATTCCTTTTGTACAGTTTCTGCATCAACACCAGTTAGTAGTTGAACATCACTGATTGTTGGGCGTGTGGTCTTATACCACATACTACAGATAGAGGCATTCCCTATTTGGTCCTGCCATATATGGCCTTTGTGCCACTACGTGTGTAAGGAGACCTGTCCCGAGAGAGTTGCTAAGTAATAAGATGATACTACAGCAACACCTTGATGATCTGATGAGTATAGACCTAGATTCAGACTGACATGGTTTAGGTTATTGCCTATGTAAGGGCAAAAGGAGCGTCTGTGGTACTGAAAATTCTGGACCAGTGTCATGAAACATCGTCGTATCATGACGAATTTGGTATCAGCAGACTGGAAATGACGAGTATACTATGCACAATCATTTTCGTTGCATTCGGGTGAAGAAAGCACCCTGAAATCAGAGTTTCCATCTTGAACCCTCGGGTTCCATTTTGTGAATAGCAGCCATTTTGTGGATTGCCCTTACAGTAGGCCTTCACTGTGGCAGAACAAGTATTTAAGGACATAACCTTAGCAAGGGTTTCTCTGTCTCTGAATGAATTACAGAGAGTAACCCTTTTCACCTGGAACTGACCTTTCTGTAAAACTAGTTTCACTAGCTGATGGTTGTCTAAGTTTTTCGATTACTGATTAGGACCTTGTTAACCATTAAGTTTCCTTGTGCATGTGTTATCTTAAACAACATCTAAATGTATTCTTTCCTTAAAGACTTTCTTTTCTGAAACTTGGGTTTTTGTTATGTGTTGTGACTGCCATCTAGTGTTACTTTTTATGTAGGCTTCAGAAGTTAGTTTGTGAGCCAAACAGTCGAATCATATATACATATTAACCAGGGATTTCTTTGTGCACTGGAGTTAATTTTAGAAGCTGGCCTTTCCTTGCCAAACCAGTTCCTGCCCTTTAGTTGATCAAGATTACAGATCAGAGCATAGGACATTGTAAAGATTTATTACACACAAACGTGCCTATCTTACTTTCATCTGTTCTTGTTCCTGCCTCCACGAGCTATTTATGACATGGGCTGTGACCTTACTGTTTTGGGTTTATCCGGCCTTGTCAGCTAGAGAATGTATGCATTATGTGGACATTGTTTATGGCCTGGACTTATCTTGAAAGTGGGTTTTGCATCTGTGTGCACGTTCTGTGAATGTACTTCAAATGTGTGCCTAGGGCACAAGGCATGGTATAAAGGATCTGTGCTCAGACCATTCAGCAGACTGCCTCATTCAATTGCTAAGGCAGTTGGGTGACGTAGCCTCACAATTAATTGTAATAAAGATGTCTTTTCATATTTCAGATTCTCTGTTGATTTCTTTGCTGCATTTGAATGGATTACTTATTGGTAAGACCCCTGAGAAGGAGTTTGTGGATTTTTGGAACCACAAAGACCATCAGGTAGCACTCTAGTGTCTCCACTAGACACTACAATGAAAAGGCCATGTGTACGCTGACGCGCAGCAGATGCGCGCAGCGGGCGTGCCGCCGGTGCACCAAAGGCAAGCCCATCTGCACCCGTCCGCATCCAGACTGTGCCCAGCACCCGGACTCCTGGTCCTCGCAATGGGGAAGAGACATTAGTGATCAGAAACCCCAGAGATTTGCTATCAAAGATTAGAGGTAGATGGGAGAACCCCCTCCTGCACTCTGTTACCTTTCCTGGACCTTTATGAGCAGCAACAATGTGATTGCTCCTCATGTGGATTCCATATGATTCATCCTCAAAATAGAGTCCGGGTACAAATGACCTCTAGAACGGGTATAACCACAAGGCACACTGTCCCTATTTTTGAGGAGAAACTTAATGGTTTACTCATAAACTCACACTCACTCATAAATCACAAGTTGGAATTTGTTGTTTACTTGGCATCATGCGAACCTGATAGGATCTTTATTAATGAAACCTGGGCTAATGAAGCATCAGGCCCTAATTTAGTGGATGCCATTCCGACCAATTATTCAATAATGAGAGTGGACAGGGACTCTTAGCCGGACTGGGTCTGGCTATTGCGTTCAAATCACATTTTAAATGTTTGATGAAATCTGGATTTGTTTTAAAAACAAGCAAAGCACTCTATTTCAAACGTATTCCTCCAAGCACTTGCTCATTTGGAGGTTTGCTGATATATAGACCCCCAGTGCCCAGATCCCCTTTTTAAGGGAGCTAAAATGCCTAATAGAAACTTTTGTAGCTAATAAATGCTTGACCATCATGGACGATTTTAATTTTCATCCTGAAGAGACTGACCACCAAGACTCACCTTCACTTACAGAAGTCCTTTCGAGTCTGAGAATGACACAATTAGTATCTGCCCCTACTCATAAGGCAGGTCACACACAAATAGTATTTTTACTAATGATAGTAGGCTGTCCTATCAATCAGTCACCCACTGTTAGCTGGTCCGACCACAGGGCACAGTAGCTTTTTTTTCATCCTTGTCCTCAGTCAACAGCAGTAACCCCCTTTGAACCATGATCAGGTCAAGAAGTTGGAAGGGGGTATGTGACGAAGCTGTGTCCAAAACTTTAGACAGCATACCCATTGAAATCTCAGAGGACATAGATAAGAGGGCGGAGGCGTTTGCAGAGTGGCTGGAGATGACAGCCAATAAGCTAGCCTCCCTTAGGGTAGTCACGCAAAAAAGACTCTCTCTGACAGCCGCCTGGTACAATGACAGACTCAGGACGCTCAAGCAGGCCTGTCGCTGACAAGAGTGTATATGGAGGAAAAACCAGGAAGAGCAAGAAAAAATAATCTATAGGAATCATATCAAGGAATGTAAACTAGCCTTGATTGAGGAAAAATCCAAATACTACACTCACAAAATTGAAAATGCCACAACTGCCAGAGAACTCTTTAGGGTAGTTCAACAGATATCCAACCCCCCGATCACTGGTGAGCCTGAGGGCTCACAACTATTTTACAACCAGTTAGCAAATTTCTTCCAATCCAAGATTGTAGATATCCACAAAGGATTTGAAGCAACTCTTAACACACCCATTCAGCCAACCCCTACCAGAAGGCCTCAATTGACATCTCAAAGGACTGCTGTTCAAACAGACCAAGAGACCAAAGTACTGTCTGTCTTCCTATCTCTTACTCCTAAGGTGGTGGGACAATACCTTCTCAATACGAAATCAGGGTCACCCCTTGAAGTCTGCCCGCCTGCAGTTCTTCACCTGGCAGCTAGCACCATAGCCAATCCTCTTTCCAATTTAACGAACCAAGTGATCATCTCTGGATCTTACCCTTGGAGATGGAGGGAGGCAATTATTAGGCACCTTCTAAAGAAATCCAACTTGGACAGTATGGACTGTAAAAACTATTGTCCGATCTCTCTGCTTCCCTGCCCAGCAAAGATCCTAGAGAAACATCATATTATCCATCTGATGGAAGTTGCAGAACATCAGGGATGGCTTGACAACTCTTAGTTCGGTTCCAGAAAACATCATTGAATGGAAACCGCACTGATCTCAGCCACAGACTGTATTAGGCGTCTAGTGGATGAAGGACAAGGTGTGGCACTGAGACTCCTCGATCTATCAGCAGCATTTGATACCATCTCGCCTTTGCTGTGGATGGATCTGGGTATCACTCATCAAGCCCTGGCCCTACTGTCCTCCTTCCTTATGGATCGTTCACAAAGGGTGAAGTTAAAGCACTTTTGCTCAGAGGTTTTTTCCCTGCCATGTGGAGTGCAGCAGGGCTCCTCGCTGGGCCCCACACTCTTTAATATTCATGTGCCCCCCCCCCTTGCTGTCATAAACCAGGCATTTGGGCTGAATGTAGTGTCATATGCTGACGATACACAGAATATTGTGTCAATCCCCAAGAATTCATGCTCAATAGCAGATAATCTCTTTCGATGTATGTGGGCAGTGGCAGACTGGATGGACCGAAACTTTCTAAAACTTAATGGGGAAAAAACCGAGGTGCTGCTCTTTTGTACAGGACCATCGAGCTAGAGTAGCAGATGGTTGCCAGATACACTAGGAATCTGCCCCAACCCCAGGAAGAAGGCCAAGAATCTCTGAGTTCTCTTAGATACTGAATTCAGTTGTAATGCCCAGACTAATCGCAAGGTGGCAACTTGCATCTGGATCATAAAGTTGCTTAGCAAAATCTTCCCGCCTATTCAGCAGTCAGCACAAACGCAGGTTGCCCTTGTCATGTCCAGAATGAATAATTGTAACTCACGTTACCTAGACTCCAACACGAGCACCCTGAACAGATTTCAAGTGGTAGAAAATGCGCTTGCCAGATTCATTCTCGTTATTACTAGGTGTCAGTCTTCCGCCAGGGGACTAGAGGCCTTACGTTGACTTCCTATTAGAAAGCACATTATGTGTAAATCACTCTGCATTGTGCATAAGGCTCTTTTCCTCCCCAGCCCTTCAAGAATTAAAAATATGTTTAGCTGATATCGTCCAGGAAGAAAATAAATTTACGATCAGTGCATCAAATCAGCTCATGGTGCCTAGAACCAAAAGAAAGAAATGGGGTGACAGAGCATTCTCAATTGCGGCAAGCAGACTCTGTCACTCCCTCCCGCAAAGCCTGAGGGCTATCCCTCAGCTGACACCTTTCAGGAAAGCACTCAATACTTGGCTGTATTCTTTATAGAGAATTCTTCCTGAACATCTAAAGGTGAAGCATGGTTCTCTGGACTGTCGTCTAGAGCACCGTGATGCCTTCGGGTAATTGTCACACTCTACAAATTTCAATCAATTTTAAATAACAAAAAAAGTCCCTTTAGCCGCCGTCCGCCTCCAGCATCGCATCGCATCGACTCTCCTCTTCCTACTGGTCCCAGCAGCTCCTGGAACAGACTCCCATCCAATCCCTGTACTGCAGAGCAGCGCGGGATTGGCCTGAGTGGGCAGGAAAGACGCTGCACTCAGACCAAGGAGTCTGTGGGGTTTCTCTAGCCTGGCTGCTCAATGCCAGAGAAAAAAAAAGTGTGCATGTGTGTTTGGTCAGCCTGAGACGTCCGGCCAACCACACATGAGCACCTAGGGAGTGGAGTGCACGTAGCACTCCTCTTCCTCCTCCCATGCCTCGGCCCAGTCCCTTCCTACAGCGCTGGCTCAGAACCGGCAGATGCAAAATAAAACAACACAAGAAAATCGTTTTATTTTTCATTTGCTGGCTCTGAGCCAGGCAGTGGGGCAGCGCTCCTCTGCCATTGCGGAAGCATATATGCCAATAGACCAGATTCCAAACCAAAAACGGCTTTATTTGAGTTGTCACCCACCTGAAAATGCCTTTTCTACAGTAGAAGTCAATGGGGAATTTTTATTCACGTCCCTTCCTAAAATGTTGGTATGTATGCGGAAGTGCCGCCACTGATAGGTTGCTTTTGTCTACAGCTGTGTAAAGAGTTTATTATTTCATTTTTATTTTATTTGAAAGTTTTATATAGCGCGAACCAGACCCTTGCGGGTATCAGAGCGCTTTACAGGTTAGGTGTCCTTATATGTTTATGCCATGAGGCGGGCCTGGTTGGCGCTTTATAAAACTGTTCAAGTAAAATGTATGGAGGATCTCCCGCACCAGGTATTACCGTGGAGCAGCCAGAGTTGGTGAATGTGGCTGGTCCAGACACGTTGTAGGAGGTGCCTTCAGGCCCTGGGAAAAGGAGCTGGGGGGGAGAGTGCAGCACGATGAATCCCTCCCAGGCTGGGGTTCAAGAGAGGCGAGGTGAGAGCTCCGGAGATGAAAGCGGCAGACAGAGTGAGACTGGAAGCGATGGGGGGGAGAACCGAGTGAAGACAAATGGGGGAACAAAGACACAGAGAGGGCGCTGGTGAAGGAAGCGATGGATAGAGGGAGAGAGGCCCCGACTATAAGGGAGGAGAGGAGATGGAGGAGAGGAAGGGTACCTTTGTCATACCCGTCTTGCCTTGGAAAAAAGAGTAGAGAGGCGCACTCAATGAAGTCAGTAGCACAAAGAGTCCATTAAATATGTAGATCTTCTGTTGTTTTCTTAGATATATTCTTTATTTTCTTTCACATACAACGGCACAGCCAACGCGTTTCATTCCCATTTGTGCCTAGGGAATTTCATCAGGGCTGCAAAAAGACATTTACGTACATAAGTATTTGATTTATCTTATGCTTAAAAATGCATATAAAATGGAACATGTCCAAGCTAGTATACAGAAAGATATAATCTTTACAAAGAGACTAGCAAAATTTAAAAACATACCAATAGATCCAGACATATTGGACAGATTTAATATCTGCCAATTGACAAAACTACTTATCCCCTTACGGATGCATATGCTCCCTCACCAGTGCATTGCTACCACAAGGCCAGTTCGAGCAATAGTGCTTGGAACTGGAGGAAAGAGACACCAGGCTATTGGAGAGATAGATGCCTGGAAGGAGTCAAGTGATTATAACATGCACGATGTTTACTATGTCAATAAAGAAAGTGTGTGGTCGAAAAGACCATAGTCCAAGATTTAAAGGTGAGAGTCACACGTGAAAGTAAAACCGTTAAAAAAAACCTTTAAAGTGAGAAAGTCCCCGGCTTTGGTGACCCAAAAGGCCTTCAAGTATCACGAAACGTGACTAAATAGATTTATTCCATGGCTCACCATATACTGAACAGTCAGGTTGATACGGTAGTCCTAGAGGAAGTCGCTCTTAGGAAGCTGTTGTGAAGAATGATCGCAGTAGATCACAGCGTATTCCTGAAGTAAAATATAATATGATAATACGATTTATGATTCCTGTTATCCCCATATTAGGGCCAGGTGTCCAGTACAAGCATATCACCAGACAAGATTGTATACGTGCTATTCCCGTTAGGGTGAATATTATCCCCAACGTACATGATAGCCATAATGTTCTACTTGAAAGAAAACCTCTGCATGGAGAGTGCTCGCAAGTTGTGAAGGCAAGCATTCCCTAACCCAGGATGTACCCTTGGAATTAAATGAAAAGGGGGGGGTAAGCAGCGAACAAGGCAAAATGGTCCCTTGTGGCCATATTTGTAACCATGAGAAACTGTTTTGTACCTGGGAAACGCTTGCCGCTCAGGTCCGAGTAGAATGGTAGTTCATGTCCCCCGAGTTAGCCGAAAATACAGCTTTGGAAGGACAGGGTGTCTGTTGATCCTAGACCCCTATATGTGGTAAATGTAAAAAATATATTAAGTTATGTACCGCATATGGGGAACAAAGAGCTTGGTTGTCATGATCCAGAGTTAAAAAAGAAGAGGTCATCAGGTATAGGCTTAAGGTTAAAATATGTATACCCTTTGAAATATCTAATGCGTAGCGGACTTATATAGGGGAATAGTCTGCATTCCTAATTAGCTGACAATATTAGTAGACCAAGCTCGAAAGCCGATAATGAAAAAAGTAAGGGAGAGGCAGATCGCTACAGTGAGCAGTAAATACTTCTATCTGCTAGTGCTATGGGCAAAGAGTGTTCTACATTAGCCCCCCTCCTGCCAAAATTCACACGCAAGCCTAAAAACCTCCGCTCCCCTAGTGTTCAGATATCCTCAAACTTAAGTATAGTACCTTAAGGGAACTGCAAGGCGAAGGACGTTCAGCGTGCTCCGGGAGATAACCGGCGTGTGTAGTTCCTTGTCTTCGCGTTATTGCGGAAGGTACCTGAGAATGGCCAAACAATGTCAAGTTGCCACCAATTGGAACAAAAAGTGGAAGCCCCGTAAAAACCCGAAACTCCTGACCGTTTCACATACCTCTGATATGGTGCCCGTTCTCCGCCGCTCCTCCTCATGGATTAATGGAAGCAGGGAAATGCCGGTATACGCCATATTTAAAACAAGGTGTGCCATTACTTTGAGGTAATCACGTGGTGCCGGGACCGACCCGTTTCGTTTTAGGGAATCCCGTGTCCACAAGGGTGGCCATCTTTGAGTGTAGCAGAAGATGGCATATTTACAGTGTCAAAGGATGCAAAACGTCACATTATGTCGACGATTTAAAAAGTTTGCAAAATTGAAATAAAATTGCAATGAATTAAATTAAGAGAAGGATGTTCTTTTATATCCTATGAGATATTAATTGTTAGATCAAAAAACAGTAATTTTTAATATATCGTAACCATGGGATTGTATTAGATTGAATCGAATTCATATGATACATGAGAGGGGAGCACGATGTGGTCGTGTCATAATATCACAAATATGACAAGAGTGTGAGTGTCTGATTTATTCCCTAAAATGCAAGTAAACGGAGCGCAGTCACAGCCGACCGTGGCGGCCATCATGGAATAGTCTAAAATATGCGCACAGTGCATATAAAGTGCAACATTAAGTGTACCGAATCGTGTCCTGCAGAATAAAGTCAAGCTGGGGACACCCCAAAGAGGGAGAAAAAATGGGGGGTGCAGGGGAGAGGCGCGGAGGGGAAGCCAGTGTTGGTGCACCCCAAATTATTATGACACAACTAAGGTGCAAATATAAAATAAGAGTGAGATAATATTTACAGTGCAGCCAACAGATAGAGAATGACAGGCAGATTTAAGTACCATGCAGAAAAAGGGGATATCCCAAAATGAGCAAGTACCCCTGCAGAGCAGTCCAAAATGTCGCTGAAGAATTCCCACGATAAGAGAAAACCCCTAGCAACGGTCCAATATATCACAGAGTAGTTACAGTGTATGGAAAAACAACATCACAATGTCAAAAAGACCAATATTATGTACACATTATGCAGGGTATCATAGAGAAGTTACAGAGTGTGGAAAAGCAACATTAAAGTCCTGAAGAGATCAATGTTACACACACATTGTGCAAGGTCAAAACAGAGGGAGTCCGTTACAGCAGTTTGTTTCTTACATTATAATACAGTATATTCCCATCCATTCAATTAAGCCCTCTGTTCATCCCCTGCACCTGGCGATGACGAACCTCAAGCCTGATTTACACATTCAAGTCTTGGTGTCCGGAGCGTTAGTTAAGTAAGGGAAGTGACACAGATGATAGTGGCATTATTTTATATTTTATGTCAAAAAGTGATGAAACTCTTTGTCCGTGTTATGCCCCCTTTGTGTTGCCCGCAAACGGCAAATCCACTTTGCTTCCCTCTGCCTAACAGCTAGTTCTCGGTCACCCCCTCTTTTATCCTGTGGTATATGATCAATACCGTGGAACCAAAAGGAAGTGTCATCTGGATGTTTCTCATCGTAATGTGAGCTTACTGGGTAGCGTTTGTCTCTGCCGTTGATTGCCCTTCGATGCTCTTGGATTCTTATTTTCAATGGGCGGATGGTACTCCCCACATAGATGATATTGCAACTACATCCCAATACATAAATTACGTGTGTGGTGTTACAGTTGATAAAACTGTTTATTTTGTAATTTTTCGATGTATTATACCTGAAATTGGTGGTTTTATTTAGGCCTGAATTGCAAACTATACACGACCCACATGTATAAAAGCCCAAAGGTTGGGATGGAAACCATGATTCACGCGGGGTGGTTATGTAACTTTGACATAAGTCATCCCTGAGGGATTTGCCCTTTCTGTATGAAATAAGTGGTCTGTTGGGTATTAAATCCCGTAGGCCAGGAGCATTTTGCAGAATCCCCCAATGCTTTCTAAGTACATTATGGACTTTGTTACTGTTGGCGTTATATTGGGTCGTGAAAGTTATGCTACGGTCCTTCTTCTTGGGTTTAGTGGGGTTAGCATGAGTTGTCGTCAGCAGAGTGTCTTCCCTATGTAGGTTCTTTGCTTTTTGTATGGCTACATCCACCACTTTTTGATCGTAGCCCCTCTTGAGAAACCTGTTTCTTGCAGTGGTCAGATTTTGAGCATAGACATGTTCTTCGCTACAGTTTCTGCGCAGTCTCACCATCTCGCCGTATGGTATATTGTTAATTACAGAGCGAGGGTGGGCGCTGTCCGCATGTAATACTGCATTACATGAGGTTTCCTTCCTGTATAGGCTACTTTGTACCACATCCTCCTTGACATAAAAACAAATGTCCAAGAAATTGATGGTTTCTTTACTGTGTGTCATGGTCAATTTTACGTTATGTTTGTTGTTGTTGAGATATGTGTGGAATTGTTGTAGAGATTCCACCGAACCCGACCAGAGGACAATGATGTAATCTATGTACCTCCCCCAGAATACAATATGTTCAGTCCAGGGGGACCCGTCTTGCCTTGTCAGCTTAGGAGAGAGCTCAGCGGCGAAAGGAGCTGAATTAATGCAGCTCGTGTGCAGCTTTCCAAAGAAACTGGGTCCTGAGCACAGGACCGAGCTCTAAAGCCCCATATATATCACAACAATATACAGCCCCACCCCCTTATTACAGCGCCTCCACCATACAGCTCCTGCTTGAACTCGCCATACAGTCATCCTGCCTTCGTGCCCCCTGACTTATGTCCGAGTCCCTCCCCATGCCAGAGAGTCTGTTATGTAGATTTGGAGCAGTTTCTGTTCCTTGTAGATACATCTTAGAGCCTTTTCATGCCCACCGCTGCCAGGTGCATTGTGCTCGCACAGGACGAGAGAAGCCACTGCCACCAACCCCGCAGTGTTGTCTGGCTCGCCTCTTCCATTTATTGTGTTGTTTTTGGCCTGAAAACATGTCTCGGTTGCATGGGGTCACGCTAAGCGATCCTTGTGTTTGCTCCCGCTTTCTTTAGTTTATTCACATTGTGGTGTATTATTAAAATAACAAAATGGAAGTTATCGACCTCGGAAGGATGACATCAAAATTACAGGATTCAAACTCATGGGCAGATGTGAGCTGGGCCATCTGGCGATTTACTACGTCAACCGTGTCCCCTTTCCGGATTAGTATCGTAAAGTAATGTGAGGTCATCCATTATTTGGTAGGAGATCAATATGCCAACTATAGAGCAGGTTTTAAAGTGATTTATTCTTTTGATGTTTAAAGTATGTACTGGGGATAATACCAGCTTTCTCAGATTTTCCTAATAGTTCTACTGGCCGGACTTCCAAGGGGGTCGTCATCAGTGCGGAAAAGACTGCAGCCTTGTTGTTCCTCTGCTGAGCCTCCACAGATCCCCCCCCCCCACCCTCCCCCAGCCCCTAACACGCTGCAGAACTCTGCTTGAGTGGGTGGGTGCAGGGAGCCTTTAGTTCTGCTGCAGCCTGGGGTCTGTGCGTACAGGGGAGATAGTGATGGTGAATGTTGTGATAATGTGAGTGCAGAGCGAGTGATGTGCCTGTGTGCGATTGCAGAGTGTATTCCGTGTGTATATGAGTGCAGGGTGAGCAGTGTGCAGGCAGGGGGAGTAACGAGAGCCCACTGGGTGAGTAGTAAGATTGCATGACTGAATGGTGTGCTTGTGTGAGCGCAGAGTTAGTTGTGTGACAGTGTGAATGCACTGGATGAGTCATGTGCCCTTGTGCAGAGTGAGCAGGATTCTTATGTGAGTGCAGGATGAGCGAAGCAGTGTGTGTTTGTGATTAAAGGTGTGTGGAGCCATGTGTCTGTGTGAGTTAGTCTTTGCAAGTCTATTTGTACCTTTTTCCCCAACCACCCCCCAGTGTTTGATTGAAGGTCGAATGTACTTTATACTCAACCCAAACCTTCTGCCTTACCACTTTTAAAAAGCACCAGCCACCACTGCGTTATTTTCAAGGCTGCCAACTGGGGAGCCAGGTTTGAGTCTTGGTGTCACTCAGCAGCTTGTGATTCTCGGCAAATCACGTAATATCTCAGTGCCTAAAAATAAAAAATGAATGTGTCCTTGTGTAATGTAACTAGTGCTCATTTAATTTATGTATTTATAGAGCATGTATGCTGCAACAGCTACCCAACACAGGGTTTCCCGACATTTAGGCAACAGGTAAGATGAACCAGTCTGAGGATCAGACAAGCCATATTTTTAGTTGTCTGCGGATGGTGAGCAAAGAGGTGCAAGATCTGAGATGTTTAGGAAGGGTGTTCCAGAACTTAGATCCTAGATACCCATAGGAGTGACCTCCCTTACGGGACAATTTGAATCTGGGAACAATTCACAGAGAAATATTGCTGGAACGCAAGCAGCGAGCAGGTTGGTAAGCAGTTATCAGACTGTTAATGTGATGAGGAGCAATTCCTGTCCTTGCTTTAAAAACATAACACCTTTAACCAATGCAGGGCTTGAAGATGTGGCTGATGTGTGTTTCGGCAGCATTCTTCACAACTTGCATGCGTCTAATGCAGGCTTTTGTCAGCCCCCAGGTACAGAATGTTGCCATAGTTTAGACGGGCTATAAGAAGTGGCTCGACAATAATTCTCTGTGCAGATTTAGGCAGAATCCATATAAATTTGTGTAACCATTTGAAGGTTGCAAAGCAGGTAGCAGAAACCTGGGCGGCCTGAGACTTCATAGAAAGCTGACAATCCAGTGTGAAGCCTAGATTCTTTCTGCAGGGACAGAAATATCACCCAGAGCAATCAGCCAGTTTTGGGGTCCTTAAAGGGATAGATTCTTTCCCAGCACCAACACCCCAGTTTTTTCTCTGTTCAATTTAAGCGAATTGTTGTTCATCCAGGACGCAACATGAGACGAATAGGAGTTCAGAGATCCAGAATCATGATCCTGTGCGGATGATAAGAAGAAGATGATATGGGTATCATCCACAAAGGGGTAAGGAGTCAACACCCAGCATTGCACCAGATCGGCCAGGGGGCGGACATAGATGTTAAAAAGTACCAGGCTAAGTGCAGCTCCCTGAGGGACCTCAGAGGTCAAAGCATGGCTCATGGAAGAGGCATAGCCCAAGAAAACCTGAATGGTTTGGTCCTTTAGAAAAGAGGACAGCCATACAAGTGCTGTGCCTTGAATGCCCAATTGAGACAATCTTAGCAAAAGCATTTCATGGGACACAGTATCGAAAGCAGCACTCCGATCGAGTCAAATCGTTGTAGCTGTCTCACCCTCATCAAAGATGTTCTGTGAACTAGAGGAGGGCAGACTTGGTACTATGCCCAACTCTGAACCCAAATTGGGAGTCATGCAAAAAGCTTTGGTGTTCCACAAAGGTGGAAAGTTGTTTACAGACATATTTTTCTAAAATTTTAGCCGGTATGGGTAACAGAGAGATAGGTCGATAGTTGGACCAGATGGAGGGGTCCAAATCAGATCTTTTCAAAAGGGGAAGGATCATGGCATGCTTCAAAGGCTGAGGGGTGACTCTCTCCCATAGCAAGCATTGAAGGAGCTTTACAAAAAGAAGGATGTCAGGATCGAGAAACCCGAAGTTGGGCCATGGGATGAGGATCTTTGGGGAGCTAGATCTTATAGTATATGCCAAGGATACAAACAAGGGTGGGTCCAGGGCATCCCAGATGTCCAATGTCTGAGGGACAGAAGGGGAGAGTAGTGAGGGGGAGATCTCAGAAACTGAGAGTGCCAGATGAATTTCGGGCTGTTTAGTTCCCCCTCTAGACTCCCTCAAAGAGTGATGGATGTCCAGTACTTTGCTCACAAAAAAGAGTGCAAGTTCCTCCCATTAAGTCTGTGTTAATGTCAAGTTTCGAAACATTCTACAAGGGTCCAAAAGCTCGTTAACTATTCTAAAAAGCGTTCTAGGACAGTTTTTGACTAATAGGATTTGATCGGAATAAAAGGCAGCTTAAGCCATTCTTCAGAGACTATGGTGATGTTTCAGCGCCACTTTATATTTAAGGTTGGATGAGTCATCATAATTGAACATCCAAGCCCTCTCCAGTCTCTTACAGCCAGTTTTAGTTGTCTTTAGTTCCTTTGAAAACCATGGTGCCGGAGGATAGGATCTGGAAGCGTGGCGGGATTTTAAGGACAAAATATGGTCTAATGAACTCAAAAGCCAGTCATCTTTTAGCACATGATCCAATGTGGTCTCATCCCACAGAATAGGAGCTGTTTTCCTGAGATGATTGTTAAGAGCTACAAGGTCCAACCTAGATCACGCCCTAGTCTAAATCTGGGGTCTTTGTGGCTTACTAAAAACCTCCAGTAGGACGGGGACACAAAATGGTACTGCCAAGTGATCTGACCACATAAGTGGCAGTGGAGGCAGGGAAAAAAGTTTGTCTATATTGGAAAAGACTGGATCTAGAAGATGGCCTGCAAGATGAGTGGGTGTGAAGTTCATAAGATTAATATTTAAAGAGCCTAGGTGTTCAATTAGGGCTAGAACAGTCCTGCAATGAGAGTCCTCCAGATGAACATTCAGATCCCCTAGTAATACAAAATTAGCGAACCTTAGAATTAGGGGGGGCTTCAAAATCAGGGAGTATCTGGCACCAGCCACCTGCATTTCCGGGTGGATGATAAATCAGAGTGCCAGAAAGATTACATTTGGGCTATAGTTCCAAGGCGAATGATAAAGCTTCACAACCAGGGATAGGCAAATTATTCGTTGTACATTTATATTTGTCTTAAAAAACATTCGCTATTCCACCTCCAGGGGCCTTATTTATGAAGACCTTGCGCCGCCAGTGCGTCACTTTTAACATGGGAAAAAGTGACGCACCAGTGGCGCAAGGCTTTCATAAATGAGGCCCCAGGTCTATTAGGCCTATCTCACCTCACTAACGAGTGGCCTTGAGGGAGGGCCCCGATCACATCTAGTGACGAGGCTTCATGAAGCCAGGTTCTGGTAATAAATAGAGCATCTGGTGCATGGTCCACTAAAAAGTAAAAAATAAATTGCTGATGGCTAGGGAGAGAACGCACATTAAGATTGAAAAAGCGAAACTAATTATCTTGCTGGAATGTGAAGAGCATGGCTGATTGTTGCCCTTAGTGGTAAATGAGGAGCATCGCGAAGGAATCTCCTCACTCTCTTGTAACTTAGGAGAGTACATACAGCACATACATTTGACTACATCCTTCTGCAAATAAAGACACTCACGACATTCCTTGAAGCAGAGAGGTCGAAGCGCTTTAAGCTGCGTTGGTGAGAAGGTAATTGTATTGCATCCCAAAGAGATGGAATGTCTCTGGCCCCTTCAGGCACGGACGGATACAGACAGGCTTGCCTTAGGCACACCTTTGGTGACTCAACTAAACCCCCATGATTGACAGAAAGAAAAAGAGCGAGTGGGTACTTCAACACGTTCACCTGGCTCAATAGAAAGGACTCCGTGCAAAATTCTCAACAAATAGCAATTTAAAAAAAAAAAGAAACTTTGATCAAGTTAAACTCTATTTACCAGTACAAACAATCAGGAACTGTTAGAATGGGCGCAAACCCACACCTTACCTAGTTGTGGTTCAATATCTTCGGGTCGAGTTTGCGTTATATACAACTGCAAAACAATGAGTTCTGGTGCCCAAAGCTCTTCTCAGAAACCTGATGCCAGTGCTTTTAAATGTTGCTGCATGGAATACTAGTCTTGGAATGGACTCCATCAGCCTGATTCATGTACTGGCCGTTTTGCGTGGCCCTAATAGCGAATCATAGCGACTCGCTATTGAGGACACGCAAAACGGCATTCATGTAGGAATAGCTAAATAAATAGCGATTCCTACATGATCTCTATTTGCGAGTAGAAAATTGCTACTCGCAAAAAAAGGAATAACTCCCCATTCATTCCTATGGGCCAAAAGGCCCATAGGAATGAATGGGGAGTATCCCTCATTTGCGAGTAGCAATTTGCTACTCGCAAATCAGATAGCGATTTTAAGGGTGCCAGGGGTGTCCAAAGGACACCCTGTAGCACCCCTAAAATGCACATTTGAACAGGTGTTGCGCACACACATGTCCAAAGGACATGTGTGTGTGCAACATGCAACTTAGAAAAATGCTTTTAAAAGCATTTTTCTGAGTTTTTGCTATTTACCGAGAGGTCTGACCTCTCGGTAAATAGCGGCCCAAAAGGGCAAAATCGCAATTTTTTTTTGTGTCATGAATAGCATTTGAGGAATCTCTATTAGAGATTCCTTAAATGCCATTCCTCGCAAATATGCGAATTCTTACATAGCGATTTTTGCATTTGGGATTGTGAATACCAAATGCAAAAATCGCACTCGCAAAGGGCCAGATTCTCAGAATCTGGCCCTTTTGCGAGCGCTTTTGGCTACATGAATCAGGCTGTTAGTCTCTTACACCCACTAGCAGACACTCCTTGCCAGCAGTGGGCGGTGCAGGTAATCGTGGTGAGTCGGAGCTTGGCGCTACGGAGGGGATGTCGACAGATGACGGAATAGGAGTTATTTATTTATTTATTGCCCTATTCCGTCATCTGTAGACATCCCCCTCACCCTGCCCTTCCCCACCGCGCTTACCTGCACCGGCCGCTGCTGCTCCTTGCCCTCATATCTCACTCTTATATGTTCCTGCTTTCTCTGCACTTAATTTGAGCCGCAGTTGTAGGTGGGGACTTGCACTTATTTATTCTCATCAAAAATGTAGTGAGAGCAAGAGAGGGAAAAACACACAAAAAGGAAAGAAGGAGGAAGAGTAAGAAGGAAATCTCACAAAAGGGAAAGCAGTTACAAGCAGGAGTGAGATAAAGATGCAGGGTGTGTCTGCTAGCGGATTAAAGCGGCCAGAGGTGGATTCAGGACTGCCCACCTTGGTATTCGGAGCGCCGACATTTAATTGCACAGTTCTCCTGCTTCGTAGCAGAGCTTTGGGCACCTGCACCCATTCTGTTACAAATTAAGCCCTGGCCGCTTTCTCTCTTTGTGAAGTTTTTCCGTCTTTCACTTCCCCCGTCTTTGTCCTCTGTGTGTATATATAGCTGTCATAACCTTGGAGTTTTGGAACATATTGTACTCTTAAGTTGTATTGTTTGCCAAACACTGTTGTGCCAGTTAATTTGATGTGTCGGAGGACCAAGTCAGCAAGTCTAGGTATAGCCAAGCCCAAGAAGACCGACCATGTTCCCATAGTTTATGCTGGCTCCAGGCCAGTGAGTGGGTGCACCGCCAAATCCCAGACACACAGCCAGGCTTAAATACATCTCAGCGGTGCAATGCAGAACCCTTCGTCAGCATGAACCAGCTTGGACAGTTCATGGTCGAAGGTCTGTGCCTGAAGATGCGCACATCTGAGAGGGGCCATCTCCAGCCAGATTAGAAGTTGTCTGGTCAATTCGTGGCCATCTCAGTGGAATACTGAAGCCAGGGTTTGATGCAAACAAAAAACTTAAAATGAATTTTTCGCTCCTAAGAGTGAGCGGCCACGCTATTTTGCCTGCGTTGCATTTCTGGAAAACTGCTCCGATATTTATTTAGGATGAACGGAAAAGTAAATTACACTGATTCAGAAGATGGAGGGCCATCCAGCAACCCCATCTGTTTTCCATTACTCATAAATTGAGCGGAACATTATGAGAAAATGATGTAGAAGTAACCACTGCATTTCCCAAAGTCTGGCAGGCACCGGTGCTGGTACAGACATGGGCCCACATGCATCAAGCATTTTTGCAGTCGCAGACGGTGCGATTCCTTAAAATCGGCCGTTTGCGAATGCAAAAGTGCTTGTTGGGATGCATCATGCCATTTTAGAAGTCGCATCTTTTTTACGATTTCTAAAATTGCGTTAGCATTTAAGAAATCGCAATTGTGCGATTTCTTAAATGCTATGCATCATTATAGAAAAATATGCGTTTTTTAAAAATGGAAGTGCAAATTACCACGAAGTTCAACTTCGTGGTAAATTGCGAAATTGTTTAAAAATGCACAAAAATGCATTTTTTAAACTGTAAAGTTACACACACACATGTCCTTAGGACATGTGTGTATGTAACTTATGCTGAAAAGTACATTTCAGGGGTGCATGGGGGGGGTCCTTTGGACCCCCCCCTGCACCCATGAAATTTTCTAAGTGCCACTCGCAATTTCCATTGACTCCTATGGGCCTTTTGGCCCATAGGAATCAATGGGAATTGCGAAAATTAAGTTAAGAAATCTGTATTTCTTTGGGATTCGGTAAAAAATGCGATTTTTACCGAATCCCACAAGAATACCGAAAATATTGATGCATATCATTTTGCATTTCTTAATTTGCGATTCCTTATTTTTCGCAAATTAAGAAATGCAAAAAGACACAATGATGCATGTGGGCCATGGCTTCCAGCTGCAGGCTGCACGCTGGCTTCGCAAAGAAGCTGACTGAGTCTAGCCGCCTGATTCATCAAGATAAATTGCACTCGCAAAGGGCAAGATTCTCAGAATCTTGCCTTTTGCGAGTGCAATTTTTGCATTTGGGATTCATCATCCCAAATGCAAAAATCGCTATTTAAGAATTCGCACATTTGCGAAGAATTGAATTTAAGGAATCTCTATTTGAGATTCCTTAAATGCAATTCATGTAGCATTTTAAAATTGCGAAAATGCAATTTTGGTCCGCTATTTACCGAGAGGTCGGACCTCTCGGTAAATAGCAAAAACTTAGAAAAATGCTTTTAAAAGCATTTTTCTAAGTTGCATGTTGCACACACACATGTCCTTTGGACATGTGTGTGCGCAACACCTGTTTCAATTTGCATTTAAGGGGTGCTACAGGGTGTCCTTTGGACACCCCTGGCACCCTTTAAATCGCTATCTTATTTGCGATTAGCTAATTGCTAATCGCAAATAAGGAATAACTCCCCATTCATTCCTATGGGCCTTTTGGCCCATAGGAATGAATGGGGAGTTATTCCTTATTTGCGATTAGCAATTTGCTACTCGCAAATAAGGAATGTGTAGGAATCGCTATTTATTTAGCAATTCCTACATGAATACCGTTTTGCGAGTCCTTAATAGCGATTCTCTATGAATCGCTATTAGGGGCTCGCAAAACGGCCCGTTGATGAATAAGGCTATAAGAGTCCAATGTAAAACAAAACAGACCCGTGGAATAACGCACAGAAGTCTAGCACATGTTTATTGCAAAATATCCAGCAAGCATCAAAGATAAGTAAAAAAGGCAAAATGCAAATCAAAATTGCAAAGTTGGATCCATGCAATGCTAAAAACCAAACATTTTGGTGCCACATATATACACTTTTTCTTAATGCATGTGAATGGAATCAGGAAAACGTGACAGACAGAAACCTATAGATGGGCGCTAATGGGTGGGTGCCAGGCTCTTGGAAGAATTCGAGTAGGCCTTGTGAAACTGTCACTAGTGTCTTGAGCAAAAGCCAACTCTACTGCTTTCTGCAATGCCCACTTCGATGTGCCAGCTGAAGAACAAGGCAACACTTACTGGAACAGTTAGGCTAAAATGTGAAACGTACAACAGATTATAAAAGCATGCCTGTTTATTTACAATGTGGGTTGTTAGACCTGGCATATTTTGCCGTGGTGTGCCCTGGTTTTTTGCTTTTGACCTCCTGATTTTGACTGTGTGCTGAACTTCGTTTTTGCTGGTTTTAGGACTCAAGGCACTTTTTCACTGCTGAACAGCGCTAAAGCGCATGTGCTCTGTGTCTAAAATGAAATGGCATTTGGTTTCTTCTTGATTGGCAGATTTGATTTGCTGATAAGTCTCTAGTGCAGGGCACTACATGTGCCCAGGGCCTGTAAATCAAATGCTTCTAGTGGGCCTCCAGCCCTGATTGTGCCACCCACTTGCGTAGCTCTTCAAACCTGCCTCAGGCCTGCCACTGCAGAGCTTGTTTATGCAGTTTTAAACTGTCATGTTGACCTGGCAAGTTCATCTACTTGCCAGGCCTAAACCTTCCCTTTTATTACATAAAAAAAGTCACACCTTCGGTAGGCCCTAGGTAGCCCCAGGGGAAGGGTGCAGTTTACTTAAAAGGTAGGACATGTAATTTTAAGTTTTACATGTCCTGGTAGTGAAAAACTGCTAAATTCGTTTTTCACTACAGGAAGGCCTATCTCTCCCATAGGTTAGCATTGGAGCTGCCTTGTAACAGTTCACACATGTAACTTCCATTTGGAAACAGATAGAAAATTGGAGTTTTGTGTCTCTGGACTCACAATTTAAAAACATATATTTTTGTAAAGTTAATTTTTAAATTGCAGGTCTGAAAATGCCACTTTTAGAAAGTTGGCATTTTCTTACTTTACCTATTCTGTGCCTCTGCCTATCCCTAGAATATCTGATTCAGGGTGGCAGCTGGGCTTTGTGCGTTCCCTCTAGAGAGTCACACAGAGGGAGCTGAAGTGTGCCCAGCATATCCTGATGGCCAATCACCAGGCTGATGGGTTGTCCTGAACTAGAGTAGAGGGAGGAGTTGAAACCTGCACCTAAATAGGGCTGTGCCTGTGCCGACACAAAGAGGTGCATACCCCATGTAGTGTGTCCAAAGCCAGAGCCAGGAAGGGCAGGTTCTTGTGCACTACAAATGCCTTTCTTTGAAGTCTCCCTATTTCAAGGACTAACATGGGTGTAAGTACTGGACCTCTGACACCATATCCTCAGAACACTTCTGGACCAAGGACATTCTGCCAGGAAGAAGAGCTGTGGTGCTGCCAGGAGGGACTTCAACTTTGCTGCTTGCTTTGATGTGTTGGCCTGCTGCTTCTGGCCTGAGAGTAAGAGGACTGTACTTCGGTCTCAACATCCTGCATCTAAAGGTTCTCCAAGGGCTTGTTTGGGCGTGACTCCTGTTGCTGAAGTCTCAGAGACAACAAAGACTTTACCTTGCTAGTATCACCTGAGCTCCTCTGCTGTGAGTTCTGCTCTGCCAAGTGGTGCCAAATCCAGTCTTGGACCCTTGGAAGTCGGTATTGGTACTGCAACAAAGAAACCAATGCATTGACTCCAAAGCAACATTTTGGAACCAGTGCCTCCCTGCAAAATCGATGTATTGGTGCTGCCTGCACTGAAGGTCTCCTTTCGCCAAGTGCACGACACAACAACCTCGACTTTCAACGCAGCCTCGACTTTGCCACAGCGGCTCCAAAAAACTGCCACTGCGTGAGTCTCCGACACCTCGTCGCCGACGTTCAGAGTGCACCATCCCAACTCTGACGCTGTCCTGCTCTGCATGGCTTCCAACTGACACATCGCCTTCAGCCCAGCGGTTCGACATCAACGCCATGGAACCGACTCACCGGGCTTGTGACATCACCGCATTATCAATGCCACACTATGTTCAGGAACTGAGTCCTTGCACCAGCAACCAACGCATTGCCTCCTTTGCGCGCCACATCGCCCCGAGTGCCACAACTTCAACGACCTTGCACCTCCTCTAGGGACCGACGCATCACCTGCATCCACGACACGTCCCCTCCTCTGAGCACCGGATTGTCTACGATTTCCGATGCATCCATGGTACTGTTAGCGGGTTTGCCTGACTCCTGTATCCGACCTGCTCTCTATCACAGTCGAACTGAACTTTTGAATTTATCCCGTTCAAGCATCGAGCTATTGATTTCTAAGCACTGCATTTTGATGTAATCTTGCAAAATTCATATCTTGACTTCAGTGTGTTTAATGTGTGTCCTTTTAGTCTTGTTTTCCTCAGATAAATATTTGCTATTTTTCGAAACTGGTGTGAAGTACTTTTGTGGTGCTTTCACTGTGTTACTGTATGTGTGTGCACAAATACTGTTTAGTTGATCCTGACTAGTCTGTGCCAAGCTACCAGAAGGTGAGCACACATACAATTTTAATGTGTACTACACTTACCCTGAATAGGATTGTGATTCCTGCTTGCACAGGGTGCATACCTCTGCCAACCAGAAACCCAATTTCTAACACGTGTAAATGCACAATAATACTAAGGCTTTAGTGATGAGCTTCAAACCAATAAAAAGCAAACTCACAATTGATTAATAAACACTATATCAGCATGTTAAGGAAGACATTGAATCTGCCATCAGGTGTAAGCAATCGTTAAGGCACTTATCTATGTGTATTCACAATCCCACCAGCAGACAGTATTTCCAAAACTCTTATGGGGCTAATTTCCCAAAAAGTTTAATCTACACCTGCAGGTTTACTACCTCACATGGCCGTAGAGTTATAATTTTCATACATTCAAAAAGTTCTCCACAAGTATGCCTGGAAAGATGTGAAAGCTGTATGAATCCAGGACATACTTCCTCAAACTCTTTGTGACTTCCAGTTTTACATAAAAAAATGTACGTGTGCATATTTTCTCGTGCAAAAAAAAGTAGGGGTGGGTGGGACTCGTGGAGTTTTATTCTGCGGATTTCCACAGCGTTACATATAAACTCTGCAAGAGTTCAGCCAACGGTGAGAAAATATGCGAACCACGCTTCTTGTGCTGCAATTTAGCGCCAGTAGCATTAGCAGCACCATGCGGTGTGCAAGAGTGTGCGGCCATTCGAGTTGGTTTTGCTTCAACTTTAGTAGAAAATCTACCCATGTGGCAGCAAATCTACTGGAGTTGCTGCCCTCTGACCACAATTGCCAAAAGCGCTGGGGGACACCAAGGGCCAGATGTAGGTAGGCTATTACCGGTCGGTAACGGCCGAAATCGGCCGTTACCGACCGGTATTAGGCTTTCTAGATGTAGGAGGCAAAAAAAGAAGGGTTCGGTAATTTACCGAATCGGTAATTTAAGGAATCGGTAAATTACCGAATTCTTAAATACCGATTCGGTAAATTACTGAATCCTGATATGTAGGGAGCACTCAAATGAGTGATTTTCCCCATTTCCCCATTTTAGGATCCGTTATTTACCACCAACTACAAGTTGGTGGTAAATAATGAAAACCTTTGAAAAAGCATTTTTATTGCTTTTCCAACAGTGCCATGTTGCAGACATACATGCCCTTAGGACATACATGCTCTTAGGTCATGTATGTCTGCAACATGTGCACCCATACACAATTGAGGGTTGCAACAGGGTGTCAAAGTGACACCCTGGCTCCCTTACATGTTTCCCCCAATTACCAAATCGGTATTTACCGATTCGGTAATTGACATTCATTCCTATAGGCCTCTCCTATAAAATCCAATTACACATGTAACTTAGATTTACAAGTGGAAATAGTTTGTAAATAAGGTTTTAATGTGTCTCGTGTTAAAAAAATTCTTCAACAGTCTGGCCTGCCTCTTTCATTGATTTGCTAAATTTGGAATGGCTACTACAGGGGGTGACATTGTTGAATATGACAGATTTTCAAAATGTGATCTCTTTTCACTCGCACAAAGAGTGCTTTGTGTCTTTTTGGTCTTTTAAGGAAAGTTGTTGGTGTGAATAAATATGTTTTATGAGTGCAACACAACTTGTTTGATTTAGAAAATTGATTCTGCACTCACACATCCGGTGGGTTTGTAAGCCTGGCTAATGCACATAGGAGCATTTGGAGCTTTGTAGTAATTCTGAATTTTTAATTTTTCACCTAGAATTGCCACTCCAAGTGGGATCAGTAGAAGCAAATCTACCGCATCATTATGGATTATCATCTATGGAACAAAAAACTGTTTTCTGAACCGATTTCGGTTTTTTAAGGCATGTTCTGCCAGTCTGAATATTTTGTTTGGAATAATGCACACGGAATTTATGCGCAACTCAGAATCCTGTTCAGTCGGTAACTTGAATGATGCCCCAGGACACCAAGTGGGAATCATTATCAAAGTTTGTGGTTACTTTGATCTTCTACAGCGGCTTCGCCCTCGTGGGCCAACGCTGGACACCCCTGGTCTACCTATCCTTTACTCTGCACATCCGAGACAATTCATTCTGAAAGGGAGGCGTTTCGCGCTGCTACATCAGCTCCCAGATAACTCCCTGAGCTATGAAATAACATCGGGAAAAAACACAAGAAAAAAATACACAAAGCAGCTGAGCTGTCAGCACTGTTCAAATCTTTCAGAAATGCTCCTCCCCAAAAAGAAGGGATGCTGGCCTTTCGAATCGCATCGATTGAGAAACTGTGCATGTCGGGGTTAGGGTATCTACCAAATCAGGGAAGATTAATGTGGGTAGCACTTGCAGTAAATTGAATTTCCAGGAAAATCGCGTCGTTTGGAAAGGTTTACATTCCAGCTGCTTTTTGCCTGTCTTGTTAGAGCAGAGAAGGCTGACCCCGGCCACTCCGCCATTTCTGCGCCCTCGGCTGCTTTGATTTATCCACTTTACAAAATCGCTGGAAACAGATTTTGATGGAGTACATAGAAGCTGCAGCGATGAGTGTTTTGGGGAACTCGTGGCTGTGAGCGGAAATGACGTTGATGGTGACCTTTAGTTGTGAGGGCGAGCAGCGCCGGCTATGTTTCATGGTAAGACATTCACCCCTGATCCAGGGGGCACTGTCATTCTTCAAGGAAAGATAGAAAAAGAATGACACCTGAAAAAAACATATAAAACCTTGAAATCAAGAGCAGGAAAGGCCAGATGGAAGGAGTAAGCCTTGGAAAGTTTTCTGTACTGTTAGGCAGGGCTGGTCAGGCAACCATAAAATGTTACATCATACCTCCATAATGCAGGAGGTGGTTGGTCCTGGCAGCCTGTTCTGCCCTGACAACAGCCTGCAGTCTACAGGGACATAGCAGAGCAGCAGATTGGCTAGTCCAGCCCTGCTGGGTGGCACTGGAGACACAGATGGTTTCCAGTGGGAGAGGGAGTGGTATTCTTGGGCACAATACCCCCTTCGAATGGGGTGCCCACCTACATGCGTTGCACTGCTGAATCAGGCCATCAGATCCTAAGATCCACTCCCTAGCATGGTCTTATAAACCACGAAGACTTCGCTGAACTCAGAAGCGCGGCCTCATCGAAGCTAGAATGGGTCAGCTGCAAGCCCATCGGAAAGTGCAGTCAAATTTTGAATCAAATATTGCGGGGGGTTTGGTCAGAACCTTTTTCATATTAAATCGAGGGAAACATGGATGCTGCGGCTCTGTCAGTTGGGTGCACCTGGCTTTGGAGATGGCCATTGTCCCCTTGGTCACGTGTCCCACCTTTATATAACTGGATACATCGCTTATTCTGCGTTGCAAGCATTCCATGACTGAACAGTGCTGTAGATGTGGCTTTAAACTAATTGTGCCCAAAGGGTGTGCTGGCAACTGCGAGGGAGGCCCATCCATCTTCTTTTTTTAAGTTCAATATCTGAGTTTATTTAGCAAAGTTCAAAATAATACAATATATATTTAAAAAACGAAGTATTTGTTACATTAAAGGAACGTTATATACAAGCAATCACATATATATGAGAAATATAAAAAAGAGAAAAGGGAGGAAAGGGAAGGTAAAGAAAACCTAAAAAAGGGGTAGGGGAAGAGGAGGAGAGAAGAAAGAATATCCATACTATTATAATCTGAACTCTATAATAGCTTGGAAAAGAGTTCCACATAAAAAAACAATTCCATATGCATAAAAAACAATAGTAAGAAATATTAATATCAAGTTACATTAAGAGTAAATATCTAAGGGAATAGTAAACATATAGGGGTCCATTAGGATGTCGGGCGGTGGCACCACCGCAACGATGGCGGGGCGGAAAAACAGCTTTTTCCGCCTGCGAGCAGTGGAATTCACGTCCGCCCCATTAGGATATGTAAACACAGGTCATTTCCCGTCCGCCGCGGAGAGCCGCGCTCCGCCATCAAGGTGCGCCCGCCACCGCGGCGGCTGCAGCCAATCGAGACCCTCCGCCGTGGCCGATGACGTCCGCCCCGCTCGACAAATTAGGATGGGCCAAACAAGCAGACGCACCGCAGCGGAGACACCGCACAGCTCTAGCAGGCGGAAAGTCTACAGCGGAGCACGCACGACGAGACCCGACATGAACCCCATGGACCCAGCCCTCCACATGCATCCGGTCATGTACCTGCTGCAACACTATCGCCAGATGGGCCGCCGCGGACGCCGCCGCAGGTACGCCACTACACATATACACCACACAACACACATGCCGACACAGGGCCCAAGCACCACACTGGCATCCTGCTGGGGGGCACAACACATCCAGATGGGCACCCACACATCACCCACCTCACAACAAGGCATCCGGAACACACAACGTCGGCCAACCTGCAGCAACGTCACGGTCACGGACACGTCACCGCCGCGGTCAACACATGCGCACTATGCAGAAGGCAGGGCAACACCAAGGCATGGACAGTTTCCAAACATCACAGCGACACACCACCCCGACCAACACTGCACACCACCCGAAGTAGTCACAGGCCAGGTGCCTATCCCGTGCACCCCCATGCACATCAACAAGCACTGTAACAACAAGCACAATACACACACACTGCGACACACAACCAGGGACAAAGGCACAGCAGGATTGCCTGACAACGGACACACAACACCAGTGCACTCCCCACAGCCCACACAATTGTATACAAACATCCACACAGGGCAAGACAAAACATACAACAGGCATACAACTCCTGCCTGACACATGTGTGTCTCACACCATACAGGGGCACACATACATACACTACAAACTAACGCCCTTCACACTGCACACCTCTGCCACACCCAACACCACACATGCCATGTAAGCCATGCCACCAGGACCAAGGGCCAACACAAGACGACCATACACATACACGCCTGGGCACACAGAAAGGAAAACACACACCTCATCACATCATAAACATCGACTACACCACAGCACAGCTGCACACCCTGTGCTGCCAGTGTCCCCCAAGGTGACCTGTGAACAGTGTATGCAGCAATAGCAATTCACCCACACGAAAACTGCATGGCCTGCCAAATAACCATCACAGAGTACAACATCAGCAGGGCCACAATGGACTGAAGACCCTGTCCCCCTGTCTAAAAATCATATGGCCACATAGAACCTTGCAATGGTGATGTACAAAATAGACCATGGAACTCAGTCAAACAAGAAAATGACTTTAATCAGTAAGGAGACTGTGGAAAAGTAAATTTTGCTATGTTCTGTGTCCCTACACGTGCTCCATCATATGTTATCTGTGCATGATTAATATGCATATGTTATTCCCCATGTTTGATTAAAGACGCAATTATAGTTGTGTCCACCTCTAGTATGCCAGTTTCCAGTTCTCGTGAATAATACGAATATCAGGCCTATGTAAAGCTACGTTGCCACGTTTCTCAGTGTGCACGTTAATGCATTGTAAAGTCCCCGTTTCTAGGCCTCAAAAGGGCCCGGACACCAGATTCAGCTCCTGTCCCCTGAAGCCTCGCTGAGGAGCGATACAGCCCCCACCTGTATCCTCGACCCTTCACTTATTTCCTGCCTCGCAGTGCCCGGCTCCGCTTGGCTCTGCCTCTGAGTCTGCCAAGAGTATGTTATGATTCCAGTTATCAGTACAGCCCTCCTTCTCTGCATTCCTAAGCTACTGAACCGCATCAATAGTTTCCGTCATTGTCTAGCTTTTACGTCTCCAAGTAAGAGAAATACTGCATTCAATGGTCATTTAATATTCTTCATCACGTACTACATGTAGAATAATGCATGCTCCAGTCTTAGAGTCTGTTAGCCTTTCCCCTCCTGACTTCTAGTTTATATCAACATGTTCTCTAAACATCAGATACTAGATACTGTTTAGGTACATGTCGCCCTGACTCTCCAGACTTCAGTCTCTGCTCCTAGCACAGAGTTCATAGCCCCCAGCTTCTCCTAGTAACACGTCATTGCCAGTTTGCGCGCACCATCAGGTTAGAGGTCCCGGCTCCTTAGGTAGCCCCCTCCATGGGTTCCGCCCCATTCATGACATATTCTGTTACGTTTGCATCACATGTCTATGTATACGCCCTGTTACACCTACTTTCACCCTTATCTTTCGCGACTGCTACGCGTCACGCCTCTTGCTCCACCCACTGCTACGCCTATTGCAATGTAATGCTATGTGTTTGCGCTATGTATATATGCTCATGTACTGTTATTAAAAAGTTATTCCGTTCCCTTGTCCCGATCCTGTCCCCGGCAGCTGCCATCCTATTCCCGTGCAGGTCGTCCTGTTCCTGTCCTTATGCTATATTAAACCTGCAAAACTCCTACTACCTCGAATCTTGACTCTTATTTATTGAGCTATCTGTTATTCATTTATGCATTCAAAAATAGGGTATTATTTATTTATTTACCACATAATGGCGCCCGAACAGGGACTTGCCCTTTCCCCACGCGTCGGTGAAGCCACGCTGACCCCCTGACCCTCTGCAGTCGTGACGGAACTCTTCTGCGCACCGGCAGATATTTCTGCTTCAAGTATCCCTCAGGCCCACGGAGGAGACGGAGGAGGCGGTCCAGCATCCAGACGAGACGGTGGAGGAACGCGGCGAGTCCCGACCAGAGCCCAAGCCGAGAGTCCAAGGTCCGAGGTATCCGGAGGTCCACCCGTAACAGAAGTCCGAAGTTCGTCCGTCCGGCGTCCAAGTAGTCCAGTCCAGTCCGAGGCCTTCCGTTCTTGCTGCCCGGTGAGTACCGTTACTGGGGTAGTATCTAGACAGGGTCAATCTAATTGTCTCTGGTCTGTGGGTTGGTGGTACACAGACTCACAAACGAAGTGTCCACTTCGGTGGATGCGGGTCCTGACGTGTCTCTTTATGAGACCGGTAAGTTTCGTACTGTTTCAGCAGTGCATCTAGTTTCTGTTCTAGTCAGTTCTGTTCTCGAGAAAATTCATGTATTCTGTGTTCCGTATTCCAGGTGGTATTTCTGTTCGAACTGTTATTTTAAATGTTCTTCATGTTTTTTAATGTCGTGGTATGAATGGGGAATAAGTATCGTGTTCATTGTGTATTGTATTGTGTCTAGATTACAGTTCAGTCATGCCCTTGTTTTCCAAGTTACGTCAGTTAAAAACTAGAAAGGGTCTGCTGGAAGCAGCAGTTCCAGTCCCGCCTAGGGACAGTCCAGGTCATTTTATGTATCAGAAGCATGGCATAAGCGCCATATTGTATCTAGATTTATGGGTCGAGTATACCAAACAGTTAGAGGAAAAGTATAGATGGCCTGTGTCAGGCACATGGGATGCCGAGTGCATCATGAGAGTAGAAGAAGCATTATGGAAAAAGAAAGCCAGACAGTCACAGAAAGATGCCATCGAGTTATGGCGCAAAGAATCTCATAAAAGAACCGAAAAAGAAATCAGAAAGTCAGAATTAAGTAGAGAATCCTTGGAACGAGCCCAAGAAAGGGAATTAATCGAGATTGGTGAACGAGTTAAAACCGAACAGTCAGACAGACAGAGGCATGCTCTTATTAAGGGTATGTATCCTCTTCTTGCCGAGGGCCTGCCAAAAGCGACCCCGGAGGCATCCAGTAACTTTCCGCCACCATTAGTTCCGACCAAGCTACGTCACAAACAGACCGCAGCTGATATTTTCATTTCGTCCTATTTGGACGACACAGTCCCAGAATATGCAAATCCTGTTCGCGCCCCGCCAGTCCCTGTAAATCAGGCACTTCCCGTTCCTCCAGACACCGGGGTACCCCTTGCAGTACCTGCTACGGCCCCCCTGGTCCAGCCCGCCATACCAGTTCAGCCCGCATTTCAATTTCCTGCCACACTAGTACGAAGAGGATCAGTCGACGATTCTAGTTTAGGGGCCGCAGGAGGAGGTCCTCCTCAGACCCCGCCGCCACATAAGCGTTTAACGTCAGCCGAATTACATGCACAAGCGTCACAGCGTACGCCCAGACATCAGACTGTAGCAGAAATAAGAAAAGCCCTTAATGAATGCGGCTATGATCCAGTCCCAGGCGAGGATAATATGGTTTTATATTCATTCCGCGTAAGAAAGGTGGCCGAGTATCTAGTCACCCTACCGAATATGAAAGAAGACCTAGACAGAATATATCGTTTCATCCGTACAGGGGATGATCCAGAAAGCATTAGCGAGGCCATGTCTCAAAGGAAAGCCGAGATCCAGCTCATGATATTAAAGTTTCTGATTAACTGTCTAATAAGAGAACAAGATTACCCGTCTAAAGATCAAGCCGAAATGAGAACCCTGACAAGGTGGAGTGATAATATAGCCGAGGGTAAGCACAAGACCGTCGGTGCTATGGAGAGTATGTACAAGAAAATCCGTAAAGAAATAATAAAGTTACACGAACAGCGTAAAGCAGCACAAGTAAGCGAGAAAGAAAGTAACTCTGATACTGAAGAGGTAGAGGACGAAAATTCCGCCAGAATAGCGTATGTAGGAAAATCTAGATTTCCAGATCGCCATTTACGCCTAGAACACAAGTCTACTTTCCATCATCCAGCACCAGAACAAGGTTCTCTAGAACAAGTGTTTCAAGCTACCGATCACATTCTGAAATCACGAATCGGTTACAGTGAGTTAAGTACTATGCATGAACAAGAACTAGCCCGATCAGCAGTCCGATGGACTACTGATTCTACCACTTTTCCAGACGAAATAGTGGCACAAATGTTTCTGAAAATGCCCCCAGCCGAGCAACGACTGGCGGGTATGTATATGATTCAGCACCTCATTACATTGTATGAGGGTCAGCACTCTGATCCAGGCCCGTTACATGATATCCTGAACGAGTTACTCCAGTATAGATGGAAAGGTTTAGGTACCGATTTAATTAGTGTCATTCTAGAACAGCGTCACAAATATAGAACGTTTTTGAACCCGCATTTTGTTCATGTCTCACCCCCAGAAAATAAACCATTTTACATAGAGAGACAGAATCCGTTACGAGAAGTCCACCCAGTTAGAGGAACGGGTGGCGAACTAGAACGAGTGTTTGTTTACACTCCGATCACAAAGATGGAACTCTTGGAGATGAAAAAATTAATTCCCTGTCATGATAAAGATCCAGCAGGGTTCCATCGAGAATTAAAAGACATGCTCCGTGTGGGAGAATACACCTCTAGTATGCCAGTTTCCAGTTCTCGTGAATAATACGAATATCAGGCCTATGTAAAGCTACGTTGCCACGTTTCTCAGTGTGCACGTTAATGCATTGTAAAGTCCCCGTTTCTAGGCCTCAAAAGGGCCCGGACACCAGATTCAGCTCCTGTCCCCTGAAGCCTCGCTGAGGAGCGATACAGCCCCCACCTGTATCCTCGACCCTTCACTTATTTCCTGCCTCGCAGTGCCCGGCTCCGCTTGGCTCTGCCTCTGAGTCTGCCAAGAGTATGTTATGATTCCAGTTATCAGTACAGCCCTCCTTCTCTGCATTCCTAAGCTACTGAACCGCATCAATAGTTTCCGTCATTGTCTAGCTTTTACGTCTCCAAGTAAGAGAAATACTGCATTCAATGGTCATTTAATATTCTTCATCACGTACTACATGTAGAATAATGCATGCTCCAGTCTTAGAGTCTGTTAGCCTTTCCCCTCCTGACTTCTAGTTTATATCAACATGTTCTCTAAACATCAGATACTAGATACTGTTTAGGTACATGTCGCCCTGACTCTCCAGACTTCAGTCTCTGCTCCTAGCACAGAGTTCATAGCCCCCAGCTTCTCCTAGTAACACGTCATTGCCAGTTTGCGCGCACCATCAGGTTAGAGGTCCCGGCTCCTTAGGTAGCCCCCTCCATGGGTTCCGCCCCATTCATGACATATTCTGTTACGTTTGCATCACATGTCTATGTATACGCCCTGTTACACCTACTTTCACCCTTATCTTTCGCGACTGCTACGCGTCACGCCTCTTGCTCCACCCACTGCTACGCCTATTGCAATGTAATGCTATGTGTTTGCGCTATGTATATATGCTCATGTACTGTTATTAAAAAGTTATTCCGTTCCCTTGTCCCGATCCTGTCCCCGGCAGCTGCCATCCTATTCCCGTGCAGGTCGTCCTGTTCCTGTCCTTATGCTATATTAAACCTGCAAAACTCCTACTACCTCGAATCTTGACTCTTATTTATTGAGCTATCTGTTATTCATTTATGCATTCAAAAATAGGGTATTATTTATTTATTTACCACAAGACAGAGAAAACACACCATAATGTACTGTATTTATTCACATATTGCACAGATGTAGCTACACAACATTAGTAGACACCAGCAAGTCTCAAAATCATGTTCAAATGCCATAGACTATGCACTGGTGAATCACAATCGGGAAGTGCAAAGTCCTTGCCAGGGCAGGGGAGAGCACATCAGAGCAACAGGCCCAGAGTCCATGGCAGGGTACAGCACATCAGAGCAACAGGCCCAGAGTCCATGGCAGGGTACAGCACATCAGAGCAACAGGCCCAGAGTCCATGGCAGGGCAGGGTACAGCACATCAGAGCAACAGGCCCAGAGTCCTTGGCAGGGCAGGGGAGAGCACATCAGAGCAACAGGCCCAGAGTCCTTGGCAGGGGAGAGCACATCAGAGCAACAGGCCCAGAGTCCATGGCAGGGTACAGCACATCAGAGCAACAGGCCCAGAGTCCATGGCAGGGCAGGGGGGAGCACATCAGAGCAACAGGCCCAGAGTCCTTGGCAGGGGAGAGCACATCAGAGCAACAGGCCCAGAGTCCATGGCAGGGCAGGGGAGAGCACATCAGAGCAACAGGCCCAGAGTCTGTGGCAGGGGAGAGCACATCAGAGCAACAGGCCCAGAGTACTTGGCAGGGCAGGGTACAGCACATCAGAGCAACAGGCCCAGAGTCCTTGGCAGGGCAGGGTACAGCACATCAGAGCAACAGGCCCAGAGTCCTTGGCAGGGGAGAGCACATCAGAGCAACAGGCCCAGAGTCCTTGGCAGGGCAGGGGAGAGCACATCAGAGCAACAGGCCCAGAGTCCTTGGCAGGGGAGAGCACATCAGAGCAACAGGCCCAGAGTCCTTGGCAGGGTACAGCACATCATAGCAACAGGCCCAGAGTCCTTGGCAGGGGAGAGCACATCAGAGCAACAGGCCCAGAGTCCTTGGCAGGGCAGGGTACAGCACATCAGAGCAACAGGCCCAGAGTCCTAGGCAGGGGAGAGCACATCAGAGCAACAGGCCCAGATTCCATGGCAGGGTACAGCACATCAGAGCAACAGGCCCAGAGTCCATGGCAGGGCAGGGGAGAGCACATCAGAGCAACAGGCCCAGAGTCCATGGCAGGGCAGGGGAGAGCACATCAGAGCAACAGGCCCAGAGTCCATGGCAGGGCAGGGTACAGCACATCAGAGCAACAGGCCCAGAGTCCATGGCAGGGTACAGCACATCAGAGCAACAGGGCCAGAGTCCATGGCAGGGCAGGGTACAGCACATCAGAGCAACAGGCCCAGAGTCCTTGGCAGGGCAGGGGAGAGCACATCAGTGCAACAGGCCCAGAGTCCTTGGCAGGGCAGGGGAGAGCACATCAGAGCAACAGGCCCAGAGTCCTTGGCAGGGCAGGGGAGAGCACATCAGAGCAACAGGCCCAGAGTCCATGGCAGGGTACAGCACATCAGAGCAACAGGCCCAGAGTCCATGGCAGGGCAGGGTACAGCACATCAGAGCAACAGGCCCAGAGTCCATGGCAGGGCGGGGGAGAGCACATCAGAGCAACAGGCCCAGAGTCCATGGCAGGGCAGGGGAGAGCACATCAGAGCAACAGGCCCAGAGTCCTTGGCAGGGGAGAGCACATCAGAGCAACAGGCCCAGAGTCCATGGCAGGGTACAGCACATCAGAGCAACAGGCCCAGAGTCCATGGCAGGGTACAGCACATCAGAGCAACAGGCCCAGAGTCCATGGCAGGGTACAGCACATCAGAGCAACAGGCCCAGAGTCCTTGGCAGGGCAGGGTACAGATCGATACAGTAAAGGGGGTGGTGATGGACAGAGTATTCCGAATTAATGCAGAACACTCCTACCCAGTCAAGATATCAGGGCTTGATCCATCACCGTTTTTTAGCTCACTGCACCATCCCAGTTCAGAACCTGGCTATATGCAAATTAGTCTGTCCCTGGCCCAGTGCATCATGGGAACAGGGCAGACCAAACTACCAAGCCAATTCTTTCACTGGAAAGGAAACAAGCTTCCGGGGACCGGTTTCTGGAATTACAGCCGTCTTCGGCCCGGCTTGCTTGAATCCTGATGGTGCAGTGAGCAAGGGACTCGCATCCGAGTATACCCTTCCACGCTTATGGTGGCCAAAACGATACAGTAAAGGGGGTGGTGATGGACAGAGTATTCCGAATTAATGCAGAACACTCCTACCCAGTCAAGAGATCAGGGCTTGATCCATCACCGTTTTTTAGCTCACTGCACCATCCCAGTTCAGAACCTGGCTATATGCAAATTAGTCTGTCCCTGGCCCAGTGCATCATGGGAACAGGGCAGACCAAACTACCAAGCCAACTCTTTCACTGGAAAGGAAACAAGCTTCCGGGGACCGGTTTCTGGCATTACAGCCGTCTTCGGCCCGGCTTGCTTGAATCCTGATGGTGCAGTGAGCAAGGGACTCGCATCCGAGTATACCCTTCCACGCTTATGGTGGCCCAAACGATACAGTAAAGGGGGTGGTGATGGACAGAGTATTCCGAATTAATGCAGAACACTCCTACCCAGTCAAGAGATCAGGGCTTGATCCATCACCGTTTTTTAGCTCACTGCACCATCCCAGTTCAGAACCTGGCTATATGCAAATTAGTCTGTCCTTGGCCCAGTGCATCAAGGAACAGGGCAGACCAAACTACCAAGCCAATTCTTTCACTGGAAAGGAAAAAAGCTTCCGGGGACCGGTTTCTGGCATTACAGCCGTCTTCGGCCCGGCTTGCTTGAATCCTGATGGTGCAGTGAGCAAGGGACTCGCATCCGAGTATACCCTTCCACAGGCCCAGAGTCCATGGCAGGGTACAGCACATCAGAGCAACAGGCCCAGAGTCCATGGCAGGGTACAGCACATCAGAGCAACAGGCCCAGAGTCCATGGCAGGGCAGGGTACAGCTAGGACAGATAGGCAGTCCGGAATTCGGTTAAAACCGATTCTGAACGATAATACACTACAGGATGAAAATCAGCTGACCTGGTTTAAACCGAGTGTCACTGATTTTCAGAGTTGTTGCGCCTTTTGGCCACTTGATGGAGCCAAAGCATTTGAAAGCATTGGCCTGCCTTTGGTGGCCTGGCGCGGAGTTGTCAGGAGAGCCGAGGTGTGAATGGCCCGAGGGCCAGAGCAACACCAGGCCCCCTGCCTGGCTCACATGGGGGGGGGGGGGGAGAGGATCTGTTGTTGTATGCCGTCTGTCTTAATGCGGCCGCACCCGAGGAGTACTTCACATATCTTTAACAAGACCATTTACTTAACAAGGCTACCTTTGAAAATCGCTTGGGGAAGCACAGGCTAATTGTTGTAGGCGCTGCGTAGTGATTAGATGGCCAGTCGTAGGTTTAGGGTAGCGGAATTGTAATCCTGGCTCCTCGAAAATGTGTGATCCTGGCCTTTGCCTCGTACTTATGCACTGAAACAATAGACGCCTAGGAGCACACATGCACTCGACATCATAACGCAGAGAAGGGCTGTGCAAGTGATGTCCAAAAAAATAATTAATATGGCGTACCTGTCTGCAGAGATGTGGGCTCTCCTTGCTGTCCCAGCAGAGAGGCCTCCTCCTGCCCCATATCGTCCGCCATTGCCCTGCCCATCAGTGTAATCAGTGAGGGGCGGCTTCGGGGAGCTTTGGACCCTCAGTGCAGAAATGTAGCACTGGGCATCTCTCACTGCTCCCAGCACTGCCTTCTCTACGTGCATCTCAGCTCCCCCCCCCCCACCCTCCCCTCCTCCCACCAGGGACTGCGCTCAAAACACGGCGAGCAGCTACGCTGGTCTAGGGGTGTCTAATTGTTGATGGATTCACACCAGGAGCGCACGCAGGTGAGAGATGTCAGAGAGCGCACAGAGGCCGGGTCTGGGAGTCAAAGATTCATTCAGCACCACGAGGGTAATGGTGAAATGTGCATTAATGTGCTCTCCTTCCTCCCCACCCCGAAATCAAACTTCTAAAATATGAACGAATTTGAGTGTTAATTAAAATAACATTTTAATGAGTTTTAAGACTGCCAACTCGTCCTTAGATAACTGGTCTCATTAAAAAAGTTCAACGCTTTTTCAATGGCTTTTTTCATACAATTTGGGACGACCAGTTACACCATTGCATTTCAGAGGAAGTGCTCTTGCCGCTCATTTGGAATGCGGTTTGGTTGACAAGGTTTTGAGCAAGGGCTATTCCTTTCCTAGCAGTTAATAAAAGTCTAAGACAAAACCTTTTTATGGCGCCCCCAGCACTGGGTTGCACCAAATAAACACAATGGGGGGCAGGCAGTCCTTAACAAGGGGCTTATGTCCACTGACTGTTCCAAGAGCTGTGGCGAGACAAGAGGGTCACAAATCGGCGCTTAGCAAGAGGGCAAGGCCGAGTGCGCCCCAACCACGCCACTCTGTCTGACCCACCTCCCCAGTCTTAGTGAGCGTAACAGGAAAATGGCATTCAGTTGAGAGTTGTGGGCACGTAATTAAATCGGAGAACAAAACGACCTTGAGTGTGTAATGTGTCTCCAGATTTCGATTTGCGACAGAGTGATTAGATTGGCCCCTTTCCCGGCCCGAAAATAGCACCTGGGTGTTTATTACGAATGTATTTATGTTTAACAGGGCTTACAACCCTCTCCCCACTTGTGCCAATAAACAGCAGCGTGTCTGCCTTTTGTCCCAGCCACCCGCTATGCATGCACACATGCCATGTGTATGTTCATACTTGTGCCACCTGCTTTCGGCGTTCAGGCGGTAAATGTAGACAGGACACATCTCCTAGGCGTCACATTCAAGACTTTTAAGTTAAAAACGCATTTGAAGTTCGTTATCTCCGTCTTCATTTTTGCAACATATATATATATATATATATATATATATATATATATATATATATATATATATATTGCGCTCTTTACTATCCCAGGATCCCGGGAAAGAAACGACAGCACTCGGGGGTATACTGCTCACACGGTAGTTTTATTGACTACAAGTACGCCACAGACGCGTTTCAGCACTAGGCCTTCGTCAGTGTGTTTACACATAGAGAAACCGGTGCATTTTAAATAGGTAATTCCATACAAAGGTACTGCCTCTCAGTTGACATCAACAGAGGACTGCACTCCTCCCAAACACGCGCCATCTTGTAATGGTCAATATATACATATATACATATATGTCTATTTACACATTATCGACACCTCATATTGCGTAGTCATCCTACAAATAGGTGGATGTGCGTGCATGTGGGTGGGAGTTTGTGTGTTATCACATCTATTATACATATAGTGTCCATACAGCCGTGGATCGGCAATGGTCCTCTTACACTGATGAGAGGTAACCTGTTATATACAGCCTATGTACAACATATTTACACTATATTCACTCAGACATAGCCATGTTCAAGCAATCAACGTTTGGCGCGAGGTGCCCCAGAACATAGGTGTCCCACTAAGACTGTCCATTTAATGTAATCTTAGCATAGCTCAAATGAATCAGAGAGCCCCCTGACTCATTAAATTGCCACTTATATGATAATAAGGGTATATATATACATTGGTTCCTTCCCACCGCCGAAGTGAAAGCAATGGGACCATTGGCGGGGTTAGGGATTTTTCAAAGTTCAATCTAAATAAATCCTCCTATAGGTATATACCTACATGTACTTTATGTACACTCCCCTATATGTAAGTGACAATATATACAGTGCTATACATACAAAAATTCGAATTCAAATTCAAAGTGCAGAGCAGATTAACAGAAATTGCGTACTAATAGATATCACAGTCATCCATTATGCATTGCCCAAATGAAAGATCATTTCTTCACCACTGTTCATCCCTTTAGGCCACTTAGTGGAGAGGTCTATGATGTAGCGTGACTCTAATCTACGGAGACGTCGTAATTGGTCACCCCCTCTAGCATTGGTCTTGATGGTGTCTAGCCCGAAATATTGAAGCTGACTACGGTCCCTGTTATGCTTTTCGGCAAAATGCCGAGCGACCGGATAAGCCTGGTCGGCCTTGTCAATGGCCCTTAGATGTTCAAGGATCCGCAGTTTGAGCATATTAATGGTACTCCCAATATAGCGGAGACCACAGGGGCAAACTAGACAATACACTGCTAGGGGAGTGCTGCAAGTTATAAACTGTTTTATATGCAGTTTTTTACCTGTCTCTGTATTCTCCACTGCAAGAACTCTCCTGCTTCCTGCGCACGCTTTGCATTTACCGCAGGGGAAAAACCCACTCATTGATCTTAGGGTATTACTTTTCGGGAGTGGTTTTTCTAGGTGGCTGGTCACTAAATAGTCTCGAAGGGATCTCGTTTTGTTGAATGTTATAAGTGGGTGGATCGGTAAATCATCTTTGATGATACTGTCAGTGGTGAGAATACGCCAATTTTTTCGCATCATAGACCTCAGGTCCTGTGCTCCAGCGGAGAAGGGAGTTATAAGTCTAAATTTCCCTTTCTCATCATCCCTTTCCTTGATGGCAGGCTTCGGAGTGATTAGGGAGTCTCTAGGGATAGCCCTTACTCTTTTTAAGGTGTTTTTCAAGATGGCTTCACCATACCCTCTCACTTCAAACCTTTTTACACAATCCTGTGCTGCCTTATCAAAGTCTTCTAATCTTGAGCAGTTCCTACGTAGCCGAAGTAGCTCCCCGTAAGGAATGCTCTTGATTAGTTGAGGGGGGTGACTGCTGCTTGCAAACAAGGTAGAATTGCCTGCAGTAGACTTCCTATGTAGGGCCGTATGGATCTGATGGTCTTCTGCAAAGACTTTTAGGTCTAAATATTCTGCAGATGAGTCACTTATGGTCCCTGAGAAGTGTAAATTGTAAGTATTCTCATTCAATTGATTAATAAAGGCTTGTGCTGTTTCAATGGAGCCCCGCCACACAATAAACAGATCATCTATATACCTGTACCACTCCTCTGCTTTACCAACCACCCCATCCACCGTACAACTCCTGGGTACCTGCTCCTCCCACCAACCCACGAAAAGGTTCGCGTAGCTGGGAGCGAAGCAGGTACCCATCGCCGTACCCGACACCTGTCTAAACAATTGATCTTCGAATAAAAAAATGTTATTGTTCAAACAGAACTCAATGAACTCGATAATCATGTCATTATGGGTTGTGAACCTCAATTGTCTCAAGTTCAGAAAGTGTTGAACAGCCTCAAGGCCCTGTCGATGATCAATGACGGTGTACAAGCTCGTAATGTCAAGTACGATTAGCAGGCATTCATTGTCCCAGTTGATATTCCTGATGGAATTCAAAAAATCCTTTGTGTCCCGTACATAGGAGGGCAATGTTAGGACCAAAGGAAACAAAAATTTGTCAATCAAACGGGACATACTTTCAGTAAGACTGCCAATCGATGACACGATAGGACGGCCTGGAGGATAAAGGCTGTCCTTATGGAGTTTAGGCAGGTGGTAGAAGGTGGGTATGAGGGGTTGAGATGTCCGGAGATAGAGAAATTCATCTTTGCTTAGCATATTTTGATTGTGCCATTTCCCTATAAGTTTATCATAGTTCCGGATACTCTCCAAATACACCTCATTGGTGCACTTGACGTAGAATTTGGTATCAGATAATTGGCGCAATGCTTCAGATCTATAGTACTCCCTAGTGAGGATAACGACATTGCCCCCTTTGTCTGAAGGTTTAATAATGATTTTTTCATCCTTCATAAGACTTTGAAGGGCCACTTTTTGTTGCTGTGTGATGTTATGCTGTACAGGATGATCGTCTTTCCTGTACCTCATCAGATCTTGAGTCATGGCTTCCGAGAATGCATCTATAGAGTCCCAAGGCATTTGTGGAACAAATATAGATTGGGGTCTGTACCCACTTTCCTCTCGATCTTGCTGAATACCCAACGCGAGTGCTCTTTGTCCCCTATCCTGGATGTCAGTTGTGTCTTGTATATAGCCCTCTTCACGCAGATTTTCTAGATCTTCTAAAGCTTCCATATCTCTGCCGACAAGGGCATCTGTGGCTGTTAATCTTGAGGCCATCCCACTTCTTTCTTTTAAGTGGGGTCGCAACTTAAAATATTTATGTAGCTTTAGCTTGCGTGTGAATCTAAAGAGGTCTATCCTCGTTTGGGTATATTCGAGTGGAGTACTAGGGCAGAAGGTAAGACCGAGGCTCAATAAGCTCGTTTCAGAGTCTGTTAAGATCCTTTCTGTCAGGTTCACCACCGTAAGATTTTGCCCGGTGGTCTCTGCCGCTTGTCTTACTTCTTGTTGCCTCGCGTCCGGTTGTTCCAGTTGGGCTTTGTTCTGCCCCTCCCTTTTCCCCCGCCGTCTGCCCCCGCCTCCTCTCCTTGTCCGCCTCTTTTTGTGAGAGTTTTCTGCAATTTCTCTGCCATGTCCGGTGGTTTGGTCTTGCCGCCTCTTAGCCATGCGCCCTTGATGACATCGTATTCTTGGTGAAAAGGAGTCTTCCCACTGACACTTGGCTCAGTTGGCTCAGTTGAGCGCGATTTCTGCCGCGCTATCCGCGGCCTTGTGGCTTGCTGCTCATCCCCTGATTCGTTTTCCGTTACGTCTGATTCAGACGTTGCTACTTCCGGCATTGGGGTCGTTCTGGATTGTAGAGCTCGGCGCGATGCATCATATTTCTTAGCATATGTAAGAATGCGTCCTTGCTGATAATCATCTAGATCCCTTTGATATTTTTCCTGTTTCCTCAAGCGTATTTTCTGTTCATATTTTGTGAGGCGGATCTTCATATCAGCTTTAAGTTTCAACACTAGCTCCTTGTCAGGTTCTTCCTCCAATTTCTCTTCCAGGTTCTTTATTTCTTCCAATGCCTTCTCGCGGTCACTCCACGCGTACTTGATCAGAATCTTAAGGGTTCCCTCTGTATATGTCGCTGTATGTTGTTCCCAATCGGTTAGCAGCTGAGGGTCAGGGTTCTCATAAGAGGGTACAGTATGTACCCTCAGCCCTCGTGGTACTCTTTTCTCCTCCACGTAACTCGTAAGGCTAGTGGCTTCCCACCATTTGCGGGTTTCACGTTCGTGTACTCGCTCAAGCTTAAGCATCATCTCGCTTATCTTCACTTTCTGTGGGTCTGCTACTGGCACTTCCTCATTGGTTATCTCGCGCCTCTCCCGTTGCCTGAACATGTCTTTAGCCGCTGTGCGGCGTTCCGTGTCTGAGAACATTGTCCCGGTTTACTCGCTGCGCTGCTAGTTGCACTCCAAGCATGCGCAGACGATTACTGGCTGTACTTGTATTGCCGTGTGAGAAGAGTGACCCCCTAACGCTCTGCTCCAATGTCCGCTCTCTCATGTGAACATTCACGCAGGTAGGCAGAAAGGTTAAATCATGCGCCGGTCTTCTTACCCGTCTCCGTTTTCCGCTGGACCCCAACGGGGGAACCTGCAGAACGCCGGTATCCTCCAGGAATCCACTCGTACTCGCTGAAATGGGGTAGACCTTTCGCAGTAGATACTCCTGCTGGCGGTGGGGCGGTGCACGGGAAAACAAACAAGTTCGTCGCTCCGTTTCCTCCAAACTTCCTGTGCACTCGTGGGCGGGTGCTGTCAGCGGCTTGAAGGACGCCGCCAAAACATTGCGCTCTTTACTATCCCAGGATCCCGGGAAAGAAACGACAGCACTCGGGGGTATACTGCTCACACGGTAGTTTTATTGACTACAAGTACGCCACAGACGCGTTTCAGCACTAGGCCTTCGTCAGTGTGTTTACACATAGAGAAACCGGTGCATTTTAAATAGGTAATTCCATACAAAGGTACTGCCTCTCAGTTGACATCAACAGAGGACTGCACTCCTCCCAAACACGCGCCATCTTGTAATGGTCAATATATACATATATACATATATGTCTATTTACACATTATCGACACCTCATATTGCGTAGTCATCCTACAAATAGGTGGATGTGCGTGCATGTGGGTGGGAGTTTGTGTGTTATCACATCTATTATACATATAGTGTCCATATATATATATAAATGTATATATATAAATAAAACACATGCTCAGGGCTCGCACTGCAACCAACATGTTTCTCCACAGAGACGCTGCACACAACCTTTTCGCTAGCTCATCCATTATGTAGCTGAAAATCTGCCTTCCTCAAAACTTAGGACCTTTAAGTCCCCAGACTTCATATTTATGCTCTGGCTTCCCACTCTGAACATTAGAACCATCCACCTGGATCCAGTGTTGAAGACTAATTGTACTCTGGCCACCAGCAAACATCAGCTCGGTTGTCTAGAGAAGAACATTTGCTCTTTTTTTATTGGAGTGTCAACTATTAACTTTTATATTACTGAATTTCGTGATCTTCCACTTACCTTTTTAAATATTTTTTAAATACAACAAAATTCATTAAAAAATGTTTTCCTTATACTGGGTGCAAATCCAGTATAACTTCTTTGTACAAAAATCAAATTGCAACTTTCAGTCCTAACTTATGAAAAGTCAAGACACTTCTGTTATTTATTTTATTGCAATGGTTTTAAGTAATCATGCAAATAAAATTCTTATCTCATCTTACATACTCAGGGGGACAATGCAGTGACAAACGTATATACAGAAAATGTGTGTGTGTCTATATATAGGGAAAGGAGTTGGCCTAACGGCTAGAGCTGTTGACTTCGAATCTTGGAAACCGGGTTCGAGTCTCGGCAATGACGCTGAACATCCTGTGATTCTGGGCAAATCACTAATCTCCCTGTGCCTAAAAAAATGTATGTGTCCTCATGTAATGCAACTGGTGCTATGTAAAGCGCTCTGATACCCGATTATGGGTCAAGTTTGCGCTATATAAAACTCTGTTAAAAAAAATATTTAAAAAAACACCCACACCCTGTCCCATCACAAGACAAAGGCCGGCTGTAAAGTGCCCCATTACAAACAAAGCCATTTTGATATTTTATTTGCAGGTGGCGCCAGGGTCTGGGGTGGTGAAGCAAAGCGAAAACCCCAACACAAGCCACTCACACCTTGACCCGTCTGCGGGATCCTTATCTCAGGCCTCAACTGCTTCTGAGCTCAGGAAACGGAGGCTGATGGAGGGGACAGCAGGCTGAGGATGTCTCTTTAAAAATAAAAATACAAAAATGGACAAAGAACCTGCACGAAATTAACCGGCGCATCCTCAGATTGCAGACCGATAGCTTGTTGGCCCGGATATGCAGGGGAACTGTTGACCGTAGAAATGACAGCGGCATTCATACCAACCAACACTAGCACCAATCTACCACCCCACCACCCCACCTACTCTCATACCCGCAGCATTCCCGCACTCCAAGACAGACCACCACATCCACCTCTTCACAAGCACCTTTCTGGCAGTCATTTATTTATACGTGTCTGTGGGAGGAATGTGCTGCAGCACAGTAGGCATCAGACCAATGCTTTTACCCTTAGAATTGGTAGTTAAGCACCTTCTGTAGGGCCTCAGTTGAGGGATTCCTTGACTAGGTGTAGCATAGATGGTTGCACTAAATGTGTTCGAGAAACAAGCAATAATAAAAGCAAAGAATTCCATAAACACCAGTAAAACACCGTTTCAGTTGTTTTTTACGGCGCAAAAACGACTAACCACTGAAAAGCACTGCTTTTTTGAGGTATTGAAATCACTGGAAAACACTGAAAAAACACCACCAGAATTTACCAAAAATAGAAACTGAAAACAGGAAAGCCTAGGTACAGCACATCAGAGCAACAGGCCCAGAGTCCATGGCAGGGCAGGGGAGAGCACATCAGAGCAACAGGCCCAGAGTCCTTGGCAGGGGAGAGCACATCAGAGCAACAGGCCCAGAGTCCATGGCAGGGGAGAGCACATCAGAGCAACAGGCCCAGAGTCCTTGGCAGGGGAGAGCACATCAGAGCAACAGGCCCAGAGTCCATGGCAGGGGAGAGCACATCAGAGCAACAGGCCCAGAGTCCATGGCAGGGTACAGCACATCAGAGCAACAGGCCCAGAGTCCATGGCAGGGCAGGGTACAGCACATCAGAGCAACAGGCCCAGAGTCCATGGCAGGGTACAGCACATCAGAGCAACAGGCCCAGAGTCCTTGGCAGGGGAGAGCACATCAGAGCAACAGGCCCAGAGTCCATGGCAGGGCAGGGGAGAGCACATCAGAGCAACAGGCCCAGAGTCCTTGGCAGGGTACAGCACATCAGAGCAACAGGCCCAGAGTCCTTGGCAGGGGAGAGCACATCAGAGCAACAGGCCCAGAGTCTATGGCAGGGGAGAGCACATCAGAGCAACAGGCCCAGAGTCCATGGCACGGGAGAGCACATCAGAGCAACAGGCCCAGAGTCCTTGGCAGGGTACAGCACATCAGAGCAACAGGCCCAGAGTCCTTTGCAGGGGAGAGCACATCAGAGAAACAGGCCCAGAGTCCTTTGCAGGGTACAGCACATCAGAGCAACAGGCCCAGAGTCCTTGGCAGGGGAGAGCACATCAGAGCAACAGGCCCAGAGTCCATGGCAGGGTACAGCACATGAGAGCAACAGGCCCAGAGTCCATGGCAGGGTACAGCACATCAGAGCAACAGGCCCAGAGTCCATGGCAGGGCGGGGGAGAGCACATCAGAGCAACAGGCCCAGAGTCCATGGCAGAGCAGGGGAGAGCACATCAGAGCAACAGGCCCAGAGTCCTTTGCAGGGGAGAGCACATCAGAGCAACAGGCCCAGAGTCCTTGGCAGGGGAGAGCACATCAGAGCAACAGGCCCAGAGTCCTTGGCAGGGTACAGCACATCAGAGCAACAGGCCCAGAGTCCATGGCAGGGTACAGCACATCAGAGCAACAGGCCCAGAGTCCATGGCAGGGTACAGCACATCAGAGCAACAGGCCCAGAGTCCATGGCAGGGCAGGGGAGAGCACATCAGAGCAACAGGCCCAGAGTCCATGGCAGGGTACAGCACATCAGAGCAACAGGCCCAGAGTCCATGGCAGGGTACAGCACATCAGAGCAACAGGCCCAGAATCCTTGGCAGGGGAGAGCACATCAGAGCAACAGGCCCAGAGTCCTTGGCAGGGGAGAGCACATCAGAGCAACAGGCCCAGAGTCCATGGCAGGGTACAGCACATCAGAGCAACAGGCCCAGAGTCCATGGCAGGGCAGGGTACAGCACATCAGAGCAACAGGCCCAGAGTCCTTGGCAGGGGAGAGCACATCAGAGCAACAGGCCCAGAGTCCATGGCAGGGCAGGGTACAGCACATCAGAGCAACAGGCCCAGAGTCCTTGGCAGGGGAGAGCACATCAGGGCAACAGGCCCAGAGTCCATGGCAGGGTACAGCACATCAGAGCAACAGGCCCAGAGTCCATGGCAGGGTACAGCACATCAGAGCAACAGGCCCAGAGTCCATGGCAGGGCAGGGTACAGCACATCAGAGCAACAGGCCCAGAGTCCTTGGCAGGGGAGAGCACATCAGAGCAACAGGCCCAGAGTCCATGGCAGGGCAGGGTACAGCACATCAGAGCAACAGGCCCAGAGTCCTTGGCAGGGGAGAGCACATCAGAGCAACAGGCCCAGAGTCCATGGCAGGGTACAGCACATCAGAGCAACAGGCCCAGAGTCCATGGCAGGGTACAGCACATCAGAGCAACAGGCCCAGAGTCCTTGGCAGGGCAGGGGAGAGCACATCAGAGCAACAGGCCCAGAGTCCTTGGCAGGGCAGGGGAGAGCACATCAGAGCAACAGGCCCAGAGTCCTTGGCAGGGGAGAGCACATCAGAGCAACAGGCCCAGAGGCCATGGCAGGGCAGGGGAGAGCACATCAGAGCAACAGGCCCAGAGTCCATGGCAGGGTAGAGCACATCAGAGCAACAGGCCCAGAGTCCATGGCAGGGTGGGGGAGAGCACATCAGAGCAACAGGCCCAGAGTCCATGGCAGGGCAGGGGAGAGCACATCAGAGCCACAGGCCCAGAGTCCATGGCAGGGCAGGGGAGAGCACATCAGAGCAACAGGCCCAGAGTCCATGGCAGGGTACAGCACATCAGAGCAACAGGCCCAGAGGCCATGGCAGGGCAGGGGAGAGCACATCAGAGCAACAGGCCCAGAGTCCATGGCAGGGTACAGCACATCAGAGCAACAGGCCCAGGAACACACCCACATCGCTAACAATGGTCTACTGTAGCACACCTATGTGTGGCACAGGCGTCTGAGGGTGTTGACAACTCACTCCTGGCTGTCATGTGGAGTGGGACCTGGCTGTGTGTCAGGGACTGCAGGTCCACTTGACTGGTGTGACAGAGGGACATGTGATGTGGCTATAACAGAGGGCCTGCAAGGTGGAGGGCTGTGCGGACCAGGTGGCACCGTGGCACGTGGAGGTGGAGTCATGCACGCCCTTGACACAGTGTGGGTGGGAGAGGTAGGAGAGGTGCCCTTCCACTTCTTTGGAATATGAATTTGCTTCCCTGTCATGAGGTTGATGGGAAGTGGCGTTGACACCACCTGCACACCCCCCAACTGTCCCACATCAGGGGCAGACACTGCCACTCCCTCTGGAGAAGTGCTTGATCCTGCAGTACGCTTGGGCTGGCTACGCCTCCGGACCACTTTACCCTCTCTGGAAGGTGTACCCCCCACAGTGACCACCTTCCCACTTACCCCAGGGGTGGTGTCTACACTGCCCTCCTGTCCCTTCTTGCCAGGGATGGCCACTACACTGCCCTTCTTTGCCACAACGACTGGGTTGGTCACGACAGGGGTCTCCACTGCCACAATGACTGGGCTGGTCACGACAGGGGTCTCCACTGCCACAATGACTGGGCTGGTCACGACAGGGGTCTCCACTGCCACAATGACTGGGCTGGTCACAACAGGGCTTCCCTCCACCTGCCTCGATGTACTTTGTTCTGGGGTTGATGTGGTAGGTGGGTGTGTCCCTGTGTTCTCCCCAGGTGTAGTCATGACATCCCACACATCCTCTGTGGGCATAGCAGAGTCAATTTCTGGTGATGGCTCAGCAGCATGTGAGCCTGATGTCTGACACAATGCTCTTCTGGCCTTGCTCTTCTGTGACTTCACCTTGTCTGTGCATATTGGGGGGTCCCTGCTCTTCTTTGGGGATGGAGTCTGTGGACGGGATTGTTTGCTTTGGGTCTGAGCTGTGCTCCTAGTGTTGTAACGTTTACTTGATGTATGTCCCAAGTGCTCACTGTCATCTGATGTGGCCACTGACTGGGTGGACGTCACAGGCACCTGAGCTGCAAAGGGGGCATGTGCTTGTTGGAGGGCTGACGTCACTGTACCTGACAATGACAGGAGTGTACGATGTAGGTCACCCACGTCAGAGTGTATGCCCTCCATGAATGCCAGAACCTGGCCTAATTTGTTATCGTGTGCACTGAAGGCATTCAGCAGGGCGGTCTGGCCCACGCAAAGTTGCCGCAGGAGCTCTACGCACTCTGCACTGAGGGCAGCAGGGGGGACAGGTGCAGGTGCTGCGGTGCCATGTGTGAATGTCACACGTCCCCTCTTAGTGACACGGATACGGCCAGCCCCAGAGGAAGTGGATGGGAGGGTGGGCAGTGGCCGTTGGTAGTCAGATGCAGCAGCAGACTCCCCATCCCCTGTGGCTGCTAACAGGGACTCATCCCCCCTGCCATCAGATGAAGTGGTACTCTGTGTCTCAGCCACAGATTCCTCATGCATACTCCTGTCACCCTCATCAGCGCTGGTGTGGTCAGTGTCACTTTGCTCCGTCTCACCCTGCTCTGCTGCCGCTGTCGTGCTGGTCTCGCCACCACTTTCAGGATCATGTTCCGCCGTGGTGTCTTGCGAATCTGCATTAGCGACAGAAACATGGTTGTATAAGTGTCATTGTCTGGTCACACAATATCAGAGCAATGCAGCACATGAGAGGCCTAGAGCTACATGGTAACCACCACACCCTCAAATCATTGTGCAGCTACACACCATTTAGACCACAACTGTGCCTGTCATGCGGACAAACAGGCAGGAGTGGACCAATGTCGATGACACACAGCACTACACCCTGCCCATGGATGGTGTTCCCCCAGCCCACATGGACCTGCCCCATGGACATGATGTAGCCACAACTAACATCACCACTTACAGACCCTAAAGGGATCCAGAGGGGAATACACACACCTGTTTTGTCTACACATGCCACATTGTCAAATAGGCCATTACAATCACCATGTGCCAATGTGGGTTCACATTGTTGTCAGATGTGTGGGCCACTACCATGCAGGTGCATGCAAAGTAGACTGACATGGTGTAACACTCATTAAGTGGACACAGCTGTACAGCATAATAGGGACTACACCCACCATCACAAAGAAGAGTGACCATGTGGACAACAAAATATATGTCAAGGACTGAAAACTGCAGCCAGGAGCTGCAGAGTAAGGCCATGGTGGGCCAATGCCTCATACAGACACACATCACAGTTGCCACTCACATCACATATCACAGCATGGCAGCACACGCACATCACATGTGTCACCGCAGACACAGGCACTCTACACATGCATCCACTCCCAGACAAACTCTCCCTCCCCGGATACTCACCATCTCTGTCTTGCTGCTGAAGCCCCTTCAGACGTGCATCCAGGTCTGGATAGGTCACTGCCAGTATGCGTGCCATCAGCGGAGTCATGGTGCGCCGTGCCACACGCCCTGTGCGTGGTACCATCCCCAAGTTCATCTCTGCCACTTGCTTAGCCAGCCGGCTGATGTCGTCCCACCTCTTGTGACAGTGTGTGTGTCGTCTGTTTGATACCCCCAGGGCTCGCACCTTTGCTGCTATGGCCCTCCAGACAGCCTTACGTTGGTGTACTTTGAGCTGCAGGTATGAGAGTAAAGAAGGACAAATGAACATTTACACATTGTCATATGTCAGCATCTATCAGTACAGCAGCCAGACACTGATTCTGGACGCACAGTGACCGACCTCCCTCCAGAACTGGGGGTACCCTCACAAGGCCACTCTGCATGGCATAAACATTAGTGAATGCATGCACACATTGAGCTTCGTAGTCTCCATGATTATCACACTGAAGAATGATGATTCAACACAAATGCATCGACAGCACTGTGTAAATCAGAAATTGTACAGGGCATTGATGTGGCATATCCACTAATCAGTGTGCAGCAACTGTAGCATGTAAGTTGGCTGATGGACAAACTTTGGCAGAGCAGTCACTGAACCTACTCTGTGGGGCACACTGACTATGACTACAGGGGCACCCTCAAATTACATCACAAGCGGACACTGTCCAACCAGCTACAAGGCAAACAACCGTTGGTCATGTCTGCCCCAAAAAGTAGCACATCCCACTCACACATACAAGTATAGGCCTAGGACAGAGTCACAATGCAAAACACACACTCCCACCACCTGGAAACATCTTGTCTGTCAGTGTTTGTCTGCACCCCACATCCAAAATAACATACTGCAGCATCATGAATACACGTCTGACACCACCCTGCCCTACTGCTCCCTACATGGTGACTTACCACGACATTGGGGCCACCAAACAGCCGTGGGTACTGTGCCAGCACCTCGTTCACAAGGACATCCAGCTCCTCACTCGTGAATGGACTGGCAAGGATCTTATCTATTCTTGACATCCCTATGGATATGGCAGACCTGTGGCGGAAGTGAGTTCTGTGGTGTCCCAGGCAGCAGGCTCTGTGAGCAGCAGGAGAGGGTCTCAGGCAGCAGCAGGAGAGGGTCCCAGGCAGCAGCAGGAGAGGGTCTCAGGCAGCAGCAGGAGAGGGTCTCAGGCAGCAGCAGGAGAGGGTCCCAGGCAGCAGGCTCTGTGAGCAGCAGGAGAAGGTCTCAAGCAGCAGCAGGAGAGGGTCCCAGGCAGCAGGCTCTGTGAGCAGTGGGAATGTGTGGCTCACTCCCACAGATTTATAGGCCCATGGGGTCGTTAGGAAGCTGATAAGGTGCTACAATTGGTTGTCTGGGTCAGCCTTATTCAAAAGCATCCAATGACCGCCTCCGCGGCGGCGGCGCACCGCTTCAGCATTTTTCAAATCTGCATCATGCCACATAGAACACCCATGCCATTGGCTGAATGCAATGCACCATGGCGGTGACGCACCGCGGGTGTCCGGGGTGCGCTACCACGATGGTGCATCATTCAAAAGCATCCAATGACCGCCTCCGCGGCGGCGGCGCACCGCTTCCGCATTTTTCAAATCTGCATCATGCCACATAGAACACCCATGCCATTGGCTGTATGCAATGCTCCACGGCGGTGACGCTCCGCTGGGGACCGGCGGTAGGTACCGCGACTGATGCGGCGGAGCCTAGCCAGCGTCCAAGTGCCAATGGCTACCTTGGCTGGGTAGATGGTGGTGCTGGGGTGATGCACCGCTGGGGACCGGCGGTAGGTTCTGGCATTTTCGTACACATTGCTGTGTATGTCAATCATGGACAATGTATAAGTACCATGCAGCTACATGGTGTATGGCACATCATTGTACACACGATGCCACAGAGCCATTGCATCCAAAGGAGGACGCACGTTCAGTCTGAGCCACTTTAGCATGTGTTTGTGCCATTTTAGTAAGGGTTTTGATGGGTGATGATTGACAGACGTCAGGTGCTCTACATAGATGTAGTAAGGTTTAATGTGTTGTTGGTCAGTGCAGACCTTGACCGGGCTGGTGGCACTGCATTGTATCGTACCTGACTTGTGCATTCAGAACTGATCATGCACACAACCAGAAGTGTCCCTGCTATTGTGATCATTGTGTTGATGAATTCTTCCACAATGTACATGATGCATTGAGGTCTGGCAGGTACGGCAGATGGGTATGACAGACATGTTAAGTCACATTAGATTTGTGGCTCTTGTAGCTCCATGTCTGCGCATGTCACAAGTTCAATCATTGTATCCACATTAATGTCACTTGGGTATTGTCACTGGAGAGGCCTGCCCTCTGTGTGTAGCTATTGGGCAGCCATGTAACCAGATGTGCCATGCATCTCTCTGGCGCTTGATGTTTTCCCATTACATCATTGATGCTTTGTGCTATGGCCATCTCATGATGCTTGTCATTGACCTATTGTTTTTAATCCTAAACTAGGAGGAGGCCAAATCTCCTACGTCAGTTGATTGTGCTTGAGGACATGGAGAATGAGGCAATCATCAGGAAATTCAGGCTGGACAGACCGACATTGAAGATCGTGTGTGATCTATTGGAGCCCCACCTGCAGCCTCGCCGTCACTATCCTACGGCATTCACACCCACCTACAAGGTAATGGCAGCACTACACTTCTTTGCGACTGGTTCCTTCCAGGAGACCGTGGCTAACGCTGGGGGAATGTCGCAGCCCATGTTCAGCATGGTGCTGAGGGATGTACTCGAGGCCATGATGATCTATCGGAATAGCTACATTCATTTCCCCTGGGGACGTGAATTGGCTGCCGTTAAGGGGGACTTCTATCCACTTGGGCACATCCCACATGTAGTCGGTGCGATCGATTGCACCCATGTGGCTCTGGTGGCACCGCAGGCGACGGAGCACATTTATCGGAACCGGAAACACTACCACTCCATTAATGTGCAGGTGGTGTGCCTTGCAGACATGACAATTTCACATGTGTGTGCTAAGTATCCCGGTTCGGCACATGACTCTTTCATTATGAGGAACAGCATGGTGCCACGGATGATGGAGAATCTGCATCCCGAACGTGCCTGGATTGTGGGTGAATTACACTACTGCTATCACGTTGGATCACTGACATAATATCGACGACACAAATATCGAGATACACAAATATCGAGTCAAAAATATCGATTGACAAAATATCGACTCCCTATCTTCAAACAGGTAAGTACCAAAATATCGACTCCAAAATATCGACTTACAAAAATATAGACTGTCAAAATATCGATTTTTTTAAATGTCTTAAAATTAAGTTAAAACGAATATAGTAATAAATATATTTAATATAAACTTAGAAATAATTAATAAAAAAATGTAATTTTAATAAATAATTTATATAATTAAAAAAATTATATCACCAAAAATTACACACACATATATATATATATATATATATTTATATATATATATATATATAAATAAAAACATATTATTAAATAAACATATATAACATTTTAGAAAATGTTTAAAATTTATTGTTACAACTATAGTGAGTTCAACATTAGCAAAAGTGTTGGATAGCGTAGAGGTAAAATTTACTACTCCCACTCCAGTGGGTGCAACAGTAGGGAAAGCGCTGGATAGCGTAGAGGTTAAAATTACTATTCCCACTCCAGGGATGTATGACGTTACAACGCATGCTTTTACAACGCCTACCATTACAACAAAACTTTTACAACGCAAAAACTTTTACAACGCATACATTTACAACGCAAGATTTTACAACGCATATACCTTTACAACGCATACCATTACAACGTAAGTATTGGTAAGTATATAATAATTTTTTGAATATAAATTAATAAAAAATATTATAATATAATTTAATATAATTTAATTTTATTAAATACATTTAATTTAAATGTAATTTTACTTTATTTTTACAAAGTACCCCTGTACCCCAAAAACCCAAAACTGACCCTGAACCCTAAAAATACCCCTTTACCCATAAACTGAAAACTGACCCTGAACCCTAAAAATACCCCTTTACCCGAAAACTGACCCTGAACCCTAAAAATACCCCTTTACCCCAAAAACTGAAAACTGACCCTGAACCCTAAAAATACCCCTTTACCCAAAAACTGAAAACTGACCGTGAACCCTAAAAATATCCCTTTACCCCAAAAACTGAAAACTGACCCTGAACCCTAAAAATACCCCTTTACCCCAAAAACTGAAAACTGACCCTGAACCCTAAAAATACCCCTGACCCTGAACCCTAAAAATACCCCTTTACCCCAAAAACTGAAAACTGACCCTGAACCCTAAAAATACCCCTTTACCCAAAAACTGAAAACTGACCCTGAACCCTAAAAATACCCCTTCACCCCAAAAACTGAAAACTGATGCTGAACCCTAAAAATACCCCTTTACCCAAAAACTGAAAACTGACCCTGAACCCTAAAAATACCCTTTTACCCAAAAACTGAAAACTGACCCTGAACCCTAAAAATACCCCTTTACCTAAAAACTGAAAACTGACCCTGATCCCTAAAAATACCCCTTTACCCCAAAAACTGAAAACTGACCCTGAACCCTAAAAATACCCCTTTACCCCAAAAACTGAAAACTGACCCTGAACCCTAAAAATACCCCTTTACCCAAAAACTGAAAACTGACCCTGAACCCTAAAAATACCCCTTTACCCAAAAACTGAAAACTGACCCTGAACCCTAAAATTAAAATATTTATCAATTAATCAATTATAATTAATTACCAATTATATTTTAATTAATTACCAATTAATAATTAATTAACAATTAATTCTAAATAAATATCAATAAATAAATTAACATATTTAATTAATTATAATTAAATTACTTCCCACCCTATTTCCCTATAAACCCACAACCCGCTACAGAAAATAAATTACTAAAATTAAAATATTTATCAATTAATCAACTATAATTAATTACCAATTATATTTTAATTAATTACCAATTAATAATTAATTACCAATTAATTCTAAATAAATATCAATAAATAAATTAACATATTTAATTAATTATAATTAAATTACTTCCCACCCTATTCCCCTATAAACCCACAACCCGCTACAGAAAATAAATTACTAAAATTAAAATATTTATCAATTAATCAATTATAATTAATTACCAATTATATTTTAATTAATTACCAATTAATAATTAATTAACAATTAATTCTAAAGATATATCAAAAAATAAATTAACATATTTAATTAATTAGAATTAAATTACTTCCCACCCTATTCCCCTATAAACCCACAACCCGCTACAGACTTACATTACACAAAAAATAAAAATTATTTTTAACTTACCTTAAATTCGATATTTTTGTTGTCTATATTATGTCTAGTCGATATTATGTCCATTCTATATTTTTGATTCGATATTATGTCCATTCTATTCGATATTAATTTTCTCTAGTCGATATTTTTGTTGTCTATATTATGTCTAGTCGATATTATGTCCATTCTATATTTTTTACTCGATATTCTGTCCAGTCGAAATAAAAGACTCGATATTATGACAGTACACCTACCACGTGCTGTGTGTCACTGGCTTTACTGTGGCCGTACAACATTGCAATGTGTGTTTTTTATTCACAGGGGACTCTGCTTATCCCAGTAGGCCATGGCTGTTGAGCCCACTCCGTAATCCCCAGACACCAGCAGAGATCCGCTACAATGAGGCCCATGGCAGGACACGACGGGTAATTGAACGTACTTTTGGGCTGCTGAAGTCAAGGTTCCGGTGCCTTGACAGGACTGGAGGCGCACTCGCATACTCGCCTGGGAAGGTGTGCAAGATCGTTGTGGCATGCTGTATGCTACACAACCTGGCCATCCACAAGGGGGTCCCCCTGCTCCTGGACGACGGTGAGGAACCAAGGCCACAACCTGCTCAGGGACCTGAATCCAGTGATGAGGAGAGTGGAGAGGAGGAAGGAGTTGACCAACGGCAGCAGCTAATCCAACGCTACTTCACTTGAAGGTGTGTGACGAGTTACAACGTCTACATAGTCTAGTGTGGTAGCTTATGTTGTGAATGGATATGCGCAGATGTTCCCAATAGCCACATGTTCTGTCACCTATGTATGGTATTGTTGGAATGGACGTTACGTCCGGAGATGTATTATGGACGGTATTTGTGCATATCAGATAGACACTGTGTAGGGTACCTGTGATAATTAGGATATTTGTGGATCAGTGATCTGTGTGTGTTGCCACGATGAGACCAGTGACTGTAGTTCTGTTGTGTCTCCCTAGGTGCTCCAGAGTGTTCCTACCCTGCATACTGTACATCATGTTTACATATCATGGACATTATCATCATTGTAAATAATGCACTAAAGAATTCAATACACCAATTCTGGATTGTAAGGTATTTTATTTACGGGGTGGACATGTGAATTGTGCGTGAATATTTACAGGAAGGTGGGGAATGAGCAGTGAGTTGACAGTCATGGTCGCTGAGATGCAAGAGTAGACACCACATGAATGTGGTGACCCAGTCCAACAGACAGGTGCCATTGCCAAGGCAATGTGGGGAAAGATAGTCCAAAAAGTCAATGCAGTTGGGGAGAGGGTTGTCATCAAGGCTGGCTCCGTGACTGGCGTGTGGTAGGTGCTTGGCTTCCAGAGACTCCCAGGCTCTTCTTCGGACGCCCCCTAGATCTTTTTGGCGGTGGGGGGCCTGCTGAATGGCCAGCGGCGTCAGAGGACTCGCCCCTCTCTGTTGGCGCGGGGGAGGATGGTGGACTGTCATCCTGCTGCACAACAGGAGGGGACGGCGGTGATGGTTAGGACACAGGCCTGTCCCTCTGCAACGCCACTTGCTGGCCCATGAGGTCCACCATCTGTCCCAGGCGGTTATCGATGGACCTCATCAGCAGGATGAGCTCCCTTAAAAATTCATCCGACCGGCCACTTTGTCCCTGGACCTCTTGGTAGGCCTCCACAACTCTGGTGAAGTGGTCCAGGGATGGTGTCCACTCCTCCCGAGGTCTGGTGTTGGCCCTGGCCCTCCCACCTGCTCTGCTGCCACGGACCTCTTCCCTCGCCACTGGTGCGCCACGCACTGGCTCCCTGCCCTCCACAGTTGTTGGTGTGGGCTGGTCATCCCTAGGGACAGGGAGGGTGCTGCAGGTGGTACTGGTGGTAGTGGTGGTGTTGGTGGCAGTGGCTGCGGTGGTGGTTGCGGTGGAGGCACAGGCCGTGACAGCAGGGGTCTGCTGCGTTGTTGTTGCAGCAGAGGTGGTGGTGGGGAGGATGGGGGCCTGGGACCTCTGGGTCTGTGGAACACCGGATGGGCCGGCCTGGAGCTCATCGTCCAAACTGTCCTGGGAGTCTGCATCTGTGAGTCCATGTGCCGGAGGTGGAGACTGGCTCTGCTGGTCGTTGGTGTTGTCCCCAGCAGTGAGTTCTTCATCACCTGTGGAGTAGATGGGGAGTGGTCAGTGTTTGTGTCATCTGTGTATCATCAGCTGTCTGTACACTAGTGCATTTTGCTGTCATCATTTGTACAAATCATGGCAACACCGTGTTACATTACATAGTGGAGAGTTACATCATGGTGTCCTAAAGGTTGATTGTCTATGCATTTTGTACAATAGTAAATAGATTAATACACACACACACTTCATGAAGATATACGGTAGTTACATACCTGTAAGGTGAGCGTGCAGGGTACAATGGCTGACACTTGCTCCTGGGTGGGGCAGGCCTCCATGCTGCTGGGCTGTGGGACAGGGGGCATGCTGGGAGTAGTGAGACAGGCCTCCCTCCCTCACACCCACAAACAGGCTCCAAGTGAAGATGGCTACCAACCTGTAAGTTTGTTTGTTAAACAGTGCAATGGCTGACACTTGCTCCTGGGTGGGGGAAGCCTCCATGCTGCTGGGCTGGGGGACAGGGGGGCATGCTGGGAGTAGTGAGACAGGCCTCCCTCCCTCACACCCACAAACAGGCTCCAAGTGAAGATGGCTACCAAGCTGTAAGTTTGTTTGTTAAACAGTGCAATGGCTGACACTTGCTCCTGGGTGGGGCAGGCCTCCATGCTGCTGGGCTGTGGGACAGGGGGGCATGCTGGGAGTAGTGAGACAGGCCTCCCTCCCTCACACCCACAAACAGGCTCCAAGTGAAGATGGCTACCAACCTGTAAGTTTGTTTGTTAAACAGTGCAATGGCTGACACTTGCTCATGGGTGGGGGAAGCCTCCATGCTGCTGGGCTGTGGGACAGGGGGGCATGCTGGGAGTAGTGAGACAGGCCTCCCTCCCTCACACCCACAAACAGGCTCCAAGTGAAGATGGCTACCAACCTGTAAGTTTGTTTGTTAAACAGTGCAATGGCTGACACTTGCTCCTGGGTGGGGCAGGCCTCCATGCTGCTGGGCTGTCGGACAGGGGCTATGGTGGGAGTTGTTGTACTGACATTCCGGCCCCATACAGGCCTCCTCAGCAGAATGGCTGGCTACATCTTGCTTAGGGATGGACAGTGTATTGGTGGTTGGGTATTGCAAGGAGGTAAAAGTCAATGTGGTGTTAAACATTTGTCTGTACTTACCAGCCTCCGCTCCCCCGGCTACTCCTGTGTAACTCTCAGGTAGCAGGATAGCAAGCACCTTCTCCTCCTATGGTGTGAATGTCTTCAGTGGGATGGGAGGGCCACTGCCAGTCACGTTTGCCAGATTCCAGTTCTTGCTCCTCTTCTCCTTGACAACCCTCTTGAGATCATGCCACCGCTTCATGATCTCCTTCTTGGATCTTGGGGTGGCCCCAACTGCATTCACCCTTTGGACAATCCTTTCCCACATTTGTGTCCTGGTGGCTAATGGTGTCTGTTGGACTAGGTTCCCAAATAGTTGTGGTTCTACTCTCACAATCTCGTTGACCATGACTGTCAACTCACTCTCTGTGAATTTTGGCATTTTTTGTGATGTCATGGTGTGGGGGTGTTGAGGTGTTTGTGGGTGCAGGGGTGTGTGGGTGCAGGGGTGTGATGATGAGGTGTGTTATGTGCTGGGGGTTTGATTGTGATGGTGTGATGGTGGTGTTGATGGTGGTGGTGGGTGGGTGTGGTGTGCGATTTTGCCTCTCCTCTCAGATGTGGTGTGTGGCCTTCTGTTCTGGAAAGATGTAAAGGATTGTGGTGAGTGGAGGGGGTGGCTTTGTACTCAGCTGTGTGGGTGTGTCCAATTGGATAGTGGTTGTCAGGTGTGTTGTGGGTGTGGTTATGTAGTATTGTATATTTTTTTGCCATTTCTGTATCTGTGTGTGTGTGTTGTATGTATTTGAGGCTGGGCTACTTTGTTTATGCAGTATTTGGCATTACTGCGGTGCTTTGACAACAACCGCCATGGATTTCATGTTCGTCCGCTGCGGTGACTTTGCTGGTGCTTGTCTGCCATTTATCCCATGCAATCCTGCCTTCGACCGCGGTGGACGGTGCCTGCGGTTCCGCCCGCGCCACCCTCGGGGATATCGTAATTTCCTGTGCGGTGTCTCCGCTTTCCCTGTGGGCGGTTTTGTATTTTCCGCAGCTTTTCCGACCGCCGCGGTCGGAGTTTTGGCATCACCGCACACGTCGGGCGGTTTCATTTTCACCGCTACCGCCGCGGTCGGTCTCTAGTGGCAGTCGATCCTAATTTGTCTGCCGGTTGCACCGCCTCCATGGCGGGCGGTTGTTTTCCGCCTCCATGGCGGGCGGGGTGGTTTTCCGCCCGCTATCCTAATGGGGCCCTATGTGTTTAAATAAACAACAACAACTAGTGAATCAAGGAGGTTTTCGAACTTTATCAGAGGATTGCACTGAAGGCACATCCATCTTCTGCCAAGCACACTCACGGTTAACCCTCAGGGCGAACCTGAGAGCAGTGAAATAGAACATCTGCAAGGGATGGCAATTTTCCAGTGGTGCACGGCTGTGAGATACAGGGCAGAGGTACAGGCCTGCTGCGAGCAATCACCGCAAAGTAACACAGGCAGAAAGCACATAAGAGAGTTGATGTTGGTTAAAGAAATAAATGAACTCTCTGAAGGATGTCTCTTGACGTAAGGCTCAGGATGCTTGCGTTTACAATTGATGTATAGCAGTCTTGAGGCTTTGTTGCAAGTTGGTGCAAGTTGGTGGGATGCAAGAACCAGTAAAAGAAAACTTGGCTTTAAAAAACAATCCATCAGAAAGTGGATATCTGGATGAAGGACAGATAGGATATCTTCTGTTCTCCTTAAATGAGACTAGATCTGAAGGGAATATTAGATGGTCCTTATCTGTGTATGTGTGTGTGGTACTTGTGTTGTGTTCTGTTCCAAAAACGATGCTCATTTGTTGTGCACTTACATCTAACAATACACACATTTGGTTTTACAAATTACAATCCACTTTGATAAAAAAGATATGCCTTGATGTGTCTGAGAATGTCACATTTCATCCATTCCTGACTGCATTCAATTCCATAGAACATTGACCAACATAAAGTTAATCACAGTTCCCAAACATTCTCAAATTTGGGAATACCCCTTTCTTGGAGGGCCCTTTCATTGGGTGCTGCCCCTTGTCCAAACTGAGATGGCATTTGGGATGATGTAATAGGCTGGGACAGGGCAAGTGCCCTGACAACATGGTTGACCAAGCCTGCCCTACTACACTCCAGACAGTCACCCATTGGTACGATTCTCCTTCCAATTTAATGTGATAACACTCCCAGACAGGCTCATAGATTTCTTGGGGGGAGAGAGGTTTTTCCCCTATCAATTCTACCTTCCAATAGTTCCTGCTTCAGCAGTTTCACCTCTAGAATTAAAGAATGCTGCAGATACCAGAATGTCTAAGAGGCAATGATGTTCAAGGGAATCTTAGCTTGCTTGCACAACAGTTGAACGTGCACCTTAAGTTTGCACACGCACTTTTTATTGGAAGGAGTGGGTTGGCGTTTTGTGTTTCAGAGGTGATAAGATGGTTGATTTTGTATCTTGCAGCTTACAATGCAGATACTACAAACCAGTCATCTCTAGATGGCAATACTCCCAGAGAAGGGAAGAAGGTCACTCCATCTCTAGCCAGATGCCCAACATAATGAGCACTTAGGTTTATTTAATTTTTTGGGGGGATTTTTGTATAGTGCAATTATGAACCTATTTAAGGGCGCCACAGCACTTTGTACAGACAGGAACTTTAGCATTTGTAACAAAATACTGAAAATACATTCTACTTTATAAATAGGAAATAGTAAACAAATGCTAAATATGTAGCTATAAGGAGAACTGGATCAGTGATTTCCCAGTGGATGAGTCTTCAACACTGCTCTTCAAGAGTGCCTAGGAGATAGTAGCGTGGATCTTAGGAGGTTTGAGGAAGTGAATTATTAATTGGGTTGGATGGTATTCTACCACAAGCAAGAGGATCAATATTGTGTTAGGTCAAGTTAAAGAGTTCAGTAATTTAGACCTCAGTTCCTCCTCTGATAGCTATGACACAAAGCAGACAGACTTAACTTAGAGAACAATGTGCAAAGCATTTAGAAGTACCAAAGCAGTTAAACAGTGGAAAACACATCACAATAAAAATACCACTCCAATTTATGATAAAAGAGAATACTTTAATTAACAAAATGAGACCACTATGACAAAAATCCATTAAGAGGACCCAGAGATATGAATTTTAGAATATTTAAGTAAAAATAGTGCCAAAAAGTGTTAAGCACCAATGAAAGTCAACTGGTCGCAGTAGACAGTGACTAAGGCACCATTTCAGGGTTTTTTTAGAGGGAAGTTATATATAACACAAACTCAACCCAAATGTATCAAAGCACTTGATATGAGCATCAGTTGCATTACACACAGACACATTCCTTTTGTTAGGCACGGGAAGATTAAATGATTTGCCCAGAATCACAGGATGTTGAGCGTCCCTGCTGAGACTCGAGGTTGACCGCTCTAGCCCTTAGGCCACATCATGTCGGATACACCAATCAGGTTTGACCTAGTCAGTGGATTTACCTTGGCACTTAGGGCCAGATGTAGGTCGCCCAATACCGGTTGGTAATGGCCGAAATTACTGAATTTCGGCCGGTACCGACCGGTATTGGGCTTTTTAGATGTAGGTGGCATTTTTGTAGCATTCGGTGGTAATTTAAGGATTCGGTAAAATACCGAATTCTTAACATACCGATTCGGTAAATTACCGAATCCAGGATGTAGGGAGCACTCAAGTTAGTGCATTCCTCAGTTAAGGATTCGTTATTTACCACCAACTACAAGTTGGTGATAAATAATGAAGACCTTTGAAAAAGCTTTTTTTTGCTTTTCCAACAGTGCCGTATTGCAGACATACATGCCCTTATGGCATGTATGTCTGCAACATGTGCACCCATACACAATTGAGGGGTGCAACAGGGTGTCAAAGTGACACCCTGCCACCCTTCAATGTTTTCCGCCTTTTACCGAATCGGTATTTACCGATTCGGTAATTGACATTCATTCCTATGGGCCTCCAGGCCCATAGGAATGAATGGCAATTACCGAATCGGTAAATACCGATTCGGTAAAAAACGAATTTTACAGACTCGGTAAAATTTACCGAAAAATTACCTACATACTATTGACCTATTCTTAAATACCGAATCGGTATGATTCGGTATTTAAGAATAGGTAAATAGTATTTACCTACATCTGGCCCTTAATCTCTGAAATATGTGTCGAAATCCTTCAGCAGGGCAAGACTGCATGATGTATCAGATGAAGCCGGATAGGCATTGGAATGAAGTCCCAATGAATCTATTGGTTTGGCAGAAAAAGTCTGAAGCAGGATTATTTGAATTTCATAGCCATAGAAGTCCCCTCACTAGCCTGATACTTTTGGCGCTTTCACCATGTCAAGATCTTTACCTTCAGGCTTAGTCTGTTTTGGGAGCTTGGAATCCTCCAGTGGGGCAGGGCTGTGGGCAGTGTCTCACAAGGGCTCCCCGAGGCCAGTTACCCTATGCTGAGATTCCACTGAAACAGATTTGCTGAGGTGGAAAAGCCTCAAAGTGGGGAAACCTGTTTCTTCAGCCTAGGGAGGTAACGCCTTCGGTGAATCGACTTAGCAAGTTTGTCTCTTTTCTCCGGAGGTCTTGGAGCTCAAAAAAGTATCAACTTTTCAGAGGTGATAGGAGAAGTCCAGTTAGACAGCAAATGGTCCCAGGATCTCAGGAAATGCACTTGGGGGTCAAGACTCATTCCAGCAGAGGTCACCAGTGGGGTCCAGGTCAGGTCCAGTTGGTTCTGCTCAGCTAGGCACTACAGGGCCTCTTACAGCTTGCTGTGGCCTTGTAGCTTACACAACAGCTCACCCAACTGAACCTTGGAGTCCACTTCTTTGTCCTTGGTACAAGTGGGAGCAGGTCCTGCCCTCCAGGCCTCCTCACAGGTCTCAAATAGCAGGTGCAGTCCATCTAGTTTTCTTCCACAGGTCCAGAGTATTCTGAATAAAGTGCCTGAGGGTGCCACATTTATGCCTTGGACATGCTGGTGTATGGTGGAGACTCCACCCTTATCAATGGGATGCAAGTTCCGAGAGATAGCCCTACCCACCTTTGTAGCAGTTCCTGTCTGTGCTCACTGCAAACAATCCCACAGTGTCCTTCAATCTCAAAATTCAAGTTGGAGAGCTAGCTGGTCCTTAACCTGAGATAGAATAATTTATATTTAATATTGTCTTCCCAATGTTTCCAGTCAGCCATCCTACAGTAAAAATAGCTTTTGGGTTCTACTACTGTATGGACATGTTAACTTTCATTTTATAAATGTCCTACATTTATTTTCACGCACCTTACCTTGCGGGCAACAAGGCCTACATAGGGGTGACTTATTAGTATTTGAAAGGGCGGTTTTCTCCCGTCAAAAAGGGTTGACAGTTCTGGCTGCAAGTAAAACTGCAGCAGCCAGGCTACAGAGTTTGGCCTGGAATCATGTTTGCTTTTCACACTAGTGGGTAGCACAGTAGTGCTGAAGTCCATAGGTAACATTTAACTTCACATGCCATGGGTGCACTTAATCAAGGATCAACAAAGGGCCTTGACTCTACTCGGTAAGGCTGAGTCAATATCAAATAGAACGAAACAGATGCCAGTACTGAAACTCACTTGAGTATTATTCCATCAACGGTACCAACGCGGATTTGTCAAAGGTACCAAGCAACATTTATTTCTCAAAGATTTTTATTATTCAAGTTTTTTTGCTTATTTTTTAAAAGATATATGAAAATGCAAACAGATAATACTTGACAAAAATATCATACAAGACAACATTCGATTGAATCCTTCATCCCTAGCACAACTTCTCATAAAAGAATTAGAACAGTCTTTCCTGTTTTGGAGCAAGATTGTGTTGGTCTTGAGGAGAACCCCGCCAACTAATTGGGTTCGAAATGCGTCGTCCATACGCTATGTGTAGCCAATTTGATTTTTGTACAATTAAGGTGTTGTTCAAAATGTTTTATGCGCTGATATAATTATTGTTCTGGAGATTGTTTTCCGTTTAACTGTTGATTGATCACTTGGTTTAGGAGGCTACACGCGTACTGCTTCTGCGTGGATCGAACAATTGGTGAACAGTGGCCCAGTGGTAAATCTCATGAGTCTGTGATGCTGGGTATGTTTCAGGAATGAATGAGTGGATGAAAGAAAAGCTGTGATGTTTGTGGTCTCTTTTATGAGAAGTTGTGCTAGGGATGAAGGATTCAATCGAATTTTGTCTTGTATGATATTTTTGTCATGTATTATCTGTTTGCATTTTCATATATCTTTTGAAAAATAAGCAAAAAAACTTGAATAATAAAAATCTTTGAGAAATAAATGTTGCTTGGTACCTTTGACAAATCCGCGTTGGTACCGTTGATGGAATAATACTCAAGTGAGTTTCGGGAACTGGCATTTGTTTAGTTCTATATGGGTGCACTTACGGCACCATGTACTTTGGTCTTCTGTGAAAGTTAAATAAGCAATTAGGGTTTGGGCAATTTCAACTTGTTTTAGGATTCAGAGTGCATGCAATGGGAACTGGTTAGTAGTGTTCCTGTACACAGAGTCAAACAAGCACTTCATTAGGTGCAGCATACACATGGTAATACATGTGTGTCAATTGTAGATAGTAAACATTGTCCAGGCCATGAGACCTACAAGGATTTGTCCCTTTTCCCCCACAGACAGTATATTCTAATTGTTTCAAACCAATTAAAATGTCGTGGAAGGAGAAGAAGGACTCTGCACGGGGACTGCCTTAGACCACATCTTTCCTTCTTACACCATTGGTGTTTTGTAGACCTTGCCTCTATCCGAATAATATTAACCAGTAGTGGTGTTAGGAATATCAAACAGGAACTTTTTATGCATTTTACATCAGACTTTGACTCCGAGACATTATTTAACATCGTTTCTGCTATAATGCATTTACATTGACATGCACAGATATTCACTCATGGCGTTTTCTACTCTGATTTTAAGGTTACATGTAGAAAATCACTGGGTAACTCATGTAATATTCAGGTCACATTCTGAATACATTTACATTCATGTGACCATTGTGCATAACATTAATATGCTCTAGGACAGTCAAGGCTTGGAGATAACCTAATGCCAGTCATGGTTTCAGACATAAATGGTCTTCTGAGGTTTGAGTTCACTTTGTATCTCAAATGATGAATCATTTGTGCCCCAAAACATGGCCAAGCCATGCTTTAGGTGAGTCCGCCTCCCACAACCGCCTGGAAACGCAGGTATTTGGTGATACTCTATTCACATCTATGTTTTATATATTAATCCTCACACAATTTAGTATTATGTACAATAAAACTTATATACACATTGATTAAAAGGTTAATTGACGCTTCAAAATTAATGGAGTGCTTTTATTCACACAAGCTTATTTTCAATATAAAGGGGGAATTGCAACCCTCCACCCCCCATTTTTAACACATACATTTTTGTTTTTATTTACTTTAATGCCTGTCACAGTCTGCATAGTAATAGGCTTCCTTTTGTTCCTGGACACATTGTGGATTAGAGCTTGGTTAAAATTTACTTGGATTTTAGACTATTATTATATCATAAATGGTGTATGTAAGAAAGTGAGTTTCAGTTGCAGTACCCCCTACTTTTTGCCTGATACCTGATGCACTTTTTCCTTGGTGTGCCCTGGGTTCCTACCAATCAGGTACCCAGGGCCTGTGTTCCTTCCCTAAAACGGTGTTTAAACTAAAACCTGATTGGCATCTCTGGCCACCTGTCAGCCCCTAGTAAATGGTACCCTATGTACCCAGGGCATGGTGACCAGAGAAGACCCCTAAGGGCTGCAGCACTTATGGTGCCACCTTTAGGGGCCCTGTACCCTGGCACCCACACACTGCCTTTGCAGGCTGAGTGCCTAAGTACAGAACTAACCAAAGAGTCGACATGGCATGCATCCCAGTGTGCCATGCCCACAAACCCACTGCCCTGGCATGCATCAGTCACCCCTCTAGCTGGGTGCCCTATGCCAGTGGTGTGGGCACAGGTACATGAACCCTGTGCCCCTACAGTACCCAGGGCCATTCCTGGGCACTGTAAGTGTAGTGATGCCATTAAGAGTATATGGTGCTGGGAGGTCGACATTACGAACTTCACAGCACCATAATGGCTACACTGAAGACTGACAAGTTTGGTATCAAACTTCTCAGCACATTAAATCCACACTGATGCCAGTGTGGGATTTAATGAAAAAGGCACCAGAGAGGGCATCTTAGAGATACCCCCTGAAACCTAACCACAATCCACGTCTGGAAAGAGAGGCTGCCTAGGCTGCCACACAGCAGACATGTTGCTGGACCCCTGGGTGGAGAGCCCCCTGCTCTCCTGGGCCTTCAACAATGCACATCCTGGGGCGAGGTGCTAGGTCTCCTCCCCCAGGATGGGCAGGGGGAAGCTTCAAAGGCCTGCCGCCTCTGTGAGCTTCTCCAGGCCATTTGCTGTACCCAGCAACTTGCCCCCACCAGGTCTGACCCCCACTCTGGCGTAAAGACTGGCGGGAAAAGCTACGTCAGGAAGGGGGGGGGGTGCCAGCCTGGGCCAACTGTGAACAAACAAAGTCCACCCAACTGAATTTAGAAGATGGCTCAAGGGAGTCCATTCTTTTTAAAGTGCAACCAGGAGCTCACCACGGGGTGACAGAGAGGTCACAAAGGGAGAAGAAGAACACACATATTCATATACAAAAATCTTTATTTCATTTTTTCTTTCTTTCTCCTCCTTTAGTCTTATTTAGTTTATATATATTTTGTGTTCAACACATGAAAATGAATCATATAGGATAACAATTACCATGACTAAACATCAATAAATATACATCAAAACATATCCCCACACCAGACTTTCAAACACATACTCCAAGCTCATTCAATCACACACATACATCCACAAATATGCACGTATCTCGAAAACATACCTCAGAATAATATAAGGGGTGGGAAGAAAACACTGTGGGATCTCCGTGGTACAGGGCCAAGAGATTCCAGATAAATGAACACAGGATCCCACGTTCAAGTAACGCCGACGCGCGTTTCAGTGCAAAGCCCAGATCTGCGGGCGCACCTTCATCAGGGCTCTCACGTCAGGTGGGGGAAGGACAACACAAAATATGATATGTGTACGTGACCAATCTAGGCCGACGACAAAGGATCTAATAGGAATCCATTCAGGAAGTCGCTTGTCATGTCAACAAGGTTTGAGAACACTCGGGATCTGCTGATAGAGACAGCGCGCTCTCAAACCCTAGATCGATTTTATACAAAGGGCAGTTTCAGGTTCCCGTTAGTTTCACCGATGAGTATCTGATACAAGCAAGTGCGCTTCCCACGGTAACGGGTCGATCTTACATGAGTCTAGTGGAGGCGCATCGAGGATTGAGGGGCATTGCAAGTCTCATAAATTGCGGTCCGCATGCACGAGGGAAGTTCTCCGTGTCTTCCTTTCTCCGGTAGACTTCTTTACACTCTTCAGTACGGCGACGTGCGCCTAACTTCCCTCTCTTCAGCCGATCACAACAAGACGTTCGGTGGATACCAGCCTGTGCCAACCCCACCCCTCAGGTGGGGGAGACGAGGTGAAGCACGACCCCGGGCTCCGGCCATCTTGAAGATGGGGAGCCCTGCCTAATGCCAGCTAGGCTCCTGCCCTCCTCCCACAGGAGAGGAGCAGGCTAGGGGGTGTACCCACCCCAGGACAGGGACTCATTGGTCCCTCCCCTTGCCCTACCTGTAACGGCCCTAAATTTAGTATTTAGGGGCACCCTGAACCTTTTTCCACAGATCCAGATTCCAAAACAAGAAAGATGAACAAGGAACACGAAGACCTGCCATGCAAGCTGCTGAAAAGAGGAATATGAAAATAAACAACAATATCTCAACTGCTGTCATTTAAAGGCAATTTGAATAGGTATACTAAAAGTATTACGCACACAGAGAGAAGGAGACCCAGTTGTTTCAAAACGTGCTTATGGCATCGTATAATTAAAGGAAGGAAAAGACATGGGATATACAGTTTTAACAGCACCGTACATCAATAAATGCAAAACAACCCAATTGGACTTGGTGCTAAACATGTGAAGGTGACACAGGAAGTGGCGACGCAAGTGACAATTGTGATCATCAGGAACGGTGCATGGTGTCAAGGTGCTTGGATATATATATATACATTGAAAACAAATGATACATGTGGCTTGGGAATAAGTTACAAAGCAAAAGTTTTGGTATTGAGGAGTTATTTGGATTTTAGCCACGAAGGGAAATGCGCCATCTATTGCGCTGCACGGTCGACGATGTTTCGATCCTTTCTCGTCATCATCATCTTCAGGACCAGGTTGCAATTTGGGTAGGGGCTGCGGAAAACAGTGAGGGTCAGATCGGCTCAACAGGGGTAAGGTGAATCACATCTGAAAGGACCGTGGCTGGATAGTAATGTCTCGAGGTGGGCGCCCGAATTATAAGTAGGGCTGGTTGAACCCGAGGAGGAGACCTGCAAAGGTTCGGCCGGAGTCTCCTGGAAATTAGGAACCGATCGCTGGATAGATCAGCGGCAGCGGTGATTCGATGTAGGAAGCCACGGGAGGTACGTAGGATGGTGCCTGTATGAATTAAACCTCTAGCTGAGTAAATCAGCGGAGAGCGGCATGGACTCGCCACAGGGCTAAAAAGAGGAAGACACCAGCTGACTTGGCCCCAGCCTTACCGGCCTGTCGACCCTCGAACCTGCTCCTGCTAAACCCCGGCGTCTCCAGTGGTCAGCAACCTCAAAAACCCCGGAGGACCTGACTGCCTTGTGACTCTGACTACCTGGGTCTCCCACGAGCAGTGATACTGCTCAAAGCAAGTAACAAGCCCTTGCATCAGCCCGGAACCACAAACCCTGCACAGTCTGTACCCGCCAAGCCTGGCCTGTCCCGGAGTGAATCAAGACCCGAGGACGTCCCCCCGGTGATTCTGACCTGGACCTCAAGACCTCGACGACTCCGACGACGCCTGCAGCCTCAGGACAAAGGACCCATCCGACCGCGACCAGGGTAAGATTTCCCGACCTCAAAAGACACCCCTGCACCCGGCGCCCCATGGCGCCCGGCGCCCATCTCCTGGGTGTCTACCTACCCTCCAAGATGCCAACTTACCCCTCGAAGTGTTGGCCGCTCCAGAAGATCCACCGTCCCCGAGCCTGCAGCCTTTGTTCCCTTTTCAAGATCCTCATTGAATAACATTGAGCTCCCGACGGCTCAAAAACACTCTGCATCCAGCCGCCCGAGTGCCCCTGGGAGTACAACCTTTGTCCTATCCTACTTCCCCATTTGCCCTGGCAAGTGACCAGGAGCCCAGCTCCCACAGCAGTGTGGCCTTCTAGCCAGCAGCCACCAACCGAAGGCCCACTGCCTCTCATTGGATAACATTGGGCCTAACTACCTCTGCACCCGGCCGCCCCAGTGCAGCTGATGGTGTACCAACTGTACCTACCTGACCCTGGGGGACCCCTGAGTCTATGCCCGGAACCTTAACTTCACCAGTCGAGTACTCACCTGAAAACCGATGACTCACTTTCCTGCCATAGGATAACATTGACTGGTTTGACTTGAAATTTCTTGTGTGAAGTTTTGAAACTTTAAAATATTCATCTAAAATCAGCCTAATAACGAAATTCGAATTACTCACCTGTGATCAGGAGGGAAGCCAGTACTGTACCCTTTAGCCCAGTACTGAACCCCAAAAGTAATCAAAACCGTGTTTGCTAGTAATTACATTTCTGCCATAGAAAACCATTGACTGTTTTTCTGTGAAAATTCTTCTAAGTGTGAAGTTTTGAAATGTTAAAATATTCATCTAAAATCAGCCGAATTTCGAAATCCAAAGTACTCCCCTGTAATCAGGAGAGAAGCCAGTGCTGTGTCTTTTAGCCCAGTACTGAACCGCAAAAGTAATCACAACCTGGGTTACTAGTAATCTAAATTTCGTCCATAGGAAACCATTGACTGTTTTTCTATGAAATTTCTTCTGTCTACTTTTGAAAAGTACGAATATTCCTTAAAAATCATACCAACTACTAAAACATAATTACTTACCTGTCTTAGGTAGAGACCCCAGTGCTGAACCTAGGAGTCCCGTACTGGATTACACAAGTAACGAGAACCTACTTTACCTGTGCTTTGAATTTCCTTCCATTGGATAACATTGCTGGTTTTTCACTCAAAAGTGTTTGTGTCAACTTTTAAAATACCTTTATATTCTTTAAAAATCATTGCAATAACTAAAACGTTTTTACTAAACTGTTTTCCGCTTAGACCCCAGGACTGAATCTAGGATCCAGTCCTGAAGTTTCAAAAGTAATCTATAAATTAATCAGCTGCATTTATGTAGAAAACCCCATTGAGCTCAATGTTAAATTGTGTTTAGAATTGTGTTGCCTACTGCAACCATTGTATCTATTGTGTTTCCAAAGTTTATTGCCTCTTTGCAAGTAATTACATGAGAGTACTCATATCGAGAAAAGTATATTTCGATACCTGTTGGTTCTAAAAATAAAACCACTATATCTTTGGATATAAAAACAATTGGCCTAGAGTTCAGTTCTTCAGTGTGTGACACCTTTTGCTGACTGAGTGTGTACAACAAATGCTTTATACTGTCCTCTGGTACTGCCTTACTGCTCGACCAAGCTACCACTTTGGAGAGTAAGGCCACACCTGGCTTTAACCTCTGTTATACCTCTGGGGTTCGTGGACTCTATGCACACTGTATCTTATTCTGGTCCCGTATATATAGAGCCACTTTCTCACAGTGTATTTTAAAAATTGTACTTTGTGCACAATTACAATTGTGTGCATTTTATACATTCACATTAGTAAAGATGACTTTGGTGACTAGCCTAGGTAGCTGGAATAATATTTTTTGCCATATAAATGAAGAATTATCACTTGAACTGAAAAGAAATTGAATAGGGAAAAAATTATTCTTTGAAGGAGAGGGAAAGAAAAAAGGCATCACCATGTTGGTAAGCTACTTTATCCTAGGTGGAGACAAAAACACGTACTGAGATGCCATTGTGGACAGGAAATCATATTCTAGATAAAATCCAATTAAGTTTAAAAAAGCATTCAAAAGCCTAATTGAAGACGATAAGTTAATAGATGTCTGGAGATCAGTGTAGGACTTGACCTTTTTGGCTAAAGTTCCCTAAACTTTTTTGCTTTCCCTCTAGACCATTTTCCTGACATAGAGTTGGCAATTTAGATGCTTTGGGTACTTTGCCACTGCTGATCAGTGTCAAAGTACAAGTGTTCCGTATGTAAAATGTAATGGTGATTGGTTGGCCATGATTGGTATGTTTGCCTTACTTGTAAAAGTCCCTTGTGATGTGCACGGTGTGCGCCAGGGCTAGTAATGCAAGGGCGCACAGAGAAGGGAACTCAGGCCTTCAGTGTAGGGCCTGCGTGCAGAATGCTAAGTTATCATGTAGTCCTGACAGGTGCAACCACTTGTCTGGCATGACTTTCTCTTTTACATACATGTTGGGCACACCTGTGGTAGATCCCAGGTACCTCATGGGCAGGGTGCAGTGTAAGTAAAAGGCAGAACATATGCTGAGTTGTGTACTATGTTCTGAGAGAGAAAAAAACTCTCCATTTCGTTTTTCACTGCTGAAAGGCCATCCTGCTCATAGGACAGAATAGGGGAGGCTGGGTGTTGTGTTTGTTAGCCTTGTTTCCTGTCAGTTTATAATGGAGAGCTGAAGTTTAGTATGTATGAACTCACAGTGTTATAACACATCATTCTGTGAAGGTGGTTTTGTCACTTGTCTGAAAGTGGCAGAGTTTTGTGCTCTGAGCATTTCTGTGTGTCTCTGAAATGTGGATTGTCTGGAACTGAAAGGTGAGAGGAGCTGGGAGAGGTCTTGACCCAGGGAGGGGTTGAGATGGCACCAGGCTGCTCTGCATCTGAAAGCCCGGGAGGTGAAAAGGCCTGGGCTGGTGCTATAAACCAATTGACCCATCTCCTGATGAGTGAGTAAGGATCCAGACCCCCAGTATCAAAGAGAGAGAGGTGACACTCTTAGGGAGACATCTAGAACTGATTTAGGGAGGGGTCAGGGACCCCTGATCCCATACGAACTTCAAAGACATTAAGGGGTATAACTAGGAGAGTTGAAACCCCTGAAAGTGGGAATGAAACAGATATGGATTGAGGCTGTAAAGGCTTGGACCGATTCTGTGGTCAAGAGGAACCTCTGCTAAAGAAGGAGCAACTGAAGAGACTGCTGTGGACAGACCAATCCTTGCTTCGTGATCCGGGGCTGCTGTTCTAACTAAGGCACAAGCTGTTGGGACAGTGCTTGGAGGCACTGGGTCCCCTTGCTTGAAGAAGACTGTGCTTTGTGCTGTGTCTTGTAACCCCCAATGGCCCGAGGTGAGCTGGCTTCCTGTTTGGAAATACAGGATCATAACAGTTCCGGAGAAGTCCCAAGCAACGCGGTGTGTGCGTGCTTTAACAGCTTTCGACCCTCAGAAGTTGTACCGTGTGATCGTGGGCACGCAGGAGTAAGCTAAGTGTCGGACGCACTGGGTGCGTGTCGAAGTGCAGGCCAAGGCATTGGTGAGGAGCGCCTGGTCGTGGTGTGCACGGGGAGATGAGGTGAGGCTCGGACGCGCAGTGTGCATGTTGTGGTGCAGCTCGGGTGTTGGTGAGGAACGCCTGGGCCTTGTGCGCACCAAAGGAAGAAGCCAGACTCGGAACCGCAATGTGCGTGTCGTGGTGCAGCCCAGGTGTTGGTGAGGAACACCTGGGCATCGTGTGCACCAACAGAAGAAGTGAGTCTCAGCCACGCTGGGTATGTGTTGTGGTGCGGCCCGGGTGTTGGTGAAGAGCGCCTGGGCCTCGTAGGCACCAACAGAAGAAGTGAGTCTCGGATGCGCTGCGTGCCTGTCATGGTGCAGCCAGGGCATTGGTGAGGAGCGTCTGGACATTGTGTGCATTAGGAGAAGAGGTGAGAATCGAACGCGGAGAGTGCGTGTCGTGGTGAAGAGCTCCTGGACATTATGTGCACCGGGAGAAGAGGAGAGACTCGAACATGCAGGGTGCGTGAGGAGGTGCAAGCGGAGCGTTGGTGAAGAGCGCCGGATCGTCGTGAGCACCAGAGAAGAGGCGAGTATCAGACGCACAGTGTGTGTGTTGAAGTGCAACCTGAGGTGCTGGTGAGGAGTGCCTGAGTAGGGGGTGCACCGAATTGGAAGTAAAAATCTCCACAGTGCTGAGGGTGGATCTCGGTGTGGACTGAAACCGCCGGAAGGAGTTCAAGTTCAAGTTCATGAATTTGTATAGCGCACTACTCACCCAGAGGGTCTCAAGGCGCTTGAGGGGGGTAGGTGCATTATTTATCGAATAGCCAGGTTTTTAGTTGCTTTCTGAAGGATAGGTGGTTCTGTGTGAGGCGGAGGTGAGTGGGGAGAGAATTCCAGGTCTTGGCCGCTAGGTAGGAAAAGGATCTTCCTCCCATGGTGGACCTATGGATGCGCGGGATTGCGGCGAGGGCTTAATTGGAAGATCGTAGTTGACGGTTGGGTGTGTAGAAGGATAGTCGCGTGTTGAGGCATTCAGGTCCTAGGTCATAGAGGGCCTTGTGTGCGTGGGTAAGGAGGCGGAAAGTAATTCTTTTGTTGATGGGGAGCCAATGGAGGTCTTTCAGGTGGCCGGAGATGTGAGCATGGCGGGGGATGTCCAGTATGAGTCTGGCGGAGGCGTTTTGGATGCGTTGGAGATTTTTCTGAAGTTTGGCTGTGGTTCCGGCGTAGAGGGTGTTTCCATAATCCAGTCGGCAAGTGACCAGTGCGTGGGTGACTGTCTTTCTTGTTTCGGTGGGAATCCAACGGAAGATTTTTTTGAGCATGCGTAGTACGTTGAAGCATGACGATGAAACTGTGTTGACTTGTTTGGTCATCGAGAGGGAGGAGTCTAGGATAAAGCCCAGGTTACGTGCGTGATCTGTGGGAATGGGTGCTGTACCCAGGGCCGGAGGCCACCATGAGTCGTCCCAGGCAGAGGGGGATGATCCTAGGATGAGGACTTCCGTTTTGTCCGAGTTTAGTTTTAGACGGCTATTTTTCATCCACTCGGCTACTTCTTTCATTCCTTTGTGGAGATTGGTTTTGGCGATACTTGGGTCATTGGTGAGGGAGAGGATTAGTTGGGTGTCGTCTGCGTAGGAGATGATGTTGAGGTTGTGTTGTCGTGCGCTGGATGCGAGGGGACTCATGTAAATGTTGAAAAGGGTGGGACTGAGAGATGATCCTTGTGGTACGCCGCAGATGACTTCGGTGGCCTCTGAATTGAATGGGGGAAGGCGGACTCTCTGTGTTCTTCCGGTGAGGAACGAGGTGATCCAGTCCAAGGCTTTTCCTTTTATGCCGATGTTGCTGAGGCGTTGTATGAGTGTACTGTGGCAGACAGTATTGAAGGCGGCAGAGAGGTCAAGTAGGATGAGGGCCACTGTTTCTCCTTTGTCCAGTAGTGTTCGGATGTCGTCTGTTGCTGCGATGAGGGCGGTTTCGGTGCTGTGTTTGGCTCGAAAGCCGGACTGTGAGGGATCGAGGGAGTTGTTGGATTCGAGGAAGGCGGCGAGTTGGCTATTGACGGCTTTCTCAATTACTTTGGCTGGGAATGGGAGGAGGGACATGGGGCGGTAGTTTTTAAGTTCAGATGGGTCTGCTGTGGGTTTCTTCAGGAGGGCGCTGACTTCGGCATGTTTCCAGCTTTCTGGGAAGGTGACAGAGATGAAGGAGCAGTTGATGATATCGTGGAGATGGGGTGCGATGATGGAGTCTGCTTTGTTGAAGATGTGGTGGGGACAATGGTCGGTTGGCGATCCAGAGTGGATAGAATTCATGAGGCGGATGGTGTCTTCAGTGGTGATTGGGTTCCAGGCGCTGAGGTTGTTAGAGGTCGGTTTAGGTTCTGAGGGGGATGGAGAGGGTTGTTTGTTGGAGCTGTTTTCGAAGCTGTTGTGTATGTCGGCAATTTTGTTGTAGAAGAAGGAGGATAGCGAATCGCAGAGGTCTTGGGAGGGAGTGATGTCGTTTGAGGATGCGGTGGGGTTGGTGAATTCTTTGACGATGTTGAATAGTTCCTTGCTGTTATGGGCGTTGTTGTCGAGTCGATTCTTGAATGCTGATTTCTTAGTGGATCGGATCAGCTGGTGGTGTTTGCGGGTGGCTGCCTTGAGGGTGGTCATGTTGTCGGAGGTTGGGTTTTTTCTCCATGTTTTCTCAAGAGTGCGGCATAGCTTTTTGGATTTCTTAAGGTCATCGTTGAACCAGGGGGCCTTTTTGCTGTCTTGTTTGGTTTGATGGTTTTTCAGTGGTGCTAGTTCGTTAGCGCTGTGAGTGATCCATTGTTTGAATTTGATGGCAGCTTGGTTTGGGTCCGATGAGAGGGCGGGTGGGTTTTGCTTGAGCGATGTGAGGAGTTGGTCGGTGGTGATTTTGTTCCATTTTCTTCTGGGGATAGGTTGTGGGGGGTTGTGGGTCGAGGTGGTTTTGTAGCTGAAGTGAACACAGCAGTGGTCTGTCCAGTGGAGAGCTGTGGTGCGATCAAAGGAGATGTGTTTGCTGGAGGTGAATATTGGGTCGAGCGTGTGTCCGGCTACATGGGTGGGGGTGTCAACAAGTTGATTGAGGCCGAGGTTGGCTAGGTTGTCAAGGAGGGTGGTGGTGTTGCTGTCGTTTTTCTTGTCCAGGTGGAAGTTGAGGTCTCCTAATAGGATGTAGTTCTCGGAGGCGAGGGCATGTGGACTGATGAAGTCAGTGATGTCTTCGCTGAATTGTTTACGAGTTCCTGGAGGTCTGTAGATGAGGGTGCCTCTAAGTGTGGTTCTAGGGTCGGTGTGGACCTGGAAGTGGAGGTGTTCGGCGGTTGTAAGGTTATCCTCGGAGCTGGTCGTGATTTTGATGGTGTTCTTATGGACGATGGCGATGCCTCCTCCTGTTTGGACGGTGCGGTCTTTCCGGATAATCTTGTAATTGTTCGGGATGGCTATGGCGATGTCGGGTGTTGATGATGCGTTCATCCATGTTTCAGTAAGGAAGGCGACGTCCGGTGATGTAGTGTCGAGTAGATCCCAGAGTTCGATGGCGTGTCTGTGGACAGAGCGGGTGTTCAGCAGGATGCACTTCAGGTGGTTAGAGTCGGAGCTGCGTTTGGGGTTAGTGGATGTGGTATGGGTCTTGATGCTGGTAAATTTGCAGGAGTGGCAGGCGAAGGGTCCGTGGGTGTGTCCGGGGGCAGCTACGCAACAATGTGGGATGCGTCCAGGGTTGAGGGCTAGGAGGGTGGTGGCGGCATACGTAATGTGGGTGGAGGGCGGTTTGCGGGGGCCAGGGGGTCTGGCGCTGGGCGCCGTCCAGGCGCGGACGGGCGTAGACGGGCTTACCTTTGGCGCACCTTCGGCGCGCATGGGGCGCGACCGCTGCGCGTGGACGCTGCACGAAGGACCGTCTGTCATAAATGGAGAGTGGAGGGGGGCGGAGCGTGGGAGGGGGAGCTGGGAGGCGGGAGCGTAGGGGGAGGGACGGGCTGCAGGCACAACAAAATGGTCGCAACAAAAACAAAAGTCAAACAGGACGCTATGGGCGCAATCAGGCAGCAATTTTACTCAGGAGGCAATGCGGGCAATGCGAGCGAGCGGTGGAGCACACAGGCACAATTTATACTTAAAACAATCAAAGCAATGCGGTGCGCTACGCCACAAACCGGGTACAAATTAATTCAAGGTATGGCAGTGGGGAGAGCAGCGCTACGAGTTCAGGATGCAGCAGTGGGGAGAAGCAGCGCTACGATACCAGGACAGCGCTACGATGTCAGGAGGTAGGGTGGAGCGACCGCTTCAGTAGGAGTCAGGCTGGTCACAGAGAATCCCCAGCCGGGCCGTTCCTAATGTCCAGTGGGTGGGAGGGGGAGCTGGGAGGCGGGAGCGTAGGGGGAGGGACGGGCTGCAGGCACAACAAAATGGTCGCAACAAAAACAAAAGTCAAGCAGGACGCTATGGGCGCAATCAGGCAGCAATTTTACTCAGGAGGCAATGCGGGCAATGCGAGCGAGCGGTGGAGCACACAGGCACAATTTATACTTAAAACAATCAAAGCAATGCGGTGCGCTACGCCACAAACCGGGTACAAATTAATTCAAGGTATGGCAGTGGGGAGAGCAGCGCTATGAGTTCAGGATGCAGCAGTGGGGAGAAGCAGCGCTACGATACCAGGACAGCGCTACGATGTCAGGAGGTAGGGTGGAGCGACCGCTTCAGTAGGAGTCAGGCTGGTCACCAAGTCACTGGGCCCTCGGAGTCACTCGAAGCGGCCCGGACCAGCAGCCACGGAAGAGCTGAGCCGCTGGCCTGTGTCTGCCGCACCCGTGACAGAGTTCTGATCAAGGCCCAAGTCGCTGACGTCGGTGAGGAGAGTGGAGTCGCGCCCCCCAGGTAACGTAGACCAACACCAGGGTGGGGTGCGGGCCCGGAGGGACACTCTCTCGGTCTCCCATTTCAGTCAGCTGCGCGAGCCATTGCTTCGGCTCAGATCCCGGCCCGTGCTGACCCAAGGAGGGGCAGTGCTGGGGCCCGAGTGTGAAGCAGTACTTTTGTGTCATCATTTGATCCATAACTGGGGCACTGGTAACAGAGCACGTAAAACTGTCATATTACACTTTGCATTATTGCTGCTAACGAACTATCGAACTGTCATATGACGCCTGACCTCATTTGGGGCCTTACAAACTACATGCTTGGTGCGCTACGCACTGCATTATTTTCCCTTGCATATTACCTTATTGTAATGCGGCGCATTGCATTATTTCTTCAGTGCACAGTATCTGAGTATAACGTGGCGCAGTGTATTATTCCTTTATTGCACTGTACAGGATTGTAGCGTGACGCATTGCGTTGTTTCTTTCCTGGTATAGGGTATGCTGGTGGTAATACCCATTGCATTATTTCTTTAAATACAAAGTGACATGACTGTGGCGCTACATACAACAGTGTTTCTCTGTTGCACAGTATAAGAGAATATCGTTACGCATTGCAGTATTTGTTTTCTTTTGAACGTGTGTGATTCTAGCAATACTACTAACCTTTTGGAAACGAAAAAGTGAGCTTATCTGTTGGTCAGGAGCAGTGGTTGGGATTAGAACCTACCAACCCACCGGAAAGAATACTACCCATTCTTTTATGTTGATTTTGTATCGTGTGGTCGTATCGTATAATTGCTTATATAAAGATTACACTCATTTTATCGAAACTCATGTGGAGTCTATTTGTGGTGACATCATGGGGTTACTGTGAGCGTGGTTGCACATATTGAACCGTCATGCCTTGGAGAAAAGCCTTGCTGCTCCTGCCAGGCTACTAAGGGGATGAGCAGGGCTATCTCAGACAGTGTCCTTACTTAGCCTAATGTTGAAGCAAGGGGTCGGGACTCCCACCTCCAGCATTTGGTGGCAGCGGTAAGCGATAAGGACCCCCACTTCCAACAATCAGCAAATACAGGGGCCATCAATTTGTATTCTTTTCTCACCTCCGAGAGACAATGTAGCTGCTTAAAGAAATTAGGATATTTGAAAACAAATATATCTAGACAACTTCTGGATGACACACAAATCCCGTTTTCAAGCTCAAACTTGAATTCAAAGGGAGATGTTCTCGCTCCTCTGATCACATCCGCCTAAGAGAAAGACATCACACTTGGCAAAGTAGGGAAGTTGCTCGCGAACTAGGTTGAGATCAAGAAATAAGAAATGCTAAATAACAGCCATTTTGAACTCTACAGAGGAAATTAAATTAAAGGATACAGACATATTGCTTGCATTTAAAACCTTACATCAAGCATTGAATACTAGGGACAAGACACTAACTATGCAAGACCTAAACTTATATTTCTCAAGTATTCCAAGAAACTGAACTGGAATGTTGATCCCTCACCCTTAGGAAACAGCTTCACAGGAAAGGAAATCTATGACAACATCAAACTGCTCAAGAAAAATAAGGAGCCTGGGGAAGACGGGATACCACCTGAATTTGTATCTACTACTCACTAGTAAATTAGACCTCAGAAGTCTAAACCTATATAATCACTTCAAAAATTACCAAGCCCAGAAGGCATATTCATTAATAAATGCAGACTGTTAAATCATTAGGAACATCCATGCTTCACAACTAGAAAAAGTACTTCAGAAATTAATACATCTAGATCAAACGGTTTGTTAACGACTTATCTTCAACTTCCCATATCATTGCATCGCGCAACTCCAGTACATATGATGTAGAAAAGGCCTTTGACGAAGTCAGATAGGCCTTCCTCTTTAAAAGTATTGAATAGCACATCCTCCTGCAAAAATATATTGCTCATAGTAAACTGTACTATGCCACCTCCCCTGCCTTTGATATTGGCACATTACTGCTCCTGAAACAGATTTGGGCTAACAAACACATTCATTACATTCACCACTCCAGTTTTAAATTCAAGATATCAGCATCTGCTGATGATGTTCTCCTCCTTGTGAGCACCTCACGATGGTCACTTTTTCCTTTTCCTAAAGAAATAGACCAATGTAGCTTTTTATATGACCTCAAGCTAAACAGCAACAAAAGCAAGGCACTTCTGCTGACAACTTCATGCCAAAATACACCTTTGAAGATATTGACTTCATTTGGAAGCATGATATATTACATATTTAAGTATCCTCTTCATCAAAAGTCTTCACAACTACCTTACCCTAAACTCAAAGAGAATCCTGAATAGAATCAAAACCAAAACACAGGCTTGGTCTCCTCTTACAATATCCAGGTGAGGCGATTTAGACACAGTCAAAATTATGATAACAGCAGTTGTGCTATACACTCTGGGGCAGATTTACAAGCCCTATACGTTGCCGGTGCATCACGTTGCGTATCGGACGCTGCCGAGCAGGGGGATGATTTCGTTGATGGGGACCTGTGTGTGCAAAACGAATTTCGCTTTGCTTTTTTTATTTCAAAGTGCCCGCAGGTCCTAATCAACGAAATAAGCCCACACCACAGAAAAATTAGCCCCCAGCTCGGCAGCACACACAACTGCCCGGTAGCCAGTCTGGTCCTGGTGACACACAACGGTGGCGCAGCCTGCTAAGGGATATTTACAAGCACAGGTAAAGTCACTCTGCGTGACTTAACCTGTGCTTGTAAATATCGCCCCTGTTCATGCAACACTTTGCGTGTTAGGGGCCGGACATGGGTGTTGCTGTGGGTGTTCCCACGCAACACCCATGTCCACCTATGCATTTCCAGATTTACGAGAAATCGTAAACCTGGAAATGCGTCAGTTTGCTGCGCCACCATAGGGGTGGCGTAGCCAAGCGAAACGAGGAGAAATGTTTTAATTTCTCCTCGTTTTTTCCTCTTTCAATGCGTGCTGCATTCTACAGCACGCATTGAAAGAGGAAAATGCCTGCAGTGATTGCTTTTGTGCAGTAAGGGGCCCCTTCCTTCACAAAAGCAATCTCCCCGTGGCTCAGGCATCCTTGCACCATGGTGCAAGGGTGCCTGCGCCGGCGCATGGCAGCTGTTTCTGCGCCAGCGCAGGGGAGAGCACAGGAATGCGACATATCCTTGTAGATACGTCGCATTCCTGTGCTCTGATAACAGCGTGGCGCAGCCAAAGGACTTGCGGTGCCGCGCTGTGGCACTTTCTTGTAGATCTGCCCCTCTGTAAGCATTACCTCTATTATTTTAGCCAACATTCTTCCACGACCTCGACAGCAATATCTCAAACTCCCTACGGAATAGTAACAAAGACATTAAAACAATGAGTTCCCATACTGGAAAGCATGGATGAAACACACCAAACAATTTGGTGACTTTCAGAATTTGTATGCTCAGAACGATAAGGAGGCTTCTCATTATAAAACTCTCACAAGCAACATCTGCAAAACTCTTCATAATTTACCACTAGGCATAAGTGATAGTAACAGCCCAGTACTCCTTAAGCCTCCTCTGAAATACACAGACAATTAGTTCAACAGTAGCAACACTGAACCCTCAGAATACGGAGCTACCATACAAACAGCAAGAAAACCTGAATATCCAAATGTAGGCAAAAGATCTGAATTGAAGACGACCAAGAATACATAAATGCTCTAAATCAGCATCAGTCAGCCAGGTGGTATACTTTACCTTGCACACAGAAATATAGTAATCTGATAAGCTACGTTAAGTGAAGTTGCTCAACTGTGACTACAGCTGGAGATGTTCTGGCAGTATTCAACTATTGAACACATGCTATTTCGATTTCCAAAACCAGTGACATCCGGAGAGACAGAGCCATGTATTCTTTCAATATATTGTAACAAGACAATGGCACTTCTTTAAAACACACCCTAAGCTCCACTCTCTTTGTCTCATTCTCACTAACCAAATCAGACTTCTAGATTTACTCTTTACTCTTCACACAATAGCAGTGTCCTTTTTCCCAACACAGTTGTGGATTCTAAAGTTAGCCACCTGTCAGCATATTATCAGACCATTATAATAATGGGGTAACCCAGAAGGTCAAACCGGACCTGGGCACAATACGGGAATGAAAAAATCGGTCCGTGACAATATATTATAATGAATTCAATTCAATCATCAAAATTGAGTGCTATGTAAGGTAACTACAGCACTGTTATTAGCTAAATAGACCAACAATTAATTAATTTGATATATTCAATGCATGTAATAATCACTTTTTATGCATGCATATGACAAAACACACAAGGAAAAAGGGCCACAATGTTAGATGAATTTACAAACACAGGGGCATATTACCAACGTTAAGCGATATTTATCGCTAACGATGCTTAGCAACGAATCTTTTAACGCTAAGCATCGTCAGAAATTATCGCAGATAAACCTTGCTATTATCAAGGTTTATCGCAAATGCGATAAAAAACGGCCGCAATGCATGAATATCGCTGAAAAGTCAGCGATATTCATGCATTACCGAGCTAATGCTCTTAGCCATGTTATCCACCTCCCATTGGATAACATGGCTAAGAACTGCTCAGGGCAGGTGTTCGTTTTTGGAGATATTTGCGCTTAGCGCGAATTAATCTCCAAAAGTTGGTAATAGGAGATAGCGATGTTAGCGACTGTTTCCAGTCGCTAACATCTTGGCACGCCCACTTTGCATGTCATTAGTGATAAATATCACTGACATGCAAAGTGGGGCCCAAGATGGTCGTTATCTCCTACTAGCTGTCGCTAACTGGTGTTAGCGACAGCTAGGTAATAGGGAGATCATTTTATCTCCGCTTTCTTGGCTTTTAAAGCCAAAAAAGCGGAGATAAACCCCCTTGATAATATGCCCCACAATATTTATTTGATCAAGAGTTACTTTTGCAATACTCATAGGTTGCGGGAAAGAAAGGAAGGATAGTAGTAAGGTAGTGGTGGTGGGTAGGGGGAAGTGCAAATCATAAAGATGAGGGTAAAGACATTCAGATATTGGAGATTCACTGGTAATTAAGACCAGACTATAGAGCCCTGTCCTAGTTAATACTTTCATTTACATATATTCTGTAAATTGTAGTATGCAATCAATGCATTTTAACATGATACAACAGGAGGGATGTGGGTACAGGTCTTGTTCAGGGGGCAGCGTCGAAGTTTCGACTCGGCAGATACAAGGAGGAAGCTTTGGGGCCTCAGCTGCGAGTCTTCATCAGGACAGAAGGTGGCAACCTGTGGTTAAGAAGGCTAGGTTAGATCAGGCGCTGTGTGTGGTACTTAGGTTGAGTAATGCAGTGTATACTAACTTAGACCTGGTGCCAAGCCTGGCTACTCAGGTATAAGATTCCAATAATGGTTCCAGGGCTCAATGTCCCCAAGGATACCTGCGCCGAAGAGCCTCTATCAATCTGTGGAAACTGTAACTTCCTCCTGTAACTACCTCCTTCCAGGTTATTCCTCCACTGAGACCTAGAATGAGCTTTTTGAATCCCCGGAAAGTGCTCTACCATGAGCTATACTCCACCCGCTACATACTAGGTTGGAAAACCATGACTGCCAATGAGAGCCAGCCCTGCCTTCTGTAGAGGGTAAAACTCCAAAAGTCAAAATGAACTAACCATGGAAAGCCAGTAAGGACTTCAGATGCCCTTGCATCTAGCATCTGATAGCTTGAAGCCCTCTTCAGAGTAAGAACTGGAATATTCTCCACTTGTAAAATTTGAGTTCTAGAGTAACAATATCATTATTTGGTGACATAGTTCAACACTCCATATTCCAGTAGGTTTGTGCTTGGTTGAATCTAAAAAAACATTTACACATACAGTAATATCTTTTCAGGCATTTCCTATAGAAATATGTTCACTTTCAACAAAACTCTGGTTATAGTGTTTTCCATTGACCTACATGGGAATTATGAAATCTGTGATTCTCACCATCCCTTTTATGTTTTTTATGGACTATAATGTGAGCATCACTAGATAGGGCTTTTGGCTCTGCCCACATGTGCCACAGGAGCCAGGAGTGCATGTTTTGATTGGGCAGAAGTTGTGTGCTTGCACAGAAAAGTTCTTGCCCTCCACACAGCTGTGATCAATTTACTTATTTACTCAGGTATTTTGATCTTTCTGTTGTGTATTTCTCTGGCAGCAGCACAGATGGGAGGGGGCAGACATTCACCTACATTGATGTTTAGGTCTGGCGTGAGAGTGCAACTGTCACCTGACCTTTTAACCTACACCAGTATTTTTCTACAGTTCTTTGCTTCCACATAAATTCATATCCTTTCCCATGTTATGTACTTGTAATGCTCAGCATTACCATACAACATTCCTTTAAAGCCAGACCTATTGTCATTGCTAATGCTTGTCTTCTACTTTTGTGCTAATTTGACTTTACGTTTTTCCTTATTATGATCTTCTTTTGAGTGTTATGTTCTTTATTCTTTTAACTGTGCTCATTTCTGCGTTGTTGCTGCATGCATTCCAAGACACTTATCTTAGAATAATCCTTCAACCCATGCTACTCAAGGTTGAGATGCTGATACTTTTAAGAGCTATAGTTTGCCCTTTGGGGTCCATCTAGCAGGACTGATAGGCCATGATAGTCTGAGCACAGACAGAAATTCTCTAACAGCTCCCTGTTCCCCCCACAGTTGGCCAAGATGATTTCATACAAGCTTGGAAAGAAACTTACCGCTTAGGTTTGCATGAACGTGTCCTGTGATAGTAATGAACAGATCCACTGAAGAAAATAAAACATGGCAAATTGAAGAAAAATACTGAAAAAGAGACACACTCCTAAAAAACTAACACTAACCGTGACATGCAAACCAAACAATATGCTGATTTGACAAAAGATGATCTGTAGAAAACAAGATGAAGGTCTTAATAAAACAACTTCCAGTTATATCACCAGTGCATGATGACTGGCACCATATAGGATGTGAATACCGATGAAACATATGAGGAAGTACATACACAACATGGCCGACAATCCCTGTCACATAGCATTCAACGCTGTGCCATCCATTGTGTCTGCCTGGTTCCCTTAAGATTTGTGGCACTATATAAATGTAATGACAATGATGATAGTGTGGTGTATGCGGACATATAAGGACCAAGTGCAAACAGCCTTACTTAACTATAGAACTTAGCGGGTGCCATGCAGGGTTTTCTATGGCCACAGAGAGCTCAATGTTAGTTGCACGTGGGTCATCATGTGAACTTTGCTAAGAAATAGAAATGTTCACATCCATGCAGCGTTGGGATCACTGACAGAATATTGAGGATCAAAATATCGACCTGCCAAAATATCGTGAACAAAATATAAAACGCCAGAATTTCGAATTCCCATCTACAAACAGGTAAGTACAAAAATATTGAATCCAAAATATCATTTAAAAAAATATAGTTTGTTAAAATATCGAATTTTTTAATATCTCAAAAGTAATGTACAATTATTAAATAATACATATAACTAACTAAAACATACTTAAAATACTTAAATAACCTTAAAATTAATAAATAATTAATGTAAGTTAAAAAAATAAACATGCATTTTTAATTGTAAATACATATATATATATTAACTTAATATTACAACAAATATATTCAATATTTTTAGCTTAGGATAGCGGGCGGGTAAAATGTACTATTCCCACTCCAGTGAGTGCAACAGTAGGGAAAGCTTTGGATAGCTGGAGGGTAAAAATTACTATTCCCACTCCAGTGAGTGCAACAGTAGGGAAAGCGTTGGATAGCGGTAGGGTAAAAATTACTATTCCCACTCCAGTGAGTGCAACAGTAGGGAAAGCGTTGGGTAGCGTAGGGGTAAAAATTATTATTCCCACTCCAGAGATTGCAACAGTAGGGAAAGCGTTGGATAGCGGGAAGGTAAAAGTTACTATTCCCACTCCAGAGAGTGCAACAGTAGGGAAAGCGTTGGATAGCGGGAGGGTAAAAATTACTATTCCCACTCCAGATGGTGCAACAGTAGGGAAAGCGTTGGATAGCGTAGGGGTAAAAATTACTATTCCCAGTCCAGTGAGTGCATCAGTAGGGAAAGTAATAATTTAATATTTAAATGAAAATAAATGAATTATCAATACCAATAAAAAATGTATTAAACTTAATTACCAATTACAAAATATTTAATAATTAACTAATTATAAATAAAAATAAATATTCTTTATTAAAAATGAATAACCTGGGGGGCGTGGCCAGGCGCCGTCGGAAATGGCCGCCTAGAGCCCGAGCTCCGCCGGGACCTCTGCTGTCCCCTGAAATCCGGACTCATATCCTCGCTGAGGCGCAGTGTCATCGGCGCCCAAGCTCCCTCAGGCAAGGAGCCACAACTGTGTTTTTGAACAGAGCCCCGGGACCTACGGGACGCACAGCGCCGAGGTCGGAGTTTTTGACGGCTGACCGGAGTTGAGACCTGGAGCCCTGGTGCCGCCTGCCGCCCTAATCGAGGTCGGGGCTCGCGGCCTGCGGCGCGGGCTGGGCCTGTGGGGCGTGAGTTCGGAGGGGCGTGGCCACGCTTGTGGCGCTGTACAGAGGCCGTGGTCTGAAGGAGCCTGGAGCGTTGCCGGCCCAGGGCACGTACAGCAGCAGTGAACCCGGTGCCTCGGACAAGGAGCCACGCTCCGGCACAGCCCCGGGGGAGGACCACGTGAGTGAAGACTGCCACCCGCTGGGGGTTGCCTGGGCGCATATATAGGACGAGCCAGGCCGCGGCGGCCCAGAGAGGGGGTCGGACATACCTGCCTCATAGACGGCGCCCCGCGCACTCACTCGGCTCACGGCGCTACACCTTGGCGCAGGTAGGGGCCGCAGATGGCCCTCAAGGGAAAGGGGCTACAGCGATCACAGCGGGTGTTGTGAGAAGGGCAGCTACGCAGTTGTATATGACCAGTCATTGCCATGTGCAGCAGGACATCCGTGGACAGGCCCGGGCCTCTGGGGATACTCCGACAAGGGCTCTCCACGGCGGCGGCTGCTAGCCTCAACACAGTGCCTAACCCTGAACGGCGCAGACCCACCTGCTGCAGCTGCCACGTACAGACGGCATCTCCGTCGGCCCCGTGAACGCCCTGGTCAGCCATGCGGCCCAAAGGGGGAACGGTGACCCAGACCAATAAACTGGACAAATACACAGTGCCAATGCCACAACCACAGGTCGGTGGGGCGGCGAAGGATGGCGAGGCCCAGGCGGAACCCTCCCTAACCTCCATAATGACCGCAATCCAGACCCTCGGCACCAACCTCGAGACGAAGATGGACAAAATTTCGATCGACGTGAACCTTCTGCGCGCGGACCTGGGAAAAACCACGGACAGATCCAAGATCAACGAGGCAGACATTAAGACGCTACAGGCCTCTGAAAAACGGCTGGAGAGCAGGGTAAATGAGCTTGTTCACCAACATCGACAGATGGCTTTGAAGCTCGAGGACCAGGAAGGGAGGGCCCGGAGGAGCAACATACGCGTGGTAGATGTGCCGGAAGAACTTGAGGGGGAGAGTATGGAGCTTTTCCTTGAAGACCTGATCCTCCATCACCTGAAGCCTAAGAGATTATCGAAGATCTTCACCATTGAGCGGGCTCACCGGGCCCCAATCCTGAAACCCAAACCGGGGGTCCCACCGAGAACAATAATTGCCAAAGTACTTAACTATCGGGATCGGGAGGCCATCCTCCAAGCCGCTAGACAACAAGGTGACCTTCAATATGAAGGGGCTACGGTCCGATTCTTTCCGGACTTCACGCTTCAGGTTCAGCGGGAACGGCGCTCCTTCCAGGGGGTGAAAGCGACGCTACGTGACCGTGGCCTTAAATATATGATGTTTTTCCCAGCAAAACTGAAAATTATCGCGGGAGGCAAATCCCTCTTCTTCACGTCACCAGCAGCAGTGCAGGAATGACTGGATACGGCGGAGCGGGTGGTGCCGGTGAGGCACAATGGCGGCGAGTGGCGGGATCCCGGGGCTCCCTCACCAGGATCAGCCGTGGAGCGCTCGGAAAGGGATGTGCAGAGCCAGCGTTCCTGGCACTCCAGGTCAAACAGTCCCCGTTGGGACTCAGCTCGAGACAACACAGCGCGTTGAAGATCTGCACACTACCCTCAGAATCCTTCGAACAGTAACGTATACACGTGAACTTTATGAATCCTTGTGACAATGGGACTGGGCAGTACTAGAATTTACCCGGGGGCTCCGAGACTTCTTTCCGGTTATTAAATGCCCTGTGACCTGAGGGATTAGAATTCCAGGGACACAGAGGGTGTGGCGGCCAGGGGGCGGGCCGGCCTCGTTTCCCACATTGAGTTTCCTCGGAGGGGGTCTCACTCTCCAGGCAAGGTTGGGCGACAGGCGCTCTGCTAATTGGGGTGGTGGGTAGTTTGAAACCCATGGAGCAGGGAGCAGGGAGGGGGGTATTGTTTTTGCAGGGGACGGGAGGGTTTGGACGAACATGTGGGGGGAGGGAGGGGGGGGGCCGTGAGTAATGTGTTTAACATGACTGCGTGTACTGAACTTGGAAGCTGGAAGGGAACCAGGGAGGGTCGGGGAGTTTGGGATTTGTTATGGTCGTACAGAGTATGTGTTCACGGAGTCTCTGGCAGTTCCGAGGTGCTGAGACAAGAATCCTTGCAAAGTAATGGTTATGGCTGAGAGATGGGAAAAAAGTCTGAAAATCATGAGCTGGAATGTTAATGGGTTGGGGGACAGACTTAAACGCACCATAGTCTTGCAGTTTATTAAAAGGTACCAGCCGGATGTGGTAATGCTACAAGAAACACATCTCATGGGTAATACATGCCAAGCCCTCAACAGATGGGGCTACACTCTCGCAGCGCACTCCGGCTTCACCTCAGGTTCAAGGGGGGTGGGAATCCAGGTACGCCGCTCACTGCCCCTACATATAGACCGCACTGACTCCGACCCGCAGGGCCGCTTCGCGGCAGTCTCTGGACGATGGGAGGGATACACACTGAATCTGCTTTCAGCCTATGTCCCGCCTGGTCTCCAGACTCAAGCATACACAGACCTGGGCAAACTGCTACTTTCCCTCCCTGACGGTCAGTTGGTTTTGGGCGGGGACTTTAATTCAGTAGTGTCAGGAACCCTGGACAGGCGACCCCCCAGAGACCTGCCCCAGGGGCATCAGTGGCTGGCGGACTTCCTTGAGGCCTTCGGACTCACCGATGTTTGGCGTCTTCTTCATCCCACAGATAGCCAATATACCTTCTTCTCCGGGCCACATCATTCCTTCTCACGCCTCGACTACACCCTCACCTTACTGCAGCACGGCACTACAGTGCAGGAGGCAACGCTCTTAACTCGTGGCATATCGGACCACTCACTGATCTCTGCCCACATCACATTTGGAATCAGGCGAGAGGGCTGCATAGTGCCAATAAGCCCCTGGCACCTAAAAAACGAAGACACACGGAAAACACTTACCACCTCAATTACCCAATACTTTGAACACAATGTGGGATCTGTGGACTCCCCTGTCACAGTATGGGAGGCGTTTAAGACTGTGGTTAGGGGGGAAGCGCTGTCCGCCATCTCCAACGGAAAGAAAAGCGCTGTCAGGTCGTAGCAGTTGAGGCAGAGCTTGCAGAACTTGAGAAGGAGGCGCTCGCAAAAGGGGCCAATACGATACGACATAAGTTGCAGATCAAGCTGGCAGAAGGCGCTGGTTTCTCAGGAGGCCCAGGTGGTGGCTAGGCATAGGATGGGTAGGCTGTATGATCAGGGAGACAAAGCCGGGAAACTAATAGCCTGGCTCGATAAAAAGCAGCAGCAGGCCAGAAAGGTAGTGCCGGAAATACACACGGTATCTGGGGCGGTACTCTCAGAGCCCAGGGGCATAGTGGAGGAATTTGCTAAACACTATAGACAGGTGTATACCCGGGTGTCTGACCGTCCAGAGGAAGACTCCATAGCCCTCCTTGCGGACATACGACTGCCATGTCTCACAGACGATGATCGTGAAGCCATTGATAGCCCTCTCACAGAGGCCGAGATACAGCGTGCAATAGTGGAACTCCGTCCCGGGAAAGCGTTGGGTCCCAACGGCCTCCCGATAGAACTATACAAGCTCAAACCTGATACTATTAGTAAACACCTCAAATCCATGTTCGAAAAGAGCAGGGAGACGGGAATACTGCCTCGTGACCAACGCATAGCTACTATAGTGGCGATCCCAAAAGAAGGGAAACCCAAAGAGTCCTGCGCCTCCTATAGGCCAATCTCCCTCCTCAACGCGGAGCCCAAAATACTGGCAAAAACACTCGCTAATCGGCTTAAGACGGTACTGGCTACATTGGTCCACCCTGACCAGTCAGGTTTTATGCCACACCGCAACACAGCTCTCAATATTCGACGCTTCAACGGGGTGATAGGACAGCGATATAGATTGCGGGAGGACGCGGTTGTGGTCTCCCTGGAAGCCACCATGGCGTTTGACACCCTAGAATGGCCCTACATGTTCGCTGTCCTACGCAAATTGGGCTTCAGACCTCACTTTATAACTTGGATCCGTCTTCTTTATTCCGAACCGCTGGCACAGGTACTGGTCAACAACAGGGTGTCGGAGGTCTTCACTTTGGAGAGAGGGACTAGACAGGGCTGCCCCCTTTCTCCCCTCCTATTCGCCCTTTCCATGGAGCCGCTAGCGGCATGGATCAGACAAGACGTATACCTGAAAGGCATAGTGTGGGCGGAGGGATGGGAAGACAAAATATCCCTCTACGCAGACGATATTCTTCTGTACCTCTCCAAGCCAAGAAGGTCGATACTTGCTGCACTTGACATCTTCGCAAGCTTTGGCCGTAACTCCGGCTTCCGAGTTAACTGGAGCAAATCGTATCTTTACGTCCTACGCGGGGACCCCCCCAAGCTCCCCGACAAGTGCCCCATCACAGTAGCGAAGGACGGGTTCCAATACCTGGGAGTATTCATCTCCACAGATAAGACCTTGTCCTACGAGCGTAATCTTCAACCACCTCTAAGCCAACTTCAGAGCGAGGCCAAGTCCTGGCAGAACCTGCCATTGTCGTTACTGGGCCGGGCGGCCCTATTTAAAATGATGGCGCTGCCACGGTTCCTCTACGCCCTCCAAAATTACCCTGACCTGGTGCCTGATACTTACTTTGCAGCAATTGAGGCGGCTCAACGTGACCTGCTGTGGGCAGGCGCACCACGCATTGCACTGTCTAAACTCACACTGGGGTGGTATGACGGTGGCATAGCCCTCCCTGACATCCGTAAATACTACTGGGCAGCCCATCTCGCAGCAATAAATCAAGGGACATATGGGGATGGTAATGATCCGGCCTATGGGATGGACAGATGGCTGCTCCCTGGGGGGAACTATGAGACTGCACTTTACTTTAAGGCGGGCAAACATCAACTCACTGGGCCTACACAACACTCTGTACAGATATGGCACCTAGCCCAGAAGAAACTCGGATGGTCTGGGGTCCTCACCATGGCAACACCACTCTGGGCCTCTGAGAAATGAGGCAACCTGGGTCGCACAAAAGGGTTCCGGAACTGGGACCTGATTGGCATCTCCCAAATAAAAGACATTTGGGGTCCTACAGGAATACACACATTCGCTCACCTGCAGGCAACGTATGAGCGGGCTCCCACCGAATACTTCAGATACATGCAGGTGCGGCACTCCCTTCAGGCAAATATTCCACCTAACACTAAGCTGCCGCAGATCTCCCCTCTTGAGGACAGGCTACTGGATGGCCATATGCCGGAACACGCCATATCTCTCACATACAAAAAACTGATCAATAACCCCCCGACCTGCTCCTTCCCCTGAAAGAGAAATGGATTGCAGATGGGTTGGAAATTGACGAGGAAGAATGGGTGTATGCTCTTGCCTCACCGCGTGAGGTGGCGATAGCAGCCCGAATGCGCCTAATTCAACTGAAAATATTGCATAGAATATATATTTCTTGTACGAGGCTGCAACTGATGGGGAGAGGGGGGGACGGGCTCTGTAGGAGGGGGTGTGGTGCAACAGGTACCTTTTTCCATATTCTGTGGGGGTGCCCGAAAGTGCAAAAGTACTGGAGGAGGGTGGTGCAATGCATGCAGGAGGTGTGGGAGGTGGAGATCCGCCTAGAGGCCAAGAGATGTCTCCTGAACATATGGGAACCCACGGACCTGTCGCCAAGAGGGAAACTTTGGGTAACGCTTGGGCATATGGTGGCGAAAAGGAACATTGCAAGATTGTGGGGTGACCCTACTCCGCCGAAGCTGAGGGACTGGCAATGTGACATTGACTGGTGTATGTTGCAGGAAAAGACAGTATATGTCACGAGAGGATGTCCTCGTAAGTGGGTGGACGTATGGTCCAGTTGGAACGATTACAGGGGTAACATCTGCGAGCCCCCTTATATCACGCAGACTAGCTCGTTGGATATATAATGTTTTTTTCATCACTAACTGACTCTTAGCGCTTGAACACGATTAGCTGTCATCTCCACACCGGAACTGCACTGTACTTGACTGTGTTATAACTTAACGACCATGTTAAAGGGGGGTTGGTTCTTTGTTTGTTTTATTTAGATATTTACAAAACTGTTGACTTGATCCTATGCTATGGAAATATGAAAATTAGACCTCCATCATCCTGTCATATAATTCGAGATCTCGGACACGTGCACTTTACAACGCCACCGTACCCCCGGGTTGGCGGCACAGGGGCTGTGTATTTCATGCAACGATATTAACACTGCTCAATTGTTTGGCCGGCCCGACGGGTTGTAGGCGGAAATGGTGTATAATGTGAACTAATTGAATAAAGGTATTTAATAAAAAAATAAAAAAAAATAAAAAATGAATAACCTATTAATAATGAATAACAACCAATTAATTTTCAATACCAAAAATGTAATAAGTAATAAAAAAAAAAAAATTATTCATTAACAATAAATTAATTATCAATACACAAAAATAATTTCAAGAATTACTTAATTACAAGTAAATTACTTCCCACCCTATCCCCTATAAATCCACAACCCACTCCGAATAATTCATTCAAACAATGAACATATTTATCAATTAATAAAAATTAATTACCAATTAAATAAATAATTACCAATTAATAATTAATTACCAATAAATTAATTATCAATACCAATAAATACAAATAAATATTTACTTAATTCCAATTAAATTACTTCCCACCCTATTCCTCTATAAACCCACAACCCACTGCGAATAATAATACAATTGACATAATTATCAATTAATCAATTAGTAAAAATTAATTCTCAATTAATAAAAAATAATTAACAATTAATATTTAATTAACAATACATTAATTATCAATACCAATAAATAAAAATACATATTTACTTCATTACAATTAAATTACTTCCCACCCTATTCCCCTAGAAAACCACAACCCGCTACAGAAGTAAAACGCAAAATTAAATTAAAAATAATTAATAATTCCTAAAAATGTATTTAATTTACTATAATTAAATTATTTCCCACCCTATTCCCCTATTAACCCACAACCCGCTACGGAAGTAAAATACGCAAAAATTATTTTACATACATTTCTTAACTTTAACCCCTTAATTGCTGCCGTCGGCCAACGGTCGTCACGGCCACTACCTCCCCAGTGCTGCGCACGACCGTTGGACGTCCATTCAGCACTAGTTCCAATGGACAGCGCAGCACTGGGGAGGTTTATTTACAAGCTCTAAAGGGGTTAAAAAATAATTAAACATACATTTCAAAAATAATATACACTTTTAATACATATACTAACATACAAAACACTTTAAAAAATTCTATATTTTTTTTCGATATTGTGTCTAGTTACCGCAGCACTGGAATATTTTAGTGCTGAGTTGGATGAAAGGAGTGGTCATTAATGTACGTAAAAAACATATTAACATGGTGGATGATGTTTATTTTAAAATCACGTTCAAGCAAGGGCATTTTCTGCTAAGCTCTTTTAAAACCCTTAAGTAACATATCGTGTAGCAAGTGGCAGAAGTCTAGAAGTTCCCCTGCACTGTATGAGCAAATATTATAAAGGGAAATATCGTCCAACATAAATATTGGGCCCTAGATATCTTTTACAGAAATCTCGTCCTGTTTGAGGTATTTTATATCTTCAACTTCAATGGGGCTCATATTTTTGTACCTGATATGAAGGACGCAATGGGGTTGATTCCGATTCGGGAAAAAAAACATCAGTGCGATCCGGAACGGGGTATGAGGACGCGATTCGTACGGTCCACGTCAGGTAAGGGCGATTCGTACGGAAAAGCACACAATCACATACACAATGTACGGTCCGTACACCCCATGATCGCGGGGTACGGTGCGTACCCCTGCGATCATGGGGTGTATGCACCTTACCCCTGCAATCGCAGGGTTTGCGCACCGTACACCCTGCGAACATGGGGTACGGTCCGTACACCCCATGATCGCGGGGTACGGTGCGTACACCCCATGATGGCAGGGGTGCGCACCGTACCCCTGCGATCATGGGGGATACGCACCGTACCCAGGGGGGGGATTCGGTACCTGTTTCGAGGCGAACTCTGCTTTTACGGCTGTTTTCAGCTCCCGTAGAAAAAGGGTTGTACGGTGCGTACCCAACACAAATCGTACTTGCTGGGTCGGAAAAACCCACCACGAACCATATGGATGTCGCGTACAGCGGGTTCCGAGGGAGAATCGTACAGGATTTTGATTCGTACGGTCTCTGTACGATTCGTACGGAGTCCAGCTCCTGGTACGAATCGTACTTCGTCGTACGTACGGGGGACGTTGCAGGGTATGATTTGTATGGGAAAAACACTCCGAACGGCTATTCGGAGCGGTTTTTCCCAAATCGGAATCGACCCCAAGATGTACGTCAGACTATGTTCAGACAGCGATATTCTAGTACCATCCTCTTCCCTGGAACAACGTTGCAGATAATCATATGAACTAGAAATAAAAGCTTTCACAGGCTCACTTCCTCTTATTTCAAATACCTGTAATGATGAGCGGAGCTGTGGAGCAGTACTGAGCATCCCTAGGACAGTAAGCATCCTTAGGAGCATAACACTTATTTGAATAACTGGAGGTCCATGAAGTCTACTGAAGACACTGAGAAAGTGAATATAATTATTCACTTCAGTCTTCTTCTCATCAACTCAAACCCTTTCTTCATGTGCACATTGGCTATCCATCCTCCATGAAATCCTTCCAATTTTTCTGAACTGACCACCTCTGTTGAAGCCAACAACCACTGCCCACATCAAAACAGGTCCAACTCCTGCTTGCCCTTGATTTATACTTGAATGGCAACACAAATGAGCACACGCAAGCAGTAGGAAGAGATATGAACACCTTGGCTCTGCACATTCATTATTGAAGTACACACATAGAAGGAGTACCAAACCTTCATCTGTAAGGAGGCCAGCCTGTACTATGTTCTCATCATGTTCCAACTGGAGTGACAGCCCTGATATAGGCCAGTAATTCATACAATTTAAAGTATGCAGTGTCCAAACCAGAGCGACAGCAGCCCAATCCCCCTCAGAGCACTGTTATTGGACCAGAAAATAAAATATGGAGTCTGCGCAGAAGCAATAGAAACGCTGCCCTGGATGCTCTGCTAAGTAACCAGAGAAAGTGATATGGAGTCCAGTGAAGGATCAACCCTTATGCAAACAGTCCTAGTAAAAGCTATTAGAAGCCCAGTCACAAGATGGCACTGAGCAAATCAGAGCTCTCTTTATCCAAATCTTGCCACTCTCAAAGGAATCTGTTCTTAAGATTGAGAAAAACTAGATCTTTTGAAGGAGCAGCACAGTTGATTTTCTTCAAGAGGAGGGTACTCATAATTGGTGGGAATATCTCAGAAGGGAGATTCAAATTAGTAACTTAGGCAAGTCTATTGTCATGTATTCCTTTTGGCTGAAACTTCACCTACGGCTGGGTCAAGGATGTTTTCCTCCACTTATTATTCATCACCATACTATAAAGAAAATGCAGAGGGATCAGGTTGTAGTCTGGAATATTGCAGTAGGAATTTCAAGTGACCACAATATTGTGACCAAAATATAAAAAACTAAAATATCAAGGAGGTAGGTTTACATAGGGTGGTATAAAGGTACTCTTTTTGAAGATCTACTTATCTTCGAGGTATGTAATTGTGGAGATAAGTATAGAAAAGCTGTACATAGTTACTTGTCAATAATTTGATCAGTATATTGTGACCACTCAATATTCCGTATGTGATATTCCAGACCCGCACCGAGGGATTATGCAAGGGAAAGGAAGAGTAGCAGTGTTTCATCTTCTCCTTCATCTATCCAAACATTCTCCTATTCACTCAAACATAAAATCGACTGTTGGAAATGTGCCCTGTATTCTTCTGCCTTTTTACTGAACCCTATTTTTGCTGGCAGTAGAACTCTGTGCACTTTACCCCGGCTAACCAGTGGTAAAGTGCTTGTGCCTCTCCATTTAATATGATGATATTAGTATACACCTGATTGGCATGTTTTACTTACTAGGTCCCCAGCACATGGTACCAAAGGTTAACCAGGCCCTATAAGTTAAATGTCACTGGTGGACTGAAGCACTACAGTGACAATGTAAACATAACTGCTGGCCTGCCACTAGTAGCCTGGCTGTGTAGGTTTTAACTGTAATTTTCACCTGTCAATAAACCCGTTTGACAAGCATAAACTGTTTTTTAATATGATATTTAAAGTATAAGTCATCCCTAAACAGTCTTTATTGCCCATAAGGCAGGGTGCATGGTATTTAAAAGTAGGACATGTAAACGTTTCCCTGAAAGCTATGTTCACTATAACAGGGCTAGCTGTTTTATAGGAAAGAATTGGTGTACAATATTAACTTTAATAAATGTTATCTCCTCCTAGGAAACGACTACAAATTTTTTTTTTTACTTTTTAACATTTTTATTGCAAGCCCAATCCACAAGCAAAGTCATATTTATAATAAATATTTTGGAAAGAGATCTTTTAAAAAGTTACTGTTGCCCTGCCTGAAGTTCCTGGACGCTAAATCTGCATTATGTTCTGCCACTTCTGCCAGACAGGAATAGGCATTTTAATAAGTGAGAAGAAGGTGTGAACTCGGTCCCCGGACAGGGACCAAAGACTCTAGGGCTGGGGAGGTGTTGTGCCCTTGAAAGGATGGGTTGTGGCCTGAGCTCAAGGATGTGAATAACTTCAAGAGCCCTACCCTGTCACATGTAGATGTAGCTAACACCCAGGCCGGCACAATCCGTTTTGTTTCACCAGTCAGACGGGCCTACATCACAGGAGTCTGTAATGATGTAAGTACATTTACATGTGTTCTATTTTGATATTCCTTTGTAGATTGTGAGGCAAAAGAAATTCCAAGAGAGTCAATTGTGCCGAGCATCTTGAAGAGGACTGACACCAGGTTATGTTTCCAATAAAGCCTGTTTAAGGACTGCGCCTGTTTAAGGCTGTATCGTTTCACTGCATCATTTTGGGGACAACTTGGAATTATGGTGAGTGGAGGAAGGCACAACCTGTGTGACCCTGCTGATGTTTGGGCTGCTACTGCGAGGCGCTGGAGAAGTGTAGCATTTGGGCAGCTACCCCCATGGTAATGATTTGCGCAAAACAAGGATCGGAAACACGAGTGTGGACAACCCTCGACGTGTACTTTGCAATAGGTTAAGGTACTGTGTATATTCAAAGTGCTCACAGTTGAGGTGGCCTATTGAGCGCTTTGCATGGGCAGAAGGCCTTGTCAGAAGGAGCACCGGAGATTCCAAGATGCATAACGTGGGAGAGCAACGCGCCACTGAAGAAGTGTGGAGCGCGTCACAGATGATGTGCATCCTGGTACAAACTTCGTGTCTTTCACTGAAATGCAACACATCATACGTTGCGTGACTCCATTTTATGCCAGGCTGGAAATGTATTTGACAAAATCGGAGAAACACCAACAGCTTGACTTGAATGTTTCGCATGAGGAGGGAGGTATAGAGGCCACAGTTAAAGCTTGGGGCGTTGTGCACGACCCATTTACAGTGATTTGCACACCTTTTCAACATCACAAGCAGGGAGTTGCATCACTGGGAGGAAACTGTTGTCAGCCTCGGACAAGATTTGGAGAGTCGTGCAGGCACTAGTAACAGTGATCCTCACACCTGAAGAACTTTAAGAGCCCAAATTTTAAATATTGTGCAGCTGAGTAAGCAAAGATCTGCACACCCTGAAACTCTAGTGGGAGGAATGTTGTACTTATTTTATATAGATGTGTGTTTGGGGGTGTTGATTACTGTATTGTGGGATCCATTATTTTCGGGCTTTCTCCTCGCTTGAAGGAATTTCTTGTTCAAATTCTGTTCTAATACATTGTAGGAGCATAAAGTGAGGATGGCCAGTCAAGGTAACATTATAACTCAGAGATTTTTTTTATCTCAACCAGGGCCTCCAGGAATACATTGGGTGGAAATGTTGGAGAATTATATCACATTGTTGAATGTCCAGGATTTCTCGCTGGCAAGGAAGAAAGCATTGTTGCTCAGTGCCTTAGGTAATGAGGGTCAAAGGGTTTTTAAGTATTTGCCTGTGGCCTTGGGTCCCAATAGTCAGCTCATAGCTGATGTGGATAAGGAGGCAATTAAACGGACTGAAACTAGGGTCATAAAAGAAGTCAATTTAGTTATGGTACGCTATAGGTTTTACACACAGCCTCAGGCAGAACATGAATCAAACGATGAATTTGTAGAGAAGCTCCGAGAGCTTTCTATCAAGTGTTGCTGTGTTGTTATGACAGATGAGTTGTTCGTGACCAGCTCATTGTTCAATTTAAGGGCAAGAAAATTCAGACGAGGCTATGGGCAGCAAAAGCTCTGGTACTTAAGAACGCAAAATAAATGGCAAAAGTTATTCAGGAATCTCAGAGATGCATGAAGGAGCTAAATAAAAAAGCATTGGAAATGCAATTAATCTCGCATTTACTTGCGGTAGAGCTCTTGGAGTTGTAAATGACAATGTATTTTTCCCATGTGTTATGGATGAATGTGGTGTGCAGTGGAATGATGTGAGTTGGATTGGAATTGTTAGTTGTGGAACTGTGTGGCGTGGAATTGTGTGGTGTGGAGTGGATTGGTGTATTTTACTGTCAGAGAGATACAAGTTAGTGCTCAATGCTGTTTGGAAGAATACACACTAGTTGTACAACCTTGTTTCTCGTTGAATACCACTCCCCATTTTTCTGTAGAGAAATGGCAACAGAATACTCCAGAAATCTTCTTCAACATACGGGGGTATGTAAAATTAAGTTCCAGTTAATATACTTGAGGCTACTGTGGGCGAGGCAAGAAGTGAAGTCTACAGTTATAGAGCACGCCATAAAACTGAATGGGCTTTATTATGCTTTCAACTATCCGCTGTAGTCACCCAAGCCAATGGTGTTTGTTTTATTGACTTTGAACGGATATAATGCCAGATGTATCAATATAGGATTTTGCGAGTCCTTAATAGCGATTTTTTGCGAATCGCTATTAAGGACTAGCAAAATGGAATGTATGTAGGAATCGCAATATTAATTGCGATTCCTTTATATTCCTTAATTGCGAATCACAAATTGTGATCCGCAATTAGGGAATACCTTTCCATTCATTCCTAAGGGCCTAGAGGCCCCTTAGGAATGAATGGGAAGACATTCGCAATTTGCGAGTACCCAATAGGTACTCGCAAATTGCGCACGCAATTTTAAGGGTGCAAGGTTTCCAAAAGGCCACCCTGTTCTACCTCTGAAATGTGCATGTGTGCACATGTGGCGCACATACCTGCCCTAAGGGCATGTTTGTGTGCCACATGCCACCTTGAAAAAAGCAAAAGAGTGCTTTTTTCAAAGAATTTGCAAATTACCACCAACTGTAAATTGGTAGTAATTTGTGATTACTTATGCCAAATTCGTACAACTTAGGTGCTTTCTACATCGTATTTAAGGAATCGCAATTTGCGATTCCTTAAATGCAATCTCAAAATAGGGAATCACAGGTTTTGCGATTCCCTATTTTGCATTGGCCTTTTGGGATGATACATCCCAAAAGGCCTTTTCCCGTTCACAAACGGGCCGATACTCAGGATCGGCCCATTTGCAAACGGGAATTGGGCTTCATACATATGCCCCAACATGATGAAGCAGCTGTAGCGTACGTCTAACTGTGGACTGCATGTCTTTGAACAGTTCACCAACCCCCTGATATATCTCACTAGGGAAGAAAAAACACGCTCTTTGTTGCCAAGACAGCTTAACGCTGATTCTGCAAAGGAACAAATGTTAGCAACATATAAGTGCTGGACAGAACCACTGTACTTGAAATGTTAATGGTGCAAATATCAGTTATAATAAACTCTGCACCAGATAAATCGGGGGCCAGATAAATGCTGACATATCTGCTACCTTCCACCTCCTTAGAATGATTAAGAAAATAATGCCATTCCTGCCAGAGGACTGTCAACATGTAGTCATAACATCTCTCATTCTATCGAGGGTGGATTATTGCAACAGCCTCTACCTGAATATTCAAAAGCGACATTTAAACAAACTTCAACTTCTGCATATTGTGGCAGCCAGACTGCTTACCGGCACACCAACATTTTTATCTGTTGCCAAGGAAATCAAAAGGCTGCACTGGCTTCCAGTTAGACAACGGGTGCAAATTAAATCCTTGCGCACCTTCTTTAAAGCCCTTCAAGGAACAGGGCGAGAATATTTGAAACGTCGATTTAAATGGTATGTCCCTAAAAGAGCCATCCACTCACTAGGAGCTAAGAGTGTGTTAGTACCCCTTTCAAAAAAGTCAACTGGGGCAGAAGTTGCACCACCTGTGCCACAAGGGCTTGGAACGAACTCCCTTTCCATATTAGGAAGGCCACTGATCTAATGGCGTTTAGGAAAGGACTGAAAATCTGGCTCTTCAGTGTATAGGTTCCCATGTCTACCTACTGTTCAGAGTGCAGTAGCCAGCACCAGAACAGATTCAGGTAACACTTGTGCTTAAGAAATACAATTAACATAACATAAAAACTCATGTAGAAACATGAACTTTGTTTTCAGTGACTTCTCTTTAAATTGCATTGTTTATTAGAAAGCCGCTGAATGTCTCACCTGAGCACAGCAAATGAATGAGCATGGAAAGAGTGAGTAAAGACACTATGACATTCACTGACCACTGCGGACCACACCTCTGTAGGAGAGAGCGACATGGAAACTAATTGCAACAAGATACAATTTAATACCTATCAGCAATAACCTGCCCTCTGCCCACAACCTCAATCCCGACAAATCAATTGAAATGTTTATTTTCCATCAAAGCTCGGGGCTCGATTCATAAATAGAGTGGTAATCTGTACCTGGAGTAGTACTGTTCCTCATGGGTGTTAATCTTCAATTGGCCCCTCTTCTGGAAACTCAACAATAGTAAGCCTGGAAAGCTGTCCAATTCACAACTTTCTAGCTGTAGTTCTTAGTTATGTGATTTTATTTAAAGCTGCTACTTCCCCAGTGTGTCATTGTAAACTTCTGACCATCCCTAAGGAGAGGACAGTTCGGATAGGAGTTTATAAATTGCAACAAACTCACGAGTGGAGGGGAGACTTTTTCAGCTGTAAACGTTCAACACAAGAGTAGAGTCTGAATTCAGGACAGAGGAAGCTGAATTTTGCAACAAAATATTTTTTAACCACACACGAACCAAGCAATTTATTGACCGCTGCTCATGTATGTTGCGAAGTTAGCAATCTCATCTGACTGAAAAAATGAAGCAGAGGTAGATAACAGCAGGGATCAGAGATGATAAACGGCCCTTCAATGTTCAGAACAAGCCAGGAGTTGACATGGAAAAAAGCACCAATTGAACACGAAAGCGGATCTTCACAGATCAAACACAGTGTGGGGAATCTCTCATTTATTTTTAACAAATGGCTTTCATCTGACATTTCTTTAGTATTATTAAAAAAAACGAAGAAACGCAACTGCTTAAATTGGCTCCATACAGTGAAAGATTAGAGTGAAGTTATGACCGGAAATCCCATACAGCAGATAGGCAAAAGCACCCATCAATCATTCAGGCATTACATCAGGGGCGCCATTAAATTACCACATGTCTGCTGAAATGCACTGCATTACTTTTCATGGCCTTTTTGTATCATCCATGCATTTTCAGAAGGAATTTAATATATTTGTAGAATCCCAATAAATCACAGCTAGTGCTATTGTGATCTATGGGGAAAAAAAGCTGGCTATAAAACTCGCACTTGTGTCCGTGAAAAGAGCAGCACAGCAGTGGGAGGAAGCTTACCTGTGTGATTAAGGTGGGCTGAGAGCCTCAACCTACCCATAGCCGGGAGCTGTGACCCTCTGCCTGCTTGCTACTTTGCCACTCCCCAACCTGCTGACAATAAAAAACGAAACTTAGAGGAATTGCTTCATGTGTAAACCACACTTTTATAAATATAAAAGCGGGCACCGTGCTCAAACAAAGCACGACGCCCATGTACATAAAAGTTATGCACATGGCGGCCACCATGGTATTAAAAAAAACCCATGAAGGCAGGCATCGTGTTAAAAAATAAAGCACGGCGCACGCGTTGTAAATATGAAAGCAGGCGGCAAAACGGGCCCTCCAAAACGCTGTTGGTCGCGCTAGAAGTGCTTGGCAGCATATAAAGCAAGCACTTTGTTATTGCTATTAAAGCACATTCATTATTTTTGCCCCTTCATTAATATTAAGAAAATAAACGAACAAAAATATCCACAGAAAACGAGAATGCACGCCTTATTTTAAACATAGACATTGGATTTTATAAAGAAGAGCCATCATACTGTATAACGTGAGGGCCAAAAGAAAGATACAGAAAAAAAACTGCAAAGCCCATTCAGGAAAAGGGTAGAGGGAGGAGGGACCATCACACGCTATACAGTGTGATGGCAAAACAAAATGTTCACTGAGTGAAATCTCCAGAAATAGAGCTAAGCAGACAAAGGAGGGACAGTTCCAGAAATGCACCAATAACAAGACAGCATTTCTGAAGACCACAGACAACAACCAATAACAATCGGTGGGTGTGTCACAGCCCATAGAATAGGATACAACAGGTCTTGCAGACAACACAAGCACTGTCAAAGGCTCGACTTAAAAAGGCGTGACATTTTCCATTGTAAAAGATCAAAATTAAAACGATGAAGGGGATGTTTGCGTTGTAAAAAAAAATGAAGAGAGTGAGGTAACAGTGCCGACTGTTAAAGGCAAAGTTAAATAGTGCCCTCGGTGTGGCAGTACATATCATACCTCAGACTCAAAAAAACAGTGTTTTGCTGTCAATAAAGAATGCATGAGATGTGGATGCATAGGTCACTATGAGCGCATGTAGAAGAAAGAAAACAACAGATGTGGCAAGGAAAATAAATCAAGAGTAGGATTTGTAGAGGAAGCTAGTTATATCAATAATGGTTGCAGATTTCTAGTTGTAGATGAGAGCACAGATAGAAAATAAATAAAGAGTAGGAGTTGTAGAGGAAGCTAGTTATATCAATTATGGTGACAGAGTTCTAATTGTAGATGAGAGCACAGGGAGAGAGAATGTATGCATTTTTTCGGGTGATAAGAGGAGAATGTCAAGACCTGTAGCTAAGTTTACAGTGTGTGAGAGGGAGGTAGAACCTATGGTTGATTCTGATCAATGTATACCATCATTCTTAAGAAGGTGTTCAGGACGCAGTGGGATGATGTGTAATTGTTTCATAGAGACTACAATCCACGAGGGTATTAGGTGGAACCCATTGATATCGTGGGATACATGGAGGGAAACCAACAATATGGAATGCAATGCACGAAAGGCAAAGTGTATGTTTCGGTGACGGGTCCTCCATTTTTAGGGTTGATGTATCAGTTTGATCTCAATATAACAATCAATTCTAGAGCAACTAACCAGATAATGGTTGTGGAGGAAGTACATTTGAGTGATGTGTAGATGGTGCAGAGAAGGTGTTTGGAAAATCCCTTGGATGTTTGAAGGGGTACCTGCATAAGCTCATGTTGAAGGAAAATGCTGAACCTGTGCAGCATAAACTCAGGAAGGTACCACTTTCTGTGAGGGATGGTGTCAAAGAATTGTTGTGTGACATGCTTAAATAAGGCATTATAGAACCAGTAGAGGTTTTGCAAAGGATATCTCTGGTGGTTATCACCCCAAAAAAGCTGATGGGCACTTGAGATTCTGTGTGAATCTTAGATTCCTTAACCAGGGAATTGTGACGGATACCTTTCCTCTACCAAATATCAACAAACTCTTATCTATGGTGAAGGATGATAGGTACGTTTAAAAATTGGATTTGAGAAGTGCTTACCATCAGATCAGATTACATGATAATTCTAAAGCCTTGACAGCTTTTATTACAAAAGAGGGTACGTTCCAATTCTCTTGCATGCTATTCGGCTTAGCGTCAGCTACTAGTGTATTCCAACGAATGATAACAAAACTCTTTGAGAGTGTGGAAAATTTAATCTATGTTCAGGATGCCATTTTGGTTATGGGTGAGACGGAGGAGCAACATAACATCACCTTAAGGATGGTGTTGAAGAAGCTGGGGGATTTTGGATTGACCCTGAATAGAGAAAAGTGTAAATTCTTGACTGAGCAAATAGAGTATCCAGGGTATCCCGTATCCAATGGTGGGTTCAAACCCAAGCGATCTCTATTGGACGCAATAAGAATGCCACCTGCCAGGATCATTTAAGATTGTTTTTAGGACTCATAGAGTACTATGCCAAATTTGTGGACAGTTTTGCGATTAAGAAGGAGAATTTAAGGAACCTCTTACTTAAAGGCAAGAAGTTGGTGTGGTGAGAGGAACTGCATGTGTGTTTTGACAACATCAATGTGCAATGTAGGATTCTTGGCCTTGTTTAACAACAAGTTGAAAACAGCACTCATGGTGGATGCAAATATGACAGGTTTGGTGGTAGTACTGTCTCAGTTGCATGGGAGGAAAGAGAAGACTGTAACATTTGCTTCACACACCCTCATGCAGGCAGAAAGGAACTACTCAGTCACAGAACGGGAGGCGTTGACTGCTGCTTGGGGTATTTTCAGGTGTATTTATGGGGTTTATCTTTTATCATGCGTACTGATCAAAAATCTCTGATTAAGATCTTGTCATTTGGAAGAGCAAGTAAAGGGTCAGCTAGGTTGGTAAGGTTAGCAGCAAGACTCCAAGAATTTTCTTTTACAGTGGAATTTGTGCAGGGATTTGAGAAATGTACAGTCAGATTGTATATCTAGATTACCACTGGCCTGAGAAACTGTGGATGGTGTGGTGGCGACGAGTTTTTTTTTTGAAAACTTTTTATTGATTTTATAACACAAACACAAACAACTTGCAAGGAAGAAGAAAAAGAGACATCAATATACACAACGTTGCATTACATGGTGTTGGGGCGGGAAGGACAATCCAATGAGCGTTCGTTCTATCGAGAAAGAGTTACACAGTGGGGGGGGGCCAGAAGAAACAAATTGCAATCAGTATACAATAGTGTGTGGAGGAACCCTCGGGTTACGGGGACATAGGTGCAACATCAGGGTCAGGGAGAGGAGAGGCACATATATCACCACGATAAGTGTTCCACTGAGTCCATATCTTTCCCCATTTCCGGGGGGTACCACGAGAAATATACACGTTTTTTTCTCTGAACATGCACCAGTCCATGTTTTGTTTCCATTTCTGAAGTCTGGGCGGGCCCTGAGCGCCCCACAATTGCGCAATGTCTCTTTTGGCAATCATGTTGCCCAAGGTCACCCACCGAAGCTGCGACATGGAGTAATCATTCGGTTCCCATACGTTCAGCAGGCATCTCCTAGCTTCCGGCATCGATCGCACCCCGGTAACCTCACTCATCACCTCGTGCACACGGGTCCAGAATCGCACTATCTCAGGGCACTCCCAGATGATATGTAAAAAGGTGCCCAGGAGACCACAGCCACGCCGACACAAACCATCCACAGAGAAGCCCATATGCACCAAACGGGGACCAGTGACATACACTCTATGCAGGATTTTAAGTTGCACAAATCTAAGGCGCGCCTGGATGGCCACCTCTTTAGGGGAGGAGATCGCCGCCTGCCAGTCCTCATCGTCCAGCTCCAGCCCATCACCAGTCCAGACCTCTCTAAGTCGAGACAGGAGGTCAGATCTGGAGTTGATTAACTTTTTATAAATAAGCGAAATCGTACTATCAGGAACATGTCCGTCCAGTACCCTGTCCTCAAGCGGGGACGACTCCGGAATCTCCACACCCGAAGGGAAGACCGAGAGCACCGCGTGGCGGATCTGTGCATAGCGAAAGAATTCGCGATCGCTCAAAGCGTACTCGGTTTTCAATTCCTCAAACGTCTTCATTCTCCCCTTAGTCCAAACATCATCAATCCTGCTGATACCAATCAAGTCCCACCTATCAAACCCCCGGGACTGCCAAAGTGAGCCAAGTCTATCAGAGGCGTACAGGGGGGTGGCACGAGTCAATTTATCAGTCCACCCAAGCGCCATGGAAGCATGTCGCCATACCTGGACGGCCGTCCTAGTGGGGCCCGTCACGTTGCGAGGGGTGAGTTTCGAGTAGAGGGCTCTATTGTAGTCGCCCCCCGGTAACAACCATTTGTCCATCGCGAAGGCCGGATTTGGCAAAGGGCCATACATGCAATGATTTATTGCCCCCAGTTGAGACGCCCAATAATAGCGACGAATATCAGGCAAAGCAATTCCACCGTCGTACCACGGGAGCGACAATTTAGCAATGGCAATCCGGGGCCTACCCCCCCACACCAGTCGTCTCGGTAAACTCTCGACCTCACGGAAATATGTAGCCGGGACAACGTCAAGCGTGTTTTGCAATGCGTAGAGGAATCGGGGCAGTGCATCATCTTAAACAATGCCGCTCTACCCAGGGGAGAGAGAGGAAGTTTCCCCCAGGCGACCACATCCGCCCGAAGGCGCTGAAGAGGGGGCAGTAAATTACGGTCGAACCGCAGTGCAGGGCTCAGCGAGATAAAAATGCCCAGATATTTAAATCCATCTTCCACAATCGCGATAGGACAGCCGCTTGGCAGAAGGGGGGCGGTACCCGACAGGACGTATACACAGGACTTCGACCAGTTGATGACAAGACCTGAGTTTTTGCGGAAGGACGTCAAGACATCAAACAGCACAATGAGGGATTTACGGGGTGATGTAAGATAAAGCAGAATATCATCAGCGTAGAGAGATACACGGTCATCAAACTCCGAATTCCATCTAATGCCCTTCAGGGACGGTTCCCACCGCAACCAGGCCGCCAGCGGTTCCAAGGCAAGAGCAAACAACAAGGGGGACAGGGGACAGCCCTGTCGCGTCCCTCTGCTCAGTGCAAAGGGCGCAGAGACCCGACCATTGACCACCACCTTGGCCATGGGACCGGCGTAGAGCAATTTGACCCATCGAACGAAGTCCGAACCGAAACCAAACTTAGCAAGAACCGCCCACAAATACGGCCATTCTATTGTATCAAACGCCATCGTAGCGTCCAAGGACGCCAAGATGGCGGGCTCACGCAGCGTCTCAGCCCGTGCCAGAACTCCATGCAACCTTCGGAGGTTAAGCGCCGTGTTACGATGCGGTATAAAGCCGGATTGATCAGGGTGAACCAGGTCCCCAATAACGGACGCCAAACGTGTCGCCAGCAGCTTGGCCAGGATTTTAGGTTCCGCATTAATCAACGAAATGGGTCGAAAAGAGGCGCAGCGATCCCGAGGTTTACCATCCTTGTGGATGACAACAATAGTGGCCAGCCTCTGGTCTGGCGGGAGAAACCCCACCTCCAAAGACTCAAGAAACATAGAGCGCAAATGAGGAGCTAGCGAATCCGGGCGCAATTTATATAGCTCAATGGGGAGCCCATTAGGGCCCGAGGCCTTGCCGGATCGGACCGAACGGATAGCTGCGGCAATCTCGTCCACAGTAGGCGGAGCATCCAGAGCATCCCTATCAATATCAGACAATCGGGGAAGTGCAATATCACGCAATAACAGGTGGGAGTCCTGCTCCGATCGATCAGACACCTGGGAGTACACCTCGCGGAAATAATCGGCAAAACATGCGACAATATCAACAGGGTCCGTACAACACTCTCCATTCTCCGCAACAATCACAGGGACGACACGACTCGCACTCTCCCTCTTATCCAACCAAGCAAGCAGTTTCCCAGCCTTATCACCCACATCATACAGGCGTCCCTGCTGTTCCCGCCCCATTTCCTTAGCAGCTTCAGTGACCAGAGCTCTGTATTCATGTTGTTTCAACTCCAATAGATGTAACCCCTCAGCGGTAACCCCGGATTCCAAGCCCTGCTCCAGGGCCGTGACCTCCCCCTCAAGTCGAACCGTCTCAGCACGGTTGGCCAACTTCACGCTACCAATCAATGAGAGGGCCTGGCCACGAATGACAGTCTTGTAAGCTTCCCAAAGTACACCAGGGGAGGAAACAGAGCCCACATTTTCCTCAAAATAACAATCATGTGCTTTAACCAGCTCATCCCTGACCCTGGGGTCCTTCAAATACCAGGGGTTGATCGGGGCCACTCGGCCCGTCGAACCCTGCCGTGCATCAACCACCAGCCAAAGCGGAGAATGGTCCGAGATACCCCGTGCCAGATGTTTAACTTCCCGTATGAGGGATGCATGGGCCGAGGGCAGTAAAACGTGATCTAGCCTCGAGAGACTACCATGAGCACCAGAATGATAGGTATATTGCAACTGTCCCGGGTGAAGCAACCGCCAGCAATCAGTGAGCCCCAACGTCTCCAGGAAGTCGCTCAACCAAGTCTGGGCCCTCGGCAGTTCCCTGGGAGGGTGACGATCAAGCATTCCCGAGACCACCGCATTAAAGTCACCCCCAACCAAAAGCAAACCCTCGGGGAGGCCCAGGATAAGTCCACTCAGATCAGCAAAGGTGGTGGCCTGGAGGCCCGGGGGCACGTAGACAGAAATCAGAATAAGAACCTTCCCCTCCCAGCGCCCCACAATGGCGGCATATCGTCCCTTATCATCCAATATGACATCATCAATGGCCAAGGGGAGGGAGGCCCGAACCAGAATGCCCGCCCCCTTAGAGCCCGAAGTGAAACCCGAGTGCGCCACAAGGCGATAACCACGCCTATTCAAAGCGTAGCACTTGTTGCCGAGCAAATGAGTCTCCTGCAGTAAGACAACATCTGGAGTCAAACGTTTCAGCAATTGTAACACCACCCTCCTCTTAATCCCATCCCCCAACCCGTTCACGTTCCAACACAATAACCGAAGTCCCCTACCCCCCATCCCCGTGCCCAGCACCTCCCCGGCCCCACACCCAGAGCAACTGCAAAAAACAGGAGAGCGCCTTTCCTTCGCCTTGCAAGTAACAAGAAAATTCAAACAAACAACCCAGCCCCCCCAACAATGTCAAAACAACTATACCCCCCACCCCGCACCCCTGCTGAAGACCAAAGAGCCCCATAAACTCGCAGTGTGCCTGTCGCCCAACCACCCAACTAATCTACGAAAAGAAAACCCAGGAGGAGAAAGGACCCGTCCACCCCCCACCCACCCCCAAAAAAGAGACTATTACTTGCAAACATTAAGAACACAGCATAGCACAGTTCAAAGCCAACGGGAAGGGTACGGGATCAAAGTCAACAGTTACTCTTGCTCCGTCGGGCCACCTTCCGCCCGATCCGACTTGCCAGAGTCCTCAAAAGGTTCATGATCCATAGGCAGCGTGTCAAGCCAGTCACTCACAACCCCAGGATGGTCGAAGAAAAAAGTACGATCCTTATGTACCACTCGCAGATGGGCCGGAAAGAGCATGGCATACTTCATTGACCTTTCCCGGAGTCTCTTCTTGACCCCCTGAAACCCCAGCCTCTGTTTCTGGACCTGTTGTGTAAAGTCCGGATAGAAGCTGACAGTAGAGTTCTCAAAGGCAATGGGACCTGACTGCCGCGAAGCCTGCAGGATAGCGTCTCTGTCCCGGAAATGAAAAATCCTCGCAATGATAGGTCGAGGGTTAGCACCCGATTTAGGTGTGCCGCCGGGGATCCTATGTGCACGTTCGACAGCAAAAAACTTGCTGAGACCCTTGGGCGCCAGGTGGTTCAGCACCAGGTCTTCCACCAATAGGTCCGTCGAGGCAGCAGTTGATGATTCCGGGACCCCAATCAGGCGAATGTTATTGCGCCTGGCACGGCTTTCATAGTCCTCTAGGCGCCCAGAGTAATAATCATTAGCTTCCCTCAGATTCCCAACTTCAGCCTGCAAATCAGAGACGTCGGTGACCAGGCTAGAGGTCATAAGATCCAAGGATTTGACCTTTTCGTTTGTCTTCGCCAAGTCCGCCCTGATCAGATTGACGTCAATCGCCACCGTATCCAGTTTGAGAGTCAAGGCCTCATATTGTTGCCCCAATGAGGCCTTCATACCAGTGATGGCGCCCATGAGATCTCGCAGCGAGGGCTCGTCCTCAATCGATGAGTCCTCCGGCAGTGTCGTCGAGGTTTTAGCTGCTGCTCCCGGCGATCCCTTAGCTTGGGTGTACCGGTCCATAATGTTCGTTTGCAGAGCACTCCCTCGAACGCCTGGTTTAGGCCCGCGCTTCCCACCCTCAGGCTTGGTGGCCATCTTGGATCCTGGACCCGCACGGGTCGCCCGTTGACGGGTAAAAATGGTGACTGCGGTGGCAAATGTAGGACCAAAAGGGCGAAGGTGGTGCCAGTCTCAGATCTGGAAACCGCTACAGATCGGCAGTAGGAACGGAGAGACCAAGGGTGCAGGAGTGTCCGGCCGCCCACAGAGCCGACAAAGTCAGGTTAAGCTCCGGACAGAAATCGAAACCGAAAGCAATTGCCAGCCCACGCAAGTCTGGCAGTCCGTTGTTGTTCACTTACTGAACGGCAAGCGAGACAAGAGAGCGCGGGGCGTCGCCATGGAGCAGGCCTGAAAACTGTGACAGTCTGTAGCTCTGGACCCCGAAGTCCAAAAAAGTTCGTTGAAACAAATAAATGAGCAGTAGAACTGTGCCAATAAACACCCGTCGTCTGAACCAGGATAAAGGACAGGATAGTCGATGGAGGTGGCGAGGGTCCGGGAGCCCTGTGCTCACGCGACCATCTTGGGTGCGCGCAAAGCTCCTCCCCGTGGCGACGAGTTTTGAGCTAGAGGATGCAATGGCATCTGTGCAAGATGCAGTACAGATTGGCTAGGGAGCTTTTACTATGGGGCAGTGGGAAAAGAAAATGAAATTGGATAGAGTGCTCAAAGATGTTTACAATTTGATTCAGTGTGGTGCAGCAAAAGAGAGTACTCTGTCACAGTCAGTGAGGCCGTACCTTGAATTCTTGGATAAGTTTTCGGTGTGTGGTCAGAATGTCATTATGAGGGGAGATCATTTTGTTTCTCCTATAGGTTTGAGGCATAGATTGTTTGACTTAGCGCATGAGGGCCATTTGGGACAAGGTTTGACTAGTAAGAGACTTAAGGGTGAATTTTGGTGGGTGGAGTGTTGTTGTATTACTATAGTGAGCGAGAATAGATTGAGAGGTGGTCGCAAAAGTGAAGGAGGGCACATTGAAGATCCTGGTAGGCCCTGGGGGAACTCCTGGTTCTCCTCTCTATGAACAAGAGGATTCCCACACAGTTTTGTTGATAGAATATCAGTGTTTATTCTTTATTCTTTATAGTGTTTTTCAAATAAGGCATTATTATTTTCAATTCATATCCAATGCATTTCGGATCCGGTGCGAGGCTTTGTTTCAGAACAATATCTCAAGTTGTAAAGCATTAACCACTGCTACATGACATTGAACAAGACCAGTCTTGTGAGGATTCTTTTCGTTCTAACAAGAAAAAGTATTATTCCCTGATGAAGGGCGATGTATTTACCCGAAATGCATTGGATATGAATTGAAAATAATAATGCCTTATTTGCGGATGATATTACGAACTAAATGAACTTTTTTGAAAAACACTATAAAGAATAAACACTGATAATCTATCAACAAAACTGTGTGGGAATCCTCTTGTTCATAGAGAGGAGAACCAGGAGTTCCCCCAGGGATGGTTCCAGTGACCCACTGGAATCACGTACACAATCATTTATAGTGGGGTTTTAGGGGTAATAACGCCACCTGGGGCGAACCTACAAAATTATAAAACAAGTAATAAAAATATCAGCTGTGCACCCGTACAATCAAGAACACTAGGATTACCATAGTATACTTACCACGCACACCCCCAGCCCTCATGGCCAAAGCTTAATATGGACAAAGACTTCAGCAATTTTGAAAATGCCCAAAATCGGTAGGGTTAGTTTTAGAGAGTCCCCAGGGATCATTCCCACCCACTAGCTCCTACCAGGCATAAATGTGGTATATCTCCAAGCACCCACTTCAGAGCACTTTTGTACCTACTGAATATCAGATGAGGACTGAATCTGCTGTCTGAGACCAGAGAAAAGCCTAGAAGACTGCTCTCCCTCTAGTAAGCAGGACACCAAGGGGGTTATTTATGAGAGCATTGCGTCACTTTTGCACCATGTAAAGAGGAACATGCGTGATGCAGGGCTCTGAATCAGATTTATGAAGCCATGCAATGCCACCCTGCGTTGCTTTGAAGGCCTCATAAATCTTGAATAAGGCATCACAGCGCAAATCGCAGCATCGCTTACTGTGCGCTTCGGAGGCGTTCCATGGGTGTTGCAGGGGGTGTTTCCATGCAACACCCATGGATTTTGATGCTGGCTCAGATTTACAAAATCGTGTAAAACTGGGGAAGAGCCAAAACATTATGCCTCCCGAGTTGAGGCGTAACGAGGAGAAAAATGTTTATTTCATCTATTTTTTACCTCTTTCCATGAGTGCTGCATTCTCCAGCACACATAGAAAGAGGAACACTCTCATAGGATTGTTTCTGTGCAGGAAAATGCCACTTCCTGCACAAAAACAATCTTGCATGCAACGTGCAAGGGTGCCTACGTTGGTGTTAGGCTGGCGAAATGACGCAAGTGCAGAGAGAAAGGATAGGAATGCACTATATTGCATAAATACAGTGCATTCCTGCCCTTTCCTGCCCTTTCACTTTGGCGAAGGACAGAGCAGCAAGCTGATTTGCTGCACTGCATTACACCAAAATCATGGAAATGAGGGTCTTAGGATCATAAGACTGACCTCCTGTTGAAGCTACAGGGACACAAGTAACTACAAGAGGCCATTTCCTGCAAATGCCCAGCTGACCATTGGCAACTGGACCTGGTCTTAACCCCTCTGTTGTTCTCTGCTTGTCCGTCTGCAGCCTCTAAGTGCCTTCCCTGAGGTCCTATGGGCTTTAGAATCCTGGTGGATCGGAACTTAAAGGGCTAAAGGTCAGAAGGTAAACTCTTTTACTAGGATTGGTTAATGTATCCAACCTGCGCTCCATCGTGGTCAGCCTCAAACTGCGCCTTGGTCTTGTTCTAATGTGACCATTGCTGATCAGTTGTACTTTGTGCTTCTTGGTGCTATTGCTACTTAAAACTTTAAAAATGAATTTCTCCTGTTCTCCATAATGATTTTTTCTGTCATTTTGCTTATTAAATTGTACTCTACTTAACTGATTTGCTTTGGGATTTTTACTGTTTTGCATTTCAGCTTTATTACTCTTTTAGTACTGCACACATACTTTACACGTTGCCTCTAAATTAAACTTCTCTGCTCCACCACCACCACCACAGCTATAAAGGTTGTTACATTCAAGTTAACTTAGTGATTTTGAGGATTCACTGTGCCCAGGATTGTAACACTATTTGAGGTGGGTAGTTACCCCCCTTAACTAATAACCCAATTTCGCACACCAAGAAATGAAAATAAATTTTCACATACAAAGCCTGAGTTTTTAGCATGATCAATGCTTGTTGTGTACAGCATTCCATTATTTTGTATCTCCTGTCATGCATTACACGCCTCAAGCACACGAGTACATACAGACATTAACAGTTAACATTTTGTTGTTTTTGTTATTGGTTGGCAAAATCTTGTTAAAATGCTTGTTTTTACAATGAATTAATTTTATTTGAGTGCACATTTACACAAAGACGGTACTGCTGCTGCAGCTCTGGGCCAAAGTGCCCTAGTTTTTGACCGCAGCAAAGAAGGCAACCAGATCAAATTCTAAATATTTATGGGGTCGAGAGGTAGGAACGCTAGCAGACTAGCTGACCATGCAGTCTTTTATGTGCCACCAAAGCCAGTCAATGTCTGACTCATGCATCTCACATGAGGCTGCCCACTTGAGTTATTGTTCCATGAATCTACTTGAAATTCAATTGCAATATTTATGTCCTACCTCACTATTCAATGTAAAGAGAATAGTTTCCTATTACCACTGCCACACCAGCACGAGCCTTGCGTCAAGGATAGTTGCTTACATTGAAGAATTGGATGGCAGTAAAAGGCACACCGCGCCATGTTTAATTAAAGTAAGTATTGCATTGTATTGGTTTTTCATGTACAACTTTAACTATATGTACAAGGTCGGCATTATTGATGGGAGGAGGAGGGGGTTTGCCTGCGTGACTGATGACTGAAGTCTATTTTGATTGGTAGAAAGAGATAAAGTACCAAGGCCATCATTAAAAAGTGGCAGAAGTCCATCCAGTGATAACTCTAGGTGAACTTTCACCACCCTCAATTTCAAGTGGTTCTGGCCCAGAATTATCAGCTCTGCAAACACCAGACCCAGTAATTCTGAACCTGGAGACATTGGACCCTTTTTGAGGTTGACTGCAGGGTCCCCTGCTGCAGGCAGCAGTACAGCTCCCGCCCAGTCTGAGCAGCAGTACTTGGGGGTAGTGGGTGCAGACAATGCTCCGGCCCAACAGTGTGCAGGGCTGGACAGGGAACCCAAAGCAGCCCTGGCAGATTGTGTTAGATCAGCCCCCTCTGCAACATATTTTTCATTATTTATTCAACTGTACCAGCTTTTAAAGCATAGGAAATGATGACCTTACAGTGCACTCCAGGACCCCAGACATTAATACAGAGAACACAAAAAATAAGAGGTCAAGCATGAAATATTAATTTAAATATAACATAAGTACACATATCCACTGTTAAGCATAGCCAATAAACTGAGAACACATAAAATACAGTTCTGTGATCAGCATGGTACACGTTATTTGATTCAGGCATGATAACCTGTGCGCTACTTGATATGCAATAAACCTGCCACTAGACCAAACGCCAATCCCTCTCCAGCAGGAACATTAACCACCAGAGTAATCTTGACATTTTATTGTTGCCTATAAACTTCTGGTTATAAAAGAACTCTTTGGTGTGTGCCTTTAAACACATAGCAATTTGCAAAACACAGTGCCCCCCCTAGCTTCATGATAAATCAGCCCGCCGGAACGAAACAGGCCCACGTCCTTCCAGCCTTCTGGGGAAACGCCCAATGCCCAGTCCGGCCAGTGTGAAGCCTGCCCAGACCCACCTCCCAGCCTCATGGGCCATTTTCTTGACAGTTTTCGCCGGCCCGAGCATGTAAAATGTCTGCCCAGAATTGGAGGAAAAGGACCCATGCAAAAGAACTTGATATATCTGGGGTTGAGTAGTTATTCTCAGTCCAGCTGAAACAATTCTTGTTGGTGGATTTTGGTGCGGGGACACTTGCTGAAATTAGGAATTCAAGCCCTTTGGTATCCGAGCACCTAGGTCCACAAAACTCATTGTGAGGACCCTAGGGGTAGATGTACTAACATTAGGAATAACGATTTCCTAATTGCGATTCACTCCAAATCGCAATTAGGAAATCGGTATTCCTAATGTATGAAACTCTTTTGAGTTTCATTAGCTATTCCTAGTGGGTCGCAAATAGACCTACCACTTGAATATTAATGAGGTAGGTCGCAATTTGTGACCCATTGGGAATTGCTGTCATCACAGGGATGGTGGTCTGCTGAGGTCCACAGACCCCCTTGTCTGTAACTCCTTTTTAATAAATATTACATTTTTGTAACGGAAAAAGGGATGCATTTAAAAAGAAAAAATGAAATTTTGCAGTTACATTTTTTAAGGGTATTCAGTGGTCCGTCCTGTTCTCAAAAAATATTTTTATTTACATTCTCAAAGGGGAAGGGGAAGGGCCCCCCTTTGCGAATGGGTTACCACCAGTTTTAAACTTGTGGTAAAGTATTACAGTTTTGCAACCAGAATTCAGTTGCAAAACAGTAAGTAATACATACCATATTGATTCTGTATTAGGAAGGGACACCCTAAACACAATCCGTCCTGATACCCAATCGGTATGAATTCATTATTCTAAACTGTGATTTGGTAACATGTTACCGAATTGCAATATAGGATTGATACATACCAAAATGCTTTTTTTCAGTCTCAAATGTCCCGATTCTGCCAATTGGTCATGATTGTGACATGAGAATTACATTACTTCTGCTTTCAGGTAGACATAGTCAGAGGTTTGCTAAAGTTGGCAGCAAAAAAGGTAAAGGCGATTCAACAGGAAATTTGAAGGACTACGGTCAGGAGATGCATGTCTTTGAGAGAATTCGCTTGGATAATACCTCTCTTACCTTCTTCTATTGAGGCAACTTTCCCAGGGACATTACGTTAAAGGGCCTTGCACAGAGTGAAGGCAAAATGTTTGATAAGATACTTATAGTTTGAAGACAAGAAGGAGATATCAAAGCATGCAGAGGTGGAGTTGCATTGGTGGATGCAGAATCTTAATCTATTGAGCAGTCTTTAAACAGATGTGAGCACATCTGGTTGGGGCTACAAGTTCTAGGGACCTGGAGACAGGCAGTTGTTGGATCTTGCAGGAGGGCAGGTGCATATAAAGTATTTGGGGCAGAAGGCAGATTTGTTTGCGCTGACGAGTTTGAAGGGCAGTTAAGGAGTTGGTCACTGTTGCTGATGATGAACAATGAACAACAGTGAGCTACATAAACAAGCCCGCTCAACCAAGCAAACTAATTGATTTGGCTTCAGATTTTTGTAATGTCCGTCTAGAACACAAGATTTTTCCAAGGAGTGAAGTATCTGCCAAATTTGGAGAATGATGCGGCAGATTGTAATTCTTAATACTTGAGGGATTACAGCTATTGGAAGCTGATTCTGTTGTTTTTCAGGAAGATTCAGTTAGTGTGGGTTCTGATTTAAGAAATCCTCCAGGGGCCACGTGTGCTAGAACCTGGAACATCACACTGATATTTCAACTTTTTTAGACTTGGCCTTCTAATTGGTTTTTAGGTTTGAATGAGCTGTCTTTGAAATTGGCCATGGTTTCTTGTTCAGTCTGTTTTAATTGGGTTTCAGATGTGAAGACTCTAGAGATTTCTAACAGGTATTAGATGCCTTGAAGGGTACATTTCAAGATTTGCAAAATGATTAATACAATGTCAAATTCAGCGTTTTATCATGCATTTGTTGAATACCAAATGTTCTGTGCGGTGGATTGCATGAGAGACTATTGAAAGTTGTACTCAGGATAATAGGAGTGATGAAGAGGAAAAGTTATTGATTTCTTATGTTAGACAATTTAAGGCAGTATCTATGACTGCAATTTCACAATGAGTAATGGCTATGATGCTGGAGCCACACCTCATCCTTCCGGGCTGATTTCCACTTGCCATGCGCCAGACTCATGTGACACGGCTCACTCCAGACATACCCAAGAGGCCCAAATGAGCACTAGTCATAAAGACAGATGTTACTTTCAAGAATAAATGGTTTCACCGTATACCACCCATCTCTACTCTAATTCCCTTTAGTCATTATTACCTTCCTGCATTAGCATTAGTAAATTCACTCCATTTAGTTTCAAGCACGCAGATGCAAAGCACGTGAATCTTCAAGACTCCATATTAGTATCTTTTGTCCATGCACAAGAATTTCACTCCAAGCAACAGCTCATCATACTGCGTAGATGCAATTGACGCATGCACAATAAAGATTTCCTGCTTGCAGCCATTTTAGAAAGCCACTTGAGTTATTCATGTTAGGAAACACATACGCAAGCTTCTCTAACCCTCGTTTTTATGTGGTGCTTATTAGTTTAACACAACACGTAATTAATAACATGTTAGGGAGTTAAATGAGAGGATTGCTTCCTAGCAAGTCTCTTTTCTATGAGTCCTTGCTCCATCACCATAACTTGGGTTTAGAGCCTTTAACAACCTGTATAGCTCTCGGCAGCAGGCTATAATGGCAGCCTTCGGCCTTGGAATAAAATAATTAGTAAAATTCTTGACAACTGTCGTCTCTCACAATGAAATGTTTCCCTGCAGATTATGTTCATTCACTCAGGGACCGATTCACAAAGAGCCTCTGTACTTATGGCAGGGGCCCACACTCGTGGTGGGAGCCCCGCAATGGGTAACTGCAGTGCGAAAGTCCCACCACGAGTGCGGGTCCACCGCCACAACTGCAGGACTTCTGCCATGAGTGTGTAGTGCCTTTGTGAATCGGGCCCTAGATATCAGGAATCCTTATGTATAATCAAGTACTTGCCCCATGGTTAGGGAACCGGGTAAGGAAGACAAGAAGTACCAATCAGGTCAGGGACCGGCCTGTGTTACTTCATTTCAAACCTAGAACAACGGGAATACAAGTCAGATGTCAGAAAAGAGAGACTACGACAGCACAGTTGGTAAACAATGACACTTAAAGGCATATTTAAAAGCCCATATCGTCACCACACCATCACTTTTCTCGACATTGTGGTTGCTATCCGTGCTTCGCCTTATTTATAAGGTGGCGTTAAACTACGTAACATGGCTTAACGCTGCCTTGTGAACAAGGCACCCTTTCAATCTGTACTTAGAGTGAAAAGGGAGGGCAATGGGTGTTGTGGTGGGCGTTCTGCTGCAACACCCATTGATTTTGACGCTGCTCCATATTTAAAAGTGTGGCGTAAATATGGGGCAGCACCAAAATAAAGACCAGGGAAAACCTGGTCTTACCCTGGCACAACGAGGAGAAATGTTTCATTTCTACACGTTTTCGCTGTTTTCATGTGTGCTCTGTTGTGTAGCACCCATAGAAACAGCAAAGCACCATCAATGATTGTTTAGGTGTTTTTTTTGCACATAAACAATCATTAAAAAAATGACTTTTTGCAGCTTCTATGTGTGCTGCATTAAGCCACACACATAGAAGTTTCAAAATGCCATTTCATGTTGTTTATGTAGAGGATGGGTCACCTTTCTACACATAAACAATCATTCCCCTCAATGCAGGCACCCTTGCACTATGGTGCACGGGTGCCTGCATTGGCGCTAGGCAGCTAAATTAGCGCCAGCACAAAAATAATCATCCCTGCAATGCTGGCACCTTTACACCATGGTGCTAAGGTGCCTGTGTTGTTGCACAGCAGACCATTGTGCACTGGTGCAGAGGAAAAGGACAGGAATGTACTGTATCTAATAGTTATGGTGCATTCCTGCCCTTTTTCTTTTTCCATAGGGAAGCGCAGTAGCAGGGCCTGCTGCGCTGCTCTACGGCAAAAAACCCATAAATGAGACCTCCATATCTTTCAAGAGACACATGCCCACTTGTTTTGTAGTGCAAATACATTGAAACATGGTTGTAGCACTACAGCCGAAGAACACTCTACTAGTGGACATTCCTCCACCATCCAGTCCCTACAATGAAGGACATTCTTCCGATGGACTCCCCTCCGTATTTCAAATGTCTTCCTGTTAGTTCTGGGGGTCTCTAATTGGCAGAGGTAAGTACCTTAGACCAAGTAGGGACCCTTGCTTCTAGTCAGGGTGAAGAATTACACAAAGTAGATAACCCCTGCTCACCCTCTAGGTAGCTTGGCACGAGCAGACAGGCTTATCTCTGAGGCAATGTGTATAATGAAGGCACTTAACACAACAGTAATCCCCAATCCACCACAAACTGAGACCACACAGGTATGTATATTTTATAAAAATATATATCTTTATCTCGTTTCAGCAGGTAAATAAAGCATTTGCACGATAATCACTTTTCCAATAATATGTTGCACTTAATCTTAATGGGGGTACTTGTAAATAGGAAGTTCTTTATCAAATCAGTCTCAGTCTCTTGTACTTCAGTATCAAAAACGAGTAATACTGACTTACTTCAGATGGGCTCTCAAAACGAGCAGTAAACAAACAATGCCAGCCGATGAATGGACCAGAAGAATCAGCCCCTAACTCTAGGATTCATCAAGCGCTGAAAGCGCGCCTCACCGCGTGACCCAGGGTCACTCCAGGGCCGACCGGCACCGCTGAGGATTTCAGCGCCTACGCGCCAGCACTCTGCTACCTCCCTGCTCCGGCCGGTCTCGGCAGCCCTCCGCCCGCTCTCAGGTCCTCGGGGAGCGGCGGGGAGCTGACTCAGCGCTCCAGCGCGGGGACTCAGGCCAGAGGGGGCAGATATCTTTCACGCAGGATCCCTCGGCGAGGTCAGCTCACTCTCTCCTCGCTCCTCGCCGAGGTGCACTTCAATCACGGCTCTCGGCGGCTCACACACAGGTCCCGATGACGGGGACCAATCCTGTCGCGGCGTTCGGGCGAGCCCCCAAATGACGTCACGCAGCTTCCAGGAGTCAGCCAATTGCAGCGCGGCTCCTGGACCAGGCCCACGGCAAAGGGCCAATCAGAGCGCAGCTCTCCTCGTGGCTCGGCCAATCGGGTCGCGGCCTCTTCGTTGTTGTTGTTACAGCTCCTGGAACACTCGGGTCAGTTTCAGGCCCCCGGGCCGCGGCGGTGAAATGCGGGGAGATGGATTTAGTGCGCCTAAGGACAGTAGGGCGATTTGAATATCGCGAATCCCCCACAAGGATTCCTTCGTCCTAAAAACACTTTCAGGCGCACTGCCACCACTTCCCACGTGCCGATGAGCACGTCGATATCCCAGCGCAGCAGCTGAGGGGCAGGCAATTCACAGCGCGGCGCCCTCAAGCCAGGCAGAGGACAGCCAGCGCTTCACACGGCCAAGTGATCGATAGCCTCAGCAAACAGCTCACGATCTCTGCAGCACACAGCAGCTTCAGGGGGCACAGCAGAGTTTTGTAGTCCTTGGGCAACCTTTATGTCCCTGGGTTGCAGACAGGGGGCCAGCTCTTCTCAGGCCCTTGGAGATTCAAGGTTGAAGACACAGCACACAGCAAAGTCTTTGTAGTTCAAGCAGGCAGGAACACAGCACACAGCAAAGCCCCTTTCTTCTCCTCTCCTTCAGTTGGATAGCAGGATAGGTCAGCCCTTAGAGCACACAGCAAGGCAATCTTCCTTCAGTTCCTTCAGCAGTCCTTCTTCTGGCAGAGGTTCCTCTTGATTGTAGAATCTACTTTTTTCTGTAGTCAGGGGTCTTTCTCTTATACCCCAAAAAGTCTTTGAAGTCCTTTGAAGTCTTTGTGCAAGTGGGCCCTGAGCCCGGTCTAAACCAGTTCTGGGTGTTGCTGAGGCACTGGGGGTTTCCTGGCTTCCTTCTTCCTCTCAGTATCAGGGACAGAGGTGACAGTCGCCCAGCAGGGGGGTGGAGCCAGCATTGTGGTTAGGCAGGCACAGCCCTGTCACTATCAGGTGTGATCTCCTCCCACTTCCCTGGCAGCAGATGCTGCCTTTCATCCACGGGCTGACTCAGCCAACCTCCTGGGGGCTCTGCAGCCCCTGTCACACTCAGGCAAGACAGTCAATCCACAAACAGGCCCAGGCACACAGAAAGGTTAGACAAGAGAACAGCCACTTTCTAAAAGTACTATTCTCAAACACAGAATTTAAAAACAACCTGTACTAAAAGATGTGTTATTAAATTCTGAGTTCAGGGATATCATTCACTTATGTCCCATCTTGTTTCTATGAGAAGATAGGCTGGTATCCAATGGGACCAGCCTCCCCCATGTTATTCTATGGAGCAAGATAACCTTGCAGCAGTGAGCACACAAAATGGCTGCTGCTCACTACCAGAGCATGTGACCTGCACTAGTACATGCTCTACCTTACCCATACACTGCACCCTGCCCATGGGGGTACCTTGAGCCTTCCATAGGGGTGACTGATGTGCACAGACAGGGAAGGGGTAGGCCCAGCCAGTGGGGACACTGGCCAGGCGGACATGGCAGTCCACTGACTGCACACAGGCCCTGCACTGGCAGGCCTGAGACACCATTTTAGGGCTACTTGTGTGGGTGGCGCAATCTGCGCTGCAGGTCCTGGAAACTAATTACATACCCTACCAAGCAACCACAAACACAAAAAGTATATTAATCTGTTCAAATGTAGTCAACTGGTCAGTGGGAGTTAATATGACTGAGTAGCACTCAATGCTTCCTTGTGGAAGTACTTGTACAGATTGTATTGTGAAAATGCAACCTACGAGTAGTCTTTTAAGGGTAACCCTTCGCAAAACAAGTTGTTACAAAATTGTCTTGATTTTTGGATGAGTGGATGAGAACAGGTGCATGGTTTTATGGATTAATCAGCAAACACACACAGTTTGGGTTCTTTTTATTGGAGTGATTATAAAATAGAATTATTTTAATGTACTTCTTCCTACTCTTTTTCTGTTCTTTCTAAACACCAGTTGAATGTTATTGAATATGACTGGGTTCTAATGTATAAAAACTGGAACAAGATTTCGCAACAGTTAGCAGACTACTTTAATCCAGGGACAGAGACCAACCTGCCTAACTGTGTTACCTGCTTCAATTGGATACCAATCTAAGGTTGAATTACGTCTATCCAGCGGCTACCAACACAGGTAAGCGCAGTGGGGTGGGGCAGGCAGGCGCTCAAGGGGGAAGCCGGCAGACAGAATAGGTATTATTTATTTATTTAATTATACCTATTTCATCGTCTGTCAACCACCGTGTTTTTGCCTGTGCCAGCCGCCGCTTTCTCCATGAAAGGGGTTGTCTGCCTCATTCCCATCTTTCTGCTAGTTTTTCCAACAGCTTCAATTAGTTACCAATCTAAGGATGAATTATCTCTATTGAAGGGGCCTTCTGCCTCATTCCTATCTTTCCACTGGGTTTTTCAAAGGTCTCCTTTAGGGGTCTTGTTTTATCTGGACTTGCTGGACTGTTCCCAAGAGGAGCATGGCTAAGACTGGTTTGCATATGGCTGGTATCAAACTGGGGTGGAATGGTGAACAAAAGAATGATGGATTGAACCCAGATCTCTTGTTTGGGTGTGAATATTTGATTCATTCAGCATTCCGTCCATCATTTGTTACTGTAGCACTTTTTGCCACAGTGGGATGGGTATGCCCAGATGTGGGTCCCTTGCTCGCTGTGCCATTGGACTCAAGCTAGTCTGACTGATGAGGGGTGGTATTCCGAAACTGGTCCCAGGAGGCTTGTTATCAGTCCCAGAATCACTCGGCTTGGCAGTTTGGGATGGACTGTTCCCATGAGGAGCAGGGTCAAGACTTATTTGCATATGGCTGGGTCCCAACTGGGGAGCCATAGTGAGCAAAATAACGATGGTGTTTGCTTCATTCAGCATTCAGTCAATTATTTGTTGCCGCAGCACTAAGTTTTAAATGTAGCCACAAATTGGTACTGTCCTGTTTCGGCAGACACGTCCCCTTCGGCTCTCACAGGAATGCTCTATGCAAATCTTCATCCTTAGTGGAAGCTCTGGGAAGTTAAGCATACTCCTCGCCTATTCTTCTTGAGGACTCTACATGTGCCCTCATGCAACTGCCCTTGTTGACACTCCCAAACCCCACACATCACTGTAGGGAAACCATGCAGTGCACGGTGCCAAAGGGAACTTCAGTATCCTGCATTTGTGATGACTCTGCAAAGTGTATAAATAAAAAATAATCTGTGATCACAAAAATTGGGCTAACAGGTTAGCCATTATTGGAAACTTCTAGAATCAAGTCAAATGGTTAAACTTTAGTTATTTTAAGCACAGATGCAAGGATGAGATCATGAGAAGCAGCAAAACCTTGCGTGAGTGTACTTCAATAGCATCTAAATACAGGACTCTTGTCTCCTTATGTCTACAGACGTTTTTATAGGAGGCGGGGGTAATTCGTGTTTCAGGTGAAAAGAATACAAAATCGTGCTGTGAGATGAAAGATTTTGGTGAATTCATTAATTGCTCTCATAGAAAGTGGTGCATGTCACATGGATGGTCAGAAGTTAGCACAACTACATTTTAACAACAGTGCAGCCAGAATCCCAACACAGTGTCCTGAAAAATTGAGATCTGCCGCCTTCCCAAAGAAAGGTTCGTTCCAGAGAAATGATCTGTAGCGTTGGCTTTTGTACCCACTGGCCGGAGCTCTAAGAGGCCAGACTTTGGGAATAACAACACACGCTTTGATTTAATGCACAGTAACATTACACAATTTCATTAAGGTAACATCCCCTTACTTCTGAAAGGTAAGTGGTGTCCACTCTTCCACTTCCAGCCTGTGGGAGGGATGTTGAAATAAACTCGGAACATACTCTGATGTTAGACAGTGTAGTGCCAAGAAGATGCACATCCAGGCGACTGTGCAGGGCACAAGTCCTAAAATTAGAAGTGGGGGGACGCTGTCACCGGAAGTGATGTCACAACAGGAATTGACGTCACGAAAGGTGGATCCAATCTCGTCCCAAAGAGGCCAAAAAGGTGAAGTCCAGCTGTTTGGCAGGGGGGACGGCGTCCACCCTGTAAAATAAGTGGGGGGACGCCGTCCACCGGCGTGGTACCCCGACTCGAGCCCTGCGACTGTGCCACTTCAAAGGAGAGAAATTGGGTCAATGAATCACGTTAATGAGTGCTGTCACCTATGTAGCGCATTGTTTGACCTGGCTTCCTGGGCACCCGGGCACTCAGGGGTAACTGCGCTCCAATCGCATCAACTGGAGTGTTCCCTCACTGTGTCCTGGGGCCTCAGTACTAAGGGACCCAAAACTGGATAACCAAGTACTCCTCTCCAGCACTTGACTCTCTCAGGGTAGCGAGACAGAGCAGTCCAAGGCTTACTCAAGGAGGTGAGGTGGGGTTAGACATTCAGAATACAGTGTAAACCGTACCACCAGCTGATAAACTCAATGTCCAGTCAGTGCTTTACTTTTTATAAAAGAAAAGTATTTTAATACACATATGATAATTATTCTACACATAAAACTAGGATAAACAGTGAAAATCAGAAGTCTCTACAACCCTCTGGGGCAGAGTTCTGACCCCAAACAGTATTATAGCGCCTAGACGCCAATCACTATAAAAACAGAGTTAACATGAAAACACACAGTAAGCATTGCATATTACAGATCATGTTACACAGGGCTGTTCTCATTCACTAGAGCCTTGATACCAAACTTTGTATTGAAAGGATATAGTTTCAGCATATGATGTGAAGTCAAATGTTCATGATCAGCCCCATAACTCCCCACCCAAAGCAACAGAAGTGCCCTCCCATTGTGAGTGAGGACACCGCTCTGGTGGTGTCAGGGATCTGATCAAAGGTGCCGGATGTCTTGGCACAGTTTACTGGAGTCCCACTAGTCCAGTAGCCACTGGCTAGCTGAAGAAGGGTAGTGGCTGGACAGAGTGCCAGTTCACCCTGATACCCTCAGAGATCACAAAAAGAAAGGTGGGGGTCTGCTTCACTGGCCTCTCTTCCCAGTTACTGCTTGTACAGGCACCCACAGCGCAAGGGAGGAGCCCAGAGGGGGTTTGTTCTCACCTTGAAAGACTAGAATCAAGCATCCACCTCTCTGGCTCTCGTCATGTGCTGCAAGCTTCTTTCCACCAGCCTCTGCGATGTGCTGTAAGCTTCTTTCCACCAGCCTCTGTGATGTGCTGTAAGCTTCCTTCCCACACCTTTGGTGATGTGCCGCAAGCTTCCTTCCCACACCTTGGGAGCTGTCTGTAATTTCCTTGGTCCAAAGCGAACGCTCCTCCAAGCCTCACAAGCAGCTGGTCCTTAATGATGCCTTTCTTCCAGACCGCAGTGAACAGTCTTATCTCGTGTCTTCACACCGCGGGGTCGCGGCTGGTTACTGTCCGAGGGCTCTGGTGTGGCCACTCGTCAGTCATAAAACAGTCTTGAACAACAGCTGACCACTCAGGCCAGACTTTTATCACCTCTGATTGATAGGCTCATCCAATCAGAGGGTCTGCTACTCTTTACATTCTGAATACACCTCCAATCACAGACCATTCACCGCGCGTTCAATGCATGGGTAAAGCATGTAGCAGGTCCTGTTCTGGTATCAGGCTGTGCAACCCTCTAGAGAGGAATTTTAATTAACTCCAGCCCAGGAGGCCCTGACCAGTGGGGGAGGATTCTCTCCACAAAGTTAGTGCAGCTAAACCCAGATAAGAGCAGAGTGTCTACCCCAGCCCACCAGGCCTTTCTAAGGAAATAGGGAGGGGCACGGGGGGAGCTGGGATGTCCAGCAGAACAGCTCGCATTCCTCACACTGGCTCAAATCACCATTCTTCCCCTGTACACCCACGGGCTCTCAAACACACAGCAGTCAGACAAAGGCAACAGGCCCACAGGCATGGCAAACTGCACAGACTTGATCAGGAGGGTGCCTAGGGACTCACCTCTCCTGACTATAGATTTATTGCTGCCACCACTGTCAGTCTACCACAGCCATAATAGAGAGGGCAGTAGCCACTCTCTGAAAAATAGGGGTGCACTAGGCATGCCCCCTCGACCTCAGAGCCAAGCTCTAGGGTCTCAATCCATGTAAACAGGGAGACCCTCAGTGGACATGTATGATTGTCATGCTCACTGAGGTAGGGACCTAGAAACTATACAGTAGCTTTGGAGCGACTTGCCTGGAGATTAGCATAAGGCAGGGGAAGCACTCTCTCCAGAGACATGCAGGAGACTTCCCGCCCCAACATATGCCCTCCCCAGATCAGAATGGCCGGTACTTACTTCCCAGTGGGAGAAGACCGATCATCTGATTGGATAAACCGTCGGGAAAGTCCATCTGCATTACCGTGCTGTAAGCCGGCTTTATGTTCCACTGTAAAATCTAGTCCCTGCAGAGATATGGACCAGCTGAGCAACTTTGGATTCTCACCTTTCATTGCCATAAGCCACTTGAGGGGCTTGTGATCTGTCTGAACCACAAACCTTGCACCAAACAAGTAAGGCCTGAATCTTTGAAGGGTCCACACTATGGCAAAGCATTCTTTTTCAACTGCAGACCAGTTCTGCTCCCTGGGGAGTAGTCGGCGGCTGATAAAGGCCACTGGATGCTCCCTTCCCTTTTCATTGAGCTGGGCAAGAACCGCCCCAACTCCCTTGTCTGAAGCATCTGTCTGCACAATGAAGGTCTGAATGTAATCAGGGGCCTTCAACACAGGTGCATTGCATAGTGCAGTCTTCAATTCATCAAATGCCTTCTGACACTCTTCAGTCCAGATCACCTTCCTGGGCTGCTTCTTAGAGGTCAGGGCTGTCAATGGAGCAACAATGGTCCCATAGTTGGCTACAAAGTTCCGATAGTAACCAGTAAGGACAAGAAAGGCCCTTACCTGGGTCTGAGTAGTGGGAGTCTCCCAGTCCAGCACCGCCTGGACTTTAGCCTCCAGGGGGCGAACCTTCCCATTACCCACCTGATGTCCAAGATAAACAACAGAGGACTGCCCAACTTGACACTTGGTTGCCTTGATGGTCCGCTTGGCCCCCTGCATCCTCACCAACACCTGCTCCAGGTGTCCCATGTGGTCCTCCCAGGAGGAGCTGTAGACAGCAATGTCATCCAGGTACGCCACACAGAACTCTTCCAGGCCTGCCAATACATGATTGACTAGGCGCTGGAAAGTGGTGGGAGCATTCTTCTATCTAAAAGGCATAACTTTAATTTGGTAGAGGCCCCCTGGGGTTGAAAATGCTGTTTTCTCCTTGGCACCAGGTGTTAATGCAATCTGCCAGTAACCGCTGGTTAGATCAAAAGTACTAAGGTACTTGGCGGCACCCAAACTATCCACCAGCTCATCAGCTCGGGGAATAGGATGGGCATCAGTTTTTGTCACAGTATTTAAACCGCGATAGTCCACACAAAAGCGCAGGTCAGCTGACCCCTGCTTAGGCACCAGCACCACTGGACTGGCCCAGGGACTACGGGAGTGTTCAACAACCCCCAGGTGAAGCATCTTGGCCACCTCAGTCTTGATGCACTCTTGAACCCGTCTGACATCCTATATGTCTTGCTCTTAACAGGCAGGGTGTCCCCTGTGTCTATGTCAAGCGCACAGACAGGTGTCAGTCCAGGGGTAAGTGAAAAGAGATGGGAAAATCTCCCCAACAGCTCTTTACACTCCACCTGCTGTTCAGGTGTCGGTTCAGAAGCAAGCGTAACTCCCTCAACTGAACCATCCTTCTCATCACCTTGCAATAAGTCAGGGAGGGGCTCACTCTCTTCTTCTAACTCTTCAGCCATTGCAAGTAAAGAAATCATGTAATTCCTGAGAAGACACACCACCCTCTCTAAGTGTACCTCCACGACCTGTAAGGGAACCAAGGGTGCCTTCATCGGGCCACCAGACATGCTGCTGGCCTGACAGACCAACACAGGTATGGCAAAACCTCTCCACATCCTGACCAACTCCTGGCCAGTAAAACAGAGGTGCTAACCTGTCCTTTGTCTTTTTGATGCCCAAGTGCCCAGCTAGGGGTACATCATGGGCTAGTTGCAGCAGGAAATTCCTGGGCACCTGAGGAACCACCAACCTTTTGCTGGTGCCTGGCTCTGGGTCAGGAGGCTCACTGTAAAGGAGTCCATCTTCCCAAGCCACCTTGTGCTTTCCGACTACTCCAGTGGAGACCTGCTCCTGAGCAGTCGTCCGCAGGCCAACAAGTGTAGGACACTCAGCCTGTGCCTTACAAAACTCCACACGGGACGGTCTTCCTGCCACAAGCAGCTCCTGCAGCTCTGGCAGGGACCCAGACTCCAACACCTTATCCGCCTCTGGATGCACACCCTCCTCTCCAACAGGAGCAGGAGGTGCAGACACCAGGACAGGTGCCTTCTCAGAATCTGCCCTTAGTTCTTGTTCTGGCCTGTTCCCCTCTAGTGTCTCTTCCACTAGAGCGGTCCCCACTTCACTAGGAAGCAGTTTTTCAGACTGTGCCCTAGTGAGCACAGCTGATGAAATCCACGCCATATAGGCCTCAGGGCCTGGTACTAACCCAGGTTCAACAAGATCATTCCCCAGAAAGCACCCAGCACCCTGCTTCTCTCGCACCCCGACATTGACCATGGCCTTCCTGCCATTCACCTCTACCTCCACTCTAGCAAGAGGGTACTCCATGACATCACCACTACCTACAAGTCCATACCCCTTGGAACCAGGAATGATCTCTTCGGGTTTGAGATATTTGCGTTCAACCATAGTCCTGTGGGTACCAGTATCCCTCATGGCAGGAACCTTCCTTCCATTGATACTTGCCACACTCATATACCCCGTTGAGTTAGGGTGAATATGCTTAAGGGCTTCTGGGTCAAGTTCCCAGATGTCCCTGGTGACTAAGTTAAACTCACTTGGGCCTCCCTTCATGTCTGCCCCCACTGAAAGCACACTTGCTATCACGGGTGCCACTGGCACCACATCCTTCACTGGGCAGTCTGGCTTTAAGTGTCCCTCTCGGTGGCACTTATAGCATTTAATCCCCTTCGGAGTGAAAGGACCCTTTCCTCCTTTCCCCTTCTGGTACTGACTAGAGGCCCCGTTCCCCTTAGACTCTTGTCCTGACTGAGAGCCTTGGAAACCGTTCTGGTCCTTCCCCTCTGGTTTAGGGCCAGCCTGCTGGGAGTTCTTCTCCCCCTTCGGTTTGGAAAGGGGTTGCCCCTGCCCCCTGTTCACTCTGTTGGCAAGCCACTTATCTGTCATCACTGCAAGTTTCTCAGGATCCCTCTCAGGAAGGTCAGACAAATACTGTCTGAGTGGGACAGAGCACTCCTCCCGGAGACGCTCTGCAATCATCACCTGATTTAGGGACTGGTAATCATTTGCTTCCATCCCTCTCACCCACTCATTCCAGTCTCTCACTATGTCATGGACCCAATTCTCAAAAGGAACCCTCTCTGCCTTCTTGTTCTCATGGAACCTCTGCCAGTACTGAGCTGGTTTCAACCCAAACCGCCTAATCAAAGCATCCTTCATGCACTCATATGTCAGACTGTCTTTCTCAGGCATCCTTTCAATCACTTCAGTCCCTTCCCGAGGGAGGCGACTCAGTAAAGTCGCTGCTTTGGACTCACCATTAAGACCTTGAGCCTTACATGCTAGATGAAAGGCACACATCCAATTGAGAATATCAGTGCCAGGGACATACATGTGTATCAATTCTTTTGGTACCTTGGTGGTATTTTCCTTTCCCTGGGACTTTGAAGTGGATGCACCATCCACAGAGATAAGCCCTCTATCTGCTGCTAACTTGAGCTTCTCTTTCTCTTGGGCTATCCGCTCTTTCTCCAATTCCCTATCCTTCTCTTTCTCTAGTCTCTCCCTTTCTTTCTCCCGCATCTCCCTTTCCCTCTCCTTCTCCTTCCAAGCCCACTCTTCCTGTCTGACCCTTCGCTGCTCCTCTTCTGCCTGGCGGGCAGGGCTTAATTTGAGCCGGAGCCTGCCGGTGCTCAGCACCGGCACTTAATTATGGGGGCCGGGTCTATCACGCGGCATTAAGTGCACCTGTCCTCCTGCCTCAGAATTTAATTTTTTTAAAGTTGTGACTCGTGCGTGTCACTGCGCACTGACTGGTGACTCTGGCACACACAGAGAGCGTGGCGCTGCTGTGCTACTGCTGTCAGTGTTGTGCCAAACTTGTTGATTCACTTCAATGATGCATGCACTGGCAGTACTTACTGCTGTGTCGGTGACGTCACGTGCCTGCTGCTCCCAGTTTACTCTCTCTCTTCAAGAGTTCCCGGCCGCGGCGCGGATCAGGGCCCCAGGGGGCGGGACACTGTTGAGTGTTGTTGCAGGGGCCAGGGCACGGCACTGGGCAGGGCTTTGCTGCGGGGGTTGGGGCTGTGCGCGCCAGAGGAAGCGACGCGTGCGCAGATTGCATGCAATTGAATGCATTGCACGCGCATTTTCTCTGCCCGCCCCAGCATACCCGCACCTCTCCCTGGCCCTCGCCGAGTATCTGGTATTCGCTGGCCAAAGTTGCTGGACTCGGAGTTGGGAGCGCATCCGAGCGCTCAGCAGGTGAGGGTGAGGCGCGACTCGCGAGGCAGGGCCTGGCGCCCTTACACTAGTGATTAATTAATTTACTGGTGGTGGCCAGTCAGGTTTTTAAAATCATCCTGATTGGTCTACCTACCACTGCTACGAGCAGCGCCTGGACAAGATGGCCTGCCCTGGGGGTAGGCGGCGCCGGAGGTGGCCGAAATAAATAATCCTCATGATGAGCAGAGCTGCGCTTCCGCAGGCAGGTGAGGCGAGGCAGGCAGGGCTGGCACTGGGCAGGGGCTGGCTGGGGGCGGCGGGGGCCGCAGGCACAGGATTACGTTTTTTAAAAATCAATTCATTGTTGATTGGTTGGTTATCATGAAGATTGGCCTGGGAATGATAGGCGGCGTAGGCCGGCAGACACATGTATCATGAATTAACTAATAAATCTGCGCAGGTGAGGCCTACAGATTTACTTTTTTATGTTCATGGACGTCACACTGCTTAAATGTTGTTTCTGATGCCCTGCTGGCTACTGGTACTTTGATCATCACGAATCGATGCCCGATCATGTTTGTTGTTGCCAGCAGTGCACTGGCTATTTGTTGCGCAGTTGCGGGTTGCCTGGAATCAGTACAGGATGCAGGCCCAGGGCAGGATTCGTTTTCGTTTTCAGGGCAGGTCGGGCACGCTCATAAAATCTGTGGGGGTTGGGGCTGTGCCAGGCAAGCAGCGTGCGCAAATGTTCTGACTTACACATTAACATTTGCAAAGCAGGGCTGGGGTTTTCTGAAGCAATGGATACGGCTTGAGGTGAGAGCAGTCCTGGGTGAGAGAGACACACAAACCAAGTACACACTGAAGGCAGGAACAATTTATTTATTTATTTGTGCAATTTTATATAGTGTAAACTTTACCCGAAGGTGTCAGAGCGCTTTACATAGGACCCAGTTTCAAACATAAGGACTGAAGGTTACAAGCGGCAAATTTTTGACTTGCATAAGAACCAGTTGAAAACATACGGACTTAGGAATAAATGCGTTATAAAAAAGGTACAAACAGAAAAAATTGCAAATGTACAAGAGATAAAGTCACACAAGGAGGAGATAAACTCTAGGCATATACTAGTGATATCTCTATCTACTTAGGGAGGGGATACACATAGATATACTCTAAGAGTCACATAGGAATGGTATATGGTGCAAGGTCTAAAGCAAATACCATTGATTAGAGTTATTACAATAAGTCAAAGAGCAGAGTTCCATAAGTGTGGATGCAGTGAGTTAATCTTTTTCAAAATGTTCACAGGGCAAGGGACCCTCCTATCAAAACCTTACTATGAGGAAGGCTCCCTTGCTGAAATTCGGATCAGCCAGATATATATTACCTCTGACTTTTAGCAGAGCCAGTTGAAAATGTGGGTAGAGCTAATATAGTAAGTGGGTGGAGCCAGTGGATGAAGTGCGCAGAGCCAGAGAAAAGTAGGTGCGGCCTCTGACAAACATTTGAGCACCTGCACTTCATATTTTACAAATTAAGCACTGCTGGCGGGCCATCCTTAGCTTCTCCCTTTCAAACTCCCTTGCTTTCTCCTCTGCTAAATCCTTAGCTTCCTGGAGTTTCAGCTGAAGTTTAAGGGTCTCTGCTAGCTCAGTCCCTCCTAAGGAGGCGAATCCTGGGACAGGGAAAAAGGTAGCCCTGGAGATAGGGGGAGGTGAAAGTCTAGGGGCAGGTCTAGGGGAATACCTAGGGGAAAGCATAGGGGAAAGCCTTGGGGAATGCCTTGGGGCTGGTACAGGAGAAGCCTGCACTGACTGACTTGGCAGGCTTGTGGTAACAGTGCTCTCCAACTCTTGCACAACAGTGACCTCTTGCTCAAAGCATTTTCTCATGTGGCTAATCAGGTGTTCCCTTTCCTTAGACCTTGGGACCTTCCACCCCCTTTCAGCACACATTTGCTTTAATTGCTCCACAGTCAAGTTCTGCAATTCCAATTCCTCTCCAATGTTATCTGCCATTTTACATATAGCTTATGGATATCTACTGGAATTATCAACTGGCCTCAGTGTCCACTGAGTCTGAAGTCTAGTGATCCGTCACCGCTTGCCACCATTGTTAGACCCGGCTTCCTGGGCACCAGGGCACTCAGGGGTAACTGCGCTCCAATCGCATCAACTGGAATGTTCCCTCATTGGTTTCCTGGGGCCTCAGTACTAAGGGACCCAAAATTGAATAACCAAGTACTCCTCTCCAGCACTTGACTCTCTCAGGGTAGCAAGACAGAGCAGTCCAAGGCTTACTCAAGGAGGTGAGGTGGGGTTAGACATTCAGAATACAGTGTAAACCGTACCACCAGCTGATAAACTCAATGTCCAGTCAGTGCTTCACTTTTTATAAAAGAAAAGTACTTTAATACACATAAGATAATTATTCTACACCTAAAACTAGGATAAACAGTGAAAACCAGAAGTCTCTACAACCCTCTGGGGCAGAGTTCTGACCCCAAACAGTATTATAGCGCCTAGACGCCAAGCACTATAAAAACAGAGTTAACATGAAAACACACAGTAAGCATTGCATATTACAGATCATGTTACACAGGGCTGTTCTCATTCACTAGAGCCTTGATACCAAACTTTGTATTGAAAGGATATAGTTTCAGCATATGATGTGAAGTCAAATGTTCATGATCAGCCCCATAACCCCCCACCCAAAGCAACAGAAGTGCCCTCCCATTGTGAGTGAGGACACCGCTCTGGTGGTGTCAGGGATCTGATCAAATGTGCTGGATGTCTTGGCACAGTTTACTGGAGTCCTACTAGTCCAGTAGCCACTGGCTAGCTGAAGAAGGGTAGTGGATGGACAGAGTGCCAGTTCACCCTGATACCCTCAGAGATCACAAAAAGAAAGGTGGGGGTCTGCTTCACTGGCCTCTCTTCCCAGTTACTGCTTGTACAGGCTCCCACAGTGCAAGGGAGGAGCCTAGAGGGGATTTGATCTCACCTTCAAAGACTAGAATCAAGCATCCACCTCTCTGGCTCTCGTCATGTGCTGCAAGCTTCTTTCCACCAGCCTCTGCGATGTGCTGTAAGCTTCTTTCCACCAGCCTCTGTGATGTGCTGTAAGCTTCCTTCCCACACCTTTGGTGATGTGCCGCAAGCTTCCTTCCCACACCTTGGGCAGCTGTCTGTAATTTCCTTGGTCCAAAGCGAACGCTCCTCCAAGCCTCACAAACAGCTGGTCCTTAATGATGCCTTTCTTCCAGACCGCAGTCAACAGTCTTATCTCGTGTCTTCACACCGCGGGGTCGCGGCTGGTTACTGTCCGAGGGCTCTGGTGTGGCCACTCGTCAGCCATAGACCAGTCTTGAACAACAGCTGACCACTCGGGCCAGACTTTTATCACCTCTGATTGATAGGCTCATCCAATCAGAGGGTCTGCTACTCTTTACATTCTGAATACACCTCCAATCACAGACCATTCACCGCGCGTTCAATGCATGGGTAAAGCATGTAGCAGGTCCTGTTCTGGTATCAGGCTGTGCAACCCTCTAGAGAGGAATTTTAATTAACTCCAGCCCAGGAGGCCCTGACCAGTGGGGGAGGATTCTCTCCACAAAGTTAGTGCAGCTAAACCCAGATAAGAGCAGAGTGTCTACCCCAGCCCACCAGGCCTTTCTAAGGAAATAGGGAGGGGCACGGGGGGAGCTGGGATGTCCAGCAGAACAGCTCGCATTCCTCACACTGGCTCAAATCACCATTCTTCCCCTGTACACCCACGGGCTCTCAAACACACATCAGTCAGACAAAGGCAACAGGCCCACAGGCATGGCAAACTGCACAGACTTGATCAGGAGGGTGCCTAGGGACTCACCTCTCCTGACTATAGATTTATTGCTGAAGAACATAGGAGGGAGGGAAGGAGGTTAAACCAAACTAGGTCGGCCTCCAAACAGTATTAGAAATACATAAACCTCCTATAAAGAGGTCGGAGACCTAGTTGGTGTGTATGGTTACTGCCAATTATGTCAGTATGTACCAAAAAATTAAGAAAGAAAAATTTCTTTCTATAGTCCCCTCACTCACCGGGGTTTCCCCACGGTGACATGCTTCATCATTGGGGCTTCCCAATTTCTCTACGAAAAAGGGGCGTGCTGCGACAAAACGGACTACGCAGGAGCACTTTTTACGTGAAAGGCTATATGTGGTGTAAGGTGTAGTGATGGTGGAGTGGGTGTGGGTTTAAAAATACCGTGCTAGTGGGCCTCAACAATTTATTTTGCTCCTAGTCTGGTATATTAAGTATGCGGTCGGGTGAGGATTGATCAGGTAGTACCGAGCGGGTTTGCCGATAGGAACAACGTTTCCACGAGGCGATCCTGCCCTCGCCAGAGACCATGAAGTGTAATTGAGCACTTGCATATAAATACGAGTAGGATACAAATCGTATGTATGCAAAACGCATGTTTAAATAATTACAGCGTTTAGTATGATCACTATATTTTTTTTTTTAAAACCCTAATATTGGGATATAGGAGTGGAAAATACAGGGCTGGACCCTGTATGGTCCTGATGAAAAGCTTGGGGAGCTTGAAACATGTTGACCATAGAACACTGATCTAGCCCTAGTTTAAGGCCAGATAGCAGTGTCACCCCCCGTTTTTAATATACCAGACTAGGAGCAAAATAAATTGTTGAGGCCCACTAGCACGGTATTTTTAAACCCACACCCACTCCACCATCACTACACCTTACACCACACATAGCCTTTCACGTAAAAAGTGCTCCTGCGTAGTCCGTTTTGTCGCAGCACGCCCCTTTTTCGTAGAGAAATTGGGAAGCCCCAATGATGAAGCATGTCACCGTGGGGAAACCCCGGTGAGTGAGGGGACTATAGAAAGAAATTTTTCTTTCTTAATTTTTTGGTACATACTGACATAATTGGCAGTAACCATACACACCAACTATAGATTTATTGCTGCCACCACTGGCAGTCTACCACAGCCATAATAGAGAGGGCAGTAGCCACTCTCTGAAAAATAGGGGTGCACTAGGCATGCCCCCTCGACCTCAGAGCCAAGCTCTAGGGTCTCAATCCATGTAAACAGGGAGACCCTCAGTGGACATGTATGATTGTCATGCTCACTGAGGTAGGGATCTAGAAACTATACAGTAGCTTTGGAGCGACTTGCCTGGAGATTAGCATAAGGCAGGGGAAGCACTCTCTCCAGAGACATGCAGGAGACTTCCCGTCCCAACACGCATACTGTGGAGTCAACACCAAAGGGGTTTTTTATCAAGGGTTGCGTCGCTTTCGCACCACATTCCATGATGCGAAAGCGATGCAATCCTTAAAATGTGATCTATCACGCCACGCAAGGCCCTTGTGTGGCCCTAAGCGGCTCGGTAAATCTGGAGGAACACAGCTCAAATCACTGTGTTGCGTTACTCTTCCGCAGGGAGGCATTCCTTGATGGGTTGCGTCGATGTTCCCACACAACACAAATGGATGTTGACACATTCCCAGATTTGCCATTAATGGTAGACCTGGGAATGTGACAAAATGCTATGCCTTCCCAGGGGGGCGTGTAATGAGAAGAAATATCTTTATTTCTCCTCGTTACTTACTCTTTCTATGTGTGATGCACAAAAAAGGAATATGCATCAGGGGAATGGTTTTGTGTTGGAAGGTGTCCCTTCCAGTGGTGTAGCTGGGGGTGGGGGTGGGTGGTATGACCTGGGCAGCACTTTTTTGGGAGCAGCAGCAAGCGCGAGGTAAGTTTTCTTTATTTTTTATTTTATTCTCCCTACTCGTCTATTACACCCTCCCCCGCTCTTACCAACACACCAGCTGTCACTGGGTGGCAAACTCCCCGGGTGACGAGGCAAAAGCTCTAACTACGCCAATGGTCCCTTCCTGCACAAGAACAATCCTACTTGCTGGTGCTAGGCAGCCCATTGTGCCCCAGCCAGTTAGAAATGCACCGTATTGTAAACAAGCATTGGAAATGCAATAGGTCTCGCATGAGGCGGTTTTATACATTTTGGTTATCCATTCGTTGTGGGCAAGAGATGGGGAGATTACCAGTGACGGAGGGCAGGGCGCAGACCTTTGCAGCTGTGATTGCGCATTCAATTAATGAAAAAGAAAAAAAGAAGACACGGCCGGCAGTGAAACTGATAGCACGGCCGGCCGGCCGTGAAAAAGCCTTTGATGCAGCAGGGGGTAATTAGGGGAGGAGAATGGCTGGGCTGAGGCAGAGCGCAAAGCCTTTGATGCAGCAGGGGGTGGAGCAGGAAGAGCTGCTGGCGGCACCAAGCTGACGATTTGATGCTGTGCACGCGCATTTTAACTAATTGCGCTTGCGCATTGAGTTAAAAGTACACATGCACTGCATCAAATCGCCAGTCTAGGTAAGCTCTGTTTAAGCCCCTATAGTCTCGCTCTGCTCAATGCGCATGCGCATTGACAGGCGAGACCTAAAACTGGGGGCCATTTATGCCCTTTCCCTGTAGCAAGGTGGGTTACTGCACTGCGTTACTTTTTCATAAATATGGCCCCCAGATTTTTTACAACACCTTAACCATTCAGACTCTCTGTACTATTTGTATTACAAAAGACAGAAGTTAGTAACCTGGTCTGACAAACTCTTTCTTCTGTGCACGTCACTGCTGAATCACTCTGGGGCCATATTATTCTCTCCTGAACAATTTTGCACTTAAAGTGCAAAGCTAACTTGATAGAGTGCCTAGTCCCAAACACTGTTTTCGGATAGCACGTGAAATGATGATGCAAAATCATCTGAAAAATCAGCGCGGTTTCCAAAAAGTGTCTATAGGATTGCATGTATCTACTGACCCACTGATCTCGATTATGAGTATGTCCTAAACATGAAAAAGTAAACTTTTTAATGATACGGCAACGCCATTAAGAAACCCATGATCCAGTCCCATCGCTGCTGCTTGATAATCACCTCTGCAGCTACCATGGCCGACCTGCCTGGTCCTCTGTGTGATGTTTCAGCTAAGAATACTCTCATTGCCAATGAAAAGCTGCATCTGTTTTAGGAGGACACCTGGTCATTCAGAGTGGATTAAATCAGACATTTGCTGCTACCAGTCTCACTGTGAGACTAACTAAACCTTATTCTCAACTTTAGTATAATATGTATAGCTAATTCCACATGCTGCTGTGCTGTTGAACATTACATATTTGAATATTTCTGCAGGTGTAATTCATTCTGTATAACAGTGTATCCTAAAGGTATGAATAGTCTTTGCATGTAAGTTCCCAAGTTTAATTATTCAACGCGCCTTGGCTCTCAAACCATTGGAGCATCATAAACACACATACAAATATTAACCATGCAATATGTAAAACAGCAAGGGAGACATAAAAATACAAACTCTAAAGTATTGGTTTTATCCCAAGGCAGGGTACATGCTGACATATCCGTCATATATGAGGCAGGCGGCCTGCTCACACTTGCCAGGAGAGGTATGGGGTTAGGTTTTTGTGGGCACAGCATATTTTCCTTCTTAAAGTAGCAGTGGTGTTTGATATGTTGTGTACAGTCAATGAAACAGCTAGAGGAATCCCTGGAAGAGAGTGGCCACAAGGTGGAGCAGGAGAGAGAGAGAGAGAGAGAGAGAGAGCGAGAGAGAGAGAGAGAGAGAGAGAGAGAGAGAGAGATATAGATACGCACACTCCGGAGCTCAACTTTGGGTTCCCGCCTCTGTGTGGGACCACCCCTTTTTTCCCTGAGATCACGTTAGGCGCCTCAGTCTGGTGTGTGCAATGTTTGGTCTGTGAAAGACAACTCTGAACTCAAATTGAATCCATGACATAACATCCTACCACAAACATTTTAAAGGATCAGTGGGGTCCACAGTCAAGGGGCAGTAGTATTCTAGTATGAGACTACAAACTCACACAATCTCATTGATATTTCGCAATGATGGTGTGATTGGGTATGAGAATTTTTTCTCACTCGCTAAAGCGCTTAGAATTATGTTACCCTCACCCCCGGACACTTCCACCGGTATCTGAGAAATGTCTTCAGCCGGAAATGGACTGGGATGCCATACCAGTCAACTCAACCACATCACATGGGCGTGACCCTCTTTTTACTCATACATACCCTCCTAAGAAACTAACTGCCCCTACAGTGTTCAGTGGGGTCACCATCTTATCAAACCAGTATCACCCACAAAAAACTGTTTATTTTCCATCCATCTTAATAGAAGAACCCTCTTAAATGTCTGACATAACCTCAATATAGTCAACATGTTGACAGGTATGTGATGTGGTTCACCCTGTGTGGGCTAAAAGGATCCCAGGATGCTAATTTCAGAGTTATTGATGGGGTGATGGAAATGACAGCATCTGTTACTGTGTTTCCTCTTGGTTCGGTTCATGGTGTCAACTAATCTGAAGTTATCCAACACAAGGATGCTCCTTTAGGGAATGCGGGGTGTTTATCTTTCTGGGTTTCTCCTGTTGCTGCCCAGATTCTCCATCAACTCAAGTGAGGGTGATAAATGATAGAATGCATGCTTGCATCGTTGGATTCATGGATGGGATGTGATATCAATGCCAGTGTCTTCTAGTTCTTGATGAGCTTTGATAACCAGACCTGTCTGCAGATAATGTGCATTTTAGAGCCCGCCCATTACGTACCATTGGCAGCCTCCCACATCACTCTCATTTCCTAGCTTCCGACTGTCCAGCGCATCCTCCTCGTCTCCAACTTCCTCCTGGGCTTGAGTCTTGTCCTGCAGTGGAGTCTGGACCAAGTACTGCTTCCAGTAGCCAATGTCCTCCCACTGAAGCCCAATGTATCTGCAACTCGACCAAGCAGAAAACATTTCCAAAGATGCCAGTCATCAGCATGCTGCAGACACACACACTCACAATGGTGCGTTCCGCTGAGGTGGTGGCCTTGTTGTAAGCCTCTTTTCTGTTTCTCTTTTCTCCAAAAGGATCTAGTCGCTGACAGACGCTCTTGAATGTTTTGCCAATGTAGTGGTCTAGACCTTGCATAAATTTATGATGAATTTCAGGCACCGGCATTTACTGTGGCCATTATCTACAGTGAACGACAGCATTGGCCGATCACTGCCAGAGATGGGTTGGTTTCTTCCAGATGACTGTGATGTTCATCACACCTGGCTGACATGAAGTCACTCTTCCAACACAAATGTAAAGGATCTTTATCTGACCATCTTATTGCATTAAAAAGCATGCTTATCTGCAGTCATGGAATTACCAGATCTGTGTTTTTCAGGGTGTGATGTCATATTTGACTTCACAAAGACTGGCTTTCATTTCTGATTGCGTAGTCCATTTGGGCCCTCAGCTTTAGGGGAAGTGACCAGTGACATAAGAGATGCTACTGATGGAGCGTGCATATTGTCTGACGTCTACCGTTATCACTTCTCACCAGCAAAAAATCAATACAACAAATATCTCGGGAACGCCCTCCCCTTTGCCATCCGAGGAAATAGCAACCTCCTCTCGTTCAGAAAGGCCTTGAAAACGCATTTGTTTGCTAAATCCTGCTGATCTGCCCTGAGCCTGCGCTAAACCATTTTATCTTCAAGCGCTGCGAGGCCTCAGGGCAGTTATGCGCTATACAAATGCAATTTTTCATTTCATTTCATTTCTTGATGAAGACGTGTTAACCTGCTAAGTCGAAAATTGTGAGAGAACTTGTTGCATCGTAAAATCATGAAGTGGGTTCTAAAATGATGATACAAAAATGTAAACAAGAGTTTAAAAAAACAAGAATTACACACAAATGTATTTAAGTGTTATGAGAGAATAAACATACCATTAAGATCGAGATATTTGTGACAATATTCACATAAATGTGCATTGAACATGAAATTATATAGCTAATGTAGTTCTTGAAATGTAAAATTGATTAATTTAGAGGCAAAAGTGACATAGTGCAAATTTAAAGTTCTCTAACGTTAATACAATAACACATGTATTTGAGAGTGTACCATTAACAAATATGCTTGACAAATGATAATGTACAAATAATGTCTATAGAAATTTTGAGAAGTACCTAATATTGATGTGTAGTTCCTCAAAAAGAAAAACTATAATTGAAATAAGGAAGAAAGTTGAAATTTATTTGGAAATGTGTTATTAGTTGTAATATTGAATGGTAATAATTGAGCTAATTCTTCATGTAGGCCTCAAAAATGCTTTTTCGTTTCCCTACGTAAATGTAAAATCATGTTACATGCACGTAAGCCCTATGAGACTTTTCGGCAAAGTTTCATTTCTGTATTGACTAAACAATGGACTCACGTCTCGCTAAGAAGCCTACTCGATAGAAATTTAACAATATCAATCAATCAATCAATCACGGTATTTGTAGAGGGCGCTACTCACCCGGGAGGGTCTCAAGGCGCTGGGGGAGAGGGGTATGTTACTGCTCGAACAGCCAGGTCTTGAGCTGCTTCCTGAAGGAGAGATGGTCTTGGGTTCGCCGAAGGTGGGTGGGGAGGGAGTTCCAAGTCTTGGCTGCCAGGTAGGAGAAGGATCTTCCACCGGCGGTGGCTCTGCGGATGCGTGGTACGGTGGCGAGGGCGTGGCTGGTCGATCGTAGCTGGCGGGTGGGCGTGTAGAAGGTCATGCGGTCGTTGAGGTACCTGGGGCCCAGGTCGTGGAGAGCCTTGTGTGCGTGGGTGAGGAGTCTGAACGTGATTCTCTTGCTGACGGGTAGCCAGTGCAGGTATCTCAGGTGCCCGGTGATGTGGCTGTGTCGAGGGATGTCCAGGATGAGTCGTGCGGAGGCGTTCTGGATGCGTTGGAGTCTTTTTTGAAGTTTGGCTGTGGTTCCGGCGTAGAGGGTGTTCCCGTAGTCCAGTCGGCTGGTGACGAGTGCCTGGGTGATGGTCTTCCTGGTTTCAGTGGGGATCCATCTGAAGATCTTGCGGAGCATGCGCAGGGTGTTGAAGCATGAGGATGAGACGGCGTCGACTTGTCTGGTCATCGACAGGGAGGAGTCCAGGATGAAGCCCAGGTTGCGTGCGTGGTCCGTTGGTTTGGGAGCGGTGCCCAGGGCCGGGGCCACCAGGAGTCGTCCCAGGCGGAGGGTGATGATCCCAGGATGAGGACTTCTGTCTTGTCTGAGTTCAGTTTAAGGCGGCTGTTCCTCATCCAGTCGGCGACGTCTTTCATCCCTTCATGTAGGTTGGCTCTGGCGGTGGTGGGGTCGTTGGTGAGGGAGAGGATCAGCTGGGTGTCGTCGGCATAGGAGATGATGTTGAGGTTGTGTTGGCGTGCGATGGCTGCGAGGGGGCTCATGTAGACGTTGAAGAGGGTTGGACTGAGTGAAGATCCTTGTGGTACGCCGCAGATGACTTCGGTGGCCTCGGATCTGAACGGAGGGAGGCGGACTCTCTGGGTTCTTCCGGCGAGGAACGAGATGATCCACTCCAGTGCTTTCTCTCGGATTCCGATGTTGCTGAGGCGCTTCACTAGGGTGCGGTGGCAGACAGTGTCGAACGCCGCTGAGAGGTCCAGGAGGATGAGGGCCGCTGTTTTCCCGTTGTCGATCAGGGTTCTGATGTCGTCGGTGGCAGCGATTAGGGTGGTCTCGGTGCTGTGGTTGGCCCGGAACCCGGACTGCGAGGAGTCGAGGGATCCGTTCGTCTCGAGGAAGGCGGCAAGCTGTCTGTTGACGGTCTTCTCGATGACTTTGGCTGGAAAAGGAAGGAGTGAGATGGGACGGTAGTTCTTGAGGTCAGTGGGGTCCGCCATTGGTTTCTTCAGGAGGGCGGTCAGCTCGGCGTGCTTCCAGCTCTCCGGGAAGGTGGCGGTGTGGAAGGAGGAGTTGATGATGTCTCGGAGATGGGGTGCGATGATGGCGTCGGCTTTGTTGAAGACGTGATGTGGGCATGGGTCGGTTGGTGATCCGGAGTGGATGGAGTTCATCGTGCGGGTTTATGATGAATTTCAGGCACCGGCATTTACTGTGGCCATTATCTACAGTGAACGACAGCATTGGCCGATCACTGCCAGAGATGGGTTGGTTTCTTCCAGATGACTGTGATGTTCATCACACCTGGCTGACATGAAGTCACTCTTCCAACACAAATGTAAAGGATCTTTATCTGACCATCTTATTGCATTAAAAAGCATGCTTATCTGCAGTCATGGAATTACCAGATCTGTGTTTTTCAGGGTGTGATGTCATATTTGACTTCACAAAGACTGGCTTTCATTTCTGATTGCGTAGTCCATTTGGGCCCTCAGCTTTAGGGGAAGTGACCAGTGACATAAGAGATGCTACTGATGGAGCGTGGATATTGTCTGACGTCTACCGTTATCACTTCTCACCAGCAAAAAATCAATACAACAAATATCTCGGGAACGCCCTCCCCTTTGCCATCCGAGGAAATAGCAACCTCCTCTCGTTCAGAAAGGCCTTGAAAACGCATTTGTTTGCTAAATCCTGCTGATCTGCCCTGAGCCTGCGCTAAACCATTTTATCTTCAAGCGCTGCGAGGCCTCAGGGCAGTTATGCGCTATACAAATGCAATTTTTCATTTCATTTCATTTCTTGATGAAGACGTGTTAACCTGCTAAGTCGAAAATTGTGAGAGAACTTGTTGCATCGTAAAATCATGAAGTGGGTTCTAAAATGATGATACAAAAATGTAAACAAGAGTTTAAAAAAACAAGAATTACACACAAATGTATTTAAGTGTTATGAGAGAATAAACATACCATTAAGATCGAGATATTTGTGACAATATTCACATAAATGTGCATTGAACATGAAATTATATAGCTAATGTAGTTCTTGAAATGTAAAATTGATTAATTTAGAGGCAAAAGTGACATAGTGCAAATTTAAAGTTCTCTAACGTTAATACAATAACACATGTATTTGAGAGTGTACCATTAACAAATATGCTTGACAAATGATAATGTACAAATAATGTCTATAGAAATTTTGAGAAGTACCTAATATTGATGTGTAGTTCCTCAAAAAGAAAAACTATAATTGAAATAAGGAAGAAAGTTGAAATTTATTTGGAAATGTGTTATTAGTTGTAATATTGAATGGTAATAATTGAGCTAATTCTTCATGTAGGCCTCAAAAATGCTTTTTCGTTTCCCTACGTAAATGTAAAATCATGTTACATGCACGTAAGCCCTATGAGACTTTTCGGCAAAGTTTCATTTCTGTATTGACTAAACAATGGACTCACGTCTCGCTAAGAAGCCTACTCGATAGAAATTTAACAATATCAATCAATCAATCAATCACGGTATTTGTAGAGCGCGCTACTCACCCGGGAGGGTCTCAAGGCGCTGGGGGAGAGGGGTATGTTACTGCTCGAACAGCCAGGTCTTGAGCTGCTTCCTGAAGGAGAGATGGTCTTGGGTTCGCCGAAGGTGGGTGGGGAGGGAGTTCCAAGTCTTGGCTGCCAGGTAGGAGAAGGATCTTCCACCGGCGGTGGCTCTGCGGATGCGTGGTACGGTGGCGAGGGCGTGGCTGGTCGATCGTAGCTGGCGGGTGGGCGTGTAGAAGGTCATGCGGTCGTTGAGGTACCTGGGGCCCAGGTCTTGGAGAGCCTTGTGTGCGTGGGTGAGGAGTCTGAACGTGATTCTCTTGCTGACGGGTAGCCAGTGCAGGTATCTCAGGTGCCCGGTGATGTGGCTGTGTCGAGGGATGTCCAGGATGAGTCGTGCGGAGGCGTTCTGGATGCGTTGGAGTCTTTTTTGAAGTTTGGCTGTGGTTCCGGCGTAGAGGGTGTTCCCGTAGTCCAGTCGGCTGGTGACGAGTGCCTGGGTGACGGTCTTCCTGGTTTCAGTGGGGATCCATCTGAAGATCTTGCGGAGCATGCGCAGGGTGTTGAAGCATGAGGATGAGACGGCGTCGACTTGTCTGGTCATCGACAGGGAGGAGTCCAGGATGAAGCCCAGGTTGCGTGCGTGGTCCGTTGGTTTGGGAGCGGTGCCCAGGGCTGGGGCCACCAGGAGTCGTCCCAGGCGGAGGGTGATGATCCCAGGATGAGGACTTCTGTCTTGTCTGAGTTCAGTTTAAGGCGGCTGTTCCTCATCCAGTCGGCGACGTCTTTCATCCCTTCATGTAGGTTGGCTCTGGCGGTGGTGGGGTCGTTGGTGAGGGAGAGGATCAGCTGGGTGTCGTCGGCATAGGAGATGATGTTGAGGTTGTGTTGGCGTGCGATGGCTGCGAGGGGGCTCATGTAGACGTTGAAGAGGGTTGGACTGAGTGAAGATCCTTGTGGTACGCCGCAGATGACTTCGGTGGCCTCGGATCTGAACGGAGGGAGGCGGACTCTCTGGGTTCTTCCGGCGAGGAACGAGATGATCCACTCCAGTGCTTTCTCTCGGATTCCGATGTTGCTGAGGCGCTTCACTAGGGTGCGGTGGCAGACAGTGTCGAACGCCGCTGAGAGGTCCAGGAGGATGAGGGCCGCTGTTTTCCCGTTGTCGATCAGGGTTCTGATGTCGTCGGTGGCAGCGATTAGGGTGGTCTCGGTGCTGTGGTTGGCCCGGAACCCGGACTGCGAGGAGTCGAGGGATCCGTTCGTCTCGAGGAAGGCGGCAAGCTGTCTGTTGACGGTCTTCTCGATGACTTTGGCTGGAAAAGGAAGGAGTGAGATGGGACGGTAGTTCTTGAGGTCAGTGGGGTCCGCCATTGGTTTCTTCAGGAGGGCGGTCAGCTCGGCGTGCTTCCAGCTCTCCGGGAAGGTGGCGGTGTGGAAGGAGGAGTTGATGATGTCTCGGAGATGGGGTGCGATGATGGCGTCGGCTTTGTTGAAGACGTGATGTGGGCATGGGTCGGTTGGTGATCCGGAGTGGATGGAGTTCATCGTGCGGGTGGTGTCTTCTGTGCTGATCGGGGTCTAGTTGCAGAGGGTGGTGGTGGCGGGCGTTGGTTCGGTGGTAGGGTGCGTGGTCTGTGCGTCGAAGCTGTTGTGTATGTCGGCGATCTTGCGGTGGAAGAACGAGGCGAGTGAGTTGCAGAGGTCTTGCGAGGGAGTGATGTTGTTGTTTCCGGCGCTGGGGTTGGAGAACTCTTTGACAATGCTGAAGAGTTCCTTGCTGTTGTGGGCGTTGTTGTCCAGTCGTTCTTTGAGTGCCGTCTTCTTGGTGGTACGGATCAGCTGATGGTGTTTGCGGGTGGCGTGCTTGAGGGCGGTCCTGTTGTCTGTGGTCTGGTCGAGCCGCCAGGCTTTCTCGAGGGTGCGGCAGTTCTTCTTGGATTCCTTGAGTTCGTCGGTGAACCAGGGGGTTTTCTTGCTGCCGGGTCTGCTGGGAGGGTTCTTTCGTGGTGCGAGGTCATCGGCGCAGGCGGTCAGCCACTTGGTGAGGTTGCTGGCTGCTTCGTTGGGGTCCGTTGTGCTGGTGGGAGTGTTCTGGTTGAGGGAGGCGGTGAGCTGCTCGGCGGTGATCTTGCTCCAGCTTCGGCGGGGAACCTGTTGCGAGTGGTGGTGGGTCATAGTTCTTCTGAAGCTGAAGTGGATGCAGCTGTGGTCGGTCCAGTGGAGTCCGGTGGCGTGGCTGAACCAGATGTGCTTGCTGGATGAGAAGACGGGGTCAAGCATGTGGCCGGCGTAGTGGGTGGAGGTGTTCACCAGTTGCTTGAGTCCGAGGTTGGCGAGGTTGTCCAGCAGGGCGGTGGTGTTTCTGTTGTTGTTGTTATCCAGGTGGAAGTTGAGGTCCCCTAGGAGGATGTAGTCAGAGGAGGGAAGGGCGTGCGGGCTGATGAAGTCTGCGATGTCTTCGCTGAATTGTGTGCGTGGTCCAGGTGGTCGGTAGATGAGGCTGCCTCGGAGGGTGGTCTTGGGGTCAGTGTGTATCTGGAAGTGCAGGTGTTCGGCGGCGGTGAAGGTTTTGTCGGAGTTCGTCGAGATGCGGTTGGTGTTCTTGTGTACAATGGCGATGCCCCCTCCCGTCTGGTTGACGCGGTCCTTCCAGGTGATCTTGTATCCGTCCGGGATGGCTATGGCGATGTCGGGCGCTGAGGAGGCGTTCATCCAGGTTTCGGTGAGGAAGGCGACGTCCGGTGCTGTTGCGTCGAGCAGGTCCCAGAGTTCCACGGCGTGCCTGTGGACAGAGCGGGTGTTGAGCAGGATGCACTTCAGGTGGTTGCTGCTGGTGCTCGACTTGGCGGGGTGGTGCAGGTCCGGTAGCAGGTGAATCGGCAGGCTTGGCAGGCGAAGGGTCCGTGGGTGTGTCTCGGGGTTGCTCGGTAGCAGGCAGGGTTCCGGCCGGCATTGAGTGCGTTGAGAGTGGCGGCATCGTAGGTCTGTCGGGTAGTCTTGCATCGGCGGCGGGGGCCAGGGGTCCTAGCGCTGGGCGCGGTCCTGGCGCAGACGGGCGCAGACGGGCTTGCCTTTGGCGCGCCTTCGGTGCACAATCGGCGCGCCCGCTGCGCGTGGACGCTGCGCGCACGCACGGACTCTGCCATAAATGGAGAGTGGGGGGCGGAGCGAGGGAGGAGCAGCTGGGAGGCGGGAGCGGGGCGGCGAATGAGGAACGGGGCAGAGGAAGGGGGCGGGGCCGCAGGGGAGCAGCGGCGAGGGTCTGGAAGGCGGGAAAGAGCATGGAGGAGGCGGCAAGGGGGAAGGCCTGAGGGCGGGGTCCCTGGAAGCAATCAGCGGCGGCAGCAAGCAGGAGCAGCGGTGGAGGCCAGCACACGGGGGCCGTGCGGTAGGTGGAGCGACCTGGAAGGGTCACAGCTCACCACCGTGCGGTCCCAGCTATATGTGGACACCTGGGAGGGAGGAGCAGCTGGGAGGCGGTAGTGGGGCGGCGAATGGGGAACGGGGCAGAGGAAGGGGGCAGGGCCGCAGGGGAGCAGCGGCGGGGGTCTGGAAGGGGGGAAAGAGCGTGGAGGAGGCGGCGAGGGGAAGGCCTGAGGGCGGGGTCCCTGGAGGCAATCAGCGGCGGCAGCAAGCAGGAGCAGCGGTGGAGGCCAGCACACTGGGGCCGTGCGGTAGGTGGAGCGACCTGGAAGGGTCACCTTATTGTTCCAAACCCAGGGAAACGTGCCCGGGAACAGACGGACTGTGAGCAAAGTAAAGTACCACCCACTTCTGAGACAGTGATGAAATGGCAATACAATTGAATTTAATAAATCCTAATGGAATATGCAAAAAGGATTACTTAATTTTTCCGATTTGTGTGATTCACTGATCATCCCACAACAGCCCACTAAGAGTGACCAATGAGAACCCCATGGACTGATGGAATTGATACGTTAAGGGGTGTTTACCTGAAACATTTTGAGGTATAATTACCCCATCGGAGGAGAAGTCAGGAGCTGGCTATCAAATGATGGCCTGGGATGCTGTCTGACATGCCTTTGATCCTGACTTTTCTATGCTCCTTGCCCACCTACACTGGGTGGAATAGACTTAAAGTACTGAAACTTTATCTTCCTGCAAACTTGAATCGTGCTTTGATGGCTGGTAAAGTTGTGCAGGAAAATTACTTTTCGTCTGCGAGGTTATCTGATTCCTACTGTGGCACACGGTGTTGCAGTTCGGACTTGACCAGCCCTAATTAAGGACAAACTTGAAATGAGCAGCTTTGCTTTAGTTTGTATAATGAACAAATTGAACTCTAAATTTGTCCTGTTTTCTCTCTACAGAAAATCTTCCAACTGTCAATTAATAATCTGTACTGTGTTTTTGTGAAGCTATCTGTAGTAAAAGATCTTTAAATTCAACTTGAAATGCATTGTCTTGATCTGTTTATGCAATGCCAGGCATTAGATAAATGTTCTCCATGAATTATCTCTAGTGTTTCTGTCTCATCCTTTTAGTTCATATTTCAAGGCATTTATACAAGATACTGAGAAAGGTTTAAAATTAGGTTTGAGATAATTATTTTATTCCAGGTTCTCATAGAGTAATTGTTCACATTATCCTAGTATTCTAGTCCCTGGTAGATCAACAAAAAGAGCCATCGGAGGACAATGGTTAGTAGTAAACAGTTATCAATCATCTCTATTGAAAGAAATGGGCCTAGCGCTTCAAATTATGTTGTAATTGAATTGAATTTAAAATGATATAGCGCTCAAATGCCTGGGGGCATCTAGGTGCTGAAGTGAAGTAAAATTTGTTAGTAAGCTTTCCACTGCACCACTAGCATTAACCAGTATACAGTACTCAATTTACCGATCTCAGAAAGATGGAAGGCTGTCTGCGGCTTCAGAATTCAAGCACTGTGGCAAGGAGCAGGAATTCAACTTACTGAGCTGCCCTGCTGGTGTTTGAGCAGCTATCGAATCATAAGCCAAAATGTTATGGGAATAGGGGGGCATATTATCAAGGACCGGCGTTAAAATGATCTCCGTTTTATCGGCAGGAAACTGCAGATAAAACAGCGATAACGTGCTTGATAATACGCCTGTGTTAATTCTCATTGAAGCCCATGTTCTGATGTTAACATGGGCTTCTATGGGAATTAACAAGGGCGTATTATCAAGCCCATTATTGCCGTTTTATCGTCAGTTTCCTGCCGATAAAACGACGATAATTTTAACACCGGTCCTTGATAATATGCCCCACAGTTTTGATAATCTGAAAAAGTCATTCCCTTCCTCCCCACCCATATTTTTAAAATGTAATTCCGATGTAGGTAAACATTTCCAGTTTTAGTTATGACAAGTTGGTTTCTGTTCACGTTTTGGGTTGTCATTAATGCATGTTTGTCACAGCGTGGTTGTCATGCACTCTTCGGTGGGCTTGTCTGTGAAAATGCTGCTGCTGTGGCAGAAAATAGCACGGTTAGGGCAGCTATAACTCAGTGACATGGACTCAAGTGTATTGTAGTCGTGGTGAAATTAGTGTCTTGGCAGAATTGTTTTTTGACAGCAGAAAGAGTCGAAATCTGATGCAAAGCCTTCGGTTGTACTTTGGGGTCACCCTTTCATAGGACCTGCCCGTTATCTCCAGTCCCCAAATGCTGACATAGCAAATTCTAGTAAACCACAATATGGACATTTGGCCCACCACAGAGCAATTTAGAGCGCACAAAAAATAGCCTTAAAATTGCAACATGCCATACTTGGAATATTTTACTATTATTCTGATATCCAAGGAATGAAAGAAAGAATGAACAGATGCTTACATTTTCTGGATTTTTAAAATCATTTTTTTTGCTCTATTGACAATTGGTGTAATTCATAAAGAGGAACAAAGCTTTTTAAAAGATAATATGTAACTCATTATTGAATGAACTTCAAAGGCTGTTAAAAGCTTCCATCTGGGTCCTGGATACCCCCAAAAGAAAAATAACCCTTTTTATTTCATAATAACTTGGAAGATAACTGAGGTGTCTTCGAAATGCCATTTTTAGGTTGAGCCTGAGCCAGCACACAAGCGCTGCTCAGGGGATGATCTCTAGTAGTTCAGTACGGGAGAGAAGACCTTCCCATTCCCCCACCCATATTTTTCATTGGCTTGTGTCTTTGTCCTTCCTAAATGCTGTCTTCTGAGTTCTAAATATGCTTGTTAGCTCCTCCTTAGCACGGCCATGTTGTAATCTTTCACCTCCCATGGCTACTGGGCCCTTTACTTGGTTGTTACACGGTGTATGTACTATTTTATTTATTGAGTTTCTCCTACTTTAAGCATGACGTGCTTTGTTTACATTCAGCGTGCACAGTTTTAAAGCAGCGTGGACAATGCGGCCATTTGTTTGCAGTGCCATAGGTTTCGCATTTAAATGTGAGACATATAGCATTGAAAATATTTTTTTGCCAGAAGCAGCTGGCGGCAGGTTTCTCGCTTTTAAAGTTTCAGGATACACAGTTTTGGGGTGTCGGTCCCCTTGCCTCTGAGCAGTGTTTTCCGGGGCTGTTCGTCGACCTCTTCCGGTGCAGCCGGGGTTGTTTTCTTCAGTATTGGATGGCCGTGCTGCTTGTTTTTAACCCCTTCCATGCGTCGGACGGCCGGCGGCCGGCGGCCGTCCGACGTCACGGTGGGCGTGTGCGGAGGACGGCCGGGGGCCGTCCGAACCACGCCCACGCCGTAAATCACCCGCACCGCGGCGCAATTTTCGCCAAGGTCAAGGGGTTAAAATGCCAAAGGCACTCTGCTTTCAGGAATATGCATTTTTGTTTGGCAAAATCTAAGTAACATCCTGTGATTCTGGGCAAATCACTGAACCTCCCTGACTCCAAAAAAATGCATGTGTCATTAAATAATGTAACTAGTGCTCATGTAAAGTGTTCCAATACCTTCTAGTCGAGTTCACGCTGTATAAATAAAACTGCAAAAACAAAGTATAACACCAAAAGCACTATTGGTTAAAAAGCCAAAATGACATGGTGCTATTCAGCTGCCGTTATTCACACAGTTTATTTTTACGTATTCATTTACATGCCCAAGGTGCAGGGCTTTCATAAATTCTGCAGGGCAGGCAGGTTCTTAGATGTTCAGGGTGCATGGTTTACACTGGAAAGCACTGGCAGATTATTGTTGTGACTGTCAGACAACGCAGACCTGGCAATGCGCTAGGCTAGTAGGCATGAGGGTGCCTAAAGGGCTGTCTCTTTGCAAGACTGGTGGGAAGTGCAGGGCTGGAAAGCAACAAGATTGGTATAGTGCAAGGACGTTGTCACAGTCAGTGTTTCATGGCTGGCATTATGCGTGACTGGCAAGCTCTATGCCTGGCATTGCAAAGGGGCCATGGCTGGTATTGACGAGTGCTGGCAGTCAGCTTTACTGGCAGAACGCAATGTTGTCTTCATTGCCAAAAGTGTGCGAGGATTGCAGTGAGGGTTCAGGATTACAAGAGCTCCGGTGCACAAGGCCACGTTTGCACACAAATGTCACTGGGGCATCTTGAAGGACCGTCTGTGCAATGCTGTCTATGCAAAGCTATCTGCGGGGCTCTCTGCGCAAGGTGATCTCTTTGCATTTTCCCATGTATAGCCACAATTGATACTCTCAGGGAAAAGCAAACAAGGAAATAGAGTGAAGAAACCTTCAGTCGTGTGTGTGTGTGTGTTACACTCCTGGTCAGTATGTGGTGTTTGTTTACATAAAGGATGGAGAACCCTCATCTATCCTAGCGTGGTATGCTTCTTCATTGGGCCACCTCCTCACTCATGCTATATGTCTTTGTTTCGAGTCGGCTTAGCCGCCTTGATGAGGGAGTATTCAAAGTTGAGATGGTGTTATTATGAACACTATCACAGAAATGGAATGTAAAATTAACTGGGTGCCAGTCGCAGACTTCACTATGGCTGCCTCCTAGTAAGGGTGAAAACAAATGGGGTAAGTAAAAAGTGACAGCAGTAACCGGAGTAGAGTCATCAAAATGTGGGACAGGAGGCAGCAGAGCACAGGTGAGTGATTTCAGTGGGAAACATCCTTTACAACGAAACTTTTACCACGCAGTGCTGTTACAACGCAAGTATTACAACGAAAACCTTTACAACGCATTACACTGGGGGGCGCTCTAGGATAGGGAATAGTTTTAATTTACTATCCAATACCTTCCCTAGTGTCCACGGGGACTGGAGTTGGAATAGTAAATTAAACTATTCACTATCCAGCACCCCCAAGTGTAATGCGTTGTAAAGGTTTGCGTTGTAATACTTGCGTTGTAACAGCATGCGTGGTAAAAGCATGCGTTGTAACGTCATACATCCGATTTCAGTGCATCAGCAGAGCAGGAGCTAAGGAGACCGGGTGGCTCCACCGCTGAAACAGTTAAGGGTGCACTCCTTTCTAAGGCCTGGGTAATGGTTGTGGATGTACATACATGCATGAGGCTATTTTCACAAACAATTTCAACAAGGAAGTATCCCCTAATGTGCAAGAACTATTTTTTTGCAAACGATATTAAACACTTCGATATTTTTTAAATCTATATTACTTACCTTGGTGGAAGAGGTGTGGCGCCGCGGCCAGGGCGACTGACGCTGGAATCTGGGGACCACGGTTCGATCCCCGGCTCCGGCGGCAGGTCAGCCCAGCACCATGTGACTCTGGGCAATAGCTCGCTTAATCTTCCCGACGGCCCCCCAGCGCCTAGAGACCCTTACGGGTGATTGTGCGCTTTACAAATGTGGACTTTACTTTACTTTACCTTAAGTCGATTTTCTTGACCACGATATTCGTGCTGTCAATATTTCTGAACCACGATATTAATGACTCAATATTTGTGCAACTCAATATTTTGTACTCAATATTCTGTCTCTGCACCCTTTAGGTAAAAGCTGGCATAGGTTTAGTCACTTATTGCTAGACCCAGGGCACTTGCAGCAGCTTTTGCGCTCCATAAATGGAAATCATTCATTCATAATAATAAAAAGTTAAAGGATACACTTTAACACAAGACTAAGATGCACACAAACCTATATTGCATAGCAAATAGAACAATATTGAAAATAGTGCAAGCAGAGCAGTATTTTCAACAGCATAATTACAGCCCCATAATAAAAAGGAAGCAACAATTAATTTGAAAGACTGTGGGAACCAATGTTTGTGTGTCAGTCCAAAACAAGTTAAAAAAAATTGTAGGGGCAATTCGTACTTGGTGTTGTCTTTCAAATTATGTACTATGAGCTCAGCGCTTATACTTTTTACATTAAAACAGTACAAACAAGCATTTCAATAAAAGAAGGTACGACTATATATGTAGTATTGTAACACAGGGCGAATTTGCTATATGTGAGAATAAAAACCTGCATAAATTTAATTTGTCACGTAATAGAGTTTTCAAAGACAATCAAGGCAATATTATCACCACAAAACCATTAGTATGCTGTAGACGTTTGACCTATCTGTGTCAGTTTAATTCAAATTTGGTATACATCTGCAATAGCTGTTGAGAAGAAGGGCTCGCTCATGATCTATTTAATTTTTTCCCGGAGTTCTATATAACGCGAACTCGGCCTGAAGGTATCAGAGCACTTAATATGCGCATATGTTGCGTTACAGATGAACACATTCATTTTTTGTTAGGCACAGGGAGATTAAGTGATTTGCCCAGAATCACAGGATGTTGAGCATCTCTGCCGAGAGTCGAGCCCAGTTCCCCAGCTTCGAGTTTGACCGCTCTAGCCATTGTACCACATCCTATTGTAATTTACACTGTCATGCGCAGGGCAAAGAGGTGTCAGGAATCCTTAATTAGTTACAGAGGGACTTGCTATGTATAGTTGAATCAAAAAGTTCAGAAGTGCAGTGCGGGCCAACAGGTGGGTGCAGGAAGTAGCACAAAAAATTGATTGGTTCAAAGCTGTGGAGACAGTGGCATTCGCTGCTGCTCCCTGCGTGGACCGCAGAGACACCAACAAGGATTACTGCTTCAGGTGAGATGGCTCCTTGCTTTCTATCACAACATGGACTCATGGCCTCTGGATATTAAATCTGTTCTCATACCCATCTACTGTTTTCTCCTTCCCGCAATGCAGAATAAATTATGAGGAAAGTCTCAAGACGCATATGCCAAAAACGCAATCAATTTAGGTAGGTTATGTAGCCATGATTAATGATTCACTCTTTTATGCCAAAACAACATGCAACCTATTTTAATTCTTAATTGATCCTTTCCCAATTTTGCAAACAGGTCCCAACCGATGAGCCTGCCCACGTGACTTATTAGCCTAGTAGAAGATGTGAACTATACAACAATAAGGGGTTCACATATATACCACTAATCCCTCTGTCAGAAGATTGATCTCTTTCTTGTTCGCCTACACAGATGCCTCCAGGTCCTAGTCCTGAGGAAACCTCAGATATAAGCGCATCAACAAGATCACCATCAGGAGTGACTGATATTTTAGAATAAATCCACAGAACCCTCGAACCATCACCTTTAGAGAACCTTCACCCCGTGCTTTAAGCAGGCCCTCTTGGCCTCCTAGGGAACTAGACAACAGGACCCTGAAAACACAACACAATGTGTTCTACAGACTATTCAAGGTAAGGGATAGTGTCACTACCTCCCCAATTTTTAACTCTTCTCCTCCAACCACATTCTTTGAGCACAATAACTTTTTCCATTCCCTAATTCTTGAAAAAGAGCAGTTATAAACATAATATGTCATGTAAGGAGTTTGCCTTTTTATTCCGATGCTAGATAACTATATGAGCTTCACTTTAGGTCAGCAGATACAGCCATCTGTGTGTACAGCACCATCTAATTTTAAATGTTTAACAAACCCTTCCTTTGAGAAATGTTTTGAAATGTATTTTCATAATCAATTTATGCGGCACATGTCAGGCCCATAAATGCACATTGAGCAATTAGTACTGCCTAAGTTATTGGAGCATTATCTTCTACACTGTCCTAGGACCCAGGACCCACCAAACTGGGTTATCACATTCACACAGTTGTGAGGTAACTTCTGGATGGACTGGTTCAAATTACTTTTCTGGACCAATATTGTCACCCAGTAGAAGGGATTGCTTGCTAGGCCCTGATTGCCATTCTACATCTGGCGGCCTGGTTGGTTATGTGAAGCTGACAGACCAGAGAGGGAGCGGCGGTTGAAGGTTCTGTGCGGTGTGCCGTACGTCCATTGGAGGTTGCTTCTATACTTTATTGATAGTTTATTATGCGCACAATTCCCATTATGTACTTTTAGCGCTGTGACACTGGGATTCACCAATCACCTATCCAACATGGAAGTCAACATCTCTACTATGGATCAGATTACTTCCACTAGGTGCAGTCAGGTATTTAGAGCATTGTTTCAGTCTTTATGAGTTAAAAAATAGGACTTTAGTTGTCATCTTGGGGCTTGATGGGTCTTGTGAGGAAATTATTTTACTTCACTGCTGCAAAGGATTTGATGATGATCTTCTATTTCACTGGAGGACCTCTTTGACCCACAATAGCGACAATAGTGAGTACTTAGGGGACTATTAGGATGGCGGGTAGACTTTCGTCCCCCCACCACCCTAGCGGTGCTTTAACCAGCCACCAGTGGTGCAGCGGTTCTGCAGCGGCAATTAGGATGCCACCGCCACGGTGGCAGTGGCATCCCCCATCCACAACATTGTGGCGGGTGGTCCTCACAGCAATGCTGTGGATGCACCTTGTGTGTATTTTTCGTTTTTGTCCTGAAGACGGTGGCAACATATCACAAATTCCACCGAAACACGTTGACATACTTTTTATTTGCAGGATCCGCCTGACATTTCGATATGAAAGATGATTATCCTTGTGAAGCATTACGTATTGCTTTCAAGTATCATGACAGACCAGCACCAACAGAATATACTGATGTGTATTGTATTATGTTTTCTCCTTTTTGTAATCTTTTTGTGATTATGACATTTTAATTTTTAAAAAGCTTTTGCGCTGAATTATGGGAAGTGCATGTATATTTGCGAGCTTGTAATGAGAAGCCTCTTCTGCATGTAATCACTGTTCTTCTACATACAAGAACCATGTGGGCAACTATTACTCTATAATAATATATGTGAATAACGTGGATAGCAGATCACTGTGTGGTAACCAATATGATAATAAAACTCTGGGCAAACTTTATATTTATATGGTACGATTTATGATCGCAGACCTTTGAGGTGTGATAGAAGATAGTTGAATGTCTGAAGCCTTATAGGTGAATTTATTCGAGTTTCAAAGGGAGAATTGACTTTACTATTGACACAGTGCTCTGTCCCCTTGGTCTATGGGGTCCCTCTCTCTTGTCTAGTTGGCATTGCTGTTGATGACATAATCAAAAAACGCACTTGCTGTAATTTAGAATGCTGGGCAGCATTTTATGCCAGGCAGCTAATCTGCTTTAGTGGAATTCCTCCAAGGAATATGTTCATTGTAGAGATAAGCCTTCTGCCCTCTGAAATGACAGGATAGTAGAGAAACAAGACAAAATGCAATTAGATCTCCCCTCTGAACTATACAACAAGACCCTTTAGTTTAGCATATATTAACTTGCTTCTGATATGAAGTATTCCCAAGAATTGAAAACAAAAATAAGTTGGGTTTATTACAGCAAAGGCACATTAAAGGCTGACAAGAAACAAAAGGTGCAGTATATTGATGGCTCTTTTGCCTTCAATACTGTCCTCTTTCTGTTTCTATTTCAAATGCTGACTGGATGTAATGGAGCTTTCACTACCCCCCTTCTTTAGTTTGGAGACATGGAAAGAAAGGAAGGACTATAATTTTTATAGCTCTCTTGCCATCTGCTTTTCCTTTGAAATGGAAACAAATAGATGATGGTATTTAAGTATGGGAGCTTTCAGTATAGCCACTTTCCTTTTTCGGGAAACATCCTTTACAACGCAACTTTTACAATGCACTACCATTACGACGCAACTTTTACAACGCAAGTCATTACAACGAATTGCGCTGGAGGGCGCTCTAGGATAGGGAATAGTTTAATTACTATCCAACACCTTCCCTACTATCCAAGGGGACTGGAGTTGGAATAGTAAATTAAACTATTCACTATCCAGCGCCCCCCAACGCAAGTCGTTGTAACAACCTGCGTTGTAAAACCTGCATCGTAATGGCATGCGTTGGGAAAGCATGCGCTGTAACGTCATACATCCTCCTTTTTTAATTAAGAAAAATAATACCCGGTTAGACAGCACTTAAGAGAAGCCAAGAGAAAAGAATGGTTGGGAGTGGAATGGAGCAGTCCAGAGGGTAGCACAAGAGAGAGGCAGGCAGAGTAGAAGAAGGAGCACTTCATTGATGCAGGGAGGACAGGGGGGGGCAGATGGTCGGGTGAGAGGGAGGGGAACAAAGAGCCCTCAGGGGGAGAAGGGAGTGGGGGTAACAGAGAAGAGGAACAATGCCAGACACATGGCAGGAGCAGACAGAGAGGGCTGTGGTAGTAGAGAAGTCTCTAAGACTGTTCAGTGGAAGCACTCAATGGGCACACCCAAGCAGCAAATAGTATTAGGTGAGAAATAAAAAAAATGAATATTTCACTTTACTGGACAAGGCCAATACATGGACCAACAATGTCTTAAGCTAGTGGCTGAAAGTGGCGTGTTGCATATGTGAATGGTTGAAAGGGGGGGGCCGAAAGCCCATCAGCTGTAGATTGTAAGTGTTAGTAAGGAAAAAGTGTGAAATCGAAAAAAGGGACTGCTTGCTTAATATTCTGTTTGCAGTCATCTTGCGTGTCACATTTGACGTGGTGTATCACACCTGTAGCTCAGTGTGCTTCTGTCACAGTGGATGAAATTGCCTTTTATACATCCTGTCCTAGTGTAAGACTCTACACTATCCCACCCAGCTCAGTTGTATCAAAGAAACCACAAATGTGCCCCATAGTAAAGGCTCAGCCCCAAAAACATATGTTAAGGCGTTTAGAAATGGGCCTGGGGAGAGCGAAAACATACAAGCCACATGGAGACATGAAACAGCTCTTCACAATTAACTGATTTTATCCAATCACTTCAAGAGCTTGAGCTTTTTATAGAGACTCTGTAATTGGCTGATTCCTAAACTGGGCACAGCTGGGGAAAGACTTTAGACAAACAGCCTGATTGGTTGATTGATGGCCACCTTAGAAATAGTTGACAGACTAGTGAAATTGAGGCTCATAAAATGTGCCTGTGCAGAACAGGCCTCAGCTGTTGTGAAGTCATGCCTGGACTTGGCGATTGATTAAAAGGAGCTGTGTGAGAAGCACAGCGCCGCCCTGTTTACATAACTGAAATATTGATATATGACACCTTTAAACACTGGCTGTTAGAAAGGTGATGGATTGCTGAGGTGCAACAAGTTTTCCGGTGTGGGATGTGTTTGATGTCCATGCCAGTCAGTGAAGTGATGGAGCGATGCTAGGAAGGGAACCTCCCTACACACGGGGCGCTTGCATGTGAATAGTAGCCGCATTTGCAGAAAGCATTGGCAAAGCCAGCAGGTCTGGCACTGCCCACCAGCCTTCGTGCAATTCTGATTTTGTTTTGTCATAGTTTGTGCAAAGCTTTTTTGCAGGAAAGAAGGAAGGACAAACTAAGGATGGAAGGTAGGAAGGAGAAAGGTGAAAGAAAGGAAGTTAGGGGAAAGGAAGGAGGAAGGAAAAAGAAGGAAGGAAAAAGAAAAGATGGAAGGAGGAAGGAAGGACAAAAGAAAAAGGAAGAAAGCACAAAGGAAGGAGGAGTAAAAGGGAAAGGAAGGAAGGGTGGAAGGAGAAAGGAAGGAAGATAGGAGAAAAGAAGGAAGGAAGGAAGGAAGAAAGGAAGGATGAACAAATTCAGGAAGGATGAACAAATTCAGGAAGGAAGGAGAAAGGCAGGAAGGAAGAACGGTAACAAGAAAGGACTCAAGAAAGGATGCAAGAAGGAAGCCTGAAAGGACGCAAGAAGGAAGGGCACAAGATGAAGGGAAGGAATACAGGATGCAAGAAGGAAGGAAGGGGAAAAGGATGCAACAAAGAAGGAAGAAAGGACACAAGATGGAAGGAAAGAGAAAGAATGTACAGAAGAAAGAAAAACAAAAATATAAAGAGGATAACTTAATACAGAACAGTTTCAAATGGGTGCAATCTGGTATGCTGTAAAATAGCAGCAGTCAGAATAAACTTTCTATAAGGAACTTACAATAGCATTGGCAGGAGATGGAATCTGATAAAGATGGAATGCGCCTTATGTTTACATCAGAGGCCTCCGGCTATCACATTAGGCTCTAAACACAAAGGCCATACTAAAGTAAAAATAAAGTAAAAACAAAATCACTAGCACTGAAGGGAAGTAGCTTGTGTGTAGATGTGCTCCTTTTAAAAAGAGCAAAATTCACTCAGTCAAATTGCAGTTACCCAGTGGCTTTATTAGGCTGACCCACTGCACCATGCTACATGCTGTAGTGGGCGGAAGCAAAATGTGAATGACACAACAACAGAGCAATGGGAGAAGAGAGGTGGCTAATAGCCCCTATGGAAAAGTATATTATACATATTTTAGACAAATCAAAAAGTCTTGGCTAATGCCAGAACTGAAAAATCATCGCTTACTTGGTCAGGGTAAACCTCAGTTTAAAAAGGTTCATATTTAACAGGCTTAGAAGACACCTGTCAGTGGCAGATTTAAGGCAAAGAGCACCATAGGCAAAATCAGCAGAGCCTCTGGAGTGTGGAGGGAGCGTGAAGCAGGAGGTAGATCTGAGTTTGAGGCAGTCTTGGGTGGGACGCTGGTGCATTTTTGGTGCAAATGTTTCAATCATAAGTTAAGATTGCTCTTGTAACCTAAGGGCCCCACTCACAGGGACCCAATCACAAAGAGACTCCGCACTCATGGCTGAGGCCCCGCAGTTGTGGCGGGGGGCCCGCACTCGTGGTGCGTTCACACAAAGGTTATTTGCACTATGGAGGTCCTACCGCAAGTGCAGGGGCCCAGCCATGACTGTGGGGCCTCCACCACCACGGCAGAGGCACACATAGAGGAGACATTATTCCTGCTCTGTTGAGAGACAGCCATCTATCTAGGATGGAAGCAGTGATAACCAGATTACACACAGATCTCCATCCTTTGGTGCATTTCCCACTATTCTGTCTTCCTAGGTTGACACATAAACCTCTGAAGTAGGTGCATTAACCCACTGCGATGTCTTACTGCTATTAGAAGGTATAAGCTTGAGTATGCACAATGACCAGTGTTGTAGGTGCAGTTACCCACCATGTACAACGGGGGACAGTGCGCCGCATTAATATTATTCGCTACTAAATGAGTGAGGTTTAGGGAAAGTTAAGGTGGGTTAAGGAAAGGACATGCAAATGATAAAACACACCTAGAAAAGAGCAAGTCAAATGCACCTCTCAAAGCAACACCTATATATTCCACCATAGTACTACTGAACAAAACAGGCTCCAATGTACTCCAGCCAAGATTAGGAGTAGGTGAAACACCAACACGTGGCCAATCATTGGTATGGAAAATAAAGTTATAGAAATTAATGGAGAAACAGAAAAAAGGAATAACATTATCCCCACGTAGTAAAAATAGTAAAATAAATGGAAACATTTTTTTGAATCTCTAAAATAAATTACATTATAATCTTTTATGTAGGAAAAATGTAAATTAAAAAAACATAATAATTTTAGCTACACTTATTCCAACAAGCCTTCAAATGCATGTTATGTGTATTTGTAAAGCGCACCTGCGAGGGTATCCTGGTGCTGAGCAGCTGTGTGCGCCTCGTCCTGCCTATAGTAAGTTGGTTAATTGAAAAGCCAGATTAACATCATGCCACAACAAACTTTGGTGTGGGCATGGCCATAATATTATTGGAACATTTGACCCACTTTTTTTGCCCTGTTATCCTATCAGCTTCTTGGCAGCCAGACGTTGGGCTGCAGCACACCTGCTACCTCAAATTGGGGAATGAATATTCAGAACTTTCCCACAATCATTAATAGGAAAACTGATTACATCTTCACCCAGTAACAGTCAGCCTGCCCACAACCCAAGCTAGACATACACCCCAAAAAAGGTTTCACCATAGCGATAGATATCTGCTGCCCTTCAGATTGAGGATAAATTATTGGCGGTAGAGAGGCAGCAGAGGAGGTGAGAGAGCTTTTACTAACATGTGTGTGACAAAGTAAATTGATTAGGTGTTGGTTTTAAGGTGTTGGTATTTTAAGTTATTTTACATTTAATGTGTTGATAATAAGTGTAATGTAGGGTGAGATAAGCAGGCATGTATATGACAATTGTCTATCTGTGTAGGGGAGGACGTAGAACAGAGTGGCATGAGTGTGGATGCAACAACTCGTTGTAACAGAGGGGCACTGAGTTTTTACCTGGCCTTATGTTGGGTTTCGCTAGAACGGCACAAAGCAGGTCAGGGTTCTTGGTGGTGAGAGCACCATCTTCGGGCAAGATAAGATGAAGAGCATTCACCACCTGTATCTCCTTCACCCTCCTCATGCCCTCAATTATTTCTTGAGGTCCCCCAGAGTGTGTGTCTAGTCCACCAGTACATTGGCATAGTCTATTAACTCTTGCCATGTGGCTGACTTCTACCTTCTACTCATTTCTTCTTGCAATGATCAAGTACAATTCTTAATGTGTGTTAGAGGTTTGTGATATGGGTTATGCGTATGGTGTTTCCCTATTTGCTTCTTTTTGAGTCAGAGGTGTAATGAAACTTGATTGGGGCCCCTGCAAAGCAAACATAGGGGGCTACCCCTTCCCTGCCCATTGTAGGGGGCTCCCCCTCCCCGGCCCACTACTTTTCACTTTTGCTGAGTTGCTCCCTGGAACTCCGACCCCACTCCCCACACAACAGGGGCTGCGGGGGCTTTTATTACAACTTTTCCAAGTGTTCTCCATCCTGGTGGCGGAGATCTCCCAAAAAGAGGTATAGTGGAAACACGACCACTGAGATCTACTACACAGTCATAATTTCAGTAGTAAAAGGCTCAGCATGAAGCTCATACCTTCGTATAAGGAGGTAGAGACTCATAAATGTTACTATAAAGTACTATTAAGTGTAGAAGTCTGCCAGCATTGGTGAATATTATCTAGCAGAAATCTCTACATACATATATGGGAGTTTTCTTCATCTTAACCAGGCACTATGGAGGCCCCTTTAAAAACCCACTGTAAGCATAGGGTGTGCATCAAATAGCAAATCTACATTTGAACTAGAAAAATCTTATAACACTAACCTATGCATCTCCTAATGCGGTAGCTAGACAGTATGGCCTTTTAAAAGAACCACAATAATAAAAAAGAATGAAGAAAAAAAATAAGCCCCTTTCTGAACAGATTCGAAGACACCTGAGTTAGATGCAGGCATTGGTTAGGGTAGAGGCGCCAACTCCATTCCCACAAACATCTTTAAAAGAGCATGAATTTGTTTGCGGTCATATTTACTAATTTAACTACAGTCACGTAAACAATTGGAAAAATGTATGCATAGGTGTTGGGGGAGGTCAAATTTACTATTGTAATTTCATTAAAAGGCCGAAGGCTACCTTTATGCAATGACTTTTATTTGCTGCCCAAACATGCAGAGAGAATCTTGATTTCATTAAAGACAACGGAGGCTAACATTATCCCACCCTCCTCTCCCAAGAACATGTTCAATCAATCAATCAGGGAAATTATAAGCATACTACTCACCCATGAGGGTCTCAAGGCGCATGGGGGGGGGGGAGAGCAGGTCAGTTTCATTCGAAGAGTCAGCTCTTCAGAGCCTTCCTGCTGGTGTTCAGGGAGGGGGCATGTCTGATGTCAGCGGGAAGCTCGTTCCAGGTCTTGGCCGTGATGTAGGAGAAGGATATTCCCCCTGCTCTGCAGATGCGTGGGGTTTTGGCGAGGAGGAGGTTGGTGGAGCGGAGGTTTCATTTGAGTACGTGGAGGGTGATTCTGTCATTGAGGTTGTTGACCGGTGTTGTGTAGGCATTTGTAGGCATGGGTGAGTATCTTGAAGGTGACTCTTTTCTCGACGGGGAGCCAGTGAAGCTTGCGCAGGTGTTGGCTGATGTGTTCGTGTCGAGGGATCTCGAGGACGAGTCTCGCGGCGGTGTTCTGTATTGCCGGGAGCTTGCGGAGTAGGGACTTGCTGATGCCGGCGTAGAGGGCGTTTCCGTAGTCCAGCCTGCTGGTGATGAGTGCGTGGGTGACTGTCTTTCTTGCCTTGGGGTGATCTATTTGAAGGTCTTACGGAGGATATGGTGGGTGTTGAAGCAGATGGAGGTGATGGCGTTGACCTGTTGATTCATGGAGAGGGAGGAGTCGAGTACAATGCCAAGGTTCTTGACGTGGTCTGTGGGGGTTGGTGGGCTGCCGAGGGCAGTGGGCCACAAGGTGTTGTTCCATGGCGAGGGGGTAGTTCCAAGGACGAGGACTTCTGTCTTCTCCGGGTTGAGTTTTAGGCAGCTGTTGCTCATCCAGGCTGTGACGTCTTGCATTCCTTCCTGGAAGTTGAATCTGGTGCTGGTGGGGTCCATGGTGAGATAGAGGATGAAGTGGGTGTGGCCGTGCTGTTGGATGATGGCAGCGAGGGCAGCATGTAGATGTTGAAGAGGGTTGGGCTCAGTGATGATCCCTCTGGGACTCTGTAGTTGATTTCCACGGGTTCAGAGAGGAAGGGTGGCAGTCTGATTCTTTGACTTCTGCCAGTGAGGAACGATCTGATCCAGTCAAGGGCTGAGCCTTGTATGCCGGCGTCGTGTAGTCTGGCTGTGAGTGTGCAGTGGGAGACCGTGTCGAAAGTTGCTGACAGGTCGAGTAGAATCAGGGCTGCGGTGTGGCCTTGGTCGAGGAGGGAGCGGATGTCATCTGTGGCTGCGAGTAGGGCGGTCTCGGTGCTGTGGTTGCTTAGGAGTCCGGATTGAGAAGGGTCGAGGATGGTGTGGTCTTCGATGAACCTCGTCAGTTCTGCGTTGACTGTCTTCTCTGCGACTTTTGCTGCAAACGGGAGGTGCGAGATGGGCCTATAGTTCTTGAGGTCCGTCCGGTCTGCTGAGGGCTTCTTGAGCAGGGGCCTGACATGTGCATTTTTTCAGTGGTCAGGGCAGGAGCTGGTCTCAAAGGTGTTATTGATGGTGCGTTGTAACACGGGTGCAATAGTAGTGGCAACTCTGTGGTATATGTGGTATATGTGGTATATGTGGGAGAACAGGGGTCTGAGGGGGCCCTGGAGTGAACACCATTCATGGTCACGACAGTCTCCTCGGTTGTGATCTGTGTCCAGACGGAGATGGTGGTCTGGCTGGAGTTGCTGCAGGGCGGGTTGACTGCGGGGCCAGGTGTATCAGCATGCAGGGATATCATGGCAGATTCCAACCCGTTAATATACAACGTGAATAAAAAAAGAATGCAGCCTTGCCACACCCCTCTTGAGCATTTAAACTATTCTTGAGGTCGTCCTCTTGGGTAAAACATAAAATGTACCACAGCTGTGGTGTGGGCATATAAAGATCTCAGGGCATTTATAATTGAGCGCTCTAATCCCAAATCATCTAACAGGGCCCATAGTTTGCTTCGGTTCATCCTGTCAAATTCTGCAATAAGATCCATAAAACCTAAGTAAATGGATCCCGCTTTAGCAATTGTGTATTTAGCTATCACCAGGTAGAGGTTCAGGCAAGGATCCACTGTGGATCTGCCTGCTTGGAAACCATATTGGGCCTCCAAGATTACTTTATTTTTGTCTGCCCATTCCACTAGCCTATTGAGTATGACCCACCCCATGACCTTAGACAGTCCTTCCATGCCTATTATTACCATGTGTAACTGAAATTTGATGCATGAATCACATGGGAGGGGCTCCCATGCATCATTACAGTGAGATTCCTCCCCAAAACTATACACTGATTGGAAGTGGCTCTTCCACTGATTTTGTGTAATAAGATGACCCATGGATGGTTTGTCCGGTTCAGAGAAGCAAGGTCTGTTAATAACACTCCAAAATAAAGAGGTATTTTTCAACTCACTGGCCTCAACCAGTTCGTCCCAGGCTTGTTTTTGTAGGACTGACCTCCATTCTTTCAAAACTTTTTTATTAGACAATTACCGACCTTAGAACTACTACGAGGTGTCTCTTTCAGCGCCGCTTTAAGGGACCTCAGAGCATGTGAGCATGCCGAACCACCTTGGATTATCTGATTGAGAGATGACTGAAGGGACAGTTAGAAGAATCCTCACTGACTTTGCTATGGTGTCAAAAGATCTTAGCACATCCTCCTCTGATGGTGCAATGTCTAGGCACTTCAGGATCTCCTGCTGCCGCTCCCTAAACAGGAAAAAATAGAAAACATTACTGTCATCCTGTGACCATTTGCAGGCGCCTTCCCATGTCAGTTGACTTTAATGCTCCTCCCACACTCCGCTTTCGGCCACTGAATCTGCATCCCCATAACCAGAGGGTTATGATCACTAAAACATCTTTCTTTAGTCCTACAAGAAGTAATACTATGTGTCAGCGCTGAAAGAGACACCACAACCTCTCCCTTTATAGGTAGGCGGATAAAGACTAGAAGGTGGTATTACGGCCATTGGAAGTGTAAACATTAGGTCGTAGTTTTTTCATTTAATTCCTGACCCTCTCCTGAGTGTTCCATGTGCCATTCATCTGCTTTCGTACATGACGCAGCCTGTGAGACCGAGGGCATTGAGTCCCAAGTACTTTGTAACAACATCTCGCAGTTTTTTGTGAGGAAAATAGAAGGCATTTATGCTAAGATCGTAGCCTCGAACGCCTCTACTAACATCTTGAGTACTGTGGATAGTATGGCTCCACTTCACCTCTGCACAACAGAAGTCAATACTAATAAACTTGTTGAATTCCCCCCTATATCTATCGAGGAAATCGGCACTCTAATCAATCAAACTAAGAGTGGCTGCCCGTTAGATATTGTTCCAGCTCGGATCATGTCTCTTTTAAGGGATGATCTAGGAGAAGGGATTCAACAGGTGCTTAATCTATCCTTAGCATTGGGTGATGTTCCCCTCAACTGGAAGCGTGCTCTGGTGAGGCCGCTACGTAAGAACAACTCCATCCCATGGACTGACCTCACGAACCTGAGACCCATCTCTCTTCTCCCTTTTTTAGGGAAGCTTGCTGAGAAGTTTGTCAACCGGCAGTTATCCAACTATATTGAGAGTGTAGGGGAATTAGATCCCTCTCAATCGGGTTTCAGGCCTAGGCACAGCACCGAGACCGCCTTGCTGTCCGTCACTGACAATCTTCGCATGTTACAGGATAAGGGGTTTTCCGTTGTCCTGGTGCTATTAGATTTGTCAGCGGCGTTTGACACGGTGTCACACGAGATCATGACCTCCAGAATAGTTAACATCGGTCTGGGTGGCAAGGCGCTGGCTTGGCTGAGGAGTTTTTTCAGCAATCGCACTCAGAGAGTAATACTGGGCTCCTACCAGTCAGAGGAGGTGGAGATCTCAAAGGGGGTGCCACAGGGCTCCTGCTTGAGCCCTACGTTATTTAATATCTACGTGGCACCCCTAGCTAACATCGTTAGATCCCACGGGTTCATCCCTGTATCGTATGCAGACGACACACAACTCCTCTTTCCCTTTAAAATATTGACTCCTGAAGTGCGTCACTCCTTTGCCCAAGGGATGAAAGAAGTGGCACACTGGATGGCAGCAAATCTCCTTCAGTGCAACGTCTCCAAGACGGAGGTGATGCTCTTTGGGGAAGCAAAGCGACTGTGGACTCCGGACTGGTGGCCCTCTGATCTCGGCCCAGTTCCAGAGCCAAAACTGGTAGTGAAAGATCTGGGAGTCAAACTGGATCAGGAGCTTACCTTAAAACATCACGCAACTCATGTTGTGGGCTCCTGTTTCCATGTTATTGGTCTTCTCCGTAGGGTGTTCCCCATGCTACCTGACTCCACCAGAAAAACTTTAGTTCAGTCACTCGTGTTGAGTAGACTGGACTACTGCAACGGTCTGCTGCTAGCCGCCAATGAAGGGGTCATCACTAGACTTCAAGTCGTGCAGAACACGGCTGCCCGCCTTGTTCTTAATGCCCCGGCCAGGACCCCCTCAAAACCACTTCTTAAAAAACTCCACTGGCTCACCATAAAACAGAGAGTGCTGTTTAAAATCTGTTGCACTATCCACAAGTGCCTGTCTGGTAGCGGCCCGGAGGTCTTAACTAAGAAATTCACCCCTTATATTCCCGCAAGAACTCTGAGATCTGGAGACCATGAACTATTATGTGTCCCCAGATTTTGGAAAACACGTCAGGGTGGTAGGGCTCTATCAGTGGCTGGCCCTAAACTTTGGAATGAACTTCCATTGGAAATCAGAGCTTGCAGGGAACATCTTCCTTTCAGGAAAAAGTTAAAAACTTTTTTATTTAACTATTGATACTGTGGTACACTATTAATACATGATAGGGCTTTTTGCTTTCTGATGTTGCCAAAGGTGCGGAGATACTCCCTAGGGAGTCGATTCACAGCGCGGTATAAGCTTGCAAATAAATAAATAAATGACCCTAGTGTTTTGCCCAATATTTGGACATAAATAACAGTTAAAATGTCCCAGCACAATCAAATAACCCAGCGAGAGGACTGGTCTAGGAGCCCAGCTAGCTCCTTCACGGTTGAAGCACTCGGATTCTTATTTTTAGCATTATAAAAATGAATTATTGTAAATCTTTTCATTCTGCCTACTACCAGTTTTATTCCTAGCGCCACTGTCGAGTTCCAGTTTAATTGAATCACTGGCCCACACAGCTCAAGGGCAATAAAGATAATCAGGCCACCCTTCGCTCGCCCATGTCTCGAACCTTCCGCTGGGAGAAAGAACGACTTATATCCCTCCAAAAAATATATATTTTCCACCTCCCAGGTCTCTTCTAAGTAAATGATCTTGTACTCCGATATGGTTTGAATCCATTTTTTATCCTCAAATTTTGCACCTAGTCCTGCCACATTCCAGGAAATCAGATTAATCTCGCTCCCTCCCTGGGAACTGGGTAACCCAACCGATATTATCTTATCACCTTGAAATCCTCTTTGGTGATTCTGATAGTGGTGACTTAAGGGAAGGTCTTCACTCTCTCTTTGCCATTCCTCTGAGGGCATAGCTAGCTATGTCACTATTGACTGAGCTAGGCTGTATACAAGGCCGACTCTCTGTCAGTCTGGATCATTAAGATTCGACAGCGGAGCATAAAAGTTTAAGCGCCCACTCCTCCTCTCTTTGGTAAACACTCCTCCCTCTGTCTGACTCCTGTTTCTCCCATTACTGACTCCTCCGGTGCTGGGAGCTGGTCTATGAAAGAAACCTAATGGTAGAGGTTAAATGTCTGAAACATAAAAGGGGAACTCAGCGGAATGTCTCAAAATATTATGGGCTAGTTCTAGGAATCTGAAGGTGACGATGACTGCATCACCTCTGAAGGTTTTTCTTGAATTTTCAATCCAGGCGACCCTTCAGAATATGATGATGGTCCCCTACATTAAACCTGCTACATTTCCCTAGCCAGTGGGCCACTTTATTAATAAGGTTGACTGCGGACTCTTAAGACCCCACTCCCAGTCTGTGCACCCCCACCAGCACTATGGTATAGGGACAACAGGCCGGGGGGAGATCGATCACGGGCAACCCTGTGCTATAAATATTCTTTGTGCTTCCCCCTCCCTTTGCCTGCAAATATGATGGGAAATGTCCGTCTCTCAGAACCCTGCCATCTCCCTCCTCCTCCTGTATGCTGGGATTAGGCCTATTACTGGTCTCAATCACCTGATCCCCCTGACCATTTTGCGGGCCAGCCCCCTGAGGTCTATTTGCGTTTGGGTTTGGTGGGTAGTTTTTTAACTCAGACTGCCCTCGCGAACTAGGACACACTGTCTGTGAATGAGCCCAACTCTGGGTTGCCGCATTAGTGTTCTGCACTTTTCCCAGTGTCTCGCTGGAGTCTGATAGTTCTTTTTCCATCTTGTCACAGAGCTTTGAGAATAGATCGGTCATCAAGTTTGTGATTGTGCCCCTCAGGAAGCTCCAAAATCCCTCCATATCAGTCCCGCTAAGCAGGGGTTTTGGAGCCTCCATTTTCCTTGCTGGCTCATATTTCTTCTTTGCTTTGGGTAATCTCTTGGGGGCTGGTAACACCTCTTCCTCCTATCCCTTATTATCCACGATTTGGGTAGACCCCTGACCCTCGCCCACCATAGCTGGAGATGGGAGACTTATACCAGTTTCACCTCTCTTTTGTGCCACTGGATCTGCGGACAGTCTACTGTCCATCCCGTTGACCTGGGAGCCAGTGTCAGTTACTCCTACCAAGTCCACCGGAGCTAATACGGGCGCCACTGAGCCCATAGGACCCATGGACAATCTCCTCTCTGCTTTATCAATCTCCTGTGTGATTGCCCCCACCGCTTTGGCTAAGTAAGAGTCAATGGTTGCCCTTTTGTTAGTGGAAATAAAGTCCGCGGTAGTTGCTTTCCTCTTGCCCATATTAGTAAAATGAGGCTTATCTGATCCCCCGTACCCGTTAAGCTTTCGAGGAACTGCAAGTATAAAGAAAACAAAAAAACAGTGAACAGATGCTCTCCGAGCTGCTTACTAACGTCCCAGACTTCCTCTTACTTGAGTCAATCAATCAATCAATCAATCAATCAATCAATCAAACAAGCTTTATTCGATTTCAGGTAGTAAAATCATGAAAGCATACATGCATACTTGAGCCCCAAATCCTTTGTATGAGGACTGATCAGGTACTTTCCGGGAAGCGCAACTGAAGCAATTGGCCAACCAAGAGGGTGGGCCCAGCCCAGCCTCATTCGGCCACGGACTTGCGCAGATGGGCCCACCCTTGGCTGGGGCACTGCCCAGGCGCGGCCCGGGCAAACCTGGGTGCGTCAAGGGCATGTTACGCGCTGCTGGAGTACCGCGCCGTTGATAAGCACCTCCTGGCATGAGTGCAACATGCGTGGTAACCCCCTGGAGCAGCCTGCATGCTGGGAAATGCAGTCCGGTATTGAGTTGGCATCTGCAGCGTCCCAAGGGGCTGGAGGACCCTGCCGGTGATAAGCACCTCCTGGCGTGAGTGCAACATGCGTGGCGCCCCCCCCTGGAGCAACCTGCCCGCTGGGAAATGCAGCTCAGTAAGGAGTTGGCATCTGCAGTGTATTCAGTTAAAAAATTAAAATTCAAATGTTTAGCGAAACCTACATTTTGTAAATGTAGGTTGATTGATTACTATCTACAGATCTCCTGAGGCGATTAAAGCTGGGAGCTCCGTTACCAGCATCTGTAAATTGCGACATTGTTTTTACCTGTGTTTGTGTGTAACTCAACCTTTTTAAACTGTTACGCCCATCTGCTCGCATGATTACGATCGCCTGCAGATCTCCTGCGCATTTTAAGCCGGGAGCACCGACACTCATGCACTTTGAAAGCGTTTTTAATATTTCTGGGTACTTGCCTAACTCACCTGCTTATTTTGCCTGCATCCTCACTGTTACTGCCCTGCCTCGCCGATCGTCTCCCCTTCCAGCCCACTAGTTTGCTGTGGTGGGGATGGGCCAGGTCGGTCGCCATCTTGCGAGTACTTTGGGGTTGCCGGTGTAGTCTCACGGCCACTCCCCCCTCCTGGCGAGTACTTCTGGCGCGCTGTTCGCGTCGCTCGCATGATTGATTACTATCTACAGATCTCCTGAGGCGATTAAAGCCGGGAGCTCCGTTACCAGCATCTGTAAATTGCGACATTGTTTTTACCTGTGTTTGTGTGTAACTCAACCTTTTTAAACTGTTACGCCCATCTGCTCGCATGATTACGATCGCCTGCAGATCTCCTGAGGCATTTTAAGCTGGGAGCACCGACACTCACGCACTTTGAAAGCGTTTTTAATATTTCTGGGTACTTGCCTAACTCACCTGCTTATTTTGCCTGCACCCTCACTGTAACTGCCCTGCCTCGCCGATCATCTCCCCTTCCAGCCCACTAGTTTGCTGTGGTGGGGACGGGCCAGGTCGGTCGCCATCTAGCGAGTACTTTGGTGTTGCCGGTGTAGTCTCTCGGCCACTCCCCCCTCCTGGCGAGTACTTCTGGCGCACTGTTCGCGTCGCTCGCATGATTGATTACTATCTACAGATCTCCTGAGGCGATTAAAGCCGGGAGCTCCGTTACCAGCATCTGTAAATTGCGACATTGTTTTTATCTGTGTTTGTGTGTAACTCGACCTTTTTAAACTGTTACGCCCATCTGCTCGCATGATTACGATCGCCTGCAGATCTCCTGAGGCATTTTAAGCCGGGAGCACCGACACTCACGCACTTTGAAAGCGGTTTTAATATTTCTGGGTACTTGCCTAACTCACCTGCTTATTTTGCCTGCACCCTCACTGTTACTGCCCTGCCTCGCCGATCGTCTCCCCTTCCAGCCCACTAGTTTGCTGTGGTGGGGACGGGCCAGGTCGGTCGCCATCTTGCGAGTACTTTGGGGTTGCCGGTGTAGTCTCTCGGCCACTCCCCCCTCCTGGCGAGTACTTCTGGTGCGCTGTTCGCGTCCCTCACATGATTGATTACTATCTACAGATCTCCTGAGGCGATTAAAGCCGGGAGCTCCGTTACCAGCATCTGTAAATTGCGACATTGTTTTTATCTGTGTTTGTGTGTAACGCAACCTTTTTAAACTGTTACGCCCATCTGCTCGCATGATTACGATCGCCTGCAGATCTCCTGAGGCATTTTAAGCCGGGAGCACCGACACTCACGCACTTTGAAAGCGTTTTTAATATTTCTGGGTGCTTGCCTAACTCACCTGCTTATTTTGCCTGTACCCTCACTGTTACTGCCCTGCCTCGCCGATCGTCTCCCCTTCCAGCCCACTAGTTTGCTGTGGTGGGGACGGGCCAGGTCGGTCGCCATCTTGCGAGTACTTTGGGGTTGCCGGTGTAGTCTCTCGGCCACTCCCCCCTCTTAGCCAGCATGTAATGACGTCACCTTCCCGGCCGCGGAGCGGACGCGCGCAGCGGGCACGCCGAAGGCACGCCCGTCTGCGCCCGTCCGCGACCGGTCGGGACCCAGGGCCATACACCGTGCCCCTTTTTTATCTTACACCTCTTCACAGCTCTGTGCTTGTCAAGGGAATGTGCCCCTTAGTCCCTCGGTGCTTGGACACATCATTGGTCTCGGAATTTCTGCTCCATTCTCTCCCCTTCCTGTGGTCTCTCCGTCCAAGCCCCGGTTGGCTGTACCTCCTGCCCCTCCCCTTTCTCATCCCCCTTCCCTGCCCACCATTGCCTCAGCCTTTCTTCTTAACACCCGCTCGGCAGGCAGGCACCAATTGGAACTTTATAATCTGCAGGACACAGAGGCCCCTGGTTTACTGTTCCTCACAGAAACATGGTTTTTCGCAGATTCCTCGCCTGATGTCTTAGCTGCACTCCCTGCCTCCTATTATGCCCTCTGGGCTGACCACCCCGATGGGAGAACTGTGGGGGTGTGTGGCCATGATCATTCAATCTCACCTTCAATTTCAACTGCTTCCCCACCCACCCATACCCAATG